>NC_045630.1:54883999-55501249 GCF_009829155.1 Mustela erminea | reverse complement strand
AAATTTCCATATTTATCTATAAATATATCTGTATAGGTCTGTACTTTATTTATGTTACTGTAGTATTTTATTTATTAACACTCTAGAATGTATTTGAATGTCTGGTAGACCTAATCTCCCTCAGTACTTTTATTTTAAAGAACTCTCCTACCTGTTTTCCTTATTATCTTTCAAGCAATATCGTTAAGTTGCTACTTCCCCCCAGAAGTCCTGATGCTATTTTTATAAAGACAAGATTGAATTTATAGGTTAACTTAGGTAGAATCAATATTTCTATGATGTTGGGCTTTTCTAATCAATAATAGGTTTATACTTTCTATTCGTCTTCATCTTCTGTGTCTCTCATTGAGGCTTAAAGTCTTCTTCATATAGGTCTTCTACATATTTGTTAAATTTATTTCCTAATATTTTTAATTATATGCAATTTTATATACTTATGAATTATTTTAAATTTTATATACTTATGAATTATTTTAAATTTTATATACTTGTAAATATTTATATATAAATTATACACATATATGAATAATTAATTTATAATAATTGCTTTTTAAAATGATACTTGCCATTTACCCTGAGATACCTGTCTTTAGAAAGCTTTCTTTAGAAAAGCTTTCTAATATTCACTTTCAAATATTTATATCTAGTGGGTGATCTTTCACCAACTTGCAACAAGCATATGTGCCTTTTTTGTTACTAGGATTTTTTGTCATTTTCCCTAAAGCACAGAAATTTTACCAGGTGGAAAATGGTAACCTGATTAATTAGGCTATCAACTAGTTTTTAATAAATCAAATATGAAGTCTATAAAATGGCACCAAAGGTTGGACATAAAGGGTCTCTTCTCCCAGAGATTTTGCAAAAAATGAAGACAGACAAACTAGTCAAATTGTTCTCAAGTGCATAAGGCAAGAGAAAAACCAGATGTTGGTGTAACAGTGGAGTAGAGATAACTGGGGGAAAATTTTGGAAATATTGGGTACGCTTTGCTTCCATGATGGATTAGAACTTGAGTTTGAGGATTTAATGAGAGAATGACAGAACAAGAACAAACAAATGTAAATGGCAAAAATTAACAGATTGCCCAATCCACTCTGGGATGTATTAGAATGTATTTTCTGCCTTTTCTTAATGTCGACCATAAAAGTGAGGATTAGCACTTAGTTCAGTGGGAGTCTACCTGATATGAGACGTCCATTCAATTATGAGGAACATAGGATGCAATTTAGATTATTCTAGGGTCTATAAATGCCATTTACTGACCTCGAATAAATACTTCGCTCAGTGGCTCTCAAGAGTGCCTCATTCACCTCGCACAAGTGAACAGTGAACTCCCACACATCAGTTTACAACATCTTCAGGATTTTTTTTTTCTCTTCACATATATAAATTAACTAAAAATTTCATTTATAATGAACTATAAAAGTTCCTTATGAAACATATTGAGTGTGGGATTCTTTTAAAATAGAAGAGGTGTGTAAATTGAGGAAGAAAAATGAAAATGACTGACAGCACAGTAGTAGAAATATAGTTTATGTGACACTGTTTTTAAAATTATAAATTTTTTGTTCTAACTGGTAGGTGAAAATAGCATGCGATGAGAATGTATGTTTATATATTTATTTTACAAAGTTTCAAAAAGATTTTCAACTACAGATACTGTAAAACTCTCTAATGGTTCAGAAGGAAAAGAGGAAAAAAAAGAAAAAATCTGAGGTCCTGTAGAATATCTTCCCAGACGCCCACCTCTTTACTACTAAACTACATTCTTTAGATTCCTTACACTGTTCCTATTCTTAACAGACAATACCATGTCCTGCTCTTTATCTTAAGCAGTTATTGCAGAGCCCTCTGTGAGTAGTTTAATTCTTCATTATCCTCACTTTTGAATGAATCTGGAAGTGATCTTCCTTGCTTGATAACGTGGCAGATTGTTTTGTGTCTCAGTTTCTAAGGCAAAGCACCAGGGTGTGCTAATTGCTGAGTCCTTTGTGCACTGTTAACTCTCAACTGCCCTGAACACCTGAATGGCAACTTAGTTTTTGTCTCTTAAGTGCCTCCTTCTCCTAATCCTCTATTTAGTGTTGTGGCATGGAATAGAAGTATTTGAGAAAGAGAGAATGTGGATTACACGGGGGGGAGGGAGAGTGTCATGAAAATGACCCTTCAGCATTAGCAAAGGGAAATATCATTTTAGTAATAAGAAATAAATAGATTTGATACATGCATGCTGTTAAAATTGAGTCATTCTGTTGATTCCTGAAAATCCCCCCCCCCCCCCCCCCCCCCCCGTATAGAAACATACAAAGAATAGGTTTTAGGAGATTTTTTTTTTCCCCAGGTGGATATTTTCAACCAGGAAGGAATCTTAAAAAGAAAGAGTGGAAGAAAAGGTTAGGGAAGGGAGGAAGGGAGGGCTAGGGAGGGAGGAAGGAGTGCATGAGGAGGGGAAGAAGGAGAGAAAGAACGAGAGAAAGGAAGGGAAGAAGGAAGAAGGAGAGCAAATAATGAAATGAGCATTACTCAGGTGCTTGCCTTTTTTTTTTTTTTTTTTTTTTTTTGCTTGAAAGAACAGATGGCCCTGGAAAAAAAAAAAAACATAATTAGTTTTGAAGACTTTTTAAAAAGGGAAATGGAAATTTGGAAATAATACCACACCCATACACGCGCCCGTGCCCGCACACACACACACACACACACGGGTGTTATCTCTGGGTGGTTTAATCTTCCTTTTTCCCTTACTCGTTTTAAAATTCTTTATAATACATAAATATTATTTTTGCAATAAATTTCTTAAAAAATGAACTAATAAAAGCAGAGGAGTCCAAAGCATAGTCCTTTGGAATAATCACAGCTGGTTCTGCCAGGAAGGAAGAGATCAGGAGGTGAGTCAGAAGCCCTAAGCTAGAAGCCTGGAGGAGGATAAAAGGGCTTAATGTAAATTTCACGGATTATCGTGTATAATGTTCAGTTTTGCTGCTCATGTTTCGCCTGGGTTTCTTTCTCAGGTAGTTGTCAGTGGTCATCACACAAGCAAAACTACTGAGGATAGTGCAAAACAAATAAGGAAATGAAATAGGTTTGGTCAGAGGCGCAAATGGGACTCTGTGTGACTGAGACCATAAAGACCATGTTAGGGAAGGACTGAGGAGTGGGAGATACTGGGTTAGAGGGTAGAGAGCAGGGGCCTGAAGTTTTCCCTCCCTGGTGACATCTGGAATTGAGGGTAGGGGGTAATTTAAAGACAGAATAAGATTTTTCTATGTGGAAAAACTAGAGAAGTATAAATATGATTGCCCCCCCATTCATTGTTCTCTGAGCATAATTTTTTTTTTCCTTTTATAAATGGGGCCAGTATCTCATTTCACTATCAGTGTCAAGTAGTTCGCCTCTCAGCATATATTCCCAGCTAGAAACAAAAACAAGTAAAGAGGAACCAAAACTTCTGGAGTGAACCAAGTACTGTTGGGTTTAAACCAGATGATGCATATTTTTAACCACCTTGAAATACCAGCACCCAGAATAGGCTTACCTTCTCCAGGAGTTGCCGGTCACCAGAAATAGTGCTTTAGATTGTCAGTACATTCAAACACTATTAATCTCTGAAAAAAAAAGAAAGAAAAGAAAAGAAAAATTTCAAAAAACCACGAAGACGCAGTCCATCTTTCAAGGTTACCTGGAGAAAGTCAGAGATTTTAGCACACCGTCTGATTCTCTGAATGCCTTTCTTCCCAGAATAAACTGTTTTAAAAAAATTACAAGGGGTGGGGAGACAGAGAAGCATTTGTTTTCTTGGGAAGGTAAGGAAAATAATTATATGTGGGAACCCCTCAGACTTCCAAGGAGTCTGCAGCTAATGCTGTTAGGAAAGGGACAGCTTTGTTTTATAGTCCCTGATGTCGGGTTTTTAGTGTGGAGGGAAATGTGCACTTTCCGAGCTGTGCTTGCAAGCAATGCAGTATCTCTGACACGCCGCCCTCTGGGAAAACCCGCCAGTGGGGGAACGGCCGCAATGATGCAGTGCAGCTTGTAACTTGGAATCCCGTCGGAGAACTTTGTAGTTGCTTGTCAGTCAGTGGGAAGATAAAAGAGGCAGCTTCTTTTCAAGCAATTTGAATTCATTTCCCCGTAATGAGTTAGAGGGTCAGGCAGCAGGAGTGAGCTCGCCTGAGATCTTATAAAGTGTATTTTGTGGGAAGAAGAGAACAGCGGCGGAGCAGAGGGAACATAATGTCTGCCTCGTCGCTGAATAAGCAGACGAATGTGGCCAGTGGTTGGTCCACTTCTTTGCAGGACCGCTTACCTGCTTCCCCATATTTCCAGAAGGAAGGGTCAAGGGGAGGATGGCCATAGCCCATTTTATTAAATAAATACCCAATACATGAAAATTGAAACTCCGCGAAAGTCTAAAGTAGCAAGTACTGGTATTTCCTACATAAATACTCACGAAGCACAGACACATGAAAGGCATTATACTATGGCTTTTTTCACCTTAGATGATTATTGACCATACAATTTCTTTGAGAGACACAGAAGAAATTAAATGAGTGTCATGTTAGGGAGTTCTTTAGCTATCGACCATAGCTGGGGACCTCTCTCCCTGACCATTTTAAATGTCTTAAAATCAACACCAGATATATTAGGAATGACAGCTATGGAAAAAGCTGGTGCTCAAAGCAAGAATTAATGTGAAGACCAGTAAGAACACAGGGAAAACAGAGAAAATTACTTTCTCCCTATTTCTTTGGGAAGCAGATTTCTCCTTTGCAGAAAAGAAATCCCTGCTAATATACTTTTGCATAAAGTTCCAACACATTTCTAGAGATGTGAATGCACACAAATAGAAACACATGAGAAATAAAAACACATTTTACTCAGAGATAAAATCATTGCTGTTTTGTTGGTGAAAATATGAATGGGCAATAATAAGATGTATGTCATTTCAAACGTGTGGCTATAGAATATATACCCCCTGAACATATTGACACCTCTGATTGTATATCATGTCATGGCCAATAAAGCTATAGAAATATGTAATTAGGAGATATTCTTCCACAAGAATGGAGTTAAGCATTAATTTATCAAAATTACTTAACTCATCTGCTCTCAACACTCACACAGCAGCTTATTGAATTTGTGTCTCATATCTAATTGGCTATTTTCTTGACATAATGAACAAGTGCAAACTCTATGCTGTTGTGTCTGTTGAAGCGGCGACGTAATGATGAAAAAGGCAAATCCCAGCCCTGGGCTGTACAGTGCCGGGGACTAGAGTCCACAGAGGCAGGAGAGAACCAGAGGGTGCTGGTTCTCTGCTCCCACCACAGAAGCTCCTGTTTTTTTTTTTGTTTGTTTGTTTTTGTTTTTTTTTTAAAGATTTTATTTATTTATTTGACAGAGATCACAAGTAGATGGAGAGGCAGGTAGAGAGAGAGAGAGAGAGGGAAGCAGGCTCCCTGCCGAGCAGAGAGCCCGATGCGGGACTCGATCCCAGGACCCTGAGATCATGACCTGAGCCGAAGGCAGCGGCTTAACCCACTGAGCCACCCAGGCACCCCAGAAGCTCCTGTTTTAAACCGTGTTGGAGCATCTCTGCGTA
Source organism: Mustela erminea (assembly GCF_009829155.1). Classification (NCBI taxonomy): domain Eukaryota; kingdom Metazoa; phylum Chordata; class Mammalia; order Carnivora; family Mustelidae; genus Mustela; species Mustela erminea. The sequence goes on along the minus strand of NC_045630.1, from coordinate 55,495,650 downwards.
GGAGTCTCTCCATTCTGCTACCTCGTAAAAGGAGAGACTGTTCATCAGCAGATATCACCCCCCCCCCCCAAAATATTTTACTTTGGTTTGTGAAAGACTTTTGAGTGGATTTTGGTTTTGTTTTAAATCAAATGGGAGGCTTCAAAGCATGTAGAAGTGCTCAAACCATTTTTGAGCTCACACCCATGTCTGATTTGGGAATTTCTAGTACACACAGTGAGGTTCCCCGGATGACTCCAGCCATGGAACAGATATGTAATGTTTTGAGGTGATATTGTATACCCCTAAAACACCCGTCAGCTTTGGGGTTTTGTATGCTTTTTGTCATTGCAAGTTTTTAGTGTTTGTTGAATACATTGCACAATTAGAGTTGGCTTCAGCTATTTCTAAACTGAAAATATACCCATTATACCTAGTTACCTGGATATTGAATAAAGAAGCTGTTGATAGATAAGTGTCAGTATCAATTAATATTAGGAGGAAATGGAAGAGTGGACTGTTAGAGAAACAGAAAAAAATCTCAACCTGCCAGACCAGCCTCTAAGACAGAGTCTTACAGCTGAGCTGCTTCTGTGAGGTGGATCACAGGATGGACCTGTTTGATGATAATGGGTTAGAATGTTACAAGGATCACAAATCTTATGTTTGGCTCTTTCGAAAGTATTCTTAGGTGACTCTGAAATCATCATGCTGTATACTAAGAATAGCCCAGTGACAACTAATATTTCCCAACTTTTTGCATGAAGTTATTAGCTCAATGAGTTACTTCACACAACCCAAAAAACAGAATCTAAGGTTGCTAGCAGACTATTTAAGGAAGTACAACAAGTTTACACAGTTCTCTGAGAATTTGCTTTCTTTGTTTATAAATGAGGTTGCATGTAAATCTTCCTTTTATTTTTTTCGAGTCATACTCCTCTCGGGAGATAACAAAAGGACTTATATCTGAGGAGCACGTATCTGAAATCCTAGAATTAAATTTGCATATTTGTTCATTCATTCATTGATTTGTTCATGCCACAAGCACGTATCTAGTTTTTATGGAGCAAGACAGGAATTATGATAGGTACTAGGTTATAGTGTGAACTAAGGAGACAAGGTCCTGCACTGAAAGGGGTTGTGGGTTTACAAGGAGAGAGAAAAATTCACAAATAATCACATGAGTATAAAATTGCAAACTTTAAAAAACATTAAAGTAAAAGGGTATGTCACTAAGATTTTATTATTTTTGGCTATTGTTTTTTAAGATTTTTATTTATTTATTTGACAGAGATCACAAGTAGACAGAGAGGCAGGCGGGGGTGGCGGGGGAGGAAGCAGGCTCAGAGAGCCTGATGCAGTCCCAATCCCAGGACCCTGAGACCATGACCTGAGCTGAAGGCAGAGGCTTTGAACCACTGAGCCACCCTGGCGCCCCTGATAATATTTTTTTAAGACTCTTGATAGGCGTTAAAAAAACGCTTTCAAGAAAAATCCTATTGGGACACCTGGGTGGTTCAGTCAGTTAAGCATCTGCCTTAAGCTCAGATCATGACCTTAGAGTCCTGGGATCCAGCTCCACGTCTAGCTCCCTACTCAAAGGCGAGCCTGCTTCTCTCTCTGCCTCTGCTGCTCCCTGTGCTTGTGCTCTCTCTCTCTCTCTCAAATAAATAAAGTCTTAAAAATATCATAACAATTTACATGTCCACTAGAGGTATACAAATATGTTTATCTTTCTGTAATTACACTAATTTGGTAACCATGATAGGTTGCTTTAATTTGCATTTCTTTTATTCCTATTGAGATCAAGCATATTCCATATGCTTATTATTGTTTGTTTAGCTTTCTTATTTGTTCACACACTTTATTCAAGAAATTTTAGAGGTTTTTAAATTCATTTTTATTTGTGGAAGCTTTAATATTAAGAATAGTAATTATTAGTCATTAGAATGTCAGTTTGTCTTTTTGGTGTGTTTAATGTATTTTAGGGGCACCTGGGTGGTTTGCTCAGTTGGGCATCCATCTCTTGATTTCAGCTCAGGTCATGATCTCAGGGTTGTGGGATCAAGCCCCCCATAGGGCTGCACTCAATTTGGAGTCCACTTGAGATTCTTTCCCTCTTTCTTTGCTCCTCTCCCTACTTTTGCTCTCACACTTTCTCTCTAAAATAAATGTGATTAAAGAGACAGGAAATAGTGTCTTATATTTTTGATAATGAAATCTCTGCTTATTTTTATAAAAATATTTTTTCTCTATCCAGTGTTAAAACATTATGTTGTTTAATTTCTTTAAATTTATCAGAGATTTAAATTCATAGGTATGATGATGCTAATTTCTGGGCTATTTATCCCATCTTTCATTTCTCTGTTTCTCTTCGAATCATTATTATGACAATTTAATCTTTCTTCTTTCAGTATTTTAGATATTTAGAAAATACCTTTGCATCTTATAGACACAGTTCCCATCTTCTCCCTGCAGCTTACTACTCATTTTTGTTAAAAGGTCTTAATTCTTACACATATATTTTTTCCAAATGAACACTAAATTGAGTTGAAAAAATGCCACTGATATTTTTAACGGGCTCATCTTTTTATAAATTAATTCATGAGAAATTTATATCTTTTAGTAGTTCTCATCCAGAAATGTGTTATAATTTCATTTATTTAGGTATTTTATATCTCACAATAAAACCCTGTCTTTTTTTTTTTTCATAAAAAAATTTCTTATTAGGGTTATACCAGGTATTTTACTTTTGGGGAGGATTTACTTTTTTGTGATTGTGCTTATTTATTTTTAATGTAATATTAAAAGAATCATTACTGGTATCACATCTATGTTTTAAAATATGCCATTTTCACCAATACTATTTGAAAGCATTTATAAATCTCTGAGTTCATTTTTCCAGCTCTAGTAAGACTAGAAGTAAGTAAGTAAGAAAATAGAGGTCCTTATACTTATGGAACATTCTTTGAGTCTAGCCCATTCAATTATGTGAATTTAGAAGACTATAACACACTTATAGACAAGATGGATGCTTTTACTGTGAACAAAAAGGTTTTTTTAATTTAAGTTCCAATCACAAGTATAACCCATACAGCATGATGATTTCACATAAACCACAACCAAACTTTGACTAATTTTTTGTTTCCAGAAATTCCTTTGAGAAAATTAAAATAAGCTTGTCAAGCAAATATAAAAGGTTTAACATATTTGTATCCATTTGTACCAATTGAGAAAACCAGCAGTTCCCTTTTTTGGAATTGTTAAATAGAAATAATTAGATAGGCACACAAAAAAATCTGTAAAGTCATGTTCCTGGCAAAGTTTATTTACATAACAAAACTCGAAAGGGGTGTTCCTAAATGTTGAGCTATGTGGATTAACCACATTGTGGTGAATTCATTTTAAAGTTTATGCAGATGTGCATTTATTGATAAATATGCAGTATTGCAGTGTATTGCAGTTTATAATATTATAAAATTCTAGAAGTGTAAAATGTAGTAATATATTTATATATGTGGGTGTATGTAAAAATATGGAAGGATGCATACCAAAATACACCAAAACATTAACAAGGTGACAATGATTATCTTGAAATTTTCGGTAATTTTAGTTTTTCTCTTCATAGTGTCTGATGTAGTCTTAAAATTTATAATAAACATAGATTTCTTTTATAATCAGACAAAGAAGGAATGAATGAAGGCAAGAGAAAAAAAAAAGAGGTAGTTTGTAGCATGTATCATCTTACAGCAAAACTATTAGAAGACTTTAGGAGACAATAGACCCTAAAACTCCAAATCTCAAGTGAACTTGGGAACAGAAGACTTGACTTCATTAAGTATGGGGAGTTAAACATCTTGGGCCTGGACTTCTTTCAAATGCCCAACCGTTTGCAATTACTCTTTATTATCTTCTTGATTTTACTTGAATCCCTTAAACTTAAAGTGATTCACTTTCCCTTTTCCCTAATAATTTATTCCTTTATGATAATAGAGTTTCTTAATATCTTTTTTGATTTGTTCTCTCTGTTTCCTGTCTAATGATTTACTCTGTATGGCAGATGTGCAAAAGTTACCATATTAGAAAAATTATTATGCTATAATAATTATGGTACCATCAAACTGAATTAAATTATGCTTCATTGTAAATAGTAAAATGTATTAATTTTTTTAAAAGCCTTTTTATGCCAGAGAGGATAAATAAAGTTACCTTTATATACTTTCATTAAACACCATGACAGTACAAGCCATGTTGACAGAACTGACAACAAATCAACTCACTCCTTACGGCAATCCCTTCCACGTAGTTCTGGAATTAGCTTCCTCAGGACTATGAATTAAACGTAATGTATGTAAAAGAATCTGTGCATTCTATGAATAAGAGTTTCACCTTCATTTTGTCTGAATATGTATATGTAGGCAGATCTTGGAACAAAGTTTCCTTCCATCAATTTAAGATGAAAATGCACCTACATTTTAAGTGTGCATTCTTGTTTTCCCTTTAGCATATCACAATAGGGTTGTCAAATAGGCATACAAAGCGAGCTACACATGTAATTTTGAATTTTTAATACATGTAAAAAAAAAAGGAATAGCAGAAATTAACTTAGTATGTATCTTATTTGAATGAATGTACCCAAAATATTGTCAATCTTAAAGTTAATAATGAGATTGCATGTTCTTTTTTTTTATAATAAGTTTATGTGTATATTTTACACTTCAAGAATGCTTCCTGGGGCGCCTGGGTGGCTCAGTGGTTTGGGCTACTGCCTTCGGCTCGGGTCATGATCTCAGGGTCCTGGGATCGAGCCCCGCATCGGGCTCCCTGCTCCGCAGGAAGCCTGCTTCCCTCTCTCTCTCTCTCTCTCTCTGCCTGCCTCTCTGCCTACTTGTGATCTCTGTCAAATAAATAAATAAAATCTTTAAAAAAAAAAAAAAAAAAGAATGCTTCCTTCAGTGCAAATGATAATCTTGATCCGAAATATTTGATCTAGATTTAGTTTTCAAAACAGTTAAAATCTTTAAAAAAAAAAAAAAAACAGTTTCAGTTTAAAAAGTAGATTCCCATACCAACATAATTTAAAAATTTTCTAATAACTAAATCACCTAACAGTTTTTAATTAACTGAACTAAAATTAAATAAAATTAGAAACTCAGTTCCCCAGACACACTAGCCATGTTTTGAGTGCTCAATAGCCACAGATGGATAGTGGCCTTTGCCTGTGAGCGCTCGGGCTCAGAACATGTGCAAAAGATGTAAGCATATTTTGTAAAAAGTGAAAAGTTAAGTCAATGCCAGACTATAGGGAACATACTGTCTACTGGATTTCAGAGAACGTGAAGTAACTGATGTTTTTCCTCATTAAATCAACTCATTGGCTGGTTGGCTGAATTGGCAATCAAACAATTGCTCTGGGTCTTTGCAGAAATCATCTCATTTTCTTTTTTTAAGTCCTTTAATATTTTCTAAGGCAAATATCCGTATGTGCCCCAATCATGCTGAAAGCTGTCTCCCCTGGATATTCCTGTTATCCTTGAGACAACCCTTGATTTAACTGATACATAGAAAATTTAGAGGAAAATATTGAGCATCTACATTAACAGAAGAAATTGAATGTAGCTATTGAGCTACCATGTTTTGCTCTTAACTTCTCAACCCTCTTATAAATCATGTAAATAAGTACAATAAACATTTATTGAGTGATTCCATAATACTTTGGATCTCCAGGTCCATCATTTGTGATGACACACAAAAATTGGCCAAGGAAAGCTAAAAGTATGTCGTATGTCAAATAACTCCTTCCATCAAGTTTAGAGCACCATTTCTTTCTCAGCATTACAACTTAGTGTAATGGCACTTGGCAGTATTGGCATTTCTGATATGACTTCTTTTGGCTAGCTCAGCATTCTTAAAAAATAAATAGTTTTTTCACTCTGTGATTGAAAGGGTTAAATAGTACCAATTCATTACCACTCACAAAAGGATTTATTTTGTTCTCATAAATCAGTTTTATTCCACATTTTTATTATTCCCTTGGGTGAGCTACTCCAATTGAAATCAATACAAGTGCAAGTGACACAATCAATCTAGATATTTGATTATGGATTGGAGATCCCCAGGCTGGCTTTTTCAGCCAGTTTCTTTCTGATCATCTCCCCCAAAGAACTGACTATTCTTATTGGCACCTATGACTTATGAACATGTTTAAAAAGCAGATAATAATTTTCATTTGTATACTGATGATAGAAGCCTGCAGAATGAGCAGAGATTAAAAGGTCAAGACTTAAAATATGTAACTACAGTGTTGCTAATAAGCTGTCCCAATTTTTCAGTATTTTTCTTAACATGAAGTTAGCTTTATAATAACTTTATTCTTTGTTTAAAAAATACAAACTAATATAATTAGTGGCTGCAAACTGCATTCTTAGGTAGTGATTAACTACTTCTCATGATAGAGATGTTTTCACTCATTTATTGTAGAACTTAACCACACTAACTAGGTTAATAAGAAAACAGTTAAGGTGAATAAAATGCCTTTGAAGGGATTCAAGCTGGTTCTTTTCATTTCCATAATTATCCAGGCTGGAAAGCCACCATCGAGGGATTTAAAAGAGGAAAACAGTTCAACTTTAAATTAGAGAGCAAAATTGATTAAGTTGTTGCTCAAGAGGGCAACATTTATATATCAAACTCTCTCTGCTTTACAAACAAATTTATATCTTATGATCCTTTACACATTGAATGCTTATTTGGGGACTCATGGTACCACATTATAGTACTCTTGCCTCTGACTCTAGCCACCTGTTCTTGGTTCTTAAGCCAAATTTTTGCAAAGGCACAATTACACCATTTTGTAACTCATTTTCTTATACTTAGAATAAGGCAATATTTGGTACAATTATCTGATTATTTCCTTAAAATAAATTCCAAGGCAATATTAACACTACATTTGCTTCTTTCAGCAAATATGTTAGCCTCATTTAGCCTTTTAATTGTCTTCACTGAGCTCTATACGAAAGAGGATGTTTTGTGTTTTTTCGCAAACTACCTCTGGAAGGCACGTAAGTCTGAAAGTTTAAAAGAAGCCCTTTAGAAGCAGTTGAAAGAGCAAATCCATCCTTCTTTCATCCTGAGTCTTTAATTATTCTTTAGTTACTCTTGTTAAGCCTTCAGAACAGCTCTCCCTTCAGTCAAAGCCATGCACTTGGATTTCCACTTGCAAACTTCTTGGGCATGTGGAATTAGGGACTGTCTGTAACAGATTTTCTTCCTGCTTCTTCTCCCTCCAGTAATTTGCATGTATAACTGCTGCATAATTAAAGATATTCACAGCATTGATGACAGAACAGTGCAGTGGCATAAGATAGGACCCTGTCAATACAGTGTTCTTTCCACATGCACTGTTCCATTCTTTAAAAAGAGTTTACTCAAGAAAATCAATCTAGAAATTGGCAATGCCTCTCATTGTACCGAAAGGCAGCACATTTTTAAAGAGGTAGTTGCTTTAATTGTTCAATGCAGAGGTAAAACTTTAAAGGGCCAGATAGTAAACGTTTTATACCTTGCAGGCACTGGGGCCTATGCCATAACTCCTCAGTTGCACAGTTATAGCATGACAATACCTACAATATAAGTGTCTGTGTTCTAATAAAACTTTATTTATAAAAGCAGGAAGCTGGCCAGATTTGACCTATAGGCTGTAGTTTGTGGATCCCTGGTTTTATTATAATGTATTTATAAATTTAAATCCAATTTGTATATTTTCCTTGTGTAAATACACATAATTTTTAAAAATTATGTGCACTAGCTTAAAATGTATGTAATATAGAAAAATGACAATGAACCCCATTCCCTATAAATAACCCATGTCAACAAATGCAGAACATCATTTCCAACCTCTCTTAATTCATGAATGGTTTTTGGTAACAAACAACAGAAACAATTCTGGTTAATTAAGGCAAAAATGAATGATTACAAGAGAACTGAGCATTTAAAAAAGTTGTCAGGAAAGCTGGTGAGTAAGACTTGTGTGGAGACCACAAATAGCTTGGCCCAGACAAGCTTGGCCTCCAGATATCTCTGCCTTGCCCTCACCCCCACCCCCTCCTAACCTCCCGCACTCCCGCACTCCCGGAGTGCACTGGACAATGCTGCCTTACTTCTGCATTCTCAACAATTCTAGAGACATCTAGAGGAATCCCTGATTGACTTGAGTCAGCTGCATTCCATCCAGTTTTGTAGTCCCCAGGTGGCAGCATCTAATGGGCAGCCCTGTAGTCAGTGTCCACGTGACCTCCAGCTAGCCTTTCATTTGAAAAAAAAATCCTAATTATATTCCTTATCATTTTCTTTGTATATATCTATCATCTTCTCATTTGTTGTTATTATCTCTTGATATTTTTTCTTATGCATTGATTATGATTATCTCAAGCCTTTCCATCATGCCATTGATTTAAATTTTATCTGTTTCTATTGTGTTCCTTACTTTTTCTAACCTTATTAAATATTTAATGATTTTTTTTTCTAATTTTCAATTTGTTTCTCTGGCTCCGCCACATTCTTTTTCATGGTATGGGGAATATGTGTCATTTTTCTCTCCCACAACCATGTGATTATTTTGTCTTTTTATGTTGGGATCTTTTCTTTTCTTTTGGCTATATGTCTGCGTGTTCAGTATGTTCTTCCCTTAAAATTTATTTTGCTTCTGCCTTGTATGGGCAGCTCTGTCAAGACTTTGCTTTTGTTCTGAACCTGGCCATTTCTTTTCCTTTCTGGTGGTGGTTAGTCTTCCCTCAACCTAAGCTTTGAGAACTGGGTGTTGTGATTAATGTCCTTGTCTGTAACCTTGGGGTAGGGATAGGAGGAAATGGGAGAAAATTCAAAGATATGGATAAATTCATTGGGCTGAATTCTAGGGGGTCTAGTTTCTCGGTCTCCTCTGAAATCCCATCAGATGTCTCCTGTAGCAGTCTCCACTCCATTTATTCACATACATCTCTCAGTCCTAGTAACACCAGCTTCTTCCCCCAGCTCAACACAGTGTTCAGTAGAATGGCCGATCTTCCTATTTCTACGGACTCTACTCAGTTCATTTCCCTTCAGATTGAAGAAGATTAGTGAGAGTTCCAAGGATTTTGCTTGGTTTTTTATTCCTTACTCTAGGAGCAGAGTTAGGAACTATGTTATGTTGAGGATAAATGTACCATATCTTTCTTTTGTTGTGAGGTTTCAAAATTAATGTCATTAATTTGTTCCTTTTCCTTTATATATTTGCTCTAGGATTTTCAACTGTTCTTGTTAATCCTATTATTTTTGTTCTCCTACTTTCCTTCCATTTTAGAAGGCATTTTAGAAAGGTAATTCTGTCATACTAATTTATCCATTCTTCTCCATAAAGCATAAACTTTTGTAAGGACACCATTTATTCCTAATTCTCTTCTCAGCAAGGTGATTCATTTCCACAGTTTGGAAACCATAACACACAGACTCTAAAATAGCATAGGATTATCCCAACCTCTTGGTACTAACACTTGGGTAATCTATTGCCCTAGCATGTGGCCTAAACCTTTGGCTTGTCCATAACCAAAAGACTATGGCAGAGAAGGTAGGGTGTTCTATGACAACATTCCATAAGATTGTAATCCATCTTGCTGGGAGACTAGTTCCCTTGCTGGCTTTAATAAAGCAGGCAGCCATGTTGGGGAGACCAATGAGAAAGAAATGGGGGCAATTTCTACACAAAAGCCAGCTAGCAACTGAGGGCCAATAACCTGCAGGAAACTGAGGCACTCAGTTCCAGTAGACTGAAAAGAACAGAATGCTGTCAGAAACTACCTGAGTTGGAGGTGATCCTTCCCCAGTAGAACCTTGAAGTGGCACTTTGGTCCCAGCCAGCACCTTGACTGCAACCTTTAAAGAACCTGAGCACAAGACCGAGTTAAGCATGCTCAGACCCCTGGCCCACAGGAAGTATGAGATAAGAAATATATGTTGTTTTGAACGGCTTAGCTTGTGATAATGTCATCACACGACAGTAGATAACTAGTATGGGAACACAGAACTATGTGACTGCAGAAGATAAAGCAGGCAGAAGTCACCAGAGAAGATGATATAATTCTCACCCAAAATGGATGTTCTCCTTTAATGGAGAATGTATCTCAAGTGTATGTAGCTAAGTAACTAAAAAGAAAATTGTAAGCATTTCATTAAGAATTGGTGATAAGGTGCTCAGGGATCAATAACGATTGTTGAACTATGCATTTGATCACAGTAGTACTAGAAGTTCAGTATGGCCCATGTATTTAGTAAGGGTCTGCTAGAATTCCAAAAGGAAACAGCAGCTTCTGTCAATCAGTCAGTCATATTCATGTCCAAAATTTACTCTGGAAGCTGCAAATCACTTTCTATGGGAGCATATTTTCCCAAATAGCTCTTGGCTGATTGAGATGATGGCAATAGTTTGTTCATTTGGAAAACTAACACTTTGTCCAATTAGGGAAAATATTAATCAACGTACAAAAAACCCCCAAAAAACAAACAAACAAAAAAACCCTGACTTTTCAGAGTTTCAGAGATAGTTGATGAAAATGAACCATACTTCCCTAAGTTACCACAATCATAACAAACCTCTTACTCTTGAGAAATTTATCTGCACATACACACACACATGCACACACATAGTTCTTTTCTGATATTAATAAAATGAAATCCATTTAGGAAAACCTGACTATGGCTTATAAAACAAAATTGATGAAAAGAAACCATGCTCCAAAGGACTTTTTAAAATGACATTTTAAATATTTAGAAGAGTAATTGTACATTAGTGATAGTCTTTCCCACACATTAAAAATAAAAACAAAGGGGCGCCTGGGTAGCTCAGTTGTTAGGCCTCTGCCTTCAGCTCAGGTTGTGATCCCAGGGTTCTGGGATCGAACCCTGCATCAGGTTCCCTGCTCTCCGGGAAGCCTGCTTCTCCCTCTCCCTGCTTGTGTTCCCCCTCTCACTGTGTCTTTCTCTGTCAAATAAATAAATAAAATTGTTTTAAAAACAAAAAGAACAAGACAAAACAAAAAATCCTCAGTATTTACAGAGCTCTTCTTGTTCCTGCACGAGCAAAGACTCAGGGCAGAGGTTTCTGAAGCATCTTCTGGTGAGTTGTTGAAACATTCTCTGGATTTATTCCCTGAACTACAATTGTCATTCTAGCAGAGTGACCACTCTTAAGAGGCTTCAGAGAAGTACAGCTTTTACTAGATGACAACTAATTAAAAATCACATTAGAGTAATTACAATAATGGTAAGAAATACGATGCATTAATAGAGCACTATCCTTCCCAGGGCGCTGAGTCGCTCACAGGTTACCCATTTCTTTCTCTTTCAAAACGTTCTGTGGAGAAGACAGCTACGTCGGTATACATCTATAAATATTTTCTATGTTGGCAACAATTTAAGGCCAGGACTAGGTCCCTTTAACCATATGTTAACTTAAAAAGGAACAAATGCCCAGTGCTATTCGGATCTCTGCCAAGATGCTATCTATGATCATAACGGAGTTTGGAGGATGTACTTGCCTTTTGGGTAAAATAATTTGAAATAATAACTTCAGAAAGAATAAACAAAAGTAACTTAAATATTAATACAAGCTATAGAGTGACCTAGAATTATTAGCTCACATTAAAGACCTTATTCACCACTTTGCCCAGATCTGCGGTTTGTCATTCTATGTCTTTTGATTTGGGGATCGGCAGAATTCTGTGATAATGAGACAGAGCCGAACAACACTAAAATTGAGACCTCAATATCAGGGAAATATCGCATTTTCTTTTTACAGCAAGAAGTGGGAAAATTAGTTAACACCTTTCCTACCTTCAGGTGTAATTGGATTCAGAAAAAGGCTAACTTAAAGCAGGACCAGGGCTGACATGGAAAATCCTCACAAGGTAACAAGAATCAGTTTGGTTTGTTCGCTGTCATTTCTCATTATAATCTTTGTCATGAGAATGGATTCATGTTGTGCCATTTTCTGTTCTTGTTACAATCTTTGTCACATGAATAAGATATCAGGATGTTAATGCCTGGCATACAGTCTTCTATGTGTGATGATACTGTACAAGACTACGCTGACCTTTGCAATATTATGTATTCTGATTGGTTGTTCATTTCACCTCTTTCCCACAAGTTAATAAGGCTGTAAAAAGGAAAGAACCGAAATGGCCAGCCAGTCAAATTATAGAATATTGAAAAGGTCAGAGCAGTACAGCACAGAGGAAAAAAAAAATTATGGAATATATGGTGCATTAAAATTCTTGTGACAATGATTATAACAAGAATTGGAAAGGATACCCATTTATGTTGTATCAATCTGGAGAACCCCATAGGACGATATTCCTGAGACAGCAATCATTTACACCTCCGTGGATCATACGTGTCTATTTACGCTGGTTTTTGCTTAAAAAAATAATTGTATAGAAAATATCCTACTATTCAACAAATAACATTAAATGTAAGATTTTAGCCTTAAAAAAATGGGCATGATTGCTATTAACATTTTTTTTGTAAGATTTCATATCTGCAGCTAAGAAAATGTTTTTTACAAGTAAGATCTGTTGGGCATAGATTTATGTTGGCTGTTTCTCGATTTAACACTTTTTTCTTCAAAATAAAGTAGAAAAGTAGGCCTGAATGATTTAACTTCTTAGAAAATCCTTTAGAATGTGGAATGTCCTGAGGAAGCATCTAGGAGTTTATTTGAAAATTTTAGGAATCTAACCAAAACTACTTGTTGTTTTTTGCTTGTGATGCATGATGTTGGACAATATACAAAGGATCTCTCCTTCCCCTGTGTCTTTAGTGGTGAGACTGAAAGGGAGAGAGAGAAGTACTTATCAGAAATACTGAAGTGATTTTTCTCAGGTGTGCAAAATGACTACTCATTTTAAAAATTATTTTTATATATACTTAAATATTTCTTATGAAATAATTTACTAGATTTTTTTAGTTTGTAAAGGTAGATCTGGTTGAAGAATCCACTTTATATGTTCTGAAGATGCATTATTTCACTAATAAAGATTTTATAGCCCAAAGCTAGAGTCTAAAGGCTTCATCAACAAGGATGTCAAAAGTGACCTAAGGGGGCACCTGGGTTGCTCAGTGGTTAAGCCTCTGCCTTTGGCTCAGGTCATGATCTCAGAGTCCTGGGATCAAGCCTCACATCGGGCTCCCTGCTCAGCAGGGGAGCCTGCTTCCCTGCCTCTCTCTCTGCCTGCCTCTCAGCCTACTTGTGATCCCTCTCTCTCTCTGTCAAGTAAATAAATAAACAAATAAAAATCTTTAAAAAAAAAAAAAAAGTGACCTAAGTATTTTGGGAAACAGACAAGATGAATTTGGATCATTACTTTAAGACTAGCTTGAACATAGATTAAATAATCCTAAAATGAGTTTTTCTGCATGCTTAAGAACAATCACCAGTGATCCCTGGGCCCTGCCTTCGAACAGTCTGATTTGATAGGTCTGGAGTGGAACTCAGCTCTGTGGATGTTGATGAAGTATTCCCAAGTGTTTCTGATGTAGGTGGCTGATGTAGTGTGATGACCTCATCTGCGGAGTGCTTAGTGTGACCCCCAGGTTAAAGCCCAGTGGTGCAGACCACACCCAAAGAGGTGGATGAGGGGAACTTGACTTCAGTGCCTGGTGGCAGGGTGACAGCGAGTTGTGGTTCCAGGGCCTTCACCGTCCACTTATACTTACAAATAGGGTCAGTGCTAAGGGAGACCAGACAGAAATGGTCACCTGTGATAGGAAATGCTTATCATTTTAGCATTTTCTAGCTTGATTCTTGAGGCTGAACCAACGGGGCTGCATTTTCCAGCCCAATGAAAACAAAGTTTATGCAGTGGAAAGCAGTAAAGCGAGACCCTCTCAAGACTGGGGAGGCGGGGTGGTGGGGGGCTGGGAATCTGAGGACTTGCATTTTAAGAATGTTCCCCCAGGATCTCAGAACTGAAACTGGTCCAGTTCAAAGGAAGAAAGAGAAGAATAAAGTGGAGACAGAGACAAAATCTGTGGATCCGGTTTTGGTTTTAAATCTGGGGATTTGTGAGCTTCACCAAGGGTTGAAATCCTGACGGTTGCTCCAGGGTTAGGAACGAGCTGCATGTGAGCGCGTAAGGGAGCACTGGACTCACTCAGCTGTGTGGTTCCTGGAGACACACAAGTTCTTTTTTGAGCTGAACAAAATGGTTATGTAATTGCATACTTCTCATAATTATTGAGTAATTATATACTTCTTATAATTACTGAGTAATCATTGTTCTATAACTAGAACTTAATGTTACAACTAATTGTATAATTACCATGTATTAATGTTATCTGGGAAACTTAGAATAGAGTGGTATTTAATATATTTGCCCCTGCCATGCCATTTTCAAAGATAGCAAAATTGTTTGTTTTATAGCTGGAAATTTGCTTCAGAAACAAACAAAATATAAGGGAAAAAAACTCTTACCAATACTGTAATCTTAGATGTTAACTCCTTGTTCTTACATTTGCACCTGGCTTGAAATTTTATAAAATCGTATTCTCTTGGCTTAATTTTAGAATCCTCATCGTTATTTTGTAGCCTTCAATTTTTTGTAAGGTATGTGCTGTTACACTACTTCAGAGGCAATTAGGCATCTACCTGGGTCTTGCAGGATAAAGCTGACCTTTTTGAAATTTTACAATTGGGTATGTGACAACAGCAGCAATTGTTTCAGCTATAACGGAAAATTTTTCCAAGGAGTTAGACATTATGGGACTTGAGGTCTTCAAATAGGGATAATGTAATTTTTCTTCGACAGTGTTTACAAGGGATTCATAGTAAATCTTAACCAGGTTTCTCGAGTCCAGGAGCGACATCTTGTACATCTTGAGCATATTGTTATCAGAACCTAGCAAAGCCTGCTCTCTGCATGCAGTTGGAGTCAATAATCTGTCTATTCAGGTTGACTCGTTACAAAGAACCTGTGAGAGCTAATAAAGTGTCATTTGGAAATGTCTTTTCAAGGCAACTTTTCAGATTTCAGAACTTCTTGTTGGTATGTGCTCCACATAGATCTATCTGTGGTATCTATTTCCAGTTTAGGAACTTAAAACAATTCTTAAACAGTGAACATATCTTTATCTTATTTTATTAAAACTGAATAGAAATTATTATCCTCATGTTTTAGCCCCTAAGTACATTTATTCCCTTGGCACCACTCCATTGTGCCAATTTCAAGTTCAGAGCAATAAATTCTTCCATGACACTAGGGATTTCTTCTGGTCATGGGAAACATTTAACTTACACCTGTGTATTTTGCAGCAATAATTTTTTTTCAGCTCCATCTTTCTTCCCAAAACTATTACAAGTATCTTTTAAAGTTTTTTGTGTATTTTTAAAGTTTTTGTCTGCCTTACCCACATTTCACAAAAATGCTCAAACTAGATGTGAGATCCTCTTTCACATCATTTGATTCTTTATTAATTATAGAGTTTGATGTATAACATGATTGGACAATGACCTAGGGGTAGCAGATGTGATTAATGTTTTGTTCATTGAAAAATATTAGAGTTTTGATTCATATACATTGTTGGGTGGGAGAGAGGGAAAATGTAATAGAAGAGTAATTGCTACAGAGGAAGTAAAATAAAGAGTGTAGAATTCTTTATCACTTGCTAGTTGTAAATGTTTGTTTTGTATGTATTAGTTTGTTTATAAATGTTTTGTTTGTAATGTATCAGTTGTACTATAACAAGAACAGTTACACTTCCTAGTTGTTGTAGATGAATACCTATTATATGCTGGGTAATGTAAAGAAATGATCTCGTTTAATCTTCATAGTAACACTGCAATCAAAGTATTATCATTCCCCACTCTCAGATGAAAAGCATGAGACTCAGACATACTGAATAACTTAGCAAAGAGCACATTCCTCAAGAATGATAAGGACAGGCTCAAATGCAGAACTTTCTAACAATCAGATGCATGTACTTTTCTTTGTACCATATTCTGCTATAAACCTATGTCCAAAATATGGTATTTTTGATAACTATTACAACTATCCTGTTTATCATACAGTGCAAGATCATTATTGGTATGTGGCCATATTTTAATTTTTTCACATTTAACCAGTAAAGATTGTATCATTATCTGGAAATCTTGCAAATATGCTTTCCCTTTAAAGTCTGGCACCATGTGTGTTTTTTATTCATTTGCCTATGTTTGTAGAATCTGTGTGGGGGAAACTGAAGGGACATACAATAAACGTGTTTTGGCAAAGAAAAAAGGCTATTTGAGGTAAATAGTAGTATTGTTAACAACTACTGTGTTTAAGGCATAATGATAACTGAATTTTACTAAATTTCAGCAATATTCTGAAAAATTTGCCTCATAAATATACTATTTATATCCAGAACCATTCTAGATTGCGGGGAAAGAATGTGGTTTCCTCGGTCTGCATATCATATAAAATCCAAGAATGGGGGTGCCTGGGTGGCTTAGGTAGTTAATTATCTTGCCTTCTGCTCAGGTCACAATCCCAGGATCTTGGGATCAAGCCTCATGTCTGGATCTGAGCTCAGGGTGGGGGACTCTGCTTGAGGATTCTCTCTCTCTCTCCCTCTGCTCCTTCCCCCACTCATGTGTTTTCTCTCTCTCAAATAAATAAATATAATCTAAAAAAAAAAAAATCCAAGGATGAGGGGGAAAAACCCTCAAACAATTGTAAATAACCATCATGGAATCAATTACTGTGTCTGAGTTGTCCTTGCACGCACGATACTTGTGGACAGCTGCATGCCATCTTAAAATAACATTTCAGTTATTTTGATCATGGATGAATGAATGAACTCTTAAATTTTCCTTTTTATCAGCAGTTAATAACTACACTCTTCTGAATGGCACACAAGTCATGCACCGCAGCGAAGAGACCAACGTTTGGGTACTCATTGAGGGGCTGATTCCTTTTACTAACTATACCGTGCAAGTGAATGCTTCAAATAGCCAAGGCAGCTTGATGAGTGATCCCATAACACTGACAATGCCACCCGGGGGTAAGTCCATGAACAACGCTGGCTACATAGATTTATATAACTGCTCTACTATAAGTCTCCCCTGAGTGCTTCATTATTGTGAAAATTAATTTTTTTTTTTTTTTGAACTTAGAGGCTCAATTGTATTTCTGGTTGTTTGGGTTGTTGTTTTGTTTGACTGAGACCCTTTTATTGATTTTTTTTTGTTCTATTGAGACTGTTTTCATCTTGCACTGTGTGTATGTACGGGTATATATCATACATAGGTATCTCTTGCTTTGCATGTGTGTGCAGCAAATGGAAAGGGAAAGCTACTCACACCACTGGAAAAACACCTTTAACTTCCATGCCCTAATGATTAGAGTTCAATAGTGTCGGGACACTATTGGGTGGCTCAGTTGGTTAAGCAGCTGCCTTCGGCTCAGGTCATGATCCCAGGGTCTGGGATCGAGTCCCACATCAGGCTCCTTGCTCGGCAGAGAGCCTGCTTCTCCCTCTGCCTCTGCCTGCCTCTCTGTCTGCCTGTGCTCGCTCGCTCTCTCTCCCTCTGTCTCTGACAAATAAATAAAATCTTTAAAAAAAAAAAAAAGAGTTCAATAGTGTCACTTTTATAGGTAAAATCCAGATACTTTTATTTTAACTATCTGTATAAATAACCGATTTAACTTATTTAGAATTATTATATTGATCTGCAGTCACCTCCACCCTTATTTTAACCAATTGTGTGACTAACTGCTAAGAAGAAAGCTCCCTGTTAGATTGGTAAGGACAGCCCTTGAACAAAGCATGCCTCAAAATAATAAGAGCGTGATTCTCAACTGAGGGTTCATGAATGTCTGTTCTCTGAAAATACAAAAGGCAAAGGACTCTAAAACACCAGACTGTAGCTCAGCTTCAAAAACCAGTGTCTCTGGACTAAGGGAGAATGTCGCTATGTCATTAAGCAGCAGGACTGGATAAATACCTCTCCCATCACAAAGGGTTTAAGCGCAGCAAAATCCTCCTCACAGAGGACAATGAAGAGTTAATTTGTGGTTTGTATAGAACGCTTCTCCCAAGGAAGGATTTAATACCTGCTCTATCATTAAAACCACTCACTGTTATCTACCTTTCATGACATTATAAGACTTAATGAATAGATGTTTACCAAAACACCTGAAACTCTAAATGGCAGAAGCCACATTGTTTAAAAATGCTTGGAAGAGACAGTTAGAGCTTAATGACTCACTGTCACATTTCATAAACCGATAATTAAAAAAAAAAAAATAAAAAAAAAGGGACATTGGATTTAAATAGGGGCTTGTTTAAGAATTGAGACCAAAAAACCAAAACAAAACAAAACCAAGAAAAGAAACCTTAGGCACTCATATCTTCATTTTTTAATTTAACCCAACATACTGGAAAGGATAGAACATTTAATGACTCTATACCTTAGTATATAATAACCTTTATTCACACTTAGAAATTAAGCAGTAATTAGTGCCTTAATGGAGATTTTTAAATTACATAGCAATACCTTTTTAACAGGATATGTGGGAATTTAATGAGTTATAGATTCCTTTTATGGCATTCATACTGATTTAGATGGTTTGTAATTTACAGCAAGTTACATCATATTCATAAAATAAGACCAATTTAATTCATTGTTCATGCACTTAGGAATGCCTAGTAATTTAGAGTAAATATCTTTGGGTGCATGTATATATACAATTCACTTAAACATAGCAAGCTTCTCATGCTAACTCAATGTACAATCTGTGCCTGTATCTGTCAGTGGTTAGTAGAAGAGTTAATATTATGCAAACAGGAAAAAACTAAAATTTTCTTTCCAGCCGTAGAGTCGAACTGAAGTCAACTGCTGAGTTTACTTTTATGTCTACTCTGGACGCTTATTCATGCCATTATCATGCCTTCTGCAGGCTCATACTTTCTGGGCATGATGTAATTATTCACTTTCTAAACTCAGAAATCCAGAATTTGGGAGATGGCCCTTCACCGAAAGAGGAAGCAAAATGTCTTCAAAGACATTGATTTGCTCAAGTTTATTATAGCCATTAAGACATACTTTTTTTTTTCATCATTAGATTGTTGTTGATTACAATTAGGAAACTTATAGCTTTGAAATTATCTTTTTTATGACCTTGTGGCAGTTTAAAGGTGACACCTCATTGATTAAATAGGTTTTAGTTCATGCTTCCTTTTACTTAATGATCTGAAAACATATTATCCTGATTTACACATAAAATCATGCTGAAAAGCATGTGGCATTCACTAGAATATGTGTGTTTAAGTAGAATTAAATTAGTACTGAGAGTTATTAAAGAAATCTTCCATGCCTTTGTCCAGTGAACTGTGCTTTGTACTGAAATGAATAATAAATGAACCGAAGTACAGAAGTGAACCAACTTATGGGCAGAGAAGGTTCTGTATGCTATTTACTTTTCCATTATATTTGGATTGTTACCATTTTTTGCCGTTTCCTTGATTCAAATATTAAGTCTCTTTTTTGGTGATGTGGAATTCCTGCTCTCCCTCACTGCTGGGTTATGCAAGATTTGTAATGATAATACCCTTAGCTATGTTTTCTTCTTAGTATAGCTGAAAAATATAATAATAGAAGGTTTAGGCAAAATAGACATGCTATTTTTTTCTTGGTCAAATGTTTGCTATCAAATGTGGTCTGGAAAACTGCCTTGACCCCCTAGATCTGGCCAAGTCCTACTCATTTTTAAGGTTTCAACTTAGAAATAGGTCCTTCAGAAAGTTGTCTTTTACCAACTGAGGCTGAGATAGGGCCCCTAGGTGTCCTAGAGTACAATCACGTTATAGTGAAATGGTCTGTCTGATGGGACTATCAACAATCACTGGTTATAAGACCCCCCCCACAGCAGGGACTGTTTCGTATTCACATTTTGATCTTCAGTGCCTAGACCGAACCTGGTGCATCATAGGTGCATAATGAATAATCGGTGAGTGAAAGAATCAGTCAGTCAGTCAGTCCAGGTAGCTTGATTAAGAGTTTTAAATTGTAAGCTTCTCATTGCTCAAGCCTGTTCATGCCTCATCTTCTATCTGAGCAACCTTCTATTGTAACCAGCTATGGAGAATTTGACCCCCTCTGCACACTGTTGTCCAGTGTAGGGATACTGTGGTCATGCCCATGTGACAAGGACCCCAGACTGTAAGGAGGACAGGGCATCAGATATAAGAAATACACTCAAATTGCTCCAACTCACTGCTCTTTGATTCCCTCACTATGGTGGTTACTTAGGTAAGTGTAGAACAGAATGGTTATGAAATGCCTTATTTGATACCACCTTTCTCGATGTTTCTGTTTTTCTGATGAGAAAGAATAGTGATGGAAATGCAGTTTATACCTCAGGAAAGCTGGAAAAATTTTTTTTTAAAAAAAACCAGTCAAACAGGGGCTCCTGGGTGGCTCAGTGGGTTAAAGCCTCTGCCTTTGGCTCAGGTCATGATCCCAGGGTCCTGGGATCGAGCCCCGCATCGGGCTCTCTGCTTAGCGGGGAGCCTGCTTCCTCCTCTCTCTCTCTGCCTGCCTCTCTACCTACTTGTGTTCTTTGTCAAATAAAAATAAATAAATCAAATCTTTAAAAAAAAACAAAAAATAAAAAACAAACAAGACCTAATCTCAAATCCTAGTTAATTCCATCACATCTCCCTGTTTCCTTGCTCTTATGTTAAGAAAATTAATTTTATTTAAAAAAAAATAAGGCTCTCGACTTCAACTACACAAGCAAAAAAAGGAATATGATTAAACAATCTGATAAACACAAGTTGTTTTGAAGATGGAAATTAAGGCAAGCGGGATCGTGGAACCAAGAGCTCAGCACGAATATGCACGTTGGCAAATCCAAATCGCACACACTTTTTATTTTAAAAATTCACTTGAAATATTATTTGGTGAACTGGAGGAGTTGGGGGGGTTATTATTCCTTCATTTCTGTAGCATATCTCTATCCTCTTCCATGCTTAGGTTTTTGTATTTCTACAATGACTATATTATTTGGTTGTTTGTAATAACATAATGCTCATATTTAGCACTAGGATACTCATAGAAATGAAGAATATATTTAATCTGAGCTCTTGAATAGCATTATAGTGAAGGTTCAAGAGTTCTAGGGAAAAAAATTAAAAAAATAAAAACGGAATCCAAATGTTAATCCATAAATATGAAACTTTCCTGTGACCTTTACCCCTTCAAGGTCTGGAGTTACTAATGGGGTTAGGATTTCAACTCTTAATGGGGCTCAGTGCATTAGTGTTTTGTATGCATGGAATTCAGCATTCAGTTTAATAAGTGGTTGACATTGGTGATGTCCCTTAATTTGCTTAAATCTAATTGGCTCTTTTATCAGTCAAACCTGTATGGATTGGCAATTGATCAGAAAGGGTCAGCCATGACTCTGCATGTAGTTAAAGGATGGAAACCGCCCCCCCTCCATTAAAGTCACAGTTGCATGATAATAAGCAAGGGAAGAACAAATGAGCTTAGAGGAGGAAGGCAAAGAAGCTTAGAAGTTTTTCAGGATCTTCAAGTTCAGAACAAAGGCATTATAGAGTATATAAATTTTAAATACACTGCATTTTGCCTCCAGACTTAAACCTTTTTTTTTCCAGATGAACTGAAATCTTGTCTGAAACTGTCTTTGTTACATCAAAGACCTACTCAGAAAGCTAAAAGAGACAGAAGAAGCATAAAAGGGCATAGTTTAAAATGATTAATGACAAATTCCATACTGACGAGCTAGAAACAGATTTTTTATGAAACTTTTATATTTTTCCAAAAGGAATAATTTTATTCTATTTATCTTTCTCTGAACTGCTTTATTGTAACAGTGAAAGGAACTCAGAACCACCTGAGTTTGTGAACTTAATCTGGTTTTCTAGGATGGTAAATAATTTGTCATTTATACCTTCAAATTGATGAGAATTATTATAACCCACAGACTTCATAAAAATACTAAGCTTGAAGAACATGGTTCTTTTCCAAAGGTGGGTTATTAGAAAATCAAAAACTGAGAAAGGCAAAATGGTTCTGAGTGGTTTGCTTTAGAATTTGAGTTTGTCTCTCCTTCCCTGACCCCCCCAACCCCCACCTCCAACCACCTAAAACATCAAGGAAATAAAAAGAGTGTAATCCATTTGGAATTAATCGTTAGGCACGTTGTAAAAGTCTAGACTTCGGAATCCCACACACCTAGATTTGAATCCTCCTTCATTCACTGGCTGTGTGACTATGAGCAACTCACAGATAAATCTGAGCCTCAGTTTGTTCATCCATAAAACTGGCTCAGTGGTAATTCCCACCTGATAGAGGATTAAACAGCACAGTGTCAAGTGCTTAGCACAGTGGCCGTCTTGGTAAATACTTGGTGCTTGCTACCTTCTTTGTTCTATTTCACTGCTAAGACTCTTTTTGAGCCTCTTGTGATATTTGTGATTCCGAGGAAATACATGTGTGGTCTTTGGCCCCATTTCTGACAGAGAGCTCCTAAATCCCTTGGAATTTCCTAGGTGATGAGAACTATAAAGTTGTCTTTTGCTGTGTTACTAAGGTGACTTTTGAACTTCACCTAAGGGTAGGAGTTGGTTTCCAGTGGTGTCAAGCAGGTGATCAGAGGATTGGAAATTTCAGTCCTTTCCCTCCCCAGGGAGGGAAGAGGGGCTGGAGGTTAGATCAGTCTTAAGCGATCATGTCTGGGTAATGAAGCCTCCATAAAAACCCATAAGGACCCAGTTCAGAGAGTTTCCAGGTTGGTGAATACATAGATATTTGCTGAGAGTGGCCAGTTTGAATAGGGCCTGCAAGCTCTGAGCCCCCTCCCACATACCTTGTCCTATGCATCTTTTCTTTCTGGCTGTTCCCGGGTTATATCCTTTGTAATAAGCCAGTAATCTACTGAGTAAATGGGTTTCCTGAGCTCTGTGAACTCTTCAAGCAAATTGATCGAACCTAAGGAGAGGGTCATGGAAACCTTGGGTTTATAGCTGTTTTGTCAGAAACACAGCTTGTATGTGTGTGGGGGAGAGGGAGCAGTCTTGTGGGATTGAACACTTAGCCTGTGGATTCTAATACTTTCTTCAGGTAGCTAGTGTCAGAACTGAGTTGAATTATAAGACATCCAGCTTGTGTCTAGCACCATTGGAATTGGGTCTGCAGAAGACTTTTACCTCTGAAAGCTGGACAATGAGGGAGGACAAGCGAAATTCAGAGTCTTGTGCTTTCTGGAGAGACCTCCTACATTTTGTCCTCCTATATTTCCAATCTCTTCCTACATTTACACCTCAGAGCATTGACATAAATATCGACAGGCCAGCAGCCCTGCTAAGGGCTGGTTGTGATGTGTATTCGATGATGAAGTAAAGCAAGAAGGATGAAAAGTAATTTTCCTTTTAAAATAGCTTAAATATCTCCCTCCATGACCTCTGGATCATAATGTGCAAATGATTTTTACATCAAGCTCTCATTGGTTGTCTTGGGATTTCAGTGGGCAGAAAAGCAGTACATTTTTTTCTTAATAGAATCTGTTCTGTATTCATACCAAGCCACTTATTAGATAACAATGTTTATGATTATTTTTTATTTCCATTATATGTATATTTTGTTCATAAATAAATACTTTTATAACTTTGTTAATGTTAGCCAAAAGAGAGGAGTTTGAAATTTTTACCAAATATTTTTCACCATTTCCCAATTGTCCTTAAATATATTTTTTAAAAAGTTGAATCTTGGAATTGAAAGTGCATTTCGTTTTCCATTCAGTAGGAAAGCTTAGTAGTTGTTCAGACAATGCACTTATGAATAACAAAATGAAATCTTTGCTTTTTGAAAAGTAACGTAATATTTGCCCAATAATATTGCTAAAACAATAATATGTAAGTCACTGAATTTTCAGAGATTGAAGTATGGAATTAATTTTTGGTTAAACTTTAAAAGACTGGAATGCTTTTACACCTACTTATTACCGTGTAACAAACCACTCCAAAACTAGCCATTTAATACAACTGTTCTTTATTATTTCTCATGACTGTACAAATTGTCCATTTTGGAAAATAAAGTGAAGTCTCCTGGAAAGTATACTGAAGCTGCAAAATTTTGCCCTTGAACTAGAGTAGTTGAATATTCATTTTGGTATTTTACAGAATAAAAGGAAATTTAAAAAAATAATCTGGTAAATCTGTTAAGAGTGGGTAGGTAGAGAGAGTACCTATTGTATACCAGAAGGAAGAGCATAAAAGGGAGCTGAATGATGATCTACCCTGGGGGCAGTCTACCCTAGAAGAAGGGAGCGGAGGACACTATCAAATTCTTCTTCTTGGAGTTTACCGTGTTATAATAGCTCTGCTTTTGAAAGAAAAGAGAAAGAAATCATTGATTATATTCTTTCAATTGAGTGGGAACTGAGTCTGAAATTTTTGGTATAAGTTGCTCAGTGAATTTATTCTTCTCCTTCATTTTTAAAAGGAAAGTAAAGAATTCTCTCTCCTTTTTTCTCCTCTCAATGGAAATTCCCAAGACCTTTTAGAAAGAATGGTGTGGGTAGTGCTACGGACCAACCATAAGGGGATTAGTAACACTTTAGGTCAGAATCTCTAAGAGAATGAGAAGGAATTAGAAGCTCAAAAAGCAGGGAGAGATTAAAAAAATTAAAAATAAATAAATAAATAAACAAACAATCCTCAAAAAATAAGTAAGAATTGCAAAGGCAAACTCCATTTTATCTTACACTTGCCTTATGTTTTGCAGCCCTCATTCGCTGTGGCACTGAGAATACAATTTCTAGCCTTCCTAAAATTTCTAGTACAATGCCAAGGTGCCCCCTTTTTGTGTGTTTTTATGAAATTAATAGTACTAAAAATTGTAAAAGCTTATTTGCAGTATACAAATAAAGATTCCATCAGCATGTGCTTTCTGGTTTTCATCTATTCTGGATCTACTTTATTTGCAAGATGTTTAGGTCAAAACTTCAGCATGCAGGTGGCCACAGGATATCTTAAAAATGAAAAGAATACAAAGGAATGGAAGTGTTTAAAATAAACTGTAGATCAGAAACCCAAATAAATAGTAGGCTAAGATAGTATATTATTCAGGAATGAGGTCAAGGAGGGATGAGATTAACTGCCTTTCCTAATATAAGAGTCACCATGAAGATACGAGATTGTGAGGCCTAGCCTTCTTTAAAACAACATTCTACCATGTAAACAGATGGTTTATCTTTACCTTCAGTATATTAAAAACTTTACAATTTACATTGCATTCAGTTCATAATGCCTCTTTGCAGCAGTTGTACATAAGGTTGTACCTCTGTGCAAGTCTTCCAAATGTGCTCTTTTTCTCCTGGAAAAATCAACTTGTTGATAGTAGGCAGATTCAATGAATAAATAGTATTTAAATTATTAATAAAATAAATAGTGTACTTTTGAAAACATATACCAGGACATTTCATTTAACCTGTGCTCAATTCCCAGTATGTTACGAGAACAGAAAGGAAGTATTTATGACTGTCTCAAACATGTTGTCAAATCCTCTTATGAAAAAATCTTACCTTTAACTTTTTTAGAATTGTTAGTTCACCTTGTTCTTTGTGTGTGTGTGTATGTGTGTTTGCATACATGTGTTTATAAAATTGCATGACATCAACCAAGAAGGAGGATCAATTTCTACATCATAATATGTGAAATTTTCCTTACTTTGCATGTCACTGTCTTGACAATGAGCTTCCTGCTTATAAAAATACTTTAGAAAAGGACTAACTTCTGAGCCATGAAGAAGATGGAAGGAAACTTTGAAGTGTGCTTACCATGGTCTCAACAAGCCTCCAGCAAAGGGCTGCCGGCTTCCCACATCTGCATATTCTCCTGTGGTTTACATAGAAATACACACGCCCACGCACAATTAAGTGCTATCTTTAGAGCATCCTGGGGCCACAGAGAGAGAAAAAAAAAAAAAAAAAAAAAAAAAAAAAAGAAAAAGAAAAAGGAAAAAAAAAGTAAAAGAAAAGAAAGAGAAAGAAAAAGAAATCACATTTTTCCTACTTTACCAGGGGAGAGAGGTGGAAAATATTATCTCTTTAAGTTCCATTGATATTTAAAAATCATATTTTTAAAAAAGAATAAGTATAATTCCCCTTTCTGTTTTTTTATCTTGGCATAAAGGTTATCTATAACTTTAAGGTTAAATAAAAATCATGTCTGTCTGACAGGCTCTGCAGTTTGAAAGCAACTTGAAGTTTTATTTGAATTCTTAGAGTGCCCTAAAGAAATTTTTGCTTTATTTTTTAAAAATAATATCTCATTCTTTCCTTTTACCTTTGTTATCATAGACAGAATCTATGCCTGACTTGCATAAAATTCTGTGAACATTTACTTGTCTGCATAAACACTTTTACAAAATGGGGACAAGTTCTTAATATACCTTAAGTACTTAAAGACTGTATTTCCTATCTCTTTTCATTCATTAGGAACTTTAAGAAAATCCTTATTGTATCTCTGCAAAGGGATATAGATCATCTAGAGTCCAAAGGCTCTACAATTTTATAAAAACTTAATGAAGAATAGATTATGGCAACAGTAAACAAATTCACTGCAGCCAGAGTGACATTCGTGATTATTAATTAGCTGGGACAAGTGAAACTAGAAATCTGAGGGTATCTGGCTCATACTGCATGAGAGCAATCCTTCTCTTTACACTTCCACAGCCATTTTAGAACATAGACTCCCATTTTTATTTAAATGTCTCATGTGTATATCATGCTTATCTACTAGAGCCTAGATCCATGCTAAGGACAAAATGTGTGGATGAATGGTTGTAGATAAAGGAGTCTTAGTGGCTCTGTTCTCTCTTACTGTCTTTTCCCTCTTTCTCTCCCTCCTTTCCTCTTGTCCTCTCTTCTCTTTTCCATTTCATTCCATTCCCTTCCTCACTTTTTCTTTCCTCCCTCCCTCCCTCTCTCCCTTCCTTCCTTCCTTTCTTTCTAAACCTCTCTCACCATTTGTCTGGCCCTGGGCACGTAGTAGGAAATTAGTAATGCTTACTGACATGCCTCTAGTGAATCATAGCGGCCTTGTCTTATTTTCGCTCCCAACATGTCTTCCCTCTTCCCACTCTTTCTTTTGATTACGGTGCTCGGATTTCCCTCTGGGCACCCTGGATTCCCATGCACAGAACATGTGCTGCGTGTGGAATGGACTGTATCACCAAGTCTGGCCAATGAGAACATCGTATTCTCTGACCACAGTGATTTTTTTTCCCAGGAATTATAAATGTTCCAATTAAAGGTAATGAGATACAGGAAATCAGTTATATGCTGGGCTCTGGATTTGAATGTGGAATTCATTTGGATCTCCTACAGGTCATTTTGCCCCTAAAGGACTCTGAGATTATGGCCAACACGGGAGGAAGCAGAGGAGATCTGAGAGAAGGAGGTAAACTGGATTTTGGAGACATCTCTTGATGCCTTGAATCCAGCTCTGCCTGAAACCAACTGTTACCCTAGTTGTTTTTTGGTTTTTTTTTTTATTATTACAAGACCCAACCCCTTTCATTATTGAAGCCTGTAGGTGTTGGGTTTTCCATCACATGAGAACAAAAGTGTTTAAACCACAACATGCTTGAGAGAAAGGAAAAAGAGTAGAACGCATTTAGAGAAGCCTCTTAACTTCTTGAAAATCACACCCAACTGGCAACTCAATGTAGATATTGGCTTCTGTTTGAGCTGTCAAATGCGGAAGCCTCAGGAAGCACGCCTGATGTGAAAGGAAATAATGATGACTAGGACTATGAGATTGCTGACCCCATTCTGACGGTCCTCTTCAGAGTCATCACTGCATGTGGCAATTTGCTGAGACACTTCTCCTCCATTTTCACATCTCGAGCCCTGAGCTCTAGCAACGAATCTTGCACCAATTAGCTATTAGGTCTGCTTCAGGTAACTTTACTTGACTCTGATGCTAGGTTCCCATCTTTAACATGGCAGACTTGAATGAGACCGGTGGTCCCCACAGTGTGATCCTAGGAGGGGATTATCAGCATTCCTTGGGAACTTGTTTGAAATGCAGACTCTGGGGTGCCTGGGTGGCTCAGTTGGTTAAGCCAACGACTCTTGGTTTTAGCTCAGGTCATGATCTCAGGGTCCTGAGACCAAGCCCTATGACCCTGCCCACAACCCTGCCCAGTGGGAGTCTGCTTCCCTGTGCTCTCTTCCTCTCCCTGCTTGTGCTCTCTCTCTCTCTCTCAAATACATAAAAATATTATAAAAAAAAAAAAGAAAGATATGCAGATTCCAGAGCCCCATACTCAATCTGCTGAATCAGGAACTTGGAAAGTGGGACCACACAATCTCTATTTTATGAGATGCCTGCCTTCCCCCTCCCCAGGTTAAATCTGGATGCATGGACAAGTTTGAAAACCACTGATCATCTTTAGAATACCGTCAAAGAAAAAAAATATTACGTGATCTTGTCTCTGAATCTGCCACACTTGTAACTGACATACAGAATTGCTAAGGAAAAAGTAGGTGGAACAGGTCCCTATTCTTAACTTGGCTTTAAATATAGAATTTCTATTCTCAGGGGCAGAGGCCTTCCCAATGTAAGGGAACTGGCCTGTCTCTCAGTCTCCCTGAATGGGGCAGGAAGAGATACCATGGCTACCTGATTCCAGATGCCGAGTCCTACCTGTGGCACCAGAAAGCAACAGGCAGGAAGTTTTATGCACTGAGGAACACTAATCGACCCTACTGGGAAGACGCTGTCAGCTAAATTTCCTCTGCTCTCCGATTCCTTCACAGAACATCTGTTATAAGGAACTCCATGTAACTAAAACCTGAGTCTCTTCCCTCTGGGGAATTTTCTTTAATGAGCGTCTTGTGGCTGTACTTCCGCTGTGGGGTTTTGAAATGTGTTCCTCAAGTCAGTTACATCTTTATCCTGAATTCTAGGATTTGCTGGCGATTAGACCTCATAGTTGAGATTTTTCTTTCTAGGAGTTCACAGATACAGCTCCACCGAGGAGGCTGATACAGTCTCCAGTTGCCTGGAGAACAATTAGGATCATGTAATCATTTATTTGATAAAGATAGTGAATCTCTGCTGTAGTGAGTCATACACTTAGACAGCCCTTACTAGGTGCAGATGCTCTTTAGCATATACTAACTCATTTAATTCTCACACAGTCTATGAGAGAAGTGCTATTACTATCCCTGTTTATACATGAGAGGACTGAGGAAAAGAGATTGTCACGCAGCTAGTAAATGGCAGAGACCATATTCAAACCTAGAGAAGGAAGCCTGGTGCTGAGACGCTGTGCTCTTTCATTTGAAGCAGCCTCCCCTGATGGCTCGTATCCTCTCTTACAAAGGTAGCACAGATTTCCAGGCTCCACTAGTCAACAAGGGTCCGAAGATGTGGCCTGACTCTACTGTTGTGTCAAACAGAGATCCAAGGGTATTGTTTGGGTGAAATTCCAGGTGTTCAAAACCTGTTGGCAATGAACTGGAGAACTCCCCTCAATGAACTACATGACCCATGCATTTAAAGTTGACATTATTATGAGAGGGGGAAGAATTCATTTAAAACAGATATTTTTCCAGCCTTACAAAGAAGCATCCAGAAAAAACAGTATTATGTAGTCTGTACTCTGACTAGATAGCAAAACTTAACCAGTTGGATGATCCTTTCCCAGCACGGATAGAAGTACTCACTTGCCCACCATGTATTTTGACCCACTTCTTTCATAATTGTCCATGAGTTTCTAAGATGAACTCTAATTAGATGAAAAGAATATTGAAATAACCTCTATTTATTTATTTTAGA
The DNA here is from genome assembly GCF_009829155.1 of Mustela erminea. NCBI lineage: Eukaryota > Metazoa > Chordata > Mammalia > Carnivora > Mustelidae > Mustela > Mustela erminea. Next base: position 55,465,785 of record NC_045630.1, on the reverse strand, counting down.
GAAAAGACTCATTTCACTTTTCTGAAAATATTTCTGAACTTTTAGCACTCTGGGGACATGCATTAGCATTTACATATCTTTCTTTGGCTTATAATAGAAAATTTAAGTTTTTGATCTGCTTTGCTGTTGCAGAGGCTTTTGTATAGGTATGAAACAGAAAAAAAAAAACTCGTTAGAACTTGTTCAAACATTTACCCAAAACATTAGTGTGTAACAGTGGTGTCATTAGTGCTAATTATTAAGTTGTCCTTTCTCTGGGCCTATATTAAAATTGAATTTTTTGTGTTAATGCCTTCCTATTGCAAGGGAGATGAATAGATGTGATCTTCTGATTGTACGTAATTTGCACTCTTATTAAGAGAGACTTATTTAAATTTTAATTTCCAAAATTTAATTTTAATTTCCAAAATTAAAAAAAAAACTTTATTAAAAGAAAGAGAGCAAAGAAGCCTATATTTGTAAAAGAAAGATGAATGAATCTTTTCTCCCTACATTAAAAAAAGTTTTTTCCATGAACATCAGATTTAAAATACAGCAGTTGGATGAGGAGATTTATTCACAAGTGGAATATTGGAGAACCCAGGAGTGTGAACAGTGTGAGTGTGTAAGAGAATCGTTCCCTGGAGCAGCACAGGAATGACCATCCGTGTCCTCAGAGCCATTGGGAAGAAGGAGCACTTGTGTCTCAGAGTCTGCATTAGAGTCCTCAGCCACACAAAAAGGCTCAAATCTTGCTCACTCAGTTGACTCTATAAAGGCTCAAATGAACGTGTCTCTTAAATTACGCATCGGTTAAACACAGATGCTGTAGTATCTGTCCGGCTATCTGAATTTTAACTTAACCACTATCCCTCATCCCCAGTGTGTCCATGTACTGATGGAAGGATCTCGAGGAAGTGACCTCCTCTCTAAGCCTCAGTTTGTTAAGACGGTTCACAAACCCATCACCATCCTCAGTGGACTTTCATAGGGGGCAAAATACATGCACACACAGAAGACCAGGCAGCACAGAAGTAGGCACTTGACCATTTGTCTGAAGAAGATTAAATATCTATGATAAGCACAAAATATATATAACCTTCTGTTATTTAGGTTGAAAATTAAACCTGCCTCTAAACATCTAAATTTTTATTTTCCTTGATGATCCTAACAACTGCCTTTTAAAGCTAAATGTAAGGAAACAGCACACTGGTTGTGGTATATTAAATTATAAGTGAAGACTAATTTGAGGATCAAAGGTGCTCTTTGGGGGATATCACTCAACTGGTAGGAAAAGCATTAGCCGTCTCCCTCTGTCTCATGTACTTGTACTCTCTGTCTTGGAAAGATCCTTCCCCACAGTTTCAGAATCTTGATGTTTAATTTAACACAAAGGTCTTTGAGAAGCACAACAGGGGGTTGTTCCTGGTAGTTCTGGCATTGAGGAAATTGAAATGTACATGTTTTTTCTCATTTATCAAAGACAGGCAAGAATCTAAACTGACATTTTGTATCAAATGAATTATGAACTGTGTACTTTGTACCTAAGGGAACAACAACTAAATTAGAGTTTGGGATAAAAAGAGAGAGAGACAAAATAGGTTTTTAATAAAACATACAGTAATTTCTGTTACTCTGTCTGATGGTGACATACTGAACAGTCTTATTCGTAACTGGAGAATGGATGTAGGCTACTCTGAAATCAGTTAAGATTTAAATATATTTGAGAAATATTCTCAGAAAGGATTAGACTAAATTTCTTCTCATGTAGTTAGGCATTGTGAACAATGAAACATTCTTGCTAACCCAAAGTTAACTTTAATTTTTTTGTCAATGCTCTTTCTTAGGGGAAAAAAAAAAATAACATTTGCAAGTTCTTTATCCAGAAAAAATATAAGATTAAAAGTTGCTTGGAGAAAAATATAGTATATAAGATAAGAATAGCATGCATGAAAGTACTATATTCCATAACTCCTCTATTATCTGTAAGCTCCACACGCATCTGTAACACACACACAAGCAAATTATCCTAGTGATTAAGAGCATGGATTCTAAAATCAACCAGATTGGGTTCAAAACTAAATTTCTCCTCTTACTAGCTATATGACCTTGAGCAAGTGATACAATCATACTTTGACTCACGTTTTTCTTTCCATAAAATGGGAGATATGGTAGTCATAAGGTTGACATTGAGAAAATTAAATATGTTAAATGCTTGCAAAGAATGTAACACAATGCTGGACTCATAATAATTGTGTATTGCATTGCAAAGTTATATCCTTCCCATTGTATGTATGTAAGAAGATTGAATAGCAGCAAATTAGCCCCCCACTTTTTAGTGGCTACTAATTCCTGATTTATAGGAAGCATTCAAAGTAAACTTTAAAGGTGATGGAAAATCTTATCATGTCTGAGCAATATACCCAATAATCATTTTTTAAATTACTAATTGAAGATTCTGGGGAGTTAGGGATGACCCATACTTTCTTCTTCTTCTAGGGAAAGCTATGTTTTGATTACTATGTTATCGAAGTAGTAGATATTCTAATTTGTGCTACATATAAATTAAGGAAGTGATATTAATATATTTGTTTCTACTTCTGAATTTCCTCCAAGTTTATAAGCCTAAAACTGACAGATTTCCTTCATATTAATGCCATGTACTTTCTGACATCAGTGCTGCACTGGATAGCAATTGTGTGGCTAAATTACTAAAACAAGTAACTCACCAAGATCCTGATTACAGATTTTCGTCACATGAATTAATCTGATTACAGATTTTCGTCACATGATCTAGTTACTAATCATTATTGTGGTCAAATGAGTATCAGTTTTTTATTCTCAAATTTTCTACTACTTCATGAGCTGAAATCAGTTCTTAGAAGTCTTTCAGGATTTTTTTACCCAGACGATGACTATTATTTTACTCTCCCTAACAGAGAAGGTGAAATGAATGTGTTGGGGTAAGGAATGCCCTATACACAATCTCAGTGTTTTAGACTAGATCTAGTTATCAGTTGAGTAATTAATTAACCAACTTGAATATTAGATCCAATCTCATTCTTAAGATGACTTTTTTTTTTTTTTAAAGATTTTATTTATTTATTTAACAGACAGAGATCATAAGTAGGCAGAGAGGCAGGTAGAGAGAGAGAGGAGGGGAAGCAGGCTCCCTGCTGAACAGAGAGCCTGATGCGGGGCTTGATCCCAGGACCCTGGGATTATGACCTTGGCTGAAGGCAGAGGCTTAACCCACTGAGCCACCCAGGTGCCCCAAGATGCCTTTTATAAGCAATCCCCTCTTTTATTAAATGACAAAAATTTTGTCAGCTATTCAGAGATCATTTAACTTCTGGGTTCTTGATATCCTAGAATAATAGATTTGGTGGCATTTTAAGCTGATTCTAACTGTAAAATACAGTAGTTTATTTTCTTAACTACCTAAGTTGGTTTTTAAAACTATTGTTCTTATTGGACACATTCAACAAGGAAATATTTCATGCACTCTTTCTAAAGAGAGTGGCTTTGATGTAGCTTGCATTTACTCATTGTTAAAATTGTTTATTTACCTTATTAAGCACATCTATTTTTAATTTTACAAAAATAAGATTCTTTAGAGAATCATTTTAAATGAAGTGAGTGAACAATATTTTAACTAAAAATGAGATAGACTTAATCCATTAATATTTTTGTTGTATATATTTTAAAATATTTTTTCCAGTTGAAGATACATTCTATGCAAAGGACTCAAATAATCAGATTCTCAAGGAAAAAGAATTTAATCTATGCTGCCTGGAAACTAATTTGGATGAATATGGTGGTATTCAAAATAATAGGAATATTTAGGAATAGTCTTAGGAATATTAAGAGGAATTCAAATGTCTCAAACAGGGGCTTAACTAGACTGTCTAAATGTAGGATATCTACAAGGGAAAAGAATAAAATTTGGTTGGTGGTTTGAGATGTAACAAAAAATATATTCTTCTGGGCATTATGACCACCAACTTCAGGGCTTCTAATTAGTCTGACAAAGTGACAGTTCCACATTCTAGTTGAACAAATAATGTATCTAATGAAATTCAAAATCCCTGTTTTTCTTTGAGCACAACGAGCTACATCATTCACAGCTTTGGGGTATTTCAAAATTAGCAGAGGATGACTTCAGTCTGTCTGATGTTTCCTGGGTAACAAATTCACTGAAACTGTCTTGCAGAGTAATTTTAAGCAACACTTTAATCTTAAACCACAAAGGGAGGTGGAGTTGGAGGTATGTTGCCTTGGTCCTATGGATGCTAATGTGAAGTGGAATCTTTTGTTTCTCAAAATGGTCAATAGCAATTAGTATTCAGTGGTGGCTTTTTATTCTGGTGCCCTTGACCCACCTTTGCCACCCCTTTCTATATAACTCCTATTATAAACTATAACTGGGGATATCCTGGCTTCTTTTCCATTCTAATTAAAGTGCTCTTAGTGAACACGGGGACAATTTTTCATTTCATGAAGAACAGTTACTAGAGCTAGGTGAGATCTGCCAATTGGGTTTCATATAACTTTTGACAAATATTTGTACCAATTTTGACTGATGTATTCTCACAACAGTGAAATGTTGGTGAGATTCTGGATTTACCCCAGAAAGGTAGAGCCAAATGAGTCAGTGAAAGACCAAAGACAAATGTCATCCATCTTCAGTTTTATTCAGTAACGTACTCTTTAAGATATTTTATTTTGTCACTGAGCTGAGGTATATTATGGATTTTTTTTTTTACAAAAATTTATTTTATACATACACTTTCTTAGGGCTTTTGTCTTAAGTACCCCTCTACTACATTGGTAACAACCTTGAGAAAATGTCATCCTTTCTTGAGTTTGGGTCTATAATGCCTATAGCCATTGCTATGCATCTTATTTTTCTGTTTTTCTCTGGAGACCTTTCTGGGAGCTTTCAGAAACAAGGGTGCTTTGACAAGCAAAAGAAAAAGAAATCTTGATTGAAAAAGAGACTGAGACAAAGAAGGACAGAAACGTTTCTCAAAGTGTCTACCTCCAAATAAACCTCTTCAAGATTTAAATGACATAGTTATTTTAAAAACAAACAAACAAAAAAGCCTTAAAAAATGTTTTACTTCCTTTCAAACCTCCTAGCTCTAAGATTTATCTGTTCTTCAAAGCATTATCCAGACTCCAACTTGGTTCTTCAGACTCCTGTGAGGCAGATGGGGTAGAGGCAGGTAAGGATACTCTGCCTCTGAGGAGGGTCAAGTTTTTGGCTGGGCCAGATTACTATAAAAGATACTGTTTAAAGTTACAGTGGGAAGCTTAGAGTTTAGAGACCGGTTGCGGGATAAAACAGCAGTTGAACCATCTATTAATTCTATGGTCTTATGTAAATCACATATCATGTCTGCTACAGTCTCAATATTTGTGTCTTCCCCAAATTCACATGTTGAAACCTAACACCCAATGTGATTATATTAAGAAGTAGGAGCTGAGGAGGTGATTAGGTCATGAGATTAATCCTTTCAAAAAGAGGCCTTCCTCCATTCCACCATGTGAAGACACAACAAGAAGGTATTATCCATGAATCAGGAAGCAGGCTCTCCCCAGACACTGAACCTACTGGGTACTTGATCATGGTCCTTCCATCCTCCAGAACTGTGAGAAATAAACTTCTGTTAATATAACCTGTCCATTTTATGGTATTTTATCATAGCAGCCCAAACAGACTAAAATGTTGTCTAGGCCTCCTTTTTCTTGACTCACCCCACTTTGCACATGGGACTATTAGATTAAATGTGATAATCTGTATAAGGCATTTAGTTCAGTGCCTGGCATACAGTAAATGCTTAAAATTAACTTTACCATTTTAATATGTTTATCTTGAATATCAAGATGTTAGCATATTTTATAAGGCATTTAACCAAAGTCACTAAAGTTGTCAATTTGTTAAAAGCCCTTAATATAATAAAATCTAAATCTTTACCAGAACTTTGAACATTGTTCAACCTTCATTCATTTCCAAAACATTTACTGAGCTCTTTGTAGTTGCCAGGAATAATTCTGGTTCCTGAGCTAGAGAGATTTCTAGAATAGATATAGTGTATTCCCTCATGAGCCTGGAGGCCGTGGCTGCCATTTTGTTATTGCTTTTAATTGTATTTACTGCATGTTCTGGGTGATACTTGGAAATCTCCAGGAAATACTGGAATGTATCAGGAGTACTCAGAACTTGATTTTACTTAATGGGAAGGGGTGGTGAGGTGGTTGCTAATAAACTAATAATATGTGCTTATAAACAATGAAGTAAGACAACTGTGTGAATATTGTTAGGGTTGAATGTTCTGTTTTTTTTTTTTTTTTTAAGATTTTATTTACTTAAAAAAAATTTATTTATTATTTGAGAGAGAGAGAGAGAGAGAGAGAGAGCGCATGAGCCCAGGAGGAGGGGCAGAGGAAGAGGGAGATGCCCTGAGCCTGGCTGGGCTCAGTCCCAGGACCTGGGATCATGACCAGAGCTGAAGGCAGACACTCAACTTACTGAGCCACCCAGGCATCTCAACTGACTCTTAGTCTTAAGCACAAAATTGTATCTTATTTATTTGATGAGGTATTGTAAGTAGTTATTTTTAGAATTTAGAAAAATTAATTGATTTACTGCCATTCTCTTATTTTGGAAAACTGCAAATTTTTTTGTTAAATAATTAGAATCCATTTTAAACCAAGTTCCTTAAGTATACACTCACATAAAATGAAAATTTGGGAAAAAAGAATAACCTAAAAATAATTTTTAATATGAAATAGTAAAAAAAAAATTGAAGGTTCTTAAAATAATTTAAAAATTCATCCATTGGTAACTCACATTTATTTTTTGGTTATACCTTGCCTTTCATGCATCTCAGAAATGAATCTGATGATTGACAACTAATAACTAAACCCAGCCTAGATTTTGTAGTATAATTTTCTAATCCTTTTGCTTCATTATTCAGCCTTGTTCCCTTGTAGTTTTTTTGTTTTTTGTTTTTTTTAATTTTGGGAATTAGGCAATTGAGTAATCATAAAATCTATGAGTCGTTTATTCCTCCTTTCTTTTTGGGATTCCAATGACATGAATGTTTGTTCTTTATTGACCTACATAAGAATGATCTATATGAGATAAATCTAAGGAAACCAAATAGCTGGAAATATTAAGTAATTGGATTTTTTCTTTATATTCTGTACTCAACTTCTATGAAAAAATCAAATCAAGATTTGTAAATTACATGATAAATCTATTTATTACTTTCAGAATCCAATTCAGTCAATTCATCAGACATTACAGTAACCACCATCTTCCCCCCCCAACAATATCTTACAAAACTAAACTATATAATGTCATTTCTCTGCTTTAAAAAAAAATGATAGAAATCAAAGATTTTCTGTCTTCTTAACATAAATTTCAGACTCCTTACCTGGCCTACAGTCCTCTCCAACAGAGCACATGCCACCTTCTTTGAGTTCCTCTAACAGTAAATTCTATGTCTGTATCTCCTTACAGCTGCTTGTCCACTAATTCAGCAGAATCTTAGTCCTTCAATGGGTCCCAGTTTAAATAGCACTTCCTTAGAGAAGCTTTACCTTTTCAACCAGTGTCAAGTCAGCCTCCTCTAATAATCCCTTATAGCACACTGTTCTCCTTTTAAGCACTTTGTTCATGTTTAACCACAGACTTTTTTTTTTTTAAGATTTTTTTATTTATTTGTCAGAGAGAGAGTGAACACAGGCAGACAGAATGGCAGGCAGAGGCAGAGGGAGAAGCAGACTCCCTGCCGAGCAAGGAGCCCGATGCGGGACTCGATCCCAGGACGCTGGGATCATGACCTGAGCCGAAGGCAGCTGCTTAACCAACTGAGCCACCCAGGGGTCCCAAACCACAGACTTTTATATTTGTTCAATGCCAGACTTCCTCCATGGTAGAAACCATGGCTGTTGTGTTTTCTGTTATGTACCCAGCACCTAGAACCATGTTGGCAAGGGAGAAAAGAAGGAAGGGTAGATGAATTTTTCAGAAAATATAAAAATAACAAAAAAATTTTATCATAAATTTTTAAATCCTTCTGTACTCCCAATATTTATAGCTTGGAAACTACATAGTTGACAGGAAATAAGATGGAGTTTTGAGTCAAAATACAAATTTTTGAGTCCCAGCCTGGCATTTCAAGCAATCATAAGGGACTATGAAACTAATGCAATAACTACACCATTTAATTCATGGTGTGATTATAGGATCAAATGAGAAAACATAGGTGCATTTAAATGTTAATTGCTATTGTCATTGTTATGTTTTGAAATAAAAATGTAAGTTTTCTGAATTATCCAGAATACAGTATTTCATATTATTTTAATATATGTTAATGGATTTAGTATAATTTTCTAAGGCTTTGAAAATTTCTCTATCACCAGAGCATCTCAATGAGTGCTCCTCTCCTCACATTTAAACTTTACTTCCATAAAATAAAATAAACTTTATCTCCAGACCACATGACTCCCAGCCTAAACTTAACTCCCCTTATATGAAGAAGGGTGTGGCTAAAAGCACAATCTCTGTATTGGAGCCAATCAGGGATATTTGAGACCTCTAAAACTATATTTATCTATAAAATGGAGAAATAATACTAACTACATTAGAAGGATATTTTGAGTATTACAGGGTAATGTATGTGAAATACTTAGTAATATCTAAATTCATAAATGTTAATATAAGTGATATTTTAAAAAATATTTATCTTGTCTTCTTGACTAAAATGTAAGGAGATCTTTAGTTTTATGGCTCATCTGATTGAAGAAGTAAAAATCGGTTACAAAACTGATCAAAATTAAGATTCCTGGGCAGTTTAAGCTCTTTAATGGGTGTCATCAGAACATGCATTTTCTAAATGTAGAGTGTAGGATCAGATTTTGTTCTTTCATCAATATGATTGTTACTGCAAGTAATGTATTTTGAGAGATCTCACTATGCAGAGATCAAGGATAGGGAAGAAAATTACAAAGAGAAACAATTAAATCATAATGTATGTTCCTTGTTCTTAAGTAGCTTTCAATAAACCATAAATATACAAACTTCCCAAACATATTTAATTTCTATCATATTGCAGTCTTTGTTGTGGTGTAGGCTGTAGAGTCATCAGTTGGACTGTTTTAGCCACTAAATAGTAATAAACTGAGCTGGATTTGCCTATGAAGCCCTTGTGATGTTGATCTCAAAATACTGTTTTATTTCCACACAATTAAAATTTATAACTACGATGTTTCTGTGGTGATGAAAAAATCACCCAGCAACATGTGCTTTTCAGGACATTAAGTGACTCAGTGACCCTTGCTTAAGGAGAGATTTTGGAATAAATTATGAGGGTGTTTATGGTATGAGTAACAGACATGGCAGAACCATGTGTTGGATATTGGGGGAAAGTTCAAGATCATAACAGTAGCAAACACTTATATAGTGTTTATGGTGTATACCTTATTGTATTATGTAAATATTACATAATTCACTTAATCCTCACAAACCAACCCTATGAAGTACTATTTTCTTAAAGATTGTATTTATTTATTTGACAGACAGAGCTCATAAGTAGGCAGAGAGGCAGGCAGAGAGAGAAGAAGGGAAGCAGGCTCCCAGCTGCGCAGAGAGCCCGATGTGGGGCTCGATCCCAGGACCCTGGGATCATGACCTGAGCCAAAGGCATAGGCTTTAACCCACTGAGCCACCAAGGTGCCCCTGAAGTACCATTTTTATCCTTATTTTATTGATGAGAAAACTGAGATACAAAGAGGGTAAGGTACTTTTTCAACAATAAAAAACAGAATCGGGATTTGAATCCAGGTCTGCTGGATCTTAATCAATGCCCCAACTTCTGTGCTATGATTTAGCTAACATAAGCTCTAAATAAAACCGTTTCAAGAAATTGGTAATAAGTGATTTAATTAAAACATTTTTTAAGTGCTAACTGGACTTAAGAGTGGCGAATGTCTACAATATTCAGAACTATCTGATGTAATAAAAAGCTTATCACAGATTTAAAAAGTTTTAGTTGAGGAAAATACATGAACAGGGATTTTAGAAACTAAGAAATACTAAATGGCCAATAAGCCTGTTTTTAATACTTAAATCATAATCAATTTTTTTACTTGAATTAATATTCATATATCTAGCCCCAAATACTTCCATGAACTTCAGGCCCATATAGCCAACTGCCTTCTAAAAATATAGTGGACCCTGTTGGTAGGAATGCATATTGCCGAAACCAATGTGGAAAACAGTATGGAGGTTCCTTAAAATATTAAAAATAGAAATATCATCTGATCCAGTAATTCCACTACTGGAAATTTACCCAAAGAAAATAAGAACACTAATTTGAAAAACTATATTCACCCTATGTTTATTGCAGCATTATTTATAATAGCAAGGATATGGAAGCAACCCAACTGTCCATCCATAGATGAGTTAATAAAGAAGATGGATGGAATATTACTCAGCCATGATAAAGAATGAGATCTTGTCATTTGCAACAACATAGATGGACCTAGGGGATATAATGCTAAGTGAAATAAGTCAGACAGTGAAAGACAAATATCATTTCACTCCTAAGTGGAATTTAAGAAACAAAACAAATGAGTAAACAAATTTAAAAAGGGACAAACAACAGAGTTTTAAACACTGAGAACAAACTGGTGGTTGCTGGAGGTTGGAGGTTGGTAGGAGGTGAAATAGATAAAGGGCATGAAGAGGTACAAACGTCCAGTTACAAAATAGTAAGTTACAAAGATGAAAAGTACAGCATAAAGAATATAGTCAAAAGCACTGTAGTAATGTTTGGTGACAGATGATCACTATACTAATCATGGTGAGCTCTGAGTAATGTATAGAATTGTCGAATCATTGTGTTGTTACCATGAACTAATATAACACTGTATTTAATATTTCTTTCATAGCAATACTAATTTATATATATAATACAATTGATATATACAGGTATTTTGGAACCAAATTCTTGGTCTATCAATATCAGCTTTGTTAAGTGAATATTCCATATCTGTAAAAATATCACCTGCAATTATGTTGTAAACTCATGATACCAAAAAATGCATATACTCCACAGTATAGAGTTTTCACCATATACTGAAAGCAAACAAAGTTTACTAAAAATTTATTTAACATATTCAGCTTAATCATTTCAAATTTCAAAAATTTATGCATAAATATAGTTATATAGAAGAAAGACAGGAGAGATAGACTATAATAGTTTAAGAATGGTTATCTCTGGGTAATGTAATTATGGATATATATTTCTTCATTTGGTAATTTTCAAATTTTCTATCATGACCATGTATTATTTTTGTAGTTAAAAAATACATTCTAGGGGCGCCTGGGTGGTTCAGTGGGTTAGGCCGCTGCCTTCGGCTCAGGTCATGATCTCAGGATCCTGGGATTGAGTCCCACATCGGGCTCTCTGCTCGGCAGGGAGCCTGCTTCCTTTCCTCTCTCTCTCTCTGCCTGCTTCTCTGTCTACTTGTGATCTCTCTCTGTCAAATAAATAAATAAAAATCTTTAATAAAAAAAATACATTCTATAAAAGGGGACTGTATTTAGCTCTGTAGAAACTAAATTTTAGCATTTAATATTTCTTTCATAGCAATACTAAATTTGCAAAATTTCATAAATGCTCTAGTGGTTACATAAAGAAATAAAAATAAGTTCTCTGCTTTCAAGTAATTTATATTACCATTACTGCGGTGTTATGGGGAAAAACAATGGCTAGACCTAAATTTAAAATTCAAATTGGTGTTGAGAGGTGAGATACAGTCTTGGAACCAACAGATATATGAAGCCATAGGTTTCCACTTACTATCATATACTTCAGACATGTTGCTTGACCTTCCTAACCTCAGTTTGCACATCTGTGGAATGGGGCATTGAGAGAGATAATTGATAAAGTGAATGTATTATAAATCAGTATTTCAGATCTAATTTGATATTGCTGTATTTGTACTCTCCAAACAATTAATCTTTTATGTTAAAAAATTATTCATTTCCAGGTAACCGAGTCTTTATTTGTAAATGAATAATATGGCCTGGATCCTAACAATTATTGGGTCATAGGGGAGAGATATTTTTCTGCAGATCTTACCCTCTAACAGCAACTCCATCTATCATACATTTTTATAGGACATCTTCTGTCGATGAAACACTGTGCTGGGCACTACAGTATCCCATTAAGTACTTTGTTTCTTTAATAACAGCCCTCTCAGATTCTGTGTATTTGTTGGATAGTGATTGATCTGGCCTTTTACTCTATCCATATGATCATTTTGAATCATTTTGAATCAACTATACACACCATCTGAATAACATTGATAAACTCCAATATTAAGCAGGCCAAAAATTCTTCATGAATTTTTAACAACTTCCCTTGAGGAAAGGAAGGTTGTAGTTTCCCTGTGATCTACTCTGATCAGAATGCACAAAGAGTGTTCAGCTTAAGTATAAGGCTAAGGCTTCATAGTTTTGAAGATAATCATCAAACTGGAACACATCCAAGTCAAGTACCAAAGCTAGGTAGTGGTTGAGACACCCTGGAGGCTAGCTGAAGGAAGCAGAGATGTTTAACCTGAAATGGAGAAATTTAGTGGAGGAGAAGACAACCACTTAAAAATGCCTGAAGTTCTAGCCCATGATGGTAGTAGAGGCTTGTTCTCAGGAATTAGTACAACCAAGACAAGGACCTAATGAGTACAGAGTTAACATGATGGCCCCAATTTATACCTGCTGCAGCTAAATTAACCCGTTAATTAATTTAGAGTATCTTGTTTCACTCTCAGAGGTCCTGTTGTGGACAAAAGATACTCACCCTAAGTTTTATAGGGTGATAAACAGTGTTTAATTCTAGATCAGAAGGAGCTTACCCACAATAAAAACTGTCCAGTAATGTAATGCGGCACCTTACAAAGCAACTATTTCCTCTCACTGGTAATGAACACACAGCGGTCTGAATGTCTGGGATGTTTCAGGCAAGAATCCCTTATTTAGTGGTGGCTTTTAAGCTAAATGCACTTCCGATTTAAAATCCTCTTGTTTTATTTCTAATCTTTTATGGTCAAAGTTAAATTCCATGGCATGTGTATTGATAATAGTAAATTTTTTAAATATATTTTTCTTACTAATATAAAGACCTCACCATTTTGCATTTCATTAAGTTTCTGTGGGCTGCGACTAATTTCTGAGAACTAGCAAATTCACACAAGTAATTCTATATCAGGTTCCTTGTGGATCATAAGGAGACAGAGGCCCTGCTGTGATAAAGTAAAACCAAGAAAGAACTGTTTAAGTTCTATGAGTTGGACAGGATATAAACCCAATCTTTACTAAAGCTAATCTATTTAATATTATAAATGCCTTGCTTTTATACTCACTTAATAAATTTAGGGTGCCTGGGTGGCTTAGTTCGTTAAGCGACTGCCTTCGGCTCAGGTCATGGTCCCACCAGGGTCCTGGGATCGAGCCCCACATTGGGCTCCCTGCTCAGTGGGGAGCCTGCTTCTCCCTCTCCCTCTGCTGCTCTGCCTGCTTGTGTTCTCTTGCTCTCTCTGTCAAATAAATAAATAAAATCTAAATAAATAAATAAATTTAAATTTTTAAGCTTTTATTTATTTATTTGAGAGAGAGCACACATGAGCGGGAAGAGAGGAGGAGGGAGAAAGCATCTCAAGCAGATCCATGCTGAGCAGGGAGCCAGATGTGAAGCTCTGTCTCACAGCCTTGAGATCATGACCTGAGCTGAAATCAAGAGTCGGTCTATAAACTGACTGAGCCACCCAGGCGCCCCAATAACTATAATATTTATTTTCTAGGATCGATCATCTCCTGTAACATGCTGCTTTGTGGTATAGAATTCAGAGACTGGCTTTGAATTTAAAGACCCAGTTCAAGTCCTCACTCTGCCAGTAACCACTTTTGTGATTTGAGATAAAAGATATTACCTCTCTGAGCTTCAGATTCTTTATCTAGACTACTAAGCAGTGACTCTACAATTCTATAGTATAATTCTTAGGATTAGAAATAATTATGTTTTTTTAAAAAACCTGGCACAGAGAATGTATTCCAAAGTTAGATATTATGAGAGACTGTTTCACAAACAGTGAATCTATTTTAACCTACTTGCCACTATTTAATGCTGCTCTATTTGTACATCCTTGTGCTCAAGGTTGACTGTCCATTTGTTAGCACATCTGCATATTCCTCATAATTAATATCTTTTTTAATGACATATGGTTTAGTGACTGGAAATTGAGTCTTGCCTTCTGTTTTCAATTTGTTTATGACTCAACGACTCAATGTATGTGTCTGAACTTTAATTTTCCATTCTGGAAACTAGAATTTAAAATCCTTGCTCATATGTAGCTATTTCAGAAAATGAGAGAAAATGTGTAATCCAAGGATTTTGAGTATGTGCCAAGAGATTCAGTGGCACAACCAGGATGCATGTAGAAGAAAGGCCTTGGTTTCTCTTGCATTATGTTAACAGGGAAATCTAAATGAGGACACCAACAGTCTACCCTCTGAAGTGGGGGCCGGTAGTTCGCGCGAGGCTGCAGTCAGATTCCAAGCGGAGCCAGGAAGCAGCAGCACATGGACTTGGAAAGAGCGTGGGCAGAGTTGATGGTGTTGCAGGCCCTGGAATCAGGCTGAGGACATAATTATATAATATATACCCCACAGGAACCATTTCACATGGTCCCCATGGCAGTTCCCCCTTCAAGGACTGTCTCTCTGAGAGACAAGGTCCAGTGTACATTTGGATGTGAGTTTCTGACTTGTGACCCGCCCCCCCGAAGCACTTCTACCTCTTGTATGCTGTGTACACATTCTGTGTTACAGTTACTTGCGCCATGTCTTCCTCTCTACTAAACATAAAGTAGATGGTCTAAACCCGTCTTTCCCTCTACTCTGCCCTTTCCCTTCCCCCAGCAAAGAATCTTGTACAGAATGGCATTCAGTCTATTTTATTACAGATTTGAATTTAATACAAACTTTCATAGACTTCTTTAATATCTTAATGCAGTATTTTATTCCAGTATTTATTTTTTTATAAAGGTTTATTAATTAATTAGAGAGTGGGTGCATGCAAGTGGTGGTGGGGGGGGACAGAAGGAGAGGGAAAGAAAGAGAGAGAAGCTCGAGCAGACTCCCCACTGAGCATGGAGCTGGACTAGATTCACAATCCTGAGGTCATGATCTGAGCAGAAATCAAGAGCTAGTTGTTTAATGGACTGAGCTGTCCATGTGCCCGTATTCTGATTTTTTAAAAATATTTTATTTATTTATTTGACAGAGATCACAAGTAGGCAGAGTTGTATTCTGATATTTTAAATGCACACAGATACTATAAAAGCACACTGCAGTAGTAACAGGTTGGTGGGCTGTCCTGAGAAATGGGTGTATATGAGAAGTGCACTGAATTCATTTTCTCCCCAAAAGTTTCCTCTTTTGATGACTACAGCCTTGATAGTCACCAGTCACATGGAAAAAAAGAAAAAAAAGCCTCTGATTTTGCTTTTTAAAGCTCTCCTCAGCGATCTATAACTTTGTAAGGAGAAAAAGTTTAGGGCATTCTGTTTGTTTTGGGTATTTTTTTTTAAAGATGGGGAAGAATCCATAAGTGCACATCATTTAAAAGTTGAATAAAATCATATATTTAAAAGATTATAGCATCCAGAGTATTCCAATCTGCGATTTATGACTTAATGTGTTGTATTCATTTTGCCTTCCAAAAAAAGGTTAAATTTGAAATTTTATTAAAAACTCCCTTCCTTTGAATTTATAGATTGGAGTAGCTGTTTTATCCACTTGCCGTGTAGAATTAGTATTTACTGAACAAGATTTGTTGATTCAGGAGGTTGTCTGTGGAGTGCTTGCCCCGTGAGGGTCATATTAAACTCGAGAGAAGCTTTTTGAGCAACATAGCATCTTGGAGACAATATATCAAGCTGATAGATACACGGCTCTTCTGTTAAGAAACCAGGGGTGAAATTATGGCTGGCTCCCAGTTATTGCTTTGGTGCTAAGGAGCCTCTAAGGAATAGGTCTAGGATAAAAGGGGTTAACCAGAGGGGAAAGAAAGGTTTCCAAAATTCAGTGTTCCTAGAAGCATAGAAAATGAATAGTTATATGTTAATAATTTAAGATGTTCACTCTGTTTGGAAATATTTTGCAATTTTATATAATCAGCATGTGACCAATTTAATGGGGCACATTTTTTTGTCATTGTTATCACTCAGAAAAGAACCCAAGACACTGTGTTATTATCATGGAGGCATACCTCCATTCTATCTTAATACAGTTTTAAACATGTGAATGGATTTTTGTGTATGTATTTAAAACTCCCAATTTTTTCATGTTGATGACTTATCAGAACTAATTTTTCCCCCAAATTTGGACTGTTGATGATATGATATTCCTTGACACAGAAAATTAGACAAGAAAATAGTCAAGTGATGGGCATGATTTTGTATGTTCTATATCATACACAATTTTGTACTTTACTTTTTGCCCATTCCTTTCAATGTATGTCCATTTATTATGAATCAATTAAAAAACATAGAGCATATAAGAAATGGTCATTGTTAAAACTCTGTGTGTTCACAGATAAATGATCAGTTAGCAAGTCTATAGCAGAGGATTATGGGATAAGTGGCCCTGGACAGAAACCCTACTGCATCCCAGGCATGCCACATTAACTGAGGGAACAATTTCTTTCCATTTCATGTCTCTTAAAGCATCTGGTTTATTCTCACACTTTAGCACTGAGCTGATGCCTTTGCTCACTGAGAAAATGGACACCATCAGAAATGGTCTGTTTTCCATCATGAAATCAACCTATCTCTCAGTATCAGCGGTCCCTGAATTCACTTCTGCACAATGGGTGTACCATCCCTGCTCTTGTCAATGGCCATCGTGCCCTGCTGGCCTGCTTCTCTCTCCCATACAAGGAACGAGCTCTGGCAGTTACTCTTCCTTCTGCTACATTATCATTTCCCCACATCTCTTCTGGATCTTTCCAATAGGTATGCGTACACTATAAAACCTCCCAGTTTTTAGGACACCCTCTTTTAGTACCAGAAGCTTCTCAAAATGCTGCCCCATTTTCTACTCCCCTCTAGAACAAAATCCTTCAGATGAGTTGCCTGGGCTCACTATCCTTCATTCCCTTTGCACCATCTCCAGTCATACTGCCGCGCCTGCCGCTGGACTGCATCTGTTCTTGGCACCGTCACCAAACACCTCCACTGGGCTATATGCAAAACATAATTCTCTTTCCTTAAACTCTTAGCACGTTTGACAGTTGATCAGTCCTTCCTTTTTGATATGCTTTCTTTGCTTGACTTCTAGGCTGTACCTTCTCTAGGATTTTGTCCTCTCTCACTGACCACTCCTTTATGCCTCCTTTGTTATAGAAGATTCCTCCTGACTTCAAAATGTTGGTGGACCTCATGGCTCAGTAAACAGATGCCTTCTGCACTCATTGTATCTGCACTCACCCACTGAGTTGTTTCATTAAGTTTCAGCCATTAGATACCGCACACACCGTCATCCACAGCTCCTCTAGACTCATACTTGCAGCTTCTTCCTGGATGTCCCTCTTGGAGATGTGGGTATGCCTCTCCAGTGTAACATGGACGAAACAGAATTCCTGGTCTTCTGCATAACGAATCTCTCCCCTCAGCATTCCTCAGCTCAGCAATGGCACCACCATTCACCTGGAGGTTAGGTTCAGCACGCTGACATCATCTTTATTGCCTTATTTTCTCTTAGCAAATACCCTCCACACTCACTTAACAGCAGAATATATCACCACCTCTGCTGCTGTCATTCGAATCCATGCTGTTGTCATCCTTTACCTGGATTCCTACAATAGGTGATTTCCCTATGTCTACCCTTGCCCCCACTCCTCCATTAGCATAGAGTAGCCTTTATAGGTTCCGAATTGCACCATGTCCTTTATTAAAATCTAGCAAAGGCCCCAAAATCCATTTCAAATGGAATCCAAAGCCCATTGTATATTTTCAAGGCCTAGAACTAGAAGGAATCTCAAGGGATCTAGACCCTGCCTGTCCCTTCAACCTCCTTCTGTTTTCCTCTCCATGGCCTCTGTCAGCCACATTGACCTCTCCACTGTTCTCGAATACAACTGATGTGTCCCCTTCTCGCTGTCCTTGCATTTACTTCCTCCCTGACTGGATTGCTTTTCTTCCAGACACTCTCATGACCACCACTCTCATGTCATCGAGGTCTCTGCTCCCATGTCACCTAATGGCAGGATCTTCCCATGACTTTCCTGCTCAGTCTGAATTGTTATGTAATAATAAAATTGCACTTCTTTTCACTTTCTCCTCCCTTACCCTGATTTCTTTTCCTCCTGAGCTTAGCTGTCTGGTAGGATCTTATGTACCCACTGGCCTACTGCTTGCTCCCTCTGTTTACATCTAAGTTCCACAGGATCAGAGGCCATTTCTGTTTGACTCGATGCTGTTATCCCTCCACACAAAGAATACTTCTTTGCACAAAGCAGAGGCTCAAAAAATTTTTACTGAATAAATTAGTGGGTTATTGGTGAGCTCAAAACCCTTACAATAGATTGATGAAATCTATAATATAATTCGTCCGTTCTCATCACTGGCCATTCATTAGCTTCGTAGTCCGCAGGCAGGTTCTCCTACAGGGGAAAGTACATAAAACGTATATACTACATAAGGCTATGTATGAAAAGAAGTTGAAAATGAACCTGATAATTGTTTTCATTATTTGGATCCCTTCTCCACTAATGACCTCTAATATTCTTTGGCCCTTAGAAACATATATTACAATAATTAGAGTTTTCCTAAAAACTGACATCATAGAAGCACTTAAATTATGCTAAGGGAAGTTTGGATCAGTCTGATATAATAATAATAATAGTAACAACTAATAATTACCAAGACCCAAAATAAGATCCTTTATTTACATTGTCTCCGATCTTCACAACAATTCTCAAAGAAAACTATCCCCATTTGAAAGATAGGAAACAGGCTCCGAGACATTAGGTGATTATCCTAAATTCATAGGGCTTTGCTTAATTTCTTTTGAGTTTCAGGCTAGATTTGGAACAAATTTTACTATGATAGTTTCATTCAAGTTATAGCTGCTGGAAAAATTAATTTAATAACCAGAGTCATGTTGTCATTTTTTTAAGAATAGACTTCAGTTTCACTCATTCCTCTTAGACCTTATAGAACTATTCAAATAGATTTTATCAAGTAGATAGACTGAATTCAGGAAAAATTGACCAGAGGTTCAACTAGACTAGAAAAAGCAACATATATGCTTCAACATGCAACATATTCGAATTAAGGACAACTGACTGTATAAATCACATGAGGAAAAAACTTTAGTTTTTATATTGTAGGTGAGAATTAAATCTGGAATGTGCTATTTTCAGTTAATCATATATGTTTATCATTGTAGAGAATACAATTGTTATAAATCATCTTAAAAAAACAAAGAGTCATTTGTATTCATGAATAGCAGTGTGATCCGGTGACACTGGGAGATATAGATGGGGAAATGGAAGATCCGGACTCCCTCACTGATTGCTTAGCAAAGAGTTAAAATAAAAAGGTGCTTTAATATTTGGTTCACTAAGTTCCCTCCCTATTTTCAATTAGATAAACAGAAGTACAGGTGGGAATGTGTTGCATATTCATTTGTCTTGCTGTTTGGGGGCTGGCTTTTAAGATTGAAATACTAATGTAATTGTGTTGAAATGAACAATAAGGAAGTATAGTAGTTCAGGAATGAAAATGTTAAATTAAATGGACCATGTTTAACATTGTTGTTGATCCTGAGGAACAGTTTTTCCAGTATATGGAGCATTTCGATTCCATCCAGCATATGTTCTCCACAGTTTTCTCTGCTCTAATTCATCTGTGTTTTTCGACAGCTCCAGATGGCGTGCTGCCTCCGAGGCTTTCATCTGCCACTCCAACCAGTCTTCAGGTTGTCTGGTCTACACCAGCTCGCAACAACGCTCCTGGCTCTCCCAGATACCAACTCCAGATGAGGCCTGGCCATTCCACCCACGGATTTCTGGAGTGAGTATCCTACTTCGTCCATCCTCTTCCCTGTCACCTGGATTATACAATGTGGACATAGCTTACTTGGTCTTAATTTGTGAATAGGTCAGTTCTCATTGGCAACAAACAAAGGCCACCTTTTAAAAGTACCAATAAACAAAAGACAAGCAACACCCTATGGAATCGTTATTTGCTTTGCAAAAATATCTGTATTTCATTTATATAGCGTTAATATAAGATTTCTTCCACCTTAACTTCCCATGAGCATATGTATTGCATAAAGCAAGCATACACCTGAACTGAAAAAAGAAAATACTGTCCGGGCTATAGATACAAAATTATAATACTTAGTATAACAGCAGAAAATCGTAGTACTTAACTGTACATTGATGTTCTCTGAAACTTCTTTGCAACAAGATTTTATTTTATTTTTTTAATTTCTTTGAGCATCTAAAAATTCCTAATGAACATTTCTTTCCTATGTAGGTTATTTTCCAATCCTTCTGCATCGTTAAGTTATGAAGTGAGAGATCTCCAACCATACACAGAATATGAGTTTCGCTTGGTTGCCTCCAATGGATTTGGCAGTGCACATAGTTCCTGGATTCTCTTCGGGACCTCAGAGGACAGTAAGTGGTCTGAACAATACACCGCCAAATCTTGTCGACATTAGGGGCTATTAAATGTCTGAGTTTTTCCAAAAACGAGAAATAAGCATCCACTATTTTCTTGACAGTTAGTGACAGTAATCTCTTCTAGGGCAATTGTAGTCAGACTCTCCAGAACTAAGAAAAATGTAGGTTGGGGAACTTGGAGGGTGAGGACTTCAGGAGAAAAATTACTACAGGAAGAAGTAATTCACAATAAGTTAGGACATGGCCCTGTTCTGTCCTTCAGGGTACATCTAGATATCCTGGAAGAGGGAAGTTGTCATCTTCCACTCATGGTACTCTGCTTGGGGGGAATTCTGGCAGGCAGAAGAACATGAAATAGGGGTCTCTCTTCATGAAGATTCTTAGTATGTCCTTAAACGTTTTCCTGGAAAGAGAGTCCATTATACTTTGAGTCACACCTGAAAGACAGACTTCAGAATAGAGAAGTATAATCTGATAACAATGATTCTACACTATTACAAAGAGTAGATTGGGATTACCTTAATCAAGAGACTTTTCTGGTTTTTCGTGAAAGAGTTATATTTGCATATATGCGTTTTTACTAGGTTATATATAGAAAATAAATACATGGCTATAGTACTTAGTATTATACAGATCGCTTCTATAAAAGCATATATATGGAAATGTAATTTTTTTTTAAGAAAAGTTTGAAATTAGATCAAGCTCTGTGGAGTCAGTGAGGACACTGTATCTTTGAACAATGAGGTTTTTAGGGTTAATCTTGTCAAGTCTTTTAATCAGAGGCTCCTTAGAAGATGTGGCTCAGTTGGCCAATTGCCATTCTGGCTCTATATCCAATGAGGACCTGAGTGACTTTCAGAAGGCTAGATATTAATCAGAAGACATGGTATTTGAAACAATATCAATTGTATATTAAATAGATCCTTTTATTTCTCTAATACCCTTAATTATATTATTTTAATGACGATATGACATCAAATGACATAGAATCAGAACTATTTACCCTCCTTAAAGCTAACTTTATTTTTTTAAAAGGCCATTATGAACAATAATATATAATACTTCGTACATTTCTCCCAATTTGTAATTACTGCCTGGGAGCAAGTTAGGTACTTTACAAGGGCACATCCAGTCCTTTTGGTCTCTCGGGTACCATTTAGTAAATCATCAGCACAGTGCAATAAATGACACCCAAGACCCAGAAAGCATTAGTCACTACTCAAGGCACCTACATCCCTTCTACAGAGGTGGTGGCTCCTTAGAATGCCACACTGAAAGAGGAGGGAGATGGACTCCTTTTTTTGGCCCCCACAATCTCTATTCCCACAGAGAAAGGACAGCAGTTGGATTTCCTCAGTGCTGATTCTTCCTGACTAGAGGCCATGATCTTCTACCTACAGGTAGGAAGTTGACGTATAAATAAAGTATAAAGCCTTATCTTACCACAAAGCAAGTCTTTCATATTAAATGGTTAGAATTTTTGTGCACGTAGACATTGTGTTCTTTGTGATTTGCAGGGCCTGGGTTTGAAGTGAATAGTATTAACCCTTCCTCTTGTTTAAGAATTGGTAACACATGGCTGTGTAGCCAGTATTAACCCAAAAAGCCCAGCCATCATTTTTATTTAAATCCCTTCCCTGAAACCAATGACTTCTTTCTTCTTTGGCTTCATGTGCACACTGCAAAGTCACATACATTATGAAAGAGCCAAAGGCTGGCCATTTGCCCCACTAAGTTAAGTCACCAGTGCTTGCTTACCCCTGAGACATAATGGCAACGCACTCTATATTTTGGGTGTCAGTGGAGATGGATGCCATGTCTGAAGGGATGTGCAATTGAGTTGATAAAGAGTGGATGATTGGCATTGGGCACAAGCAGTTTCTTCTGTCAAGGCTTCAAAGCATTGCTTATGAAACCGGCCACGAGGACAGCTCCATGCCAGGACCGCACTTCATACTTGATCCTGACCAGCACCGCCCATTTGCCCAAGTGCAATTTTTAATGTAAAAATTCTACATATCATCTTACAGAATAAAACAGAGAAGTCACCTCATGCCCACACTTCAATTTCATACCATCAATAGGCACCTTTCTGCATCAGCCAAAGCCTCTTGAAACTTCCTGGTGCCATAAAAAGTCACCAAGAGCAATATTTTTAGTGTGTTATAGCAGGACTGATTTTCGTCAAGCTTGTGACATGGCTGAAACCAGAAAGAGGTACCTAGGCAGAAAAAGAACTGTACACAGAAAAACAAATACTGCTTTGAGTGCAAAGAGAAGTTCTCATGGACAGAGAAAAGGGTTGTGAAGAATCTTAATAGATTTTTTTCAAATAATTTGTCATTTATATCAGAGTACCACCAATATCCAGTTCCATGCATTTTTAAAAATCTAGTGTGCTGATGCCAAATAATAATAATGCACATTTCCTATGAATATTTTAAATCCTGTTAAACGTGTGTTAATAAAAGATGTTTGTTCCAGCCAACTTGGTCAGTGTAGTGTTCGACTATTTGCAACCAGATAAATACAAACAACTTTTGGTTCTTGTTTTGTGTGTGTGTGGTGGGGCGGGGGGGTTGTTTTTGTTCTTTGTTTTTTTGCATGCTGCTGGCAGTTCAAGCACCTGACCTATCTGCAGTTTTCAAAAATGCATGAAGATTGTGTTAGACTTGGATGCGTATGATTGGCAACATGAAGACCCTTGCCAAAGCACTGAAATCTCAGGATTTTTTTTAACCTGAAACAACAATCATTCCTGCTTACATTACTGTTCCTGTTCTCTTGTGTGCTCACAATTGTTTCCTGTGCAATGTATGCATATAGAAATTGTAGCTGGCTGGAAGGGTATTTTGGCTGACTAAAATCCGGCCCTGTGGAAAATACAGGTTAACCCACTGTTCTTTAAAAATGTGGATTCCCTAGACCATCAAAAGTCAGATAACCTGTTTTTCTCAAAGTTTTTTAGGTAGCAAGATTGAAATATAGAATATCTTTATTTCAGTCATTTTAACAGCAAATATTTGTGGTGTACACAGGCAATTAGATGAACCTGATGAAAATGACATTGTTTTCTAAAAATGACTTCTCTCCTTCCAAAACAAAACAAAAACTCAAATTGGTTCTAGAGTAGACTGTTGAGTTATCATATATTTTTAAAAGACTTAAAAAACTTGATTTTGCTAAATTTGAACTTAAAGAGTCCGTATTTATATTTCAACCACTCATCTAAGAGGTATTATTAAATCAAATTTGTGGGATCTAAGCAGTTTTTCTGTAGATTTACCTAGACAGCTTTTCATAAGCTCATCATTTTGCTGACAGACTGATTGTGAGTTTTGCCTGGAGTATGCTAGAACATAGAGCAATGTATCCTATCATTTATACAGTAGGATTTTAAGTATTCTTTACATACTTTACATATTCGATATATTATACCTTGTTGTTATTTTTCCCACACTTAGAGTTGTACCGTGAACAAGGGATGAAGCAAGGAGAGATACTATTCTTGTATCTGGATCCTGCTTTACTTTTTCTTCAGCATTTTTGAGTATCCTTTCCCTGACCCCCTCATTTGAGGTTCTCACAGCAGGTTACAAAGAGACAGAGATTCTTCTGAAGTGAGATCGAGAGACATTGCAATGTTAATTGACATCTGTATCTAACAGAACACATTTCTTCCTCATTTGTTGTCTGGCAAAATCTGCTCACTCATTAAACCTCTGCTCAAATGTCACCTCCTCCATGAAGCCTTCTCTCCCAGCTGCTACTGTCAAATTTTAATTTGTATTGTACTTTATCAGTAGCCACTTCTGAACTATAACTTCTCAGGACCTAAGTCTCTGTCTCATTTGTCTTTGTACCATGGTCTCCCCTTATCTGCGATTTTGCTTTCTTTTATTATGCGTATGGCTGTTAATCTCTTAGTGTGCGTAATTCATAAACCATCATAGGTATGTAGGTATTGCAAAAACATAGTATGCATAGTGTTCGGTACTATCCGCAGTTTCAGGCATCCACTGGGGGTCTTGGAATGTATCCCCTGCAGGTACGGGGGAATGACTCTGTGTTCAGGGCCTGGTGGAGTATCTGATAGAGAGCAGATGCCCCCAAATTGTGAGGTCAAGTATTGATTGAGAAGACTTTTATTTAAGCAATCCATGAAAACTCAACCAAAATTCAGACTTTATCTGGGTACCTTTCTTGTCTCAGGGACTGAAAGAGACATCAAAATTACAAGTTTGATGTAGACACTGTTCTTTCCTTGAGGCAGTCTTTATCTAGCAAGAGGGACATAGCGTGAAACCGTAGTTAGAGAATAGAGAACGGAAGCTTCTGTGACAGGAAGCCCAGAGGCCAAGCATTTCCCTCAACATGGGATGTCAGGAAAGCCTTCCCTGAGAAGACCAGGAGAAGGAATAGGGAATGACTTATATTTGGAGTTCACTTTATTTAATATCACATTTCAAATTTATTTCCTCACAATCGGTCCAGAAGAAGGCAGAAGAAGCAATTGTTGTTGGGTTGTCCGTGGACGTAGGAGACCTGGGGGGTGGCTTGCAGGTTGTTCTACCAGTGGTTTCAGCCTCAGTCTGAGATAAGGCAGATGAAGAGGAGAGGCAAATGTGAGAAGGAAATCTCCAAAATATTCCTCATTCTCTCCCTTGGTCAGAGGCAGCCTCTGGCTTTCCCTTTCATTCAACATTGTCTGTCTTGACTGGGATAATGAATGTTCTAATTAGGGAGGTGTCTCCTAGACCAAAATAAGTCTATTTCAAAATGAAGCAGGGAGGTGTATATAAGAGGAGAGTTCTAGAAGGAAAATACTTTTTCTTATTCGTGAAACCTATACTCTTAGTCTTGTGACATGGAGAAGTAAAACTGTGTTATGAAATTGGATTAATTGATCAAGATCATTCTGGAGCAGGATTTTCTGGATCATTTAATAAATACAGTTGTGCTCTTAGGAATATTTAAGTTTTGAAATTAATATTGCATGGCCCACATCTTTTCACTAGTGTGTTTTAGAATTTGAAGGCTCAACCTGCACCTTAAGAAATGTTCTCTGTGAGAGAAAAATAACATTTTAAAATTAGAGTGGAGCATATCTATAGCAGTAGATTTTATTTTATTTTATGAAGAAATATGAACTACAGGTTTCAATAATGTTGAAAATTATTTTGCTTTCTCTGTTCTAAAGAGTCTTCCTAATTGTTTTAAATTTTAGCTTCTGAATGCTGACATATTTATCCTTTCACACAGTGATTATAGGTATCTTGTTTTGTCCATTACAGAAGATCCATGATGAAAAGTAACTTATTTCATCTGCTGATTTAGAGAGCAAAATGGCTCTGTATGCATATCACTACATACTTTGTTTTCTGGTACATGGACCCCCTCCCCCCTGCCAAATTCTTATACTTCCAAAAGTACTAAAAGCAAATATTTTTATATTTTTTTACATTCTTATTTTTATATCCTAAGATCCAAAGCTAAAAGCAACTAACAGAAACTCCTTTGAAAGGATGGATTGATTAATGAAATGTTCTACCCACCTGGCCTCAGTATCCCACCTTCGTTCTTGGATCTCTTTTGGCCACGTAAGGCGTACTCTTCTTTCAAATCTGGAACTTCCAGTTCTTTCAGGACATTTTCTCTGCTTTCATGAATTCTCACATCGACACTTTTAATTTTCTGTCCCGAACTTTCAAGGAAGAATCCATAGCCATTCACCACAAAATATGTCCCAGTTCTTGAAGTCAAAGCATTCTTCCTAAACTATATTCTGTTCTCTCATGGGAGAAATGGAGAATAAGAGTTTCTGATATTGGTTTTCCTGCTTGCAGACTATCAAATAGTATCCTTTCAATTTCAACAAGCTTCCAGTCTTCAAAACCTCCTTTTATTAGATACCGATGTGATGCCCATGTTACACAGTCCATTTCCTATTTTATCAGTTGTCAAGAAGCTGCACATTCATTTTTGTGCAAAACAAGGAGCACCCAGTTTTAATATTTGTTTTGGGATACAACTATCATACCCCTTCATCATCACAAGATTAATACTTCTTTACCTTTATTTTATTGGTCCTATTTCATTTAAGTCTTTTCTTATGAGCTGTCAAAAATCCTTTTGGGGGAGAAGTTGAGATATAAATAATACATTGATAAAATAATTTATGATTAAAGAGAAGATAGAATCCATCCCTCTTCTGCTAACATATCAGTAGCAAGTATTGAAAGACTACGTTAGCATTAGTGTGTAATATATTGCTATATATAATTATACACTCATCTATTTGCCCCCTTGATTTTGAATTTACTGGCAAATTTAGGGGATATTCATGTGTGTAGTTAATATTACTGAACAGAGCTTTTAAACTGAGTTTTTAATTAGAACAGTAAAAAGTTGCTTTAGGGCAATAATGAGAACATAACAGGAAAACTGAGCAGTCATGGTAATTCTAATAGCGAACAAGTGTTGAATACCTGAGTGGACCACTAGAAGTTCTATCTGTGTCCCAAGTGGAAGTCATTCGAACTATTTATTCTCCCTGCACTCACATACACACGCATGTGCGTGTGCACACACACCCATCCTGAGACGCACAGGATGAAAATAAATAAGCAGACTCCTCCGCTAACGATTGCGTTACTCTGTTTCAGGCCGGGGCTGAACTTTTGAAGCTGGTGAGCAAAATAGCTTCCCATAAAAGATAATTTCATTTGCCAAAATGAAACTACTTTCTGTTATTAATGCTGTAATGAAATGGCCTGAAATAGGAATCAGGGATCTCCACAGGAAGGACACTCCCGTTGCCCGCTCCGGGAGGGAGTTCTCTAAACAATTACACCCACGGAGAGGGCTGTACAGTTGTATTTTCATCACTGGCCAGTTGAGCTGTGTGGCTGTCATACGTCCCAGGCTCCCCTCCAGTGACAGCCGCATTGACAACATGTTATACTCCACATTGATTTTACAGTTAAGGAGCTGATTGTGATATATAGGGATTTTAAGAATTCAGCTGAGAGGCTGACTTTTGCCTTTTATCATTCCATTAAAATTTTATAACCATCTTTTTCATGTCATTTCATCCATGAATTCTTACTTTAGAAAGTGATAGCTACCACTGTGAGCGTAACTTTTCTCATGTTCAGAGCTTTTTATTGTATTAGCAAACTACCCCAATTATAGTTATTACTCATGTTTTACATAATTGTGGTGACCCTTTCCACCATGCAGGAGCATGCCAGTTGATTTGTATATAGAATTAGATGATTCGGCTTATCATTTTAAAGCATTAAATTGAAAGAGTGCCAGGAGTCAGGTGTTAACACTTCCCTGGCCAAAGGAGCTAATTAAGCTCCTTTCAGCTTTCTCTACTGAGTCACACAAGTTTAAGGACCCTTCTTGCAACAAGAGCAGGGAGCCAGCTCAGCCAGAGCGGGAAGCTAATAAAATGTATGCTGGCTTTTAAGGGGCAGGGGCGGGGCACGAAATTGAAATTGAACATTTCATCTTTCCCAAGATAAGAGATCATCTTTAAGGAAAGCCTGTGTTCTGGGAGAGTTTGAAGTGCTAGTTCATCTCGCGACCATAGATGTTTCACCTATAAAACTACCATCAGATTCAGGAGGAAAAAAAGGCGTATCCCCATCCTAAGAGGAAGCAAACTGTATCGTTTTCTTTTCTCTGAAGAAGCTCACAATTTAAGAGTGCACAAATGAGGAATTAACTAATAATTAACTAAGCAAGACTCTGCTAGAAACCCTCATAGAAACTCTCCTGATTCTTAAATTTAGATTATTTTGGGGGGGGGCGGAGGGGGAATGGTGAGAAGGGTAAGGCAATAAAGACTAGAATCCCCTTCTTTGATTTTAGGGACCCCAATGTCAAAGGATCCGGTTCTCCAAAATGACACTGGCATCTTGTAAGACCCACACTTACCTTTCTTTAGGAAAAGCCAAATCTGGATGACGAGTGTAAATAAGCAAGATTCTGTATCCTTACAGTGATATATTAATTGCGGCCACTACTATCTATTCAGAGAATAAAAGAAATGTCACAGTGGCTTTAAGAAAGCTTTAGAATGAAAGCTAACAATAGACTAACGTGGAAAATATGATTCTTATCAAAATCACTGTACATTTTAGGATTTTTCTCCTTCAAATCAGATGCATTACCAGATTGTCAGGAATGGCTTGATTTCAGGGTGAGCGCCCTATAACATCTTCCCTCTCAAAAAGTAATTAAGATTCGACCATCAGTCCGGTTGTGACAAATGTGGGTCGTGTTTTGTGACAGTGGGCTCGTATTCGTGCCCATATAACCCAGCTATTATTGTAATCACTGGCTTTAAGAAGCAGCGGTTGCATTTAAAATTTAAACCTGGGGTGTAACACTGATTCTCACACACACACACACACACACACACACACACTCACATAATCAACGCTGTTTTAAACAATTACTAAATCCAAGTATATCTTCTTTAAAGATTTTCAATAAAATCTAATGTTCACAGAAAAATCTCATAAATGTCAAAATTGCTATGGGCAGAAAAGGGGGATATAGTATTTTCTTGATCTGTTGTAGCAATTTATAGATTTCAGGCCGTGGTTTATAAGAATGCTAAATGTTCTGGAATTACAGCTGTTACTGATCAGTGATTGAGCCAGATTTGTGTTATTGCACCATGTTCTTGCTTGTACCTAGAGAGCAGTAAAGCCTCCATATAATAAAAAGCACCTGCATTTTAAATGAAATTTCAATTGAAAAACTTAACAGCCCTTCAAATTGCAGAATTTAACGCAGCCCAGTAAAGCTTAAATAACACTTTGCCTCCGCAGGCTGAGGGGTTTGCATTCAAGGTGACTTGATTGTGTCGCATGGTGAAATTATTTACAATTAAGGAATTTCTCTGGAGGGCTGCAGAATATTTGCTGTTCCACAACACCTAAGCAGGCATATGGTGGGCCTTTTTCAGTATTCATGGAGCCTCCTGAACCTTTATGATAATTGAATCAGTTAGAGTGCTGAGTGGAGCAAGCATAAAACCTGTTAACCTAAAGGTCAGATCTGTGCATTGTTTATTTATCAGTAGGTGAAAGAGCTAAATCGGCAGCTTCTGTCACAGTCACAGTAAAAAATCACCTATAATATTAACAGGGAGTAGATAAATTGCAAAACATGGATTAGAATGATAAACAGAACTAGGTATAATATGGAATATATAATGAGAGATGCTGAAGGATTTTACTGGGCTGTAAAATATGCAGGTTTGTTATGATAGTGTTATTGATTATAATTAGTTACTGGGGCTCTAGAAAAATGGAACTTTGGTTACGGCAGCCCTCTGATATCGTTCCCTTTTAATACCTTTAGTGCAGAAAAGTCTGCTTCATATGTTTAATCATTAGCTTAAGAAAGACAAATGAATTTGATGAAATTCTCTTAGAAAGGAAAAATGACAATTGAGCTCCATAATATTCAACAAGTACCTCTCGCACATTTAAGAACAAAGCAGTCACAGTCTTTGTCTCTACTGTCCTATGACATCTATTTACTTTCTAATTGGCCTTTGCCAAGTGTCCAATTTCATACTTTTACAGAAGAGTTATCATTCATTTTAGTTTTATTTTGAAGAGATGGGGGAAGTTTGCAAGAGATAATCATTTTTTGTATTTATGCCACTTCATAGAACCTGGACCTATGGATCCTCCAATTCTTCTGGATGTGAAGTCAAGAATGATGTTGGTCACCTGGCAGCATCCTTTAAAGTGCAATGGGGTCATTACCCATTTTAACATTTACCAACATGGCCACCTCTCCCTGAAAACTTCTGGAAATATCACTAATTGGACAGTGATCGATTTGCGCCCATATACTGCCTATAAGTTCCAGGTAGAAGCCTGTACTATGAAAGGTTGTTCCCTCTCTCCAGAGTCCCAGACTGTATGGACACTCCCAGATGCACCGGAAGATATCCCAAGTCCAGAGCTGTTCTCTGATACCCCAACATCTGTGATTATATCTTGGCATCCTCCCAAGCACCCCAATGGCTTGGTGGAGAACTTCACAATTGACAGAAGAGTCCAAGGGGAGGAAGAAGTTACTACCCTAGTAACTCTCCCAAGAAGTCATTCCATGAGGTATATTGACAAGACTTCTGCTCTTAGACCATGGACAAAATATGAATACAGGGTAGTAATGAGCACTGTTAATGGAGGTACAAATAGCAGTGCTTGGGTAGAAGTAACCACGAGACCCTCACGACCTGCTGGAGTACAGCCACCCGTGGTGCGTGTGCTAGGACCTGATTCAGCCGAGGTAAGAAACTGAGTGTTCTTTCTCCTTTGCAGAATTTGGAATTTACCCTGGATTGACTCTGTGTTGAACAGAGCCATCTACTGACAAAAGGCACACATTTGTTGTTTTAGACATTCGCTGGAGAAACTGGGTTTTGGCCTTTGGCCCAAACTATCTTGAATTTGATGTCAGTTTTTCATTTCTCCCTGTATCCCCTTAATTATATTGTTGAGATGCTTCCATTTGCCTCACACACCTGAAATACTTTGAATGCCACAATGGGATGCTTAGCTTAACCACCACGTCAGATTTAAATAGATCAGAAAATGAGAAGAGATGGGAAAATGCAGACAAATGGATTAGCATACTAACAAAAGTTCCAATTACCAATATTCTGATTTTTTTTAATGATCAAAGAATCAAAACGATGGGGAAAGAAATAAAAATAGCATATTACTGGGCTATCTAGAAAGTGTTCAATTATTCACTTCATTCTACTGGGAATGAACTCTAGAGGACAGGATAACTACCATTGTTTTGGCTTGCATACAAACTTCATTCAAGGGAAATTAGTGTAACCAAACAGGAGGGAGTTTTGTAGCTTAGAAGCCTCTTTTGTGTAAATACACACATGCTTCCATGGATTCAGTCTTGTACTACTGCCAAAAGTATTGGTACAGTAGCTTGCTCACCAGAGCACAAAACAAAGGGTATTTGCATAACAGCAAAGTTCATCTGTTGAAATTATTACTTGGATCTATGTTGTGTGTTCTCTCTCCCCAACAAAAGCAAACACTAGATGTTACTAAACAGTGTAGATTATTGAAGAAATTTAATTTGACCTGTAAACTAAGAGCTATTTTTAAAAGCCTTTTTTAGTTTCAATGAGAGACTAGCAAAGCAACACACCTTTTTGATAGAAATATCAAAAGTATATCAAATTCTGTTGAGCATCCACTAAAAGGACATTAATTTGAAGTATATGGCATATAATGTTTATTAGACAGATTGGGCAATCTTAAGAATTGCTCTTCATTCAAAAGAAAAACCAAACCAAACCAAACAAAATCCCAAACAAACCTAGAGTCATTAATCATTTCAGAAATAACTTTTTGTTTTAATCCTGAGGGAATCTTAAAAAACTTCAGTAGCAATACCAATCGATACAATGCGACTTAAGCACTGTCCCTTCGCAAAGGCAAAGCTACATATGTACTGGACATTTTTCTGGATTCTCTAGGACAAAAATTTAATAACTAGTCAGATCTGAAAAAAAGAACAAATATTTTCAGAAGAGTAATGTCTCCATGCACAATGCTACTTAATTCGGCATATGTAAATAATGATCAAAAGTACCCAAAACAAGTGGCCTTCCTTTTTCTTCTTCTTCTTCTTTTTTTAAATTCCCACTTTTGATTTTGTAACCTCATCCCAGGATGAAACAGTGTACATGGCTTGTCGGCTTGCTTGACTAAAGTTTAGATTAGCTTGGCTAGGGAGCTCAATGTCCCAGGCTCTCACCTACCAGGTCAGGAATCTCAAATCTCTAAGAAGGTACTTGAAATATATGGCCATGGTACATTAACAAAAGTTTTTTTTTTATCATAATTTTAAATCATTAATTAATTCTCATTTTATTTATATCTAGAAAAGAAGAAGTTATCAATGAATAGACTCTTCAGGAATATACAACTGAATCTACCTTAGGCTAATACATATTTAAATATTAAAGCAACGTATTTGTGCTTCAGTATAATTGGCTCACATTATGTTCAGAAAGATCTTAAGATTGCTAAACTACATCTTCCAGTGATATAGCTTACCTGACACACAAAAGCATGTGACTGTAGTAGAGTGATTTCTCTCTGTAAAACACAAGATCTAAAAGTTAAAATTGTGTATACATGAAATATTAATGACCATACTTGTCATTAATGCAACAGTTAAGAAATTGATTCGACATTTACCACATAGAGTCATTCTGAGTATTAGGATGAAGGAAATCGTCACTAATATTAACAACAACAATAGTAACTTCAGTTCCGCTGACATTTATTGAGCAGGGACATACCTTCATGAGTGCCTCTTTAAGCACTGAGGATACACCAGAGACCAAAACAGAATCCTTACTTTCATGGAACTTACATTTTAGACAGAACTACATGAATAAATATATAATATGCCCAGAAGTTACAAGGACTTGGTAGAAAAAAAAAAAATCAGCATAAGAGGAATAAGGAATACCAGTCAACGGGATGAGGGAGAACAGGACTGGCCTGGTGTTTCTCCCTAGTTCGTTCTATATTGGGCCATATGTTCTGTTCACCGTCACCCCATCCTGCCTGTAAGATGTCGTGATCTAACAAGGAATGCAGGGAGAACTCCATATACTTACTTAGGTCAAATAGAAAACAAATAACATGATAATAAGTGCAAAAAGGTGATAGGACTTGGCATACATTTGAGCTTTAAGAAGGGAAAATTGGAGAGCACAGCTGTATATCAAAGTCATATTCTTAATTCTGTTTTTGATTATTTGATTATAAAGAAAATAAATAATATATGATGTCAGAGAGGTTATCTGAAAAAGTAAAAACCATGCAGGTTTATTTGGTATTTAATCATGTAAGAAAATTCATTGCATTTTCTAAAGTTGGCAAAAGTACTCTGCTAAAACTTGAAAAAAGATAGTTCGGTAAAACTATAGACTAATTTCATATATGAATATAGATTCAGAACTTTTCAATAAAATATTAGGAAATTGAATCAAGGAGTATATTAAAAGAATGACATGCCAGGAGGCATTTGGCTTGACTCCAAAAATGTAAGGATGGTTTAATGCCATGACATCTGTCATACTTCCTAAGTCAACTGATCAACAGAGAAAGCTCATACAATTTTTTTATCAATAGATGCAATAGAAAAAGGACTTAAAAGATTTAGCAGCCATTTCTAGCAAAAATTCAATGTAAAATCAGATTAAGATAAAGTCGATTTTTAGGGGGCGCCTGGGTGGCTCAGTGGGTTAAGCCTCTGCCTTCGGCTCAGGTCCTGATCCCAGGGTCCTAGGATCGACCCCACATAGGGCTCTCTGCTCAGCGGGGAACCTGCTTCCTTCTCTCTCTGCCTGCCTCTCTGCCTACTTGTGATCTCTGTCTGTCAGATAAATAAATAAAATCTTTAAAAAAGAAAAAAAAGTCAATTTCTAGGATTGCTGGTGTTTAAGACTCAACTGTTCACTTTATAAAAATGCAAGATTTACAAGGTTGCTTATAAAGGTTTAGAGGTTGCTAAAGACTCAAGTCTTTTTGTTTTGTTTTGTTTTTAATTTTTTTCATTTATTTATTTGTTTTTCCTTACCATAGCTCATACCCTCCCCAATGTCCATCACCCAGCCACCCCATAGCTTCCACCCCCTCTGTCCTCCAGCAACCCTCAGTTTATTTCCAAGATTAAGAGTCTTTTATGGTTTGTCTCCCTCTCTAGTTTCTTCTTGTTTCATTTTTCCCTCCCTTCCCCTATGATCCTCTGCCTTGTTTCTCAAATTCCTCATGTCGGTGAGATCATATGATAATTGTCTTTCTCTGATTGACTTATTTCGCTTAGCATAATACCCTCTAGTTCCATCCATGTCATTGCAAATGGCAAGATTTGGGGTTTTTGTTTTTTGGGGTTTTTTTTGATGGTCTTGAGTGTAATTGAGGACTAGTTAGAAAATAAAACATGCAGTTATGTCGTGTAACTGTGATGTGGCAAAAAAAAACTTCGATGGTGATGACTCAAGCACAGCCCCACCTTCCAAAGCTAAAGCAGAATGAAAGACAATAGGTCTGCAGTTCTCAGTCTTCAAGTGTCAGAGCTTTCACTCCGCTCAGACTGCTAAAGACACCCACTGTGATCTTGGGCTACAAGGAGTAGCAGTGTCCACAGATTCTGTCCATGCATTGTTACTAGGGTGTATACTCTTAGTGTTGCTCATTTACAAATCTGATAATAACCCAGAGTAAAAAGAGTTGTCCTAATCACCATTATCACCCATTCACGAAGGTGGACCTGTCGTTGATGTCTGCTTAAATCAAATGATAATATATATTATTTATATATATTTGTAGCATCTTATGGAAGAAAATAAAATAGCAATGATGACTACTATTTACCAAGTTCATATTAAATTCTAGGAATTGCTCTCATTCGATACTTAATCCAGCTCTAGCAAAGAGGTGCTATTACTATCCCCATTTCATAGGCAGGAATACTGGGAATTAAGAATAGAAGTAACCAGGGCGCCTGGGTGGCTCAGTGGGTTAAGCTTCGGCCTTCAGCTCAGGTCATGATCTCAGGGTCCTGGGATCGAGACCCTTGTCGGGCTCTCTGCTCAGCAGAGCGCCTGCTCCCTCCTCTCCCTCTGCCTGCCTCTCTGCCTACTTGTGATCTCTCTCTCTCTGTAAAATAAATAAATAAAATCTTAAAAAAAAAAAAAAAAGAATAGAAGTAACCTACCTAAGATTACATATGGAGAAGAGCTGGAATTCACCCCAAAGCAATATGGTGGTTCTAAGAGCCCATGCTGTTCTCAGCTTCTTTACACTGCAACAGAAGGAGACTATGCTGTCTTCCTGGATGAAAGGACTTAATTCCACAGTAAATTAAACCTTCCAAAGTTGACTTATACACCTAACATCAATCAAATGAGACTGACAATAATGTTTTGTTTCAAACTGGATAAAATGATTTTAAATTATATAAAAAAGGCTAAATGGTCAAACTAGTCCAGAAAATTGTGAAAGAAAAAAAATGCCAAGGTGACATCTTCAGTATTTCAACTTATCATAAAGCCACTGAATCATGACATGGTATGGTATTAGCATAACAACAGACAAATGATCACTTGAGCAGACTAGAGGTTAGATACAGATACAAGTATACATGAGAACTTAACTTCTTGTAGAAGCAACATTTTATTTCAGTGGGAAATAATGGTTTTTTTAAAAAAATAGTACTGGCCTGACAGTCCATGTGTAAGAAAAAAAGATCTTTCTATTATATCTTAACTAAATTCCAATAAATTAAAATTTTAATGTGAAAAAATAGAAAGCTTAGAAAAAGAATTATATATAATTTAAAGATTAGACAGATCTTTCCAAAGAAAAACAAAACAAAACAAAAACCAGAAACTAGGACTTAAAAGAAAAGCTAGGGGCACCTAGCTGAAGGGTCTGTCTTCAGCTCATGTCATGATCCTGGGGTTCTTTTTTTTTTTTTAAAGATTTTTATTTATTTATTTGACAGTCAGAGATCAAAGTAGTCAGAGAGGCAGCAGAGAGAGAAGGAAGCAGGCTCCCTGCTGAGCAGAGAGCCCAATGCGGGGCTCCATCCCAGGACCCTGGGAGCATGACCTGAGCCAAAGGCAGAGGCTTAACCCACTGAGCCACCCAGGCACCCCATGATCCTGGGGTTCTGGGATTAGAGCTCCATGTTGGTTGGGCTCCCTGTTCGGAGGGGAGCCTGCTCCTCTCTCTCCCTCTGCCCCTCCCCACCCTGCTCATGCACTCTCTCTAATAAATAAGTTAAATCTTTAAAATTAAAGAAAAAGAAAAGATATTTTAAAAAGAAAAATAATTATATATAGCTAGAAAATAATTTGATTGTTTCTTGCTGGCCATATAACTTCCTCAAAAAACAAAACAAAACAAACGTTAAACTCCAAGAGACAGTTTGGTAAAATACAGCTGTAACACACATTATAGAAAAATAGGTTATTTCCACATAATATACAAAGAACTTCTAATAATTTAAGATAAAAAGGTAATTCAATAGAAAATAATGTGCAAAATATGGATAATTTAGAGGGGAGATATCAAAGGGTCAGTAATATTTGGAAATGTTTATACCTTGCCAAAAAAGTCAAGAGAATGCAAACTAATTAGAGAAATAAGTAATAATTAAGAAATAGAGAAATAATAAAGTAATAAGCAAAAACTGAAAGGAGTGGTAATTTTAATAGTTTGTGAAGAAACAGATCATGGAAACTCTCATTGTCTGTGATAAAGTGAATTACCTCAACCTTTTAGAAAGTAATCCCTTAATAATGATTAAAATTAAACATAATATACCTTCTGGCATAGCAATTCTTGCTAATCTATCCAATAAAAAACAAATACAACTATATATGCATATATTTTCAAATATTGGTTTTAGCAGTAAGGAAATGTCAATAGGATAAAAACTGGATAATTTGTTTTCAGTCACGAAAGGAATATTATGTAACAGAAAAATAATGAGTCTATCCTCTAATGTTAAGTGTAAAAATTAAGTTGCAGATTAACAGGTGTAGAATAAACATATCTTGTAAAAAAATTTTTAAAAAGAGAAAGCTTATATATGTGTGGGTATATTTGCTTTGGTTATATGAGCATACCAGAAAGTATGGGAGAATATATCCCAAAATATTATGTTATCCTTTTAAGAGGGTAGCTGATGGGCGCCTGGGTGGCTCAGTGGGTTAAGCCGCTGCCTTCGGCTCAGGTCATGATCTCAGAGTCCTGGGATCGAGTCCCGCATCGGGCTCTCTGCTGAGCAGAGAGCCTGCTTCCCTCTCTCTCTCTCTCTCTGGCTGCCTCTCCGTCTACTTGTGATTTCTCTCTGTCAAATTAATAAATAAAATCTTTAAAAAAAAAAAATGAGATTTAAAAAAAAAAAAAAAGAGGGTAGCTGGCAATGGAGAGGGATGGGAAGAAGGTAGAGGTGAAAGGCCATAATCAACTATATACCTATATCTATATCTACATTTATTATAAATATATAAATACTATATTACATATACTCTTTCTCTTGTTTCAAGATGCAAATCTACTATCTGAAATGAGAAAGTAATGTTAGCAATTTTAAAAGAAAAGGATGACATTTTGAAAGAGAACATTTAATTTTATTTCAACAAATATTTATTGTACAATTTATTCCGTGTGAGAAGCTTCGCCAGGGAGTCCGTTGTTAAGAGAAATTGCTATATGGAGTCAAGTATTCCATGCTGTTGGTCCTTGTATATCTATATGTTGTATTGATTAAGTAGTCTTAGAGTTATGCAATTACATGAAGACATGAAGTCTTCCAAAAAATAATAACTTAAAAGAAAACTGAAAATCTAAGAAGCACTCAACTAAAAAATAATTATGGTAGGCAAGAGAGCTCTGAAATAAGCATTTTATTTCTAGCCAATAACTATAATTCTATATAATAGTTTTCAATGTAAAATTACTGTTTTAGAGAACATCTATCTCTCACTTATTCAGGTCAGGAAGAGATTCTTTGGTGCTAGTTTTCGGGGATTCGGCAATACTCCATAATCCTTCCTGTGGCCCATGTATATATAAAAAACCTTGGGAAGTTAAACCAAGTGTTAATCTCATACATTTTGGCCATACTATGGTAAATATGCTCTTAAGCCTAGGAAAGAATAGAATACAATATTTAGCTAGCTGGCTCCTTAAAAATCTTAGATACATTTATTTTTAATAATGGCTGCAGGATATTTTCAGGAAGGTAATCCAATTAGCTGCCGCTTCTGTTAGCTTATTGACCATAAGGACAATGGCCTTTTCCACGTAAAAGTCCTTCGAAAAATTTCTGTAGAAGTAGATTCATGTCTTCCAATTCAGTACTGTCAAAAAGACATTTTCTTTCTAAGTCTAACTTTTTAAATGAGAAAAATAGCTCATTTCTAGTTGTAAACATTTATAGTAGAGAAAATTAGTTTTTTTTTTTTTTTTTCCCAAAGATCAAATGACTGTCTCCAGTGTCATTACATCCAATCTCTTAACCTCTTCTGGATATCTTATCCAAGATATATTTCTTTATTTTAAAGATTTTATTTAATTTGAGAGAGAAAGCATGAGCATGAGTGGGGTGAGGGTCAGAGAGAGAGAGGAAGAGGCAGAGTCCCCACTGAGCAAGAAGCCCCCCACAGGACTTGCTCCCAGGACTCTGGAATCATGACCTGAGCTGAAGGCAGATGCTTAATTGAGTGAGCCACCCAAGCACCCTTCAAGTTTTATGTTATGAATGGTTTTTCTCAGCCTCAATACCAAGTTCCAAACCAATTTACTATTAGCTCAACTGCACAGACTGTCTCCTAAGTTTTAATTCTTTCAAGTGCTGCCAGACCTTGACCTGAACTTGGAATGTTCTGGCTTGAGAGGCAAAGAAGTGGTATTCCACGTATCAGTAGGGTTGAATTTAGCTATCATAACCCTTCCATTTTTCATGTACGTGACAAGTATCAAGAAGCCCTGAGTTTGACCTTGACTCCTTTTTTGGTGTGTGTCCACTGAGCATTGTACCTCCAAAACAAATAGAATCCTGTATCTTTTCTACAACCTTTGCTCTTTAGGTTTCTTTGATCTTCCCTACATGCAGACACATCTGCTATGCTCATAAGGAACACATTTAAACCTTCTTTTTGCCCTAGGACAGTGTGGTCCACTCCAAGGAGTTTTTAAAATTAACAATTGCAAGCCATGTAGTAAAATCTGAATAGATACTGGGTCATTGCTAATTATAAATTAGGACACAGTCATCAAGCAACTAGACAACTGACATGTGGGGGAGCCCATTTTGTTGCCACTTATTAGTAAGAATGCCCTCTCAAAATCCTAGGTGATAATCCTTCTGGAAGAAACTCTTTTCCCTTTGATTTAAGATAGAAAATGTTGGTCAGTTCTTCTCTATCCTAATTTTTGTTACTTTTTTCTGACTTTGATTTTCTGTAGGGTTACAAATGTGGTTACCAATATATATTTACTCTGGAAATATGTCTTTTAAATTTTTACAATAACTATGCTCAGGGAAAACATATAATCTAATCAGCTGTGAGTACAGTTACTTACTGAATTCTATCTCCGTGTGCATGGCATTAAATGGGCATACAATTTGGGCCCTGCCATCCAGAAGCTTACAGGCTATTTAGGAGATGAAATATATACTCCAGATTTTAAGGGACGTTGCAAGACAATGGTAAGAGAGAAAACAAAATAGTATGTAAAAAAATGATTTTTTTAATGGCCTATATACATTTTTCTAGGGTTCTTTTACCCCCAAAGCATGAGCGTATTACCACTATAGCCTTAAAAAATTTAGCCAAAAAAAAAAAAAGGAATATTAAGCATTGTAATATTCCATTACAAAATGTTTCTTTTTTTCTGGCCCATGCTCAGGCCCATGTGTTAGTTAAACAGGATCATCCTTTGCTTGCCTTTTTTAAGGCTTATCTCGTATATCTGAGACTAGAATTTGCTATTGCTTTACTTTCTACATGATGCACGTATGAGATTCAGAAACTCAATTGTGCATCCTCAGAAAATGCAAAGTCTGATTCCTCCACCATCACCATCCAAAAAAAAAGGAGTGACATATTTAGAGTACATACTAATAATGCAAAGCGGGGAGTTCTGATGTTTCATTTAATTGAGTTATAAACAAGAAAACTGTCAAATCCTGCCGCTGCCCCATTGATGCCTGCGGATGTGTGAATTTCCTCCATGTGTGTGCTCTGTGTCCTTTAGCACACCCACAGTGGAGATGAATCACTAAGGTGTGTATTAGTCTGACAGTCCTAGAAAGTATCATGATGAAAAGCCAAACCCAGGAAACAGCATTTCATTTAGTTCCTGGTGTACTGCTAATTGATCCCAAACCTTTCATTACTGTCTAGTGCAAAAGACTAAGTCGAAAGGAGGCATTTAGAAAGTGGCTTAAGTGAAAACAAGGCACGGCAAAATTCTAGGTCTTGTGAACTTCACTTGCTCGGTTCCTGTGTCACACTGATTCTAAATTTATCTTTTATTTCAGGTCACTTGGAAACCCCCACTCATGCAGAATGGAGACCTGCTTAGCTATGAGATCCGCATGCCGGATCCTCGTATCACAATAACCAATGTGACTCCCTCAGTGTTAAGTCAAGTAATTACTCATCTGATTCCTTTCACTAATTACTCTGTCACCATTGTGGCTTGCTCAGGAGGTAACGGGTACCTAGGAGGGTGCACAGAGAGTTTACCTACCCATGTTACCACCCACCCAACCCTACCTCAGGGCATTAACCCATTGTTGGTGGTTCCACTAAGTGAGTCATATGTTGGAATTTCGTGGCAGCCACCATCCAGACCAAACGGACCCAATTTGAGGTAAGAGAAAGTGACTGTGCATTTGGATTTTGCTATGGTCTTATCTCCAGGAAGGAAGGAAGGAACGGAAGAAGGAAGGAAGGGAGGCTTTTACTCACGGATGAATGTAGAACTAATTCCTAATTGGATACCCCCACTCATAACTCGAATACAATTTCATATTGTGTATCTCGACTTATATGGAGCCATAGAAGTTCGAGATAGAAATATAATTTTGTGAAGCTCTAAAACCCCTTCAAACAACAATCACTGCTCCCTAACAATTTTTGATGTAATCCTTCTCTTGATTTTCAGAATATGTTTTTATTATATGTTAGACAAACTCGATGCCTGTTCTGAATGATACATTTACACAAAAATGCCTCAAAATTCTGAAGCTAACACAATAATTCTCTGGCAGGGTATTATTATCTGGAAACTTGTAAAGAATGTGGTCAGGGACATAGATAAGATGAAAGAAACGTGTGTGATTCTGAAATAGCTTTTTAACAACCTCAACTTGACACTCAGCCAAGAGCTGCAAGTTGATAATATTATCATTATTTATAAAGCAGTGATGGGTTGATGTCTTAGAAAACCATTAACTTTATAAGCATTTTGTATTTCCACTTTGTGTGAAACTGGTGATAATGTTTTGGCAAATCTGAAATAGAAGAAATCTAAAATGTTATCATTCTTACTGATAATAGTAAAATGTGAATGTAGCTGATTGTTTCAAAATAATTGAATACCTGAAACTTGAGCCAGAAGACAGTGATTATCTGGGAAAAAAAACTTCATGATTGTAAATTAAGATGTTTTCTTTTCGTTTATGTGCACACACCAGACACTCATGCTATGAAACAACCTGAGTTTTGGTAATAACATTAGTTGAGATAATCCCAATGTTTCTGCTTGTCTTTTGCTTTAGATATGAGCTTCTGAGACGTAAAATCCAGCAACCACTTGCATCAAATCCCCCAGAAGATTTAAATCTGTGGCACAATATTTATTCAGGAACTCAGTGGTTTTATGAAGATAAGGGTCTTAGCAGGTGAGATTACAAAAACTATAAAAACAAACGCTGGCATTTAGTCTTGAGCACGTTGACTAGTTCAGAGTATCTTTGTGTCTTCATTGTGTGCGCATGTTATCAGTTGTGCAATAAAACATGTTCGGTGATTATCTGTGGCATTAATCATCGAACTGCAACAGTCAGCATGTTTCATGTTTGCCATCTTAACTGTACACTTACAATAAGCCTTTTGAATTCAAACTTGTACATGTTTAAGCTCTAGCAAGACACGAAAACTTAATAGAGAAATTTGGAAAAACTGAACATCTATAAAATGGGGGAGAAGGGGAGAATGACTGGACACTTACCAAATGCTTAGTACTTCTGGAAAATAATTGTTACAAGTCACTGATCCAACCCACAAAAAATTGTTTAGTTGGCACACCTCAGATTTGAAAGAATTCAACGTAGGGTTTAAAGGAACCAGGAGACAGGCAAACAGGATGTCAGCGAAGAGCACCTTGTGGGAGAGCCCGCTGACCTGGGTGCATTTCACCCAGCGCTGGAGAACGGGTCTGGGACTTCACGCAAGTCATGTAACTTCTCCAGGCTTAACTTGGTCGATAAAATGAAGAGATTGAACGGAATTGAATCATTTCTCAGCTTTGATGAGTCCAAGCAATGTAATCAAATCACCAGAAAACAAAACAAAAACCCACAGAGTGTTGTATGAATGCTTTTCAGACGTGTTTTTTCAATAACTTTCCTATAAGCTTTATTATTTTCCTGGACTCACTACTGACTGGCTCTACTCTGACCACTGTGTACAGCTCTGGCCTTGCCTCCCTCCTCTTCCTCACCAAGGCTTGGCCCAGCCTCGTTCCCCGCACTTCCAGGGCCTGTGATGTGCCATACTTCCCGGCTCAGCTTCTCCCCGTCACTGCCCTCTCTTTGTCTGACCAGCTTATCCATCTCACGCTGGCCGGGAAGTTTCCTAGTGGGCTTCCCTGCCCTGACTCCTGGTCTGACTCAGCTGCCCCTCTGTATTCTTACAACACCCTCACATATCACTAGAGTCAGTAATGTACTGGCCTGGGGACTTGTCTGGACACCCCATTATGTTCTCAGATCCACCCTGAGGCAGGGCTTTGCTTTCATAACTTCTGAACCTTCAGTCCCTAGACTACTGTCTGCACATCCTGGGCCCAGGAATAGTTGTTAAATGAATGAATATGTTAACTCAGGAAAGGGTGGGTTATTTCATTTCTCTGTGCCTTAGGAATGTTAATTGTATTGTTATTCTCTTTAGGGGAATGGATGGAACTAGGGAAAATCTCCATCCTTCTTAAAGGATTGTGATGGGAAAACCTTACAGATATTGTAAGGTTCTGGGGGGTGGGGAGGCAACATGAATCTGATGAAGCTATAGAGCGAACCACAGGAAATTGCCATTTTTGGGTAAGTCAACTTAAATTATCATGGCCACTAGACTGTTCACTATTTTTAATTATTTACTTCATCCAACACCATTCTATAATTACCACTTCAGTTGAAGAAATTCATATATTCAGCAATTTCTTCTTGCTGAAAGGCCCTAGGATAAGACAAAAATGAATTCAGCATAACCCTTGGCCTCAGAGACCTCACTCACAGTCTAGTGCAGGAAAACATACCATACCCATGGCTATGTGTGTACTAATTGCTTTTTTTTTTTTTTTAAGATTTTATTTATTTATTTGAGAGCGAAAGAGCATGGGGGGAAGGGTGGAGCAGGGGTCAATCCCAGGACCCTGAGATCAAGACCTCCAAAGGCAGATGCTTAACCAACTGAGCAACCCAGGCTCCCTTGTATTAATTGCTGTCATCCCAGTTCACTACTTGGTCACCAGTACTGCATAGGACAATCATATAGAAAAGTAACTTCCAACAATCTGTGAACTCTGAAGGCCTTAAATATACCATTTCTAAAATAAACAGACCTTGACTATTTAACATTACTGAATCAGATGTTTAGCCATGGGATGTTTGAAAAAGAGAATAAACCTCAGAAAATTAATGTTTCTTTGTAGAAGAAATGAAAAGTTATAAAAGAGAGCCAAAGCCAAATATCTATTATTGAAATTTTAGTGATACCTCTAAGAATTTTTAATGAGAAGTCCAAATCTAAGATCTAAGAAAAAGAGATATAGTTCAAACCCCAGAAATCAAGTTGAAATGTAAGGTGACATAAACATAGGGATGACAGCTATTTCTAAAAGGGAGGTATACATCTAACAAAATATGCTGAGTGGTATTTTGACTAGCCTCATAATACTAAATGCCAAGGGATTTTTTTTTTCCTG
Organism: Mustela erminea; assembly: GCF_009829155.1. Lineage (NCBI taxonomy): Eukaryota > Metazoa > Chordata > Mammalia > Carnivora > Mustelidae > Mustela > Mustela erminea. Next base: position 55,421,210 of record NC_045630.1, on the reverse strand, counting down.
CTAAGACTAGCAAAAAAAAAAACAAAAAAAAAAAACAAAAAAACTTTTTTATTCAAATAACTGCTATGGCCCATGTAAGCAGCTTGTGGTAAAAAAACAAACAAACAAACAAACAATATGCATTAAACATAAACAGTGTGAGTCTTCATATGATGAGAACTTTTTTTTCTAGCCCTCTACCCTTTGTAAGTCCAAAAAAAAAAAAAAAGTCTAGGGTCCCTTTCAGCCCGTGGAGGATTCTCTCACAGCTCTAAGAGGAAACTGGAAATTAGTCCACTGATGGGCACTGTGTGCTGTGACCGTTCTTCTTTTACGAAGTGATCTTTCTCAGTAGAGGCTGCCATTACCCACCTTGACTGCTAGCAGTTAGGGCTCACAGCCCCTGCTGGTAAGCCAGGGAGGGGTCTCTCAGACTACAGAGGGGAGGACCCGAGCTCTCAGCTCACTTTGTCACCCCCCTGTCTCACAGCTCCTTAATGACCCTACCCTTTGGCTTTTGTCTTCTGGACTTATTTGTTTGGTTGCTATTTTTTGGAGTGGGGAGGACTAATTGAATTCTAAAGCCTTTAAGAGAACAAGCAATTTCCTATTCTCCTCAGACTCCATCATTCCTTCTTTCTTATCTTACATATACATAAATAAGTGGAACACTGAGGTGTCTCTCTCTATCTTGACCTGATATCACCACAGCTATATCTAGAATCTGTTTTTAAAATGGCACTTTTCTTGATATAAAAAGTAAAATTAAGATTCACTGGGCATCCCTTTAAGAATGTATCTGTGAGTGTAAATATAAATTGAAGTCAATTTCGTTGGTCAAATGATCTATTTTGGTTAGCTGTATGTTTATGATAGATAGAGAACACACCAATTTAATACAAATTATTATGATATTCTGAAGTTCAAATCATTCTAGTAGTTATTTTTCCCATTTTATCTCCATGTACAGAATAGAATATTCTGAGCTAATTATCTAAATAATTTAGTTTAAACAAAAATAGTTTTGTTCCTATGATTGTCTTAGGTAAGAGGTGATTTTATGTGAGCTACACAGTTAAGTTGTCTCATTATTGAATTTTTGCTCTATGTAGACATGAACTCCGTGTAACTGTAAGTTTATATGATTTGTCAGTTCCTAACTTTTCTTCCTTAATAATTCTGTGCAAAATAGTCAAGTTATGGTTGTTGGGGGAACCATAACTTTGGGTTCCCTGACATTTTCATCACTTGGAAAACCTGGTGAACATGCTGTTATCATCTGAAGCTGAGGTGAGCCAGGCAAGGTTTAATGGGGGGCAGCGACCTCCTCATTGTAAACATCAGTTCACCCTTATGATTTCCAGTGCCTTTTTTCTGAGTGATCAGATAAAACTACCAAGAACACAGTGATGGCACGCCCTCTTTTTTGTTTTGGATTTGATGCAGGAGGAACAAGTTATAAGAAATAATAAGTTATTTTTTCTATTTTAAGGAAGATGTTGACTTGTAGATAATAGAACCTTAGCTGCAATTAAATTTATAAAGGAAGGTATGTTCCAACTCCTGTTCCTTTTCTAAATGTACTTCTTTGCAATGATAGTCTGGAAAGAGACTTCCATGTGACTCCTCAAGGATGCATTAATTGCCTTATCTTTAAATGAAAGTATTCAGGGTGCCTGGGTGGTGTAGTTGGTTAATTGCCTGACTCTTTATTTCAGTGTGGGTCATGATCTCAGGATCCTGGGCTTGAGTCCCACATCTGGCTCCATGCTCAATGGGGAGTCTGCTTGAGGATTCTCTCTCTCCCCTGGCCCCTCTACCCCGCCTCTAAAATAAGTAAATAAATCTTTTTTAAAAAGATTTTATTCAGGGGCACCTGGGTGGCTCAGTGGGTTAAAGCCTCTGCCTTCGGCTCAGGTCCTAATCCCAAGGTCCTGGGATTGAGCTCCTTTGCTCAGCAGGGAGCCTGCTTCCTCCTCTCAATCTGCCTGTCTCTCTGCCTACTTGTGATCTCTGCCTGTCAAATTAATAAATAAAATCTTAAAAAATAAAAAAATAAAAATAAAAAGATTTTATTTATTTATTTGACAGAGACATAGAGTTAAGAGAGCACGAGTGGAGGGAATTGCAGAGGGAGAGGGAGAAGCAGGCTCCCCACTGATGAGGAGCCAAAGGGCAGATGCTTAACCTTCTTAGCCACCCAGGTGCCCTGTAAATAAATCTTTTAAATAAATAAATGAAAGTATTCAAAATTAAATATTCATCTTATTTTCAAAAAATAGTTGGACTTGAGTATTTTAAAATTAAATTCTTTAGCTAAATATATCATGAAATCTAAGTTTAAATTTTATTGGCATAGATTCTAATTTTTTTTAAACCTTCCAAAATGAAATGTTTCAAGCCCTAAAAGAGGATGTAGTTTCTGGGAGATAATATTTAAAAGAATAGACCTTTCATTCCCCTCCTTTGCAATAAGATCAAATGTACACAGATGACATGTGCTGCTTTGCTAATATGGAAAGACAGGGCCAGTTCCAGGAGACCTGGTGGGATCTGCCAAGGGAAGGCAGGGGGAGGTAGGAAACCCTCTCCCCACCCATCGCCCTGAATGTAGCCTATGTTGCCTATAGAGGCCAGGGACTGCTGGGACCTTCAGCCTTACCCTTTTATCTTCTAACCTCTTCTTAATGCCTTGCTCCTGGGCTTCCCTCTCTTCCAGTTCTTCTCCTGAGTGTTTTTTTCACAGGCAGCTCTGGCCACTGCTTTGTATTTGGGTTTTTCACGCTTTTGTAGAACTGTGGTTTCAGTAAACAGTGTCAATTGCAGAAAAAGGAAAGAAAAGAAAAAAAAATGGAAGTGGAAGGAAGGCTTTTCTTCCATGACCACTAATATGAAGTAGATCCTTTTATTTTCTTTGTTAATGTCAAAATGTGAATAAAAGTCAGGTCTCAGAATGAAAGCCAACTTCTATACACGTTGTTGTGCCATCTCATAGGAAGAGACTTATTCAAAATAAGCAAATATGTGTCTATTTCACATTTAAATTAAAGTAGTAGAGTCACAGTGTCTCCAATGAATTTTTTTTCATTGCTCTAAATTTACCTCAAGCTATCCTTTTGCAAGTGCCATTGTATGAAACCTTACCTCAAGAAAAATGAGTCTCCAAATGTGGAAGAATGCATTTTTGTCATAGGAGATTTTTTTTCCCCTCATGTTTTATTCAAAACCAAAAAACAAACAAAAAACCCCCCAAACTAGTTTCTTTGCATTTTTTTCTAATGTGATGACATAGTAGAGCAAAGAAAGAAATTACAGCAAAATTATTTTAAGTGTGTCCTTCTGGCAGCATGATTGTAAATGGCCACAATAATATGACAGCAGCAGCTTGCCCTCGCAATCTGGAAAGTACCGTGTTATGAAAACTTTCAAGGGTGATAAGCATTACTCTTCAATATCAAAAGAAAAAAATCTTCAGTAGCATTTTTAGAAATGGTAAGTAAGTGGTATAAAGAACAAGCAGATACTGTCAATGAAATATATATATATAAATATATATATTGCAGATTTAAGTAGTAGAAATAAGTGTTGCATTTTTGCTTGCTTATGTGTTCATTCCCATAAAGGATTTGGGCATGTAAGGAACAGTATGCTGTCTGAGGTTTTTCAAATCCTCCCAGGTGTGCTGCTGCACTCCAGCATGTGCTGGGCTGTGGCAGATATGAAGAAGAGTTAGTGGAAGAAGCAAGTGAGTAGCCTGCATTTTCAGAAGCATGATTTATATTGGTGACAATATTGACACATGAATTCTGTTAGGACATCAATAAAGTTGACACATTTTTAATTCTGATGAAAATAACCTGAGGCATTCTGTGGCTGCACTGTAGAATTTTATTGGTTACAAAAACACATCAGACCCTTTCAAGATACAAGCCTTCACACGTTTTGCCCTGGAATGTTGCTTCCCACTAGACAGATGTCTTCATTGCACAAAATGCCACTTGTCATCAGTACCTATCCCAAATATTACCTCCTCCGTGAAGACTGGATGACTGGATGAGGTTCAGCTAGATGCTCTATCTGAACCATGTTGGAAGAAAAGGGAATAAATGAACCCATATTTTAGGAGTTCTCATTTAAAAACATATTTCTGTAAATAGGTATGTTCTCCAGTGGAACAGATATCCTGTTCATTATGTTTAGCATCTAGAATGTTGTTAATGTTCAACAAATATTCTTAAATGAATGAATGAATGAATGAATGAAATGATGTAGCAACATGAGAGACAGTATAATGTGTAAAAGAAACATCTTGCTAAGTCTTAGTAGGACTTCTTTGTTGGACAGGTAGATTTTTGTGATGCTAGTTTACCAAATTGTATATGCCCTGAAAGTTATGAGACTGAATGCTTTAGTAACTATGAAATATCCATTCATTCATTTATGAAATTTGCTACTCTGTAAATAAACAGATTCCTGGGTTATAAGAACTTCAACATCTAAACGGAACCTAACTTTCTAATTCACTTGAGCAGGAACAACTGAACCTTGAAATGAGTACATTACCATAAATAAGTTTTTAGTATAAATTATCTTTTACAAGGAAAAATACCATAATCATTTCTTATAACACAACAAAAATTTCCATTTTCTGTGTTTTGGTGAAGGGAGACCTTGAGGGTGGTCTCAGACAAATTAATAATTTAGAGAATAAGCATTGTAATAACCCAGTATTTCTAAATGGACCTCAAACACTTGGTATTACTGAGTAAAGAATAGACCCTATATGAAGTGTACATTCACTTTGCAGATTTCAAAAGCTGTTTTTTACAGAGTTTAAAATGGTACTTTTTGAAGACGGTCTTATGACACACAATTAGTATTTAGAGAAGAAATTGGTTTGATATACCTAAGTTTTGCATGAGTATATGATATCAATGAGTCTAGAATTTTTCTTTTAAAAGTATCCTTTTATTATTAACTAAATGGAATGTCACATTTGATGTCAATAATCAACACCTCAGTCCATCCAAAAATGAGCTTACCTCAAGTGGACAGAAAAAAAAAACACTTTAAGTACACTAATACGTGTATTCTTTTTTGACATGAAGTAGCAAAATACAGACTGAGACATATAGTCATAAGTATATACACTGGCTAACATAAAGATTAGGTTTGGGATGCAATGAAAATGATGTATTTTTGTATTTTATTGAAGAGAATTCAAGATTCTATATCCTTAAAAAGTTAACCAATTGGAAGTTAAAGAAAATGCAAAAGACAGATGCATGACATCAAGTCAAATGCCTATTGATTTCCCAATTAAATAAAACGATGAATAATGGAAAGAATTTAAGATTAGAAATGAGACTAGAGGCTTGTTTAGTCATTTTAACTAGTCGTAGAGCCTTAGGCAAATCCACTTACCTTCTTAGGGTCTCAGTTTTCTTATCTGTAAAATGTAGCAGGTATTTTATTATTTGAAGTGGAAATATTCTACACCCATGTATCACTCAAAAATTTTAATATTACTTTGGAAATGGACACTCCAGTTATCTATATGACCTCAATTTCTTTTGTGCATGTATAAATTGTATATTTCAGCACAGCCAAATTATGATGGAATAGCCTAAAATCCCTACAGAAGTTGTTTACAATGTATCATTTAGTCAGTGATGTTAATTGCATTTGCAGAAAAGAACCACACAAATGGTATCACTTTAAAGCCAGCAAGATTACTAAATGTATAATAGCATAGACATGTGAAAGAAAGATTCAACTGTTGTAAGAGAGAAGATTAGGCATCCAGACTCTAGCTAAATTTGTGTTAAGCCATTTCATGAAGTAAAACACAATTAAAAGTATTTCACTCCAGGAGAAAGCTAATGAAGCCAAGGTTGCTGGTTCAATTCCCAAGTGAGCCATTAGCTTTTGTCTTACTCTGTTGTCACAGACTCGCTACCTCTTACCCTCAACTCACCATCTTGCAAATTTATACTAGTGGTTACAGAGGAAACTTGGTGAGACTGGATATATAAGCAAAAATCCATGCCCAGAGCTAGTAAAATAACTCAAAGGTCAAGCCCCAGTGATAGGACATCATCCAAGTACTGACACATCAGATTATCCTTATGATGATGATTATTATTATTGCCATCATTATTATGGTGGGAGCATTGCATCGTGGTTAAAAGAGCGAGCTCTAGAATTGGACTGTCTGGGTTTGAATCTCTACTGTTCCACTTACCAGCTTGACAACTTGGACAAGTTATTTAACTCTTTGAGCCTTAGTCTCCTCCTTTTCTAAAATAGTTGTTCTCATAGGGTAATTGTGAGGAACGAGTGAGTTAACCCATGTGGAAAATCCCTGAAACATACTAACTACTAAGTAAATGCTATTATTATCTTTCAGCTGTCTTGCTCATGTTGACTATTTGGCACTTGCCGAAAAACATTTGTGGTAGTTTCTTCTAGCTGCTAGAAACGAACTGGGTGACAAAAAACAATAGAAATTTATTGTTTTGCACTTCTGGAGGCTAAAAGTCCAAAATTAAGTTGTTGTCAGGGTTATGCTTCCTTCAGTGTCTGGAGAAAAATTGTTTCTTGCCTGTTCCAACTTATGATGTGTTCCAAGTTGTTCCTTGGCTCGTGACCGTATAACTTCAATGTCTGCCCATCTTCACAAGGCCATCTTCTCCCTGTGTGTGTCTGTATCTGTATCAAAATTTTCCTCTGTTTTTATAAAGACATCAGTCCATTGCATTTTGGGCTTTCCTGAACCTAGTATGACCTCGACTTGACTGTGTCTGCAAAATCCCTATCTCCAAATAAGTTCACATTCACAGGTACCAGGGGTTGGAACTTAAACATACTGGTTGGGGGTTGGGAGCACAGAATTCAACCCATTACATCATACAAAGCAGGAAAAAAAAGAAAGAAAATAAGTCACAAGAAGAAAGGGTAAAGCAAACAAATGTAGAAAATTTGATGCTAGTACTTATTTGGGGGAAATAGGTAAATAGCCTCAAAGAAATCACTGTCCTTACCCATCACTACAACAGACCGACACCTTATATGTGGCTGAGTCACAGCCCTGCAAAAATATCTTTGGACCATGAGTGAAAAATAAGATGACTTCAACAAGCAGTAGAAGCAGACTTCAATATAGGTAGCAGCAAAATGCTGTGAGAATCCTGGCAGAATTATTTAACACGACCCTATAAATGGCATCCCCTCTTTGTCAAGCCTGATAAGTTGTGACTTACTGAAACACATTCCATGGGCCCTGCATTGGATGCAGGGTGTCTGGGATGACATCATAAACCCAAAAAAGGTGATGATGATCTAAGGCCAGCATATGCCCTGCGTACTGGATGACCCCGGGGATAGTGATGTGCTGTGTAACATGTTGAAGCAAATTTCATGGTCTAAGCCATTGTCCACGCAAAGCCTGACTGTGTCTATAAATAGCATTTTCCTATCTGGGTGGTTTTGAACCAAATGAAGAAAGCATGACAGTCTTCTGCCTGAAAGAGCCAAAAAAGATTAAAAAAAAAAAAAGGATGGCTTTACTTTATCATTGATTTAATACGTGACTTGGGAAGTCCTCATCATCTCACATCCCCATGTCCAGTTTTCTCCTTCTGCAAAGCAATATTCAGTTTCCACTGTATTGACTCAAGTAAATATGTTCACACGATAGCAAAATGCAGCTCGCTGTAGCAAAGCTCTCGGCGGGAGAATGTTGTACCCTTTGGTCACAGTTACGATTTAATTTAGGGGTTTATCAGTCTTCCAATGAGATTATGGGAGGGAAGGATAGGTGTAGGAAGAAAATGGTGATGAGGGATTCTGATATTTGAAAATGGATGAGTTTCCCAAAAGAAGAGCATAAAACTGTCTGGATCAAATTCAGATAGAACGCTGGCCTGTTGCCAGGTTTGTAATTGCATCTTGAATTGAGCTGTAATCCTCACCACTTCCAAAAACAGTAAGAGTGAGAAAACGATAAACCACATTTGTTTTAAAGAGTGGTTATTTGCTTTAGCATTCCTAATAAAATATTTTCCCTGACACTGTGGTGAAGGCTCCAGAGCTACAAAGATAGTGGCATGTTTTTTGTGGAGGGAGGAAAAAGAAGATAATTCCCTTTTGTGGGGGAAACAGCATGTTGTACATTTGGGGAATACTGTATTTTGTAAGGAAAAAGCAATGTGTGGGTTTTGTTTTCCTTTAAAGAGAAATATGTAATGACTTTTTGAAAAATGACCTTTCAGGTTTACGACGTACGAGTATAAGGTGTTTGTACACAACAGCATGGGTTTTACACCGAGCCAAGAAGCTACCGTGACAACATTAGCTGGTCTTCCAAAGAGGGGCACCAACCTCACTGCAACCGTTCTTAACCACACTGCCATAGATGTGACATGGGCTAAACCAAGTAAGTTAGCATCTTATGTCTTTAGTTCCCCTTAGCGTATTATACCAACATGAATTTCAATTGGACGCATTAAAAAATAAAAACAACAAAAATCTGAGATGGTTGTGCTACTCTTCAGAGCCAGACTCTCTCTCCCTACTTTGACATCCTTCTTGGGCCTTCTCATCCTCTTCCATTCCTTTTGGTCGGGAAAGTAATTTCTGTCACACCAACCAGTCGTGATAGCAATGTCCGTGTGTTAATTTGCTAGAATGCAATACTGTGCATTTCCCACAGAAAGCTCTGCCCCCCATCTTGTAACTCAGTACTTATTAGCAAGAACCATTGACAGGATTGCAGTCATATGAGGGATTTTTCCAAGTGAATCATCTTCAGCGCTGGTTGTAGACAGAATTCCAACTTCACAAAGGAAAATGGAACCTGGACATCACCACTGGGCTTGCTTCAATAATGCAGGGGCCTCGCCCTGACCCTATTCAAAGCACACCTTTATGGGCAGTTAGAAGAGCTTACAGATGGATCTAATCTGCTCCTGCAATTTTAGAAACACAAAAACTGAAATTTCAGATCTTGTTGGTCTGCAGAATAGTGTTTAACAGCAGACCTGTTAATTTGTAGTGATCCGTTATCACCATTAGAAAACAGCAATGAGGGGCCGATGGGTGGTTCAGTGGGTTGAGCCTCTGCCTTCAGCACAGGTCATGATCTCAGGGTCCTGGGATCGAGCCCCACGTCGGGCTCTCTGCTCGGCGGGGAGCCTGCTTCCCCCTCTCTCTCTCTGCCTGCCTCTCTGCCTAGTTGTGATTTCTCTCTCTGCCAAATAAATAAATAAAATCTTTAAAAAAAAAACAGCAATGAATTTATCATGGAAATAGGTGTTGTAACCATTCTTAGAAATACCACTTGAGATCTGGCAAGTAGTTGAATCAAAACTTACTAGAATAGTACCACATAACGAGAAACATCTGATTCACAAATCCCCAAGTGAAATGTTTGTCTCATGAAAGAGAACTGTACCTGCTAGGGTAACCATCTATGGTTAGAGTCTGCATAGCTATAAAACTACTCTTGGCCTGGGATGACTAGGGAATAGTAATCACGTGATTTTCATTCAACCTTTGAGCTTTGTGCCAGCCTAAGACATGCTTCCTGTTCCATTTAGAAAATCTGAGTGGATTTGCCTCCATGTTATATTTTATCAGTTGTAAATTAAAACCAGGATTAGGTGACATTAACAGTAAATTAAAATCTGTACCTGCTCTGTTGATCTACATTGCCACTAAATAACCCATTTTTACAGAAGACTATCACCCTAGGGTTTTTATAAAGTTGCTGGTTTCTAATAATCTGTGTCACCTCTGTTGGGATCTCTTAAGCCATTTAAATGGAAGAATGGAAATTAATTGATGCTTATGATTACCCTCTGAGACACCTCTGGGAAAAATACAAAGTTTTTATCTGGAGATGGATTTTTATGTCTGATATATTTGCATTCATCTCTCCCTCTTCCTCCCTACTTTACCCTCACCACCTGACTCATCTTAAAAGCCTGCTCATAAAGGTGGATATCCTCCCCCTCATCTGACATTTGAATACTGCTGCTAAGATCCAGCTGCTGAATTTTTGCCAGTATGGGTCCTTTACGTTATAATTGCATGCCTGAAGTAAGCGTGCTTATAAAAACTGACAAACCTAATAGATCTGCAGCAGCTCGCTGAAGTTTCATTACCTTGGTAATCTGAACCTCTGACCTTCGGGATGTAGGTAATGCAATCTGCTGTTATTTCCATTCATACCTTAGAAATATTTCAGATAACTATTTGTGAGCACAAAGGTTAACTCTCAGAAGAGGGTCAGCTCTCCCAAAGCTTGTTGCATTATCATTTTCTTCCTTCGTGCAACCTGCTAGCCTAAGTAAATTAACTAGTCACTCCTCTGTGATAGGGCCACCTCTTTTTTGCAATTTTAATTTAAGTTGTTTCCTTGGTTTCCTGGATACGTTTGGCACATTGTTGAATATGCTAAAAGGCACAAAACTATAGGATGAAAATCAATTGGATACATTTATAAATATTTACTTATTAAAGATTGCCTTTCAAAAAAACATAAAAATGTATTTTTGAAAAACCATATTCTGTCTTAACTGTGACCTCCCCATGAATACACCATTTTGATAGCTGCGTATTTCTGGTAAATTTTTACTAACCACAGATTAACGGGAATGTTATTGAGCATTTTAGAAGGACTCATTTTTAATGTTTGCTTCACTGTGTGGTCTCATGTGAGGTAAAATCATCCCCACATTTCTTCAGTTCCTTTTTAGGGTTCATATAGCAAACTGGCAGCACACAGACCACATTTACTTCCCCATCTGCCCTACACTGTCTTGCCTATAGTATTTTTCTTAAGTAACATATTTACAACATTTAACAATTAGAAGATTTTGCATAAAGATGATGATTTGGGATTGATTTGAAAAATCAAATGATTGGGTGAAATTTTTTTCACACTCCAGTTCTCCTGTGGGTGATTCCATCTATTCTCACTTTTTCAGATTCTCCTAACTAAGAAAATTACAAATTCCTATGAAGCCTTATGAAGGGATGATTTTAAACTTTGGAATCAGGGAAACTTGAGTTTGGATCCCAGTCCCAGTGTTTTTTTAGCGCTATGACTAAAGCAAGCCACTTAACCTCACTGAACCCTGGTTTCCTCATCCAGTATCTTTGAAATGTTGTGATAGGGATGAAATGAGGTAATATATGTTTAGAACTTCATATATCATTATTTAGTATCAGTATAAAGTATTACTGTGTCTCTAAAATGTTGACAGTGTTGTCAATAGCAGTTTTACAAAAGAAAAAAAATTGGAAAGCCATTTCTAATAAGAATTTGGTCATGGCATTCAGATAAAAGCTTTTCTATGGTGAGTTGAAGATAGACAAAGAGGAGATGTCGCTTTATAATGATCTAACTTGGCTAAAAGGTAGAACCACCAACCGTTGCATAGTATCATTTCCTACCCCCTCCCCCTTGAAGGTGGTGTTCCCCATACCCATCAACCTAGACACCACACACACTTACCAGCCTTGGAGTTACTCATGGCCTTGTGCCTATGTTCGTACCAATAAAATGTGAAAATAAATGATGTATGTCTTTGGGCGTCATAAGCACAAAACATTAGCTATGTCCCTTTCTGTTCTCTCTTCATAATTTCCCTGGGCAGAATGTAGACATGGCGGTTTTCTCAGTTTCAACTCTGCAGACATGGACGACACCTTAAAAGAGCCAAACCACATAAGAGAGGGAACCTGGGCTGTTGAAATAGAACGCCATCTGATTCACTCATTTGGGGGCTACTATGTGAGATATAAATTAACATCTGTTTTATTTAAGTCAACTTTTATCAGTGCCTCTTGGTTACTACAGTTCAGTTAACTCTCTCAGTCCCTATTTGCCTATATGAGTTCACTTAAGGAGCCGAAGTTATCTATCTTGTTTCTATTGCTTAATATAGCATGATGAGTAATTAACATATCTCATATACAATTTCCTTTAAATACAGTTTTCTCCGGCAGGCTATTGATGGGAGTTGGAACACAATGAAAGACTAAGTAGCTGGGAGGATTTCCTAAATACAGGTGATTGTTTCTGACGATGCCTAAGTCAGATAGAAGGCATGAGAAATCTTTTTGGGAAAGATAAGGAGCCTGGCTTGGGTCGCTTCTTTATGTAAGCAATATTCTCTTGCAGAGTAAAGAATTTTTTTTTAAAAGATTTTATTTATTCATTTGACAGACAGAGATCACAAGCACACAGAGAAGCAGGCAGAGAGAGAGGGGGGAAGCAGGCTCCCTGCCGAGCAGAGAGCCCAATGCATGGCTCGATCCCAGGATCCTGAGATCATGACCTGAGCCAAAGGCAGCAGCTTAACCCACTGAGCCACCCAGGTGCCCCAAGTAAAGAATTTTTTAAGGAAGTAATTTGATTTAAAAAAAAAAAAACTTTTTTTTTAAAAACTCTACCCTCAAGGTAGGACTCGAATTCACAACCCAGAGATCAAGAGTCTCATGCTATACTGACTGAGCCAGCCAGGTGCCCCACAAGAAGTAGTTTTGGTTCCTCACATTTTCCAGGAAGTATTTGGTTAATGACACAAAGCTCTGCATGTTGAACTTGGGAAATTGAACACTGATTTGAGAATCTATGAGCAAGATACACTTCTATTATAAAATAACCTTAATGGGATCCTTCCAAGTTTTTACATTTGAACAAAATTACGTCCTCCCAAGGAGCCTGCTAACGAGAGATGTGTCTAAAGAAGTCAATCCTAGACAAATCTGGACACCTATTGAATGGAATGGTTTGCTGTAATTGCTCTAGATCAGGCCACAGATGTTTTTGTAAAAAGCCAGATAGTAAATACTTCAGGCTTTGTGTGCTATATATAGTCTATGTGGCAACTGCTTAACTTTGCCATTGTAGCACAAACACAGCAATAGATGACACCTACACAAGCATAGCTGTGTTCCAGGAACAGTTTATTATGGACACTGAGATAAAATTTTCATATAATTTTCACATGTCACAAAATACTATTCTTTTGATCTTTTTTCCCCAGCCATTTAAAAAATGTAAAAACCATGCTTAGCTTGTAGATTAATATAACCAGGTGGCAGTTCACATTTGACTTAGAGGCCAGATTTTGCCCATGGACCATCATTGGCTGACCCTAATGTAGATGCTAAAAATCTAGAGGATGTAATTGACATTAATAGTAATCTGTAGGGGTGCCTCTGTCACTCACGTGGTTAAGTGTCTGCCTGTGGCTTAGGTCATGACCCCATGGTCCTGGGATCGGGCCCCACGTTGGGCTCCTTGCTCAGTGGGAAGAACTTCTCCCCCTGCCTGCTGCTCCCCCTGCTTGTGTGTTCTCTCTCTGTGTCAAATAATGTCAAATAAATAAATAAATAAAATCTTTAATAGTAATCTCTAAAAATAATCCAACAGCGTGTGAGGAGCATTACCTAAGTACTTTAGCAAGAGGACTTTCAGCTAGCTCACCTAACAACCGTTTTAAATTACTTGGGAATCTATTACAAAGGAGAGGAAACTCTTGTATATTTGAGAACTGTTACAGCTAAGATCACATTTCTGACCAGCTGTTACAGCTAAAATCACCCAAAATGTCATCTAATAGCAAAAGTTATGTCCAAAGTTTATAACCGTATTCAACTCACTGAGGTGGCCTGATTGATACACTACAGTTAGAGGAATACCTGTACTCAGATAAATTTATATGATCTAGAAAATATGGGTTGCACATCATAGGATTAGAATATCTGAACAAATTTAACAAATGTTTTTTGTTGTTTCAAACACGTGCTAGCATGAACAGCTCCAAATCATGTAACTCTAGCTCAGATATTCACACTTTGATGTCTAAGTCCACCTGGTGGCCAGAAAAACACTTCAAATTCAAGAAGTCTCAAGTGGAACAAGTGTCCATCCCATAATTACTCCTTTTTTTTTACTCCTATGTTTTCTATTTTATGTAATGAGATCCACCCAGAAACCAAAACCATAAATCTGAGATTTCTATAACTCTTCCTTACCCCTTCTAAACTCTCTGGGGTGGCTTAAGGACCTTGGCACCTTCCATCTAGTAGATCCACCATTCCCTTGGGCCTTCAAGTCCTCCAGGTGGGAAAATGAAAGACAATCGGAAATAGCCAGTTGCTCTAAAAAGAGCAAAAAGATGCAAGAAGCCCAGAAAATATATTCTGGCTATTTGACAAAAAGAGAAAAGACATGGGTGTTGGTGAATGCTAACTTTATCTTCTGTAGTGATTTCTAAAGTTAAATGCTATTTGTCCTATTAATACTATTGGTGGGTTAGTGCTATCTTTCCCTTTTTTTTCATGACTTCCTGTTTTATGTATGAATTCAGGGTACTGTTACTTTCCTTGACCATCTTACCTGCCATTTTCAATGTTCGTTATAAATTATTATTTAATTATTTTTACATAATCATTTTCTCTAAATAGTTTTTATTTTTATTATCAATTCTAAAACTTTCCCAGTCTTGAATTCTGGATCTTGATTCACCCTTTTTATCTTCTGGATAACATTATTGGGAAAATTTTACCATTGAAGTTAAATAATTACTCTTACATATATGTATGTATGTATATATAAATATATATATACATATATATATATTTAAACTTTTGTCCTGAATAAGAAAATCTTTTTTGTTGCATTTTCACATAAATAATTACTTATATGTGTATGAAATTCTTGTATCAAAATGTTTTCCCTCAAAACCTGATGTAATTGTTCCATTGTCTCCCAATATTTGATGTTCTGGATGAGAAGTCTGAAACTCGCCTGACTTTTTCTCCTCTGTAGATAATCTTCTAATGTTTAGCTTACCTTTGAAGTGTTAGAATGTTCCATGATATGTCTATGTTTGGATATATTCTCATTATTTTGATCAAAACCGTATTATTTCAATTTATGGACATAAACCTTTATGTTGGGTCAGGTTTCATGGGGAATTTTATGTTCATCATTATTTATTCCATTTATTTTTTAAGTTGATTAGATATTTTTATTCTCTGTCCTCAATATCTATAATTCTGACTTTCATTGATTTCTTCTTAGTCATTTTCCTCTCCATTTGTTCCTACTGTGTACTTTTAATCTGCTTTTTTCTCCTTTCCAGGCAGATTTGAATTCTGCCGTTGCTTGTTATGTTTCCTTGCTATCTTATGTAAGCAAGAGCAGTTAACATCTTTGTCTTCATATCTGTCTTTTCATGATCATTGGTACATGTTTCATAGGAGCTCCCTTTTCATAAAGACATGTCCCCCCTTTGTTATTTAAGAATAAAATGCAAATGTTTTCTAAAACTTCCATCTCATTCTCATAAAAGAAATACATATACACACAAATCTGCTTTTGAAGTTTCTAGACTATGTTTTCCCTCTCTCGTGCTATGAAGAAATCTTGTGACTTAATGTTTTTTCTCTTTTAAAAAAGGGAACTATATTCAGGCTCAGCTTTTACCAATATGCAGGGAAGGTGAAATTTACTTGGCTCCTCATTCTAGCTATTTCAATTCCAATAACATTCCTCTCTCAGAGGTAGACTCAAGGTCAGCAGCCTTTAATTTTGTGCTGGTCTATTGAACTAAGGATGTATCTCCTGTTTCTTAGACAGTTCAGTGACTTGGGAAGAACCCACTGAAGTTTAAGAACTTGTTTGAACAATTAAAAAGTATACTGTGCATATACTGCTCCTAGAACTTGTCCTAAGATTACTAGGATATGAAGATATAATGTGTTTTCTACTATTTTTCTGTGTTTCAGACTCTGCACTAAATGAATGAGTGAAAAGAAATGTTGAAGTAGATGTTGATGAGAGGCAAGATAATGTAGAAATCTGGTTAGAGAGGCCTTTATATTATGGAGTAAGACATAACCAGTGGAACTCAATTGCCACCTTTTTCTATCTTTTGAGGGACTATAGATTATGTTCTATTTCAAGTGGGTTGATATATGGTACATGGCTAAGAATTTGCATCTAATGGAATTTTATCCCGATGTCAACACAAAATCTTTGTTCATCTTGAACTTACAGTGCTAGTCACAATATTTTCAATGTATATACATAAGTACATTGATTGAAACTTGATGGGAGAGATATCAGGGATGTTTAACAACACAGGTAAAACCCATTTATAGTTGCCAGGAATATTTGAAAGCACTTCATCAAATTATATCTTTGGCACTTGTATCTCTAACAAGAGTCCTCACTTAACAAACTAAAATACGACATAAACTTCAAACCTAGTACACTTTCCATTATACCTCAGCTGCTATTAATTAATGAGAAATACTATTGTAAGCCAGTAAAAAATGATTCTAATGAAAGAAGAAAGTTTTGCATTCACAGCACCAATGGCTTTGCTGTACTTGACTAACATCATCTGGGAAAATATTGATGGATATGAATAACCAGTTCCTGCCAATGTACAATAATTACCTCATTATTGAAGGTGCTTGCATGTTGTGACATCAGAGAAAAGAAAATCTTAATCCCCAGAGTCTTCCAAGTTTATTACTAAAGATCTCTTACTATAGACTCTTCCAACCATACTGACATTCCAAACCTGGTGCTAGAAATAAGATCAAAGCAGTATTGTGTTCAGCATTCAATTTTTATGCAAGACTCCCAAGATCTTATCGAAAAGGGGTCCTTAAATGAAGTCAAACATTCTTTAAAGCCATATTCCCTTAAGTGGCCATATGCTATGTACTCACATGTCAGAGACACTGTATTTTAATGACCATAAAGAGAAAGGCCACATTTTCTTCTGTCTTTGGACGAGTACTACTGAACTATTTGGTTGCATACTTTTACATACAATATCAGGAGATTTTTAAACCACCATTCTACCCCACAATCCTAACATGAACTGAGGTAATAGTTTCTGCTTAAGGTCTTTAAAAATAATACTAATCTAAGTAGAGCAGTACACTATGTAGTATACTTACACTATTTCCTACCTAAGAAAATGTAGCTGTTTTATGGCTTCTTTTTATTTTATTTATTTATTTATTTTACTTTTTAGTTAATCTATGTACTTTCTAAATTTAAATTCAATTAGCCAACATAGAGTAGATCATTAGTTTTTGATGGAGTGTTCAATGATTTGCTAGTTGCATATCACATCCAGTGCACATCAGATCTCGTACCCTCCTTAATGCCGCACCTCTCTCCTTTCTGCAATCCTCGGTTTGTTTCCCAGAGCCAAGAATCTCTCATGGATTTTTCTCCCTCTCTGATTTCTTCCCATTCAGTTTTCCCTCCTGTTCCCTATGTTCCTCTGCATTATTCCTTATGTTCCACATATGAGTTAAACCATATAACAATTGTCTTTCTCTGACTGACTTATTTCATTTAGCATGATAACCTCTAGTTCCATCCATGTCAATTTAGATGGTGGGTAGTCATCCTTTCTGATGGCTGAGTAGTATTTCATTGTATATATGAGCCGCGTCTTTATCCATTCATCTGTTGAAGGACATCTGGCTCCTTCCATAGTTTTGCTGTTGTGGACATTGCTGCTATGAACATTGGGGTCCATGTGCTGTATTTTCACTACATCCGTATCTTTGGGGTAAATACCCAGTAGTGAAATTTCTGGGTCATAGGACAGCTTTACTTTTAACTTCTTGAGGTACCTCTGTACTGTTTTCCAGAGCGGCTGTACTAGCTCGCATTCCCACCAAGCATCATTGTAGAAAGGTAATGTGAAGCAGAACTTAGAGCAAAGAAAGGAGAAACTTGGTAAAAGCAGAAAAAGAAAACAGTAAGCCTGTCTTTAAAAGGATGATGGTTGAGGAATTGATGAGTTATATTCGTGAGACAGTAAGTGATTGATTTTGGCATCCTTTAAACATTTGTCTACATTATTGAAACACAATGAAGTAGGAGAAAAGAATGAGAACCTTGATAAAAATTCAGATATCATCCTGGGATCCTACTGAGCAAATCCTTAAGGAGAGTATGCTGTATCATTCTACAACATCAACAGGATGTTGTCATAACAGGATATCTGTCTAACATTCTTTTAGGTAGCATTTAGCAATTTCAAAAATGCCTCAAGTTCTAGGATCAATGTCAGGAAATGTCCTGATTTGCATTAGCATAGACTCCTCTCAAGGATGATGTTGTTTAGAAATGGACGTTGTTCCATGTTTTGAATACTTTATTTTACTCTTAGTCCTTTTATAACTGTTATGTTAGAGTTCTGAAGATTAGTTGAATAACTAATAGCATAATTAAATATTTAAAACTAGTAGCATAATTAAAATATTTAAAAGAAATTTAAAAGTTTATTTTCCTATAAAGGTAAGTTTCTATGTAATTAATCATAGGATGAGGGGAAGAAAAAGAAACTTTTTTTTAAGAAGTAAAAACCAGTGCCACCATAAAGAAGTTTCCATAAGCGTTCCATGTCCCCCTTCTAGACACAGCTGAAGTTTATCTTCTGTTTTTTTTTTTCCCCCTGAGAAACCTTTTTAGATCAGGCACAATTACAATATCCTGCATTTATCGTTAACAGCCTTTCAAGACCTACAAGGTGATGTTGAATATTACACACTTTTTTGGAGTTCTGCTACCTCAAATGAATCTCTCAAAATCCTCCCAGATGTAAACTCTCATGTCATCAGCCACTTAAATCCAAACACAGAGTATCGGATTTTTATCTCTGTCTTCAATGGAGTCCACAGCATCACCGGAGAAGTACTGCGCGCAACCACTTTCGATGGGGGTGAGTCCAGATTTCAAGGGACACTTGGCTTCAGAGATGCAAATGAAATTGATTGATTCTTGCTGAGGTTGAGATCAGTCATCCCTCCATTATAAAATTTCCGGTGTTGGAGGGAAGGGGGTTGGGGCTAAAATGCTTAAGTGCTCGCTGTCATCAAGTGGCAGATCAATACACAGTCCCTTAGAGACAGCAGCACAAGGCTCTAATAATGGGATATTAGCCCAGTTTGTTCCTGTTCTTTTCGGTGTATGCTGAGTTTGGAGCTGAGTTCACATCAATAAATGGTGACATTTAGAAACTTCTTTTTTTTAAGATTTGCTCTCAGAAGCAGTATGCTTTTCAAAACGACAGCCAGGCACCGTGAGGGCTCTCCCTGAGTCACCAGAAATGGTAGGTGGAAGTTCAGCCACTGAGAAAAATTGCCCATGACTCATTTCTAAGCCAGTTAGCAAGGGGGAGGAAGCAAGGGAAGCAACTTGTGAGTCTGAAATGTGTTTGGAATGGTCTTTCTGATCTTCCTGGCTTTATAAAGTCTCATTATAAACATTATAATATCATTACCTCCCAAGCAAGTGTTCCAGGTCATTAGCAGAGCACTTTAAGTGTGGAACCCATTTCCCTTTGTGGTGCCAAAGGTCAACACCTTTTGTTTATAAAATAGAATGGATCACAAGGACAATTTTTCAGCTAGTTAAGATGGGTTCTTATGATAAAAATAGGTCTTTGCATAGTTATTTCTGACATGCTTGAATAATTGTGTAATTTAACGCCAAGCAAGATTTTTTTCCTAATGTTAGATTTCATCATTACCTATGGTAATCAACATTCAAAATCATTTACATAATGACAATATTGCATTATTGCTTCATATTGCTTGAGTTACAAGCTAGTAACATCGAATGATTTTTTACGTTCCACCAGCCTCAGCCTCAATGTATTTGAGTTTTATTTTTTGCTTAAGGAGCAAATTTTCTTTTTTCCTTTTTTTTCCCTGTGAGGTATGGGGTGAAGGGATGGGGAAAGAGACAAATAATAGATATGTGTTCGTGCTGCAGATGGGTGAGTAATTTATCATCATATCCCACTGGTCACATAGTATTGAAGATTAGCACTATGCTGGTGGTATAAAGCATTTTACCACCAATTCTTATGGTTTCTAACTGAGAGTATAATAAGCCAATTTACAGAGGACTACAGACTGTGATAACTTCATCAGAGGAAAGCAGATAAGCAACAAACCCTTTGCTAAACCTAAATACTAATCTGCATTGAGTTTAACAAGTGCTTTTTCAGAGACAGCTGGAGTTTATTCAGTTTCTTCCTTTAATTCTAGAGCCTCAGGGCATGCTTCCTCCAGAGGTTGTCATCATCAACAGTACAGCTGTACGTGTCATCTGGACATCTCCTTCAAACCCAAATGGTGTTGTCACTGAATATTCCGTCTATGTAAATAATAAGCTCTACAAGACTGGAATGAATGTGCCTGGGTCTTTCATTCTGAGAGACCTGTCTCCCTTCACTATCTATGACATTCAGGTTAGAACACTGTTTTTTGATGGTTCAGTTTATAGGTATGTTAAATAAAACATGCTAGGCTATGTCTCTCGGTGGACACCTTCAGTCTTGGTTACAGATTATTTATTTACCGGGGGAGGGGAGAGAAAAGAGCTAAACTGATTAGGATTAAATCTATTTGCTGCGGGCAAACACATGAGTCTCTGGAGAGAAGATAATGGTAATATGGAAAACAATGGTGACGATATTCTCACCGGCAGGCAAAATGAGGCAAGCCATATATTGGCAGGAAATCTTGCCATGCAGTTTGCTTTTGTCCTGCCTGGTTCTTTTACGGCTATCAAAAGCAGAATCAGCCTGTGAATGATGTGGAGACATTTTTTTTTTTAATGCCTACGTCCGCTGTTTACTAAGTTAATATCCTCAAGGAAGTGACATAACCTGTTTGGTGTCAGTTATCTTTTTGGTAAGGACAATGGACTCCACAACTTAAAACATTCTATCCACCTCTGGCATTCGGTGATTCTGAAGGCAACAAGAAAAGTGACTATATGGCAGACAAGAATATATTAAAGGGTTTTGCCACATGTGTGGCAACCCTCCCCTATGTGAAAAGAGTTGTATTAAACATTTTTGCCCTTGAACCTTCTTTGAGACTCTGATGAACCCTTGAACCCTGCCCTGGAAAAACACGTTTGTATTTATGTGACAGAAGTCGGCTTCCACCTTCAGAATGCATTGACCATGCGAGGCCAAACTCACAGATCTCTTGGAGATCTACTGACCTTCAAAATAGAAAAAAAATATAGAGACAATGAAAGCATTTATAACCAGGAACTTGTCCCCAAGGCGTTGGAAATCTTATTACCGTGCTAGGATGTAAAAGATAACAAGGCCAAATGTGGAAATTAATGATAAAAACAGAATGTTTCAGAAACTCAAAGTTTAGAAAGGAGGGTGGGTGGCAGTTTGGTAAGTTTGTAAAGAAACTGTGCTGATTCTAACGAAAGAGCTTTGTAAATAATTTTCAAAAGACATTAGGCATAGAAATTTTGATGGCCACAAAAACTTTTCACTGGCTTTGTCCATTAAGTGCTACCTCCTTCATTTTCCTGTACCCTACTTTCCCGCACACTTGAAGGTGAAACCCACACAGTCTGGCTACAACCAATGCTTTAGCCTCTCCTACTGCTAGGCCCACCTTCTTCAGAAAGCAAAAAGATATTTGATAAAAGAAGAAAGATAGGTTGATTGTTTTTCATTACACTCCGTGATTTCCATGAACTGACCTGAGGCATCTAACATGGAACATGCAGTCAGATGCTCATGTCCATAGCTTTTTGAGTGAGTCCATATGTGCCCATACATCATAGGTAAAATTATAAAATAAAAATCATACTCAAAAAATCATACTCAAATTATAAAATCAAATTATAAAATTTTGCATCATAGGTAAAATTATAAAATAAAAATCATACTCAAAATAAAAATCATACTCAAAAAATCATACTCAAATTATAAAATAAAAATCATACTCAAAATAATCTTTATGAACAAGGTTAATTTAGGAAGGTGATAGAGGGTTTGCTAGATTATTCTCTTTGGGGCCCTTGTGGAGAAAGACATTGAGTCCTCAAAAGGCAACTTAGTCATTTGTTTTACCAGGACTCAAAATGCAATGTAAGGTGAGATCACTGGGTGCTGTGTACACGCATCCTGATCCAACTTTCTGACCATACAGCAAGAGTTGATGTGTCGTGCTTCAGGCATGTTCTACTCTGAAAGGCTTCACTCAGACCTACTGACTTGAGTTGCTAGTAGCCTGACGAGAGAGCATTATGATCAGATTTAGTACATGGAAAAAGATAAGGAGACAATAGACCAAATTAGAATCTAATACTTAAACTGTGTTATTAGGAACTAAGATAGTCTTATCCTTGAAAACTATATTTTTGTGAAGCTCTTCACATTCCAGGAATACTGCTTGAAGTAGTTGTTACGTCACTGGAAATTTGAATACCAAAGACCAAGGATTTTCATTTACGATATCAAATATGATTTGACCCCATTTAAAATATGCATCTAATTGATATGCCTAATAGTTTAGAATTAAGGTTCTGTATGTTAACCTCCTCTGTAAAATAGCCAGTAATGAGAAAGCAAACGCATAGATGCCAATGAAAATATCTACTTTTTTGAATAAACTCCTTTATGTGTTTCTTTTTAAATGGAATAATATATTTTTTTAAAGATTTTATTTATTTATTTGACAGAGATCACAAGTAGGCAGAGAAGCAGGCAGAGAGAGAGGAAGGGAAGCAGGCCCCCCGCCGAGCAGAGAGCCCAATGTGGGACTCTATCCCAGGACCCTGAGATCACGACCCAAGCTGAAGGCAGCGGCTTAACCCACTGAGCCACCCAGGCGCCCTGGAATAATATTTTCAATTTTTGATTCTATTTTATTTTTAATATGAAACTGTAAACCTTTATAATTTGTGTTTCATTCACATTATACAATGAAGCTATTGCAGCAGAAAGCTGCTCTAGAGATGGAGACATGGAGCATTAATTTAGTAAGGATGAAAAAATATTGATAAATTTCTCCACACTCAAACTAAAAGCTTTCTGGAGAACCATTTGAATATAGCTAAGTAGTTTGGGACTTAGAGCTATTTAGATGATAAGACAATAAAGTAAGTAAAATCCAGATCAGATATCTCATATCTTACCAGTTTGATCTTATTCCCTGATTTCCCTAACCCCCAATTCATGAACCAATGAAATGGACTTGTGAGGACTCAGTAAAATTTGTGCCAGTACCCATTATAATTTTGAGCACATATTATTTACATAATAAATTCAGCTGAATTGATTTCGAGGTACCTCATTATGCACCATATATGTCAAATATTTCGCAATATGCATGAAGTTCTGTTGTCATTAATTCAAGTATATTTTAGGTTTCTTTGCCTTTAAATTATTTGGGGTTTCATGGGACATACTCAGTGTGGTGGACCTTGATAGTGTCCAAGTATCTACTAAATATTATCTCAAAAGTCAAAAGACTCTATTGCATAAATAAGGATCACAACTTAAACAGCATCGTAAAAATATACTTCAGCTCCTATTTAGGTGTAAAGTGCCGTATGAATGAAATGGCATAACTACTACATACAGTAATGATTGCATTTGTCTTTTCTCATTGCCATTGGATATTCAGAGGACTGCTTCACTCGTTCTCTGCACTAACATCTAAGCTCAGCCTTAGTGTTTAAGATTCCTCTGCATCCAGCTTTTTTCCTTTATTTATGTATTAGATGCTGAAAGTAAATTAGTGTTGGGAAAAGTGCAGATTCTCTTTGGCTTACCCTTTCATTGGGAACAGAGTGATGTGGCTCTGTGGATGTTCTACCAGCAATCTTCCGTACATTCATTTGTCTCTCCCCCTCGTGGCTGCATGTGTTCCTTTTGTGTTACTAATGCTTGATGAGCCCCATTTCTAGCCTTCATTACTCCACCCTCCTCTGTTTTTATTCAGGATAGGTGGCAGAATTAAAGGGTTAAATGATGATTTTCTGCTGTGATTAAGGTAAAAATACAATTGCAGCTGGAACCAATGGATATAAAAGAGCTCAGCCACACTGAAAGACTTCTCTAGGTTTCATTTTTCTTCTATTCCACATTAGCATTTAGGCCATTCGTTGTAAAGTGTCAAGACTTCCGGGAGATATCATCATTACACAACCTGGTTATAGATCTAGAGAGCCGTACGCAGTGATAACCTATTCTGCTTGCAAACTGTCACCTAAACATCTTCCATTCCTCAGCTGTGCTCCAGATAGATTACTATGTCTGTCTCTTTCTTAATGGTTGGAACCAGAGGCTAAACATCACCATTTTCATCACTAAATCAGTTGTCTTGAGCTCCTTTCTATATTCTATGCTGATTTGGTCCCAGTAGAGTCAATTGACATCAAAAATTAATATTAATAGAACTCCAAGAAGTTGTAGAGAACTAGGAGAGTCCTGTGAAATGAGGGTGTGTGGATTCAACCCATTGGCAGTCTGTGCTTTGAAAATAATTGGATGTATTCTTTTGTAAATTAATGTCTACAGGTGGAAGTCTGTACCAAATACACCTGTATGAAGAGTAATGGAACCCAAATCACCACTGTGGAAGATACCCCAAGTGATATACCAATGCCCACAATTCATGGCATCACTTCAAGGTAAAATTTTTTGCCAGTTAATCTAAAGAGCTGATCATAAGCAATGAAAATTAAAAACCAAAGATTTTATCCCAGCAATGACAATCTCATTTTAAAAGTTGCTATAAAAATCTGTATAAATCAAGACGTACCTGGATGGCTCAGTCAGTAAGGCATCAGATTCTTGATTTTGGCTAAGGTCATGGTTTTAGGGTTGTGAAATCAAGCCCCATGTGGGGCTTTGCACTGGGCATGGAGCCTAGGTAACATTCTCTTTCTTTCCCTTTATCCTTCTCTCCCCCGCCAAAAAATCTGTAAATCAGAATTTTTGTATTATTAGTTACTGATTTTCACTGGACACATCATCTAATATTTAAGTTTTAATGTCCCTGATTTTCCAGAATTATCTCCCTTTATTTAATAACCTGTGAACAAATGCTTGAAAGTACAAAATATTTTCTATATTTAAATGTGTCCTTAGTGCTCTCTTCGGCAGCACATACGCTAAATGTGTCCTTAAGTGAATCCTTTGGTAATGCAAAGAATATAATTTTAATTAGGTTAGCTACCTTCTAAGTTAATCTCTTTGAAAAAAAAAATAGATAGATGTACATATGTCAGATTGCCCTAAACCTAGAAACATCTATAAAATAAACAAGGGAGATAATCTTTGTATAACCTTTACCAATATCATCAGACTCTTGGTAGGATCTCCATTTGTTGCTGAGAAATAGCCATAGTTTGAAAATGAGTCTCTTTTCAATTCAAGTTATAATAATAGTAATAAAAAGATTTAAAATGAAGTTTCCCAAGCCAAAAGTGAGATGACAATTGTTCTTTTTGCCACATCAATCTGAGGCTAGAGAAAGAAATCTGAGTACTCCCACATCATTCTTTTCACGCACCCAAATGTATCACCCTTCACCATTACACATACGCCCACACCTCCCACATATACATGCTGACCAAAGTAATTAATCTGTTCTAAGAGATTTCAATTCTGAAGGATTCCACTGCAACATATTGAAGTTTACATCTTTTTAAAAATCAGTTTAAAAATATCTCTACTAGAACGGAAGACTAAAATAGTTAGAAAACCCCAAGTAATTGGATGCTTGGCTGTTCAGGGCAAAGATCATATCTTGTCTCCTTGAATACATCTTTTATCCAACACTCTATATATACTCATCTAATTTCAGATGTGCTAATTAATTGATAATCCCATCAGATTTTCCCCATCTATCCACAGAATTGCCTACTCTACAGAGGCAAAATAATGAAACGAAAAAGCTACCAGCAGATACATTTGTGGCTATAATAATATAAGAAGAAAAAGTAATACAAAAAATGTATAAGGCATGGTTTTAAATTTTCAAAGTTTCAGTCCACTGACTAGAGACACGGCCCTAAACAAATGTTTACAGAATAATGTGAAAAACACCATAATATATGTTTATAATATGCAGGAAAAACATAAAGAAAAAAACACCAAACTCTACCCAGGATTACCAGTGAAGGCATCATGAAATATGCAACATTTGAGTCCAGTCAAAGAACTCAAGGAAGAATTATAGTTAGGTGGGTGGATGTTGTCAAATATCTTGTCTGTTAACATCCTCATGACTCAAGCCCAGGTGAATGGCATAAAGAATATGTCTTAAATTGCATATCCAGCTGTAGGTAAAAATCTATAAGCTTTATTAGAAATTTTAAAATGCTTGTCTGTGTCTGTGTTTCCAGAATACCTTTTTCCTTTAAAAAGATTCCTGCAAGGCATCTGGGTGGCTCAGTTGGTTAAGCATCTGCCTTTGGCTCAGGTCATGATCCCAGAGTCCTGGAATTGAGTCCTGAAAGCTGCTTCTCCCTCTGCCTCTCTCTCTCTGTCATGAATAAATGAATAAAATATCTTGAAAAGAAAGATTCCTATAGATACTAGCAGAGGAACAGTATTTTTTTAGTTGTGTTTCAAATTTACTCTCAAATATACTAAGCTGATGGCAAAAACATTAGAAAGGGTGTTTTACAACAAGAGTAAGGAAAACAACAGAGCAGACAACAGAAGAGAGATTTTAACACAGTTTTGGAAGCAATATTTGGCAAGGAGAAACAAATGACTTAGTACAGTGGAGAACGTTTACAAGCAAAGTGTCGGTTGGCAGAGGGAGATAATGATGGAAAACAAACTAATTTGCCCTGCAGAGAACCTCAGTATCTAAGCACTTACAAACTTTAAAGATAGTAAAGAAGAGAAAGATGGGTTAAGGTTCAAAGCTGGAATCATAGGATTAGTAAAAGTCTGAAAAAAACTAGTTAGAACCTATAATTAGTCAGTATTCCCCTGAGAAACAGAACCCAAAACTAAAGACCCAAGAAAGCAGGTGGTATAGTCTCTCAAAGGTTTGAGGATCAGGGAAACAAATGGTGTAGGTTCCAGTCCAAAGCTGAGAACAGGAGAAGACTGACTTGTCTTAGCTCAAGAAGTCAGGTAAAGAAAGGGAATTTCCCCTTCTTCAACCTTTCTGTGCTATTTGGATTCTCAGCTGATTGGGTAATGCCCACCTACAAGGGCTAGGCAATCTGCTTAACCAAGTCCACCGTTTCACATGCTAATCTCCTCGGAAACAACGTCACAGATGTAACCTGAAGTAATACTTAGCCAAATATCTGAGCACCTTGTGGCTCAGTCAAGTTGATGCATAAAATTAATCATCAAAAAATTCAAGGTTCCTCACCTCCATATTATGCGTGCATATGTCTACTTCTGGCATATTCCACTCCCAGGAGATCAGAAGAGGATTCTCAGGAGAAACAAACAGGTTCATAGGAATTAAAGCTACCTAGGATCAGTGGAAAGCTGGGATGAAAGGCAAAGCTAAAACTCATGATCAAGTAGAAAACTACAGTTGGACTGATGAAAGCCTTTGTTACATTCCCTGGCATTGATCTCAAAAACATTGTGAGAAGAATGTTGAAATCTCCAAATATATTTGTGGCTTATCTATTTATTTTTTAGATCTATCTCTTTTTTGCCCCATATGTTTTCGTGCTTTATTATTAGGTACATACATGTTCAGGATTGCTATGTCTTGGTAAATTGATTCTTTCATCATGGTGTAATATCCTTTTTCTTTCTTGATAATTTTCTCATTATCAATCATAATTTGTCGATATTCAGATAACCACTTAGCTTTCTTTTGATTTGTGTAATTTTTGAGTGATGGGTTTGGATTGTTTCCTAGACAACTTAAATATTAGGTTGTGATCATTTGAGTCCTGTTAAAAATTTGAGGGATGAAATTTTGGTTTGCTTCATTTAGCAGGTAATCATATGGTTAACTTCAGACTGCAAATTCTGTCTTGCTTTGTATGCCCAGTGGTTCCAATGTCAGTGCATTTTTCAAAAGTTTTGCTATGCTGCTTCATGTCTGCTCCATGAGTGCACTTTTCAGTGGCTGATCTGGTATTTGTTTGAGGGATTATGTAATGGTTCAGGTCTCAAAGTCTTTGCTGCAATGCTTAGATTTCGTATAGGAAGCAACCATGCATGTATAGTTTGGAGTTGAGTCGGGACTTGTGTTGGTGCATACACAGAATTAGAAGATCACCTTGCTTTCTCTTCTGTGAGATTTCTCCCAAAATGTCTAGGTTTTCCAGATTTTCCTTGTACTTCCTCTGTGGGATTGGTTAAAAAGACATGGTTTCTTTTGGAATTTTGGCTTTCCAAGTTACCTTACATTTTATGCAAATGAGACTGTTTTGGGTGTGATAAGATGAGAGAAAATAGAAGGAAAAAGAGGGTTATTCTCCCCCACACCATTTTTTTTGTTGTTGTTGTTGACCACAGGAGCTTCTTGTCCTGGTTTCTCTGGTCGGAAAAAGGATTTTTTGGGGGGATTTTAGATTCTTGTTTGACCAGGACTGCTATAGTGCAGCTCCTTGACTAGAGTCATCTTCAGAGCAGAGTCCAGAGGAAAAAAGGAAAAAACAAAACAGGGATTTCACCCACACTCTCTGGGTTATAAGGTCTTTTTGTACTCTGGCCAGAAAGAGGGTTTCTCACATAGATTTTTCTTTCCCAGTTCACAGTTCTACACTGGGACTGCTCTTGGGTTAAACTGGGGAAATAAAAGAGAAGAAACTATGACAAATTCAATCTTTCATCTTTTTTCCCCAAGTTTTAGCTCCCCTCCTGATCTGTCTCTGTTGTCTCCTGATTGTCTCTATCTGTCTTTGTTAAACCTTTCAGAATCCTCGGATGGTTGTTTCCTGTTTTGCATACTTTTTAGTGTTGATCAGAGAGAGAGGTGGTAATAGGTCTACTCTGTATTGGCCAGCCACAGAAAGTCCCTCTCAACCACATACGTATTTTTTTAATTCTAATCCCTTTAGCAAACTTATTTCCTTTTTTTTTTTTTTAAAGATTTTATTTATTTATTTGACAGACAGAGATCACAAGTAGGCAGAGAGGCAGGCAGAGAGAGAGAGGGGGAAGCAGGCGCCCTGCTGAGCAGAGAGCCCGATGTGGGGCTCGATCCCAGGACCCTGGGATCATGACTGGAGCCGAAGGCAGAAGCTTTAACCCACTGAGCCACCCAGGCACCCCCTTATTTCCTTAAAAAAAAAAAAATTGCTTATTTGTTTTTAAGGGAGGGGCCAGGGGCAGAGGGAGAGAGAATCTCAGCAGACTCACCACTGAGCAGAAGCTCAGTCTCTAGAACCCTGAGATCGTGACCTGAGCTGCAACCAAGAGTCAGACATTTAATTGACTGAGCCATCCAGCCATTCCAACTTTATTTCCTTTTTGTTGTTTTTCTCTTTCTACCTTCCTTGCTTCCATTTTTTTTTTTAAAGAAAAAACTTGATAGAAATCATTCACAACCAAATATTGGCAAGGAAAATCTTTCCTTTCTAAAAATGATTCATCATAGAAGAGCAACAATTTCCAAAGGCAACTCTAATGAGCAGCCACAGGCTGCCAAGCCATTAATCAAAATTATACCAACACCAAAGCAGTTAGCCTCCTATGTGCATGTTATTATTTGTGTAATTTTATTATACTTCTGGCAATGTATACTTGTTAGTTATGTTTTTATTTTGGTTCAAAAAAATCTCTTTTGTATTAGCAATGAGCAAAATCAAATGAGAAGTTTTCCAGAAAAATGTCAGCAGACTGAGTTAACTTCTATAGCACTTAGAACAACTTGATTTCTAATAAGACGCATATTTCTTGGATTCTTTGTTTATTTTTGGTAGGGCACGGTTGTCAGTAACATTTAAGTTTCATATATTTTAATAACATATACAGATAGTATTTCAGCCTGTTTGATTATATCCATGGAATGCATCAAGTCATCTTTGTATTTGTCTTAACTTATGCCTTATAATGTCTGCAGCACAAGCACTTATACATGCTTTTCCTATTACATATAAACCAAAGACACTATAGCAAACAATGTCGAAGGATCACACGAGCACTTCTAGTTCTTTACACTGTTCCTCCAGAAATAAACTCTGCTTCTACATCACATTTTCCATACTTGTCATATTATCATCAGCTGCTTCTATATCCCAAAAGAATACTAACTAGTGATCGATAGCCCAGACATGTCTGGCCATGGCCTACACGTGCCCTGGGTAGTTCATTTATTTGCCTTGGTGGATTTGCTAGAGTGGAATTTAATCAATAGTTAATTCATTAATTCTGGTCCTTGAGAATGTGGAGTCTATGCTGGATGAAGATAGCTGGCTATCTTCGGTTTGGGCTAAAATATGATAAACAGGGGAGCTGACGGCTTCACTTAGTGCTGGGCTGCCTGGAAAGTTTACTTATTTTTTCTCTATACCTGGATAAGCTTTAAAAAAAAAAAAGTAAAAGAATATAAACAAGAAAGAGATTTTATTAGTTACTGCTAGTATTCCAAAGTGCATGATTTCCATGGATGAGGGTCAAAGGAAAGCAGAGAGAGAACACAGATCATGTCTTTCATTGTTTTTAATTGGAACCATGGCAGTGTTTTCAGCTCCAAATCAGTTCAGGGCTGTTTTATTGATGAGGAGTCTGTGGTATAATGTCTTTGTAGCATTCGCAAATAATTGTTTAAAAATTTGCCTGAAGCTACTGAATGATATAAATTATATTTTTACATACGGACTTTTCAGAAGCCTTTATGATAGCAGCACAGGCTGTGTGTCTTTAAATGAAGGTTAAACCACTATCATCATTTATAAATCCTCTTATATTTTCAAATTACTTAGTTTACGGTTCAAAATAGCAAAAGAGGTTATAGCTTGTAGAAAAAGATTTTCCTCTTTCAGCTCACCAAATTTGAGGTGAAATTTTGAGGCCTCTTTTTTTTTTTTTAGAGTATGACTTTTTTTTTTAATTTTCCCTTTCTGATTTTTTTCAGTGACTGAAGTAAAATTTTATATTTTGTGTGAAAAACTTAATCTTTTTTTAATAGAACGTTGGGCTGTAGATGTAATATGTCAAATCAGTCTTCTTCTTCACCCATATTTTAAACTTCCTCTCTCACCAATACGGACAACTAGAGACACATTTTAATTTGACCTGGAACTTTCTGTTAGAGTCTCTCTCTTTCTTTCTTTCTTTCTTTCTTTCTTTCTTTCTTTCTTTCTTTCTTTTCTTTTCTTTTCTTTCTTTCATAGGCTGTATGTTCAACATGTGTTCAGACTCACAACCCTAGCATAAGGAGTGGCATATTCTACTGACTGAGCCAGCCAGGTATCCCTCTGTTAGGGTCTTTAAAGGATCCCTCTTGAAAGGGCTCATTTGAGGTACATTTACTACCGTTGTACAGATATAATCCAATATTATAATCCAGCAGTTATTATCTTAATAGCCAGTGAGTTCTGATAACAGACGCACTGTTTGACTAAAAGACCTTACAGAATAGCGAGCTTACTCTTAAGTCTCTGCCATCAGTACCCCTGCCATTTCCTCAGCAACCTCTCTTTCCCAAACTCTTTTAACTTCCACAGAAGCTGCTTAGTCCCTGAGGTAGACCGTGTGGATTTCAGCCAAATCCATCTCTTCCTCATACACTTTGGCCTTTAAGGGCTACACTGTCCCCTGCACTCTGAATACCCATTCATTTCTTTTATTGGGTCCATTCCAAATCCATTTATTCATTATGGGTGTCCTGAATAGAAAGGCTCTCCCTCCTAATCAGATAATTTAAACATCACAGTTTTGGTTATTCCGATGTCTCAAAGGTCTCTAGCCCTGTTTTCCTCCCCACACTCTAGTCTCATGTATGCAGTTGTCCACTGATTTTCTGTAGTGCTCTCCACCCATCGCTTCCACTACCTCAAAACTCATTATCTTTCCCAACAGCCATTTTCACAAACGCACCACCACCTGCATACTATTACAGACATAGATCTTGGAATTTTTTTTAATCTCCTGAGTTGACTAAATAGCAATTTTAGTATGTTTCCTTTTGACGCATCATCTTAATGGAGACCTCATCTCCATTTCCACCACCACCACCCTGGCTCATGTTTTCATCGTTTAAGATTATGTAACCCATTTATGTAGCTGTCTTAATTCATTGAGATACAGAGAGGTAAAATCTTTGCTCTTTGCCCACTACTTGCTGTCTTAAACATAATCCTTTGGTGGCCCTCTCTTCAAGTCTTGAATGCCTCTCAGAAACATCTTATGGCTTTTGTATTATTTTTAGTTATGAGTCTCACTTTGGTAATTAAGATTCATAATCCAGTGTTAAAAAGTCTTTTCTGTCTTAAGCAAAATATTAAGCTCACGTCTGGTTCAAAGATTCTACCATGTCACAGGCTCAGCTTGATCACACCTTGCCCATTCCCTTCTCTTTGCTTTTTCTTTCCTGTCCCCTTTAATCTAGTGTGTCAATGTTATTATTTCACTGACAACACTGAGTGACCATCAAAGGCCTCCATGTATCAGGTGACACTTTTCTGGACAATTGTATTTCCCTTGAGAGGTCCTGAGAGGATCTCCACATATCCAAGTTCCTGGACATGAGGGTTGTTCTCTGTAACTGATCTGTTGTGGTGCCAACAGAGTAGGACATCCCTAGGACTCTTCTTGCTGGAGTCTCCTCTTCCTAGAAGGCTGCCATCATGAGCAGTATATCTTTAAGCTGGCTCAAGCCTAGGTGAGTTGCAAGATTGCATGGTTGAAGAGAACCTCACTGATCTGTGCTATGTGGCACTCTTCATTTTATCTTTCCACTGCAGCTGCTCTGGATAATACCTAGCCACCGGATTCTCTTATCTTTCTCCTAAGGAAAGCACCTTTTTCTTTGCTTATATAGACTGTCAAGCTCCATGTCAAGCTGTTCCTGAACTCCTTAATATTCTCCTGGGACAACAACAGATTAGATTTAGACATTTCTGTATCTCAATAAGTACAACCATGAGAAACAAGTGCTTCCCATTTCTCTGCTTCCGGGTTCTCTAAGTGACGTGTTTGGAATGCCTTCTTCAGCTTCCCATATGTTAGCAGAATTTAAGGGGTGGATTTGATGTTACTCTTCACTGAGTAAATAACGCCTCTTTTGCTCCTTGCCTCAAAAACCTCCGATAGCTTTCCAACACACTCAAAAACAAATCCAGTTATTTCTGTGTTGTGCAAAATCCTACACCATCAGCAAACCCCCATTCCGGCCTCCCGACACCCACATGATCTCATTTTCCAACATTCTGTCTCTTGCTCAGTCCAGTCCAGTCCTGTTAGATTTACTGACTCTTCAACAAGCCAAGCACATTGCTGTCTCTGTGCCTTTACACCTCCTGCTCCCTATGCCCAGAAACTCCTCTGGGTTTGCTTCTTCCCTTCTTTGAAATTTCTGCCTGAAAGACCCAGGCCTTCTCAGACCACCCACCTGACATATGATAAAATTATGTGTTTCTTTACTGTCTTTCTTAACCAAGGAAAATTGTGGTTTTGTATAAAAGGATGATTTCATCTGTCTTATTCACTGAAGAATATAGAACAGTGCCCAGCATATAGGAGGCATTTAATAAATATTCACTAAATATTTAGTGAGAGTTTCTAAAACTCTCTTAGAATTCTGTTTATTTTGGGTTATTCTGGGTGATGGGCCAATGTTAAAGAGCAGTTTTATCTTCAGAAATCAATAGACTGACTCCTGCTGTTCCCTTTAGAGGTGAAATACTTCCCACTTGTAAGTGGAGGAACTCATTATCTGTCATCCTGTTTGGGGCTGTAGTTCAAAATCCCATACAGGAGGGAAATCCCATTCAACATTCTTTTGTCCTTGAGTTACTAATGTAGCTCACTGACATTTCTGTCTCTAACCTGTCAGGTCACTAATTCTAATGTGGCTTTATCTTCTGGTAGTGACAACACTGCACAGTCATACCACTTTGCTATCAAACGCCATATGGTATCTGAGGGACTCCATAAACTTTTTTCTTTTATTCAACTGTCCCTCCTTTATTGCCAGATGTAGCTTATTCATTCTGCAGGTTGGTCCCATCACTCTTCCATACACATGTAGGATGATGCCCACCCTTGACTTTGGCGTATGTTGACTTTCCTGCCATTTCCTTCCCATCCTCATTCCTGAATTCAAGTCCACAGGCATTTGTCCCATGAGATCCTCATTGTTTACTCTAGAAACGGTGATCTGTGCTTATGTGTGTTTTGTATTATTATTATAACTATTGCCCAAGGACTCATATTTCGTCTTTTGCTTTTTTAGCTATTATAGGTTATGTTAAATATTCTCATAGATAATTAAATATGCAATGACTTGATTTGAGAGATGAGAGTTAATATTTTCATCATACAACATTTATTTAATCCTGTATTAAAAGTTACCTGATCAGTTGTGATAGCCATAATCTGGAAGAATTTAAGTGTTACATAAATAACTGACAAAAATAACCAAGTTAAATAAAGGGGGAAAAAAGTCTTTGTAAACATGATCAGGTAATCCAGATCCATAATCTAGACTGATATCTCAAAGTATATGAAGATTTTTTTTCTTTGGTTCAAACAAGAACATTTTGACAAAATGGTAATAAAATATTAAAGATACCAGGGGAACCCTAATTCTTCATTAAAAAAGTCTGTCTGACATGTAACATGTTAATATTCATCTGCATAAGGGGTGGGTGATAAATGATTTTTTCCATACTCCTTTCTATCCTCAATGTTATTTTGTACTTCCCAAATTAAGAATTGAAAGTGGTGATTATTGTGGTGGTGGCCACAGTAGTATATAGTAGTAACAGATGTAGAGTAGTAGATGAACTAACAACGTGATGTAATTAAAAAAAAAAAACTCCAACTAAAATGTCTGAACAGTATCAATGAATCCATGTATCAAAATATGTGTAGATATAATGGTTTTCATCCGAAACTTTATTAAGGTAGCTTAATTTTAGTCCCTAGTGTTCTGGAGTTAATTATACTCCAATCATGACTTTATGAACAGATATACCCAAAAAATCCATTCAAGGACTTACAGTTGGTTGATTTTTCTGCATGAGCATACAGCCTTTACTAATCTATACCAAAAAGCTTCAGTTTGTTTCCCTGATATTTAACGTTCATGCCTATGGTATAAGAGTGTTTCTTCTATTTTACTCTTAAACATTAAAGGAATGAAACCATCAATCCAGATAATAGTGGTGCATATTTCTCAGAGATGTCTTTCATTTCAAATCAGCAACCAAAGGTTTTTCTGTGTCATTTTCCCGTTTCATTTCAAATCAGCAACCAAAGGTTGTTCCGTGTCATTTTCTTTGGTTCTAATGAGAGGTGTAGTATAGGTGTTAAACTTGTTACTCTTCTTTGATCATTTATTTTCTTGTATCTGATTCAGATCCTCAAAAGCAAAACTGTTCATGTTATCACTAAAAATATAAGTAGTCTCACTCCACACTTATTTTCTGCTAGAAGAAGAAGTTACAATGGTGTGGTATTCTACCTGGTGTTTTCTAGACTTTACTAATTCACTGGCTTTTGTAGAAAAGTCAGACCCTTGAATGTCACTTAAATGTAGTCTTTCCTGTGGTTGATTATGCAGTGAATACAAAAGAGGTATCTGGAAAATGTGGAATTAATTTTGAAAGTTGGATAAAGACCTTAGAATAATAATGGTGACTATACAAGTCACCTATGAAACTGTTCTCTTGTAGGTGACATTAATTTCCTATCTACAGAGTCTTATTAGTGAATGTGTTATGTTTGTACCCCCAAGAAAATGAAATAATGATTTTCTTTTTTTTTTTTTTTTTTAGCAGTCTATTAAAATGTCAAGGTTTATCTTGACTGCTGCTTTTTAATGTAAATGTTTGGGCTTAATTGAATTCCTAATACGTGATGTCACTTGGAATTCTGATAGGGTCCAGTAATTTTGCCTGTAAAGATACATTTCTTCTTAAAATGAAAGGTATAAGAAAAATACCACTTAACACAATGGCAGAAAAGTGGTCACATAAGTTATTGTAAGATTTTTATTGTATGAACTTTAAAGTATAGCTTATATAAGCTTATGTGTGCTTGCTCTCTTCCAAATTACCTACTGGAATGTTTTCTATGTAAAAGTGCCTGATAACTGTTTGTAATTGGTTAATTGTTATAGTTGGAAATTTTAGAATTATAAAAATAGAATTCATCTTGAATGTCAAAGCTCTACCCTTTTTTGGAAAATAATGAGAATAAAAGTAATTATTATTTTACATTTCCATGTAAAATAGGAAGGCTTCCTTTGCCATGCTAAATAAATTTCAAGAATATGTCATATTCAAATCTCTGGGACTTTATTAAAATTTTTAACTATTCTGCTTATAGAGCTTATTTTAAAAATGCTAAAGATAGTATGGTGAGTCATCTAGGCTGTATCATTCTGGCAAGTAGTCCTAACTGCAAAATGAAAGTTCTATGACATTAACATGAGAGCAAATCATCTTATTCAGGGTTGATTCCTAGTGGACAGCTTAATGTTATGATTTCATTTATTTCAACAAAAGAAATATTAATAGATCATTGAGACTGCAGTTAAGTTTTAGGTGAATACTATGCCCTTATTGTATACCAACCTCCCCCGAAAATAGTATACTCATATTTAGAATGATTGTTGCTCTACTTTTAAAAATCAAGCATCCCATAGAATACAATGATGTAAACATATTTGTTATGGGAATTTCCAATTCCTATATTTCTTGCCACAAAACATGTCCAACTATGATATTTAAAGAATTATTAGAGGGGCTCCTGGGTGGCTCAGTAGGTTAAGGTTCTGCCTTCAGTTCGGGTCGTGATCTCAGGGGCCTGCGATCCAGCCCCATGTAGGTCTTCCTGCTCACTGAGGAGCTGCTTCTCCCTTTCACTCTCCTCTCCCCACCGCCCCATGCTCATGTGCTCTTTCTGTCTCAAATAAATAAATAAATAATCTTTTAAAAAATTATTAGAGAAACAAATCTGTTTATATTAGTCAAATATCAAGATATGTCTAAGCAAAGTATATTTGGAAGGATATTACATTTAGTTTATCATGATATAATTTATAAATAATACATTTATCGATTTTTTTTTTTTTTACCAGTTGGTAAGCTTATCCACAGATAATAAGATTTTGTCAATTTGCACATTTATATTGGCTACAAGTAAAAAGGCACCCAACAACAGTTGGGAACAATAGTTCCAGAGATTGTAAATGGTGGCTGGTGTTGGTTTACCTGTACCAAATATCATGGTGCCTCTCTTGGAGATTCTTATGATCTTTCTCAAGTGGCTGCAGGTTGATTGCTGAAGTTGCAGACATCATGTTTAACAGACAGGGAAAAGGGGCAGGTGATGGCTGTGTCAAGAAAGCTGAAATTGCCTAGGAACCTTCAGAGACCCCCACTGTGGTTTTCTAGCTACATATCTATGAACAGCTATGTGTGAGCTGGGAAAGGAAGGCAAAGGAGATGGTGATTTTAAGTATAGATGAGGTCTGCAACATGTTCTAATTTCCACCTTATTTACCACCTTTTCATATTACCTGTGTCTTATTTTTCCTTGTCCAACCAAATTTTCCTGTTGTTTTTCCTGATTAACCAAATCAGTGGTACTCTCCTGTCTCTGTAGTTTAGAGTGGGAGATCACTGGACTCTTGTCACATGTTATCCTCCCAAAAGCTTCCACGGTTTTCACTGATTCTCTAAACATACTGTATGGTAGTTGCATATATTCTTTTGCTGCAGCTTCTTAATTAAGAAGTTGTTGACAAAATGGACCTTTTGACCAGTCTGGGAGATTAACTGGAAGTACATGAGGCTGAGAGCAGTGATGTTAAATGTTATCTTTTCCGAGGTATTGATTATTCTATCCATTGCAGATCCCTTCAAGTTGATTGGATGTCTCCAGGGAAGCCAAATGGTATCATTCTCGGATATGATGTCTTACGTAAAACATGGCTTTCATGCCCTAAAACCCAGAAGTTAAGAAAGGACCACAGGGGCGAGCTCTGCAAGGCAGTGAAGTGTCAAAAACCTAAAACCATCTGTGGACATAGGTGCTATTCTCCTGAAGCTAAGGTATATCTTTTCATATGAGTCAGCGAAATATGTTTTTCTCACTAAACACTCCTGGTGAAATCACTTGCTTCCTAAACCATGATTTGTCATAATCAATTTTTCCACTAGTCTATCAGGAAGACCCCAAGGAAAAGAAAGGATGCTCATAAAAACCCTTCTTCCTCATGACCATCTTAGCCTTCTCATTTTTTATCATCTTCACAGGAAATATTAGTTTATTGAAATGGCAACGAACTCCTGAATTTGTATTTGATTGAATGACTTGAATTTTCCTTGCAACAAATCCATTCAGCTACAACTGGCTTTTAGTTTCCATGACACTGATGAGTAACTGTGAGCAGGACCTTCCATGGTTTGGCAGAAATATTTTAAAATTATGGCCATTTGCAGATTAATGTTCATATTAGTTGCAGTTTAGGAATCAGATCAATAACACAGCCAGACAGGAGTTTGCAAATGGCTTTTATTGACAAATGATGCAGAGAATCCTTACTTTGAAGGTAAGATTTCACCTAATGAAATAATGTTCCTATTTGTCAACAACAACACCACACATTTAATGTACTAAAGCTGTTAGTAAATTCAAAAGATTCACTGCAAAAAGACACAGTAATTAAGGAAGTGAGTTGTTGAAGCAATATGGATCAAAATACAAATTATTACAGCTGACACTGGCCAAGCAGTGGCTATCATCTAAGAAATGTTTTAAATCTAGCAGTTACCATCTATACTTTTTTTTTTTGTACATAGTCTCCTGAATTGCCATTATGCCTAAGTTTTGCATTATTTTAGGCCATTAAATGTACACTATGTGATGAACATACCTCCATAAAATAAAATTAAATTCAGGATTTTTGAAGGGAAAAATGCTGGAATAAATTTGCCCATAAAAAAAATGTTCTCTGGGAGAAAGAAAGAAATCTTCGATGCATTAAACAAAGGCTTATTTTTCTTTTTAAGGATTAAGGACATACACAGGTATTGACAGTTAAAGAGAATAAAGGAAGTCAATTAAAATCTCAAGAGAAAGCAATCGTTTGTAAATTTCTGTTTAGAGTTAACTATGAATATATATTTCTTGGGTGAGAAGTTGGAAAGAGACAGAAAAGAGACTAAGAATTTTTAGGCTAAATCACCACAATATCAGGAGGACTAGAAATACATATGCAAAACTTACCATGTATTCACACCCCAGTGATCATCAGACCTGGAAGGCTTATTAAAACACGGATTGCAGGTCCCACCCTCAGGAACT
This sequence comes from Mustela erminea, assembly GCF_009829155.1. Lineage (NCBI taxonomy): Eukaryota > Metazoa > Chordata > Mammalia > Carnivora > Mustelidae > Mustela > Mustela erminea. Next base: position 55,381,914 of record NC_045630.1, on the reverse strand, counting down.
CAAATTTGGTAAATCTTGGGTGGAGTGTGAAAATTTGCATTTCTAACATGTCCCCAGGTGAATCCTTTGCATCTGTTTCAGGAACTGTATTTTGAGAATCACTACATTATAGACTTGCTTTAGGAAAACTATAGAACAAGGAAAAGGCTATTCAGATATTAGGTACACATTTATCAACTCAAGTTAGTGAAATTTCCGTTTATGTTTTTTGAGACAGCTAACTTGAAACTTGAATTAGAAATTAAGAAATAATTCTGTTTACGTGGAGACCTCCCGAGAGAAATAATTGCTTGAGCATATCACTTTGGGGACCCACCAATGAACTGAACCAAAAGGCACTAGAAAAAATTCACAAGTTTCATGTGGCTAAAGGAGCCTGAGAATGGCAGTGGGAAGATGGGATGAACCAGTTCTAATGCACCCACACTCAATACACATCCCAGTGAAGATCCCACAAGAAAATGATAAGGACTAGAGAAGCTTACTGAAGAAAAAGGCTAGATGTACTTCAATGTCTAGAAATTCTCTTCCTGAAAATTGGACTTTAACAAATCCTTTAAGACCACACGACAAAGAGCAAAATTTTAGGTCACTGTCATAAAACAAGAAGAAGGTGAGCATTGTTTTCCCCTGAAAGCAAAAATGACCAGCATCCTTAAATCCCCAAATAAACACATGACAATTTTGTGCTTAAGTCTTACACATGGGTCATAATTTCAAATTTACTTTTCACACAGAGTATGGCATCAAAGAGAAGGTCACCCAGTTTATCTCTGGCATGAGACTAATTCTGAATCCTCACTGCTAATAACTAAATACAGAAAAGGAAATTTATCACAGTTGATTTAGCATGGCTACCTGCAGGGGTAAACTTTGAATTTAAGAGCGCTGTTTCTTTATTCTTTGATAATTTTTGAAAAATGAATGAAGTACTGTACTAGTGGTGTTTGAAGACTTAGCCATGTTCTGCCACTTTATACTGAGCTTGATTCACGAGTTGGTGCAAGCTAGAAATAGCGATGTGCAAAATGGAAAAAGAGAAGCACCTCTAAATAGTGGTTGATTTTGCCTGCCACAGGAAGCTTCTATCTAATTTACGTGACTTATGCCAAGTGTAGGTTCTGAGGCTACATTTCAGCAACTATTTAGCATTTGACTTGTTATATATACAGAATGTCAGTCTCTCAGACCTCAAGTGAGCATGCAAATAATTATTTGATTGTTCAAGCACATAATTTCTTCTACAGCTCCTGGAAAAAAACACATCATTAAAAGGGCTTTTCAAAATTAATTTCCATATAAATTTCTTTTTTTAATATGGTGGCCTATGACATATACATATATATATGTCATATATATGTGTGTGTGTGTGTACATGTGTATATATATGTATATATATATGTATATATATATATATGTAAATGTGAGAGTCTGTTGATATTACCTTGTCTGAAGATTGGGTTTGTAAATAAATGATCATATAAATTATTAGGAAAAGGCTATTTATTTAAAAAAAAGGAAAGATCGATGAGAGGTAGGTTTCCATAAATGTGTTTTCAAATTAAACACTGATTAAAATAAAAACACATATATGAAGGCAATTTTTCACTTGCAATTCTAAATCCTCTTTACATTGGGAGCACTGACATTCAAAAGAGAATTCATATTTATAGAGTGTGATAACAGAGCACAAAACATGCTTGAAGTCTAAAAAAGCTACATTGTATCATAGCATATATAAAATTTAAACGATACTGGGAAAATGCATTTTTCAAACTTTTGAATTTTTATCATTAATATACTACATTTGGTCTCAGGTCAAGGACAACTAGAGTATAATTGTATCACATGAGATAGGACGGTCTAGTACTTTTAATTAAACTGATACTTCTTTAACCCCAATTCCTACCTTCAGGTTTGCTGTAATGGAGTTCTCTACGACCCCCAGCCTGGGCACCACTGCTGTGAAGAGAAATATATCCCATTCGTTTTGAATTCAACTGCGGTTTGTTGTGGCGGCCGAATACGAGAGGCTCAACCAGATCATCACTGCTGCTCTGGGTATTACACCAGAATTCTACCAGGTGAGGATCATTTCCAGGTGTGCTCAGTGTTGGAGAGTGAGAATCCCTGTCCTCTTCAAGCACCTTCTAGCTGGACTAAAACCAAATTGACAGGGGACTGATTAACAGGAGAAAATCAGTTTTAATAATGTGCCTACCAGGAATCCACACAAACAATGAAATTCCAAAGACAGTGAGGACAGTCAGGCAAAATGAGGTCTATATGTCATTCTGAACTAAGGGGGAGGAGGTAGGGACCTGGGACATCAGAGGAAAGGAATGTATTCACAGAGCAACAAGAAGAAAAGCAGATGTTTGGTAATTAGTTGTTTGCCCTGCCGTACAGATGGGTCACTCAGATGAAATTTATCTCTCCTAATAATCCTTATTCTGGGAAAGACAGCCAATTTGGATTCTTCTATGTATTTAAGGGAGGGGCAAAAGTTTCTCTTCAGCCTGCATGGTCTCGATTGCCTTTAGCTTAAAAAAATCTTCATGCCAGAATGGGCCATCTTGGGCGGCTGCCCTTGGCCCTTACATCAGTAGTCTGGGAACCTGAAAAAGCCAATCCATGACTCATGCCCATCAACTATTTCAAGCATCTCCTCAACAAAAATTGAATGACTAACACATAACCAGCCGCCTGCTTTTAAATATCATTTCTTCTTTCAGCTTTGTTGAAATCTAAGCAAGACTAGGTAGGTACTAAAAGAGAAGGAACACAAGGGACTTATGGTATCTACCACATAAGGAACTTTATCAAGACCTGGTAACTCCCTTTATTTTTCACTTTATTTCTTCCCATGGCTAAGCATTTTCACCATAAATTCTGTGAATTTCTAAGTGTTCCACCCCATGAAGCCATTCTTCATTTCCTCCATTTCTATTCTGGACTAATCATGCATTGTCCCTGGATGGATTATAAACACAAATTCTGTTTATCGGAGACTAGTCCACTGTCTGTGGTGGGGCAGAAGGAAGGTTGCTGCGAAGAACAGCAAAGAGAGACTTTTCCCTCCTCGCACTCCCGTTTTCTTTCTTGTTTTGAGTGACCAAATATGCACCGTCCAAATTTCAACTACACGAAACTATACAAATTGAGAATAAAGATGATAACATTTGGTATTTCTCTGGCAGGCTCTGTATTTAAAGGTTTTACATATGATACCTTATATACTTCCCACAACTATAGGATATTGGTATTTTATCTAAAGTTTATAAATAAGGAAACAGATTCAGAAAGGATCGATAACAAAAGCAGGCTCAGAGACGTGGGAGTGGAAGAGCCGGAGGGTAGATCTACGCATGTCTTTCCAAATCCATGCTCAGCTCGACTTACTCTTTTTTTTTTTTGAATCTGTTATTTACTTTATTTTTTCCAAGTTTTTATTTAAATTCCAGTTAGTTAAGATACAGTGTAATATTAGTTTCAGGTGTAGAATTTAATGATTCGTCACTTGTCTATACTCGGTACTCACACAACACCCACCACCCATTTAATCCATGCTCCCCCTGACCTCCCTTCCAGCAAACCCTCCAGTTTGTTTTCTGTAGTTAAGAATCTGTGCACCCTAATGTTTATAACAGCATTATCAGCTATAGCCAATTATGGAAAGAGCCCATATGTCCATTGACTGATGAACAGATAAAGAAGATGTGGTATATGGATTATTACTTAGCCATCAAAAAGAATAAAATCTTGTTATTTGCAACCCAGTGGATAGAGCTAGAGAGTATAATGCTAGGCAAAATAAGTCAGACAGAGAGAGACAAATACCATAGATTTCACTCATCTGTGGACTTTAAGAAGCAAAACAATGGGGGAAAAAGAAAAAGTCAAATATTTTTTCTTAGAAACCAAAATATGTTAATATATGTTAACATAGTTTTTTTTATTTTTATTTTTTTTTAATTTTTTTTTAATTTTTTTTTTTTTATTTCCAGCATAACAGTATTCATTATTTTTGCACCACACCCCGTGCTCCATGCAATCCGTGCCCTCTATAATACCCACCACCTGGTACCCCAACCTCCCACCCCCCGTCCCTTCAAAACCCTCAGATTGTTTTTCAGAGTCCATAGTCTCTCATGGTTCACCTCCCCTTCCAATTTCCCCCAACTCCCTTCTCCACTCTAAGTCCCCATGTCCTTCATGCTATTTGTTATGCTCCACAAATAAGTGAAAACATATGATAATTGACTCTCTCTGCTTGACTTATTTCACTCAGCATAATCTCTTCCAGTCCCGTCCATGTTGCTACAAAAGTTGGGTATTCATCCTTTTTGATGGAGGCATAATACTCTATCCCCAGGGGTACAGGTCTGTGAATCACCAGGTTTACACACTTCACAGCACTCACCAAAGCACATACCCTCCCCAATGTCCATAATCCCACCCCCTTCTCCCAAACCCCCTCCCCCCAGCAACCCTCAGTTTGTTTTGTGAGATTAAAAGTCACTTATGGTTTGTCTCCCTCCCAATCCCATCTTGTTTCATTTATTCTTCTCCTACCCACTTAAGCCCCCATGTTGCATCACCACTTCCTCATATCAGGGAGATCATATGATAGTTGTCTTTCTCTGCTTGACTTATTTCGCTAAGCATGATACGCTCTAGTTCCATCCATGTTGTCGCAAATGGCAAGATTTCATTTCTTTTGATGGCTGCATAGTATTCCATTGTGTATATATACCACATCTTCTTGATCCATTCATCTGTTGATGGACATCTAGGTTCTTTCCATAGTTTGGCTATTGTGGACATTGCTGCTATAAACATTCGGGTGCATGTGCCCCTTTGGATCACTACGTTTGTATCCTTAGGGTAAATACCCAATAGTGCAATTGCTGGGTCATAGGGCAGTTCTATTTTCAACATTTTGAGGAACCTCCATGCTGTTTTCCAGAGTGGCTGCACCAGCTTGCATTCCCACCAACAGTGTAGGAGGGTTCCCCTTTCTCCGCATCCTCGCCAGCATCTGTCATTTCCTGACTTGTTGATTTTAGCCATTCTGACTGGTGTGAGGTGATATCTCATTGTGGTTTTGATTTGTATTTCCCTGATGCCGAGTGATATGGAGCACTTTTTCATGTGTCTGCTGGCCATCTGGATGTCTTCTTTGCAGAAATGTCTGTTCATGTCCTCTGCCCATTTCTTGATTGGATTATTTGTTCTTTGGGTGTTGAGTTTGCTAAGTTCTTTATAGATTCTGGACACTAGTCCTTTATCTGATATGTCATTTGCAAATATCTTCTCCCATTCTGTCAGTTGTCTTTTGATTTTGTTAACTGTTTCCTTTGCTGTGCAAAAGCTTTTGATCTTGATGAAATCCCAATAGTTCATTTTTGCCCTTGCTTCCCTTGCCTTTTGCATTGTTCCTAGGAAGATGTTGCTGCGGCAGAGGTCAAAGAGGTTGCTGCCTGTGTTCTCCTCAAGGATTTTGATGGATTCCTTTCGCACATTGAGGTCCTTCATCCATTTTGAGTCTATTTTTGTGTGTGGTGTAAGAAAATGGTCCAATTTCATTTTTCTGCATGTGGCTGTCCAATTTTCCCAGCACCATTTATTGAAGAGGCTGTCTTTTTGCCATTGGACATTCTTTCCTGCTTTGTCGAAGATTAGTTGACCATAGAGTTGAGGGTCTATTTCTGGGCTCTCTATTCTGTTCCATTGATCTATGTGTCTGTTTTTGTGCCAGTACCATGCTGTCTTGATGACGACAGCTTTGTAATAGAGCTTGAAGTCCGGAATTGTGATGCCACCAACGTTGGCTTTCTTTTTCAATATCCCTTTGGCTATTTGAGGTCTTTTCTGGTTCCATATAAATTTTAGCATTATTTGTTCCATTTCTTTGAAAAAGATGGATGGTACTTTGATAGGAATTGCATTAAATGTGTAGATTGCTTTAGGTAGCATAGACATTTTCACAATATTTATTCTTCCAATCCAGGAGCATGGAACATTTTTCCATTTCTTTGTGTCTTCCTCAATTTCTTTCATGAGTACTTTATAGTTTTCTGAGTATAGATTCTGTGTCTCTTTGGTTAGGTTTATTCCTAGGTATCTTATGGTTTTGGGTGCAATTGTAAATGGGATTGACTCCTTAATTTCTCTTTCTTCTGTCTTGCTGTTGGTGTAGAGAAATGCAACTGATTTCTGTGCATTGATTTTATATCCTGACACTTTACTGAATTCCTGTATAAGTTCTAGCAGTTTTGGAGTGGAGTCTTTTGGGTTTTCCACATATAGTATCATATCATCTGCGAAGAGTGATAATTTGACTTCTTCTTTGCCGATTTGGATGCCTTTAATTTCCTTTTGTTGTCTGATTGCTGAGGCTAGGACCTCTAGTACTATGTTGAATAGCAGTGGTGATAATGGACATCCCTGCCGTGTTCCTGACCTTAGCGGAAAAGCTTTCAGTTTTTCTCCATTGAGAATGATATTTGCGGTGGGTTTTTCATAGATGGCTTTGATGATATTGAGGTATGTGCCCTCTATCCCTACACTTTGAAGAGTTTTGATCAGGAAGGGATGCTGTACTTTGTCAAATGCTTTTTCAGCATCTATTGAGAGTATCATATGGTTCTTGTTCTTTCTTTTATTGATGTGTTGTATCACATTGACTGATTTGCGGATGTTGAACCAACCTTGCAGCCCTGGAATAAATCCCACTTGGTCGTGGTGAATAATCTTTTTAATGTACTGTTGAATCCTATTGGCTAGTATTTTGTTGAGTATTTTCGCATCTGTGTTCATCAAGGATATCGGTCTATAGCTCTCTTTTTTGGTGGGATCCTTGTCTGGTTTTAGGATCAAGGTGATGCTGGCCTCATAAAATGAGTTTGGAAGTTTTCCTTCCATTTCTATTTTTTGGAACAGTTTCAGGAGAATAGGAATTAGTTCTTCTTTAAATGTTTGGTAGAATTCCCCCGGGAAGCCGTCTGGCCCTGGGCTTTTGTTTGCTTGGAGATTTTTAATGACTGTTTCAATCTCCTTACTGGTTATGGGTCTGTTCAGGCTTTCTATTTCTTCCTGGTTCAGTTGTGGTAGTTTATATGTTTCTAGGAATGCATCCATTTCTTCCAGATTGTCAAATTTATTGGCGTAGAGTTGCTCATAGTATGTTCTTATAATAGTTTGTATTTCTTTGGTGTTAGTTGTGATCTCTCCTCTTTCATTCATGATTTTATTTATTTGGGTCCTTTCTCTTTTCTTTTTGATAAGTCTGGCCAGGGGTTTATCAATTCTATTAATTCTTTCAAAGAACCAGCTCCTAGTTTCGTTGATTTGTTCTATTGTTTTTTTGGTTTCTATTTCATTGATTTCTGCTCTGATCTTTATGATTTCTCTTCTCCTGCTGGGCTTAGGGTTTCTTTCTTGTTCTTTCTCCAGCTCCTTTAGGTGCAGGGTTAGGTTGTGTACCTGAGACCTTTCTTGTTTCTTGAGAAAGGCTTGTACCGCTATATATTTTCCTCTCAGGACTGCCTTTGTTGTGTCCCACAGATTTTGAACCGTTGTATTTTCATTATCATTTGTTTCCATGATTTTTTTCAATTCTTCTTTAATTTCCCGGTTGACCCATTCATTCTTTAGAAGGATGCTGTTTAGTCTCCATGTATTTGGGTTCTTTCCAAACTTCCTTTTGTGGTTGAGTTCTAGCTTTAGAGCATTGTGGTCTGAAAATATGCAGGGAATGATCCCAATCTTTTGATACCGGTTGAGTCCTGATTTAGGACCGAGGATGTGATCTATTCTGGAGAATGTTCCATGTGCACTAGAGAAGAATGTGTATTCTGTTGCTTTGGGATGAAATATTCTGAATATATCTGTGATGTCCATCTGGTCCAGTGTGTCGTTTAAGGCCTTTATTTCCTTGCTGATCTTTTGCTTGGGTGATCTGTCCATTTCAGTGAGGGGAGTGTTAAAGTCCCCTACTATTATTGTATTATTGTTGATGTGTTTCTTTGATTTTGTTATTAATTGGTTTATATAGTTGGCTGCTCCCACGTTGGGGGCATAGATATTTAAAATTGTTAAATCTTCTTGTTGGACAGACCCTTTGAGTATGATATAGTGTCCTTCCTCATCTCTTATTATAGTCTTTGGCTTAAAATCTAATTGATCTGATATAAGGATTGCCACTCCTGCTTTCTTCTGATGTCCATTAGCATGGTAAATTCTTTTCCACCCCCTCACTTTAAATCAGGAGGTGTCTTCGGGCTTAAAATGAGTTTCTTGGAGGCAACATATAGATGGGTTTTGTTTTTTTATCCATTCTGATACCCTGTGTCTTTTGACAGGGGCATTTAGCCCATTAACATTCAGGGTAACTATTGAGAGATATGAATTTAGTGCCATTGTATTGCCTGTAAGTTGACTGTTACTGTATATGGTCTCTGTTCCTTTCTGATCTACCACTTGTAGGCTCTCTCTTTGCTTAGAGGACCCCTTTCAATATTTCCTGTAGAGCTGGTTTGGTATTTGCAAATTCTTTCAGTTTTTGTTTGTCCTGGAAGCTTTTAATCTCTCCTTCTATTTTCAATGATAGCCTAGCTGGATATAGTATTCTTGGCTGCATGTTTTTCTCGTTTAGTGCTCTGAAAATATCATGCCAGCTCTTTCTGGCCTGCCACGTCTCTGTGGATAAGTCAGCTGCCAATCTAATATTTTTACCATTGTATGTTACAGACTTCTTTTCCCGGGCTGCTTTCAGGATTTTCTCTTTGTCACTGAGACTTGTAAATTTTACTATTAGGTGACGGGGTATGGGCCTATTCCTATTGATTTTGAGGGGCATTCTCTGAACCTCCTGAATTTTGATGCTCGTTCCCTTTGCCATATTGGGGAAATTCTCCCCAATAATTCTCTCCAGTATACCTTCTGCTCCCCTCTCTCTTTCTTCTTCTTCTGGAATCCCAATTATTCCAATGTTGTTTTGTCTTATGGTGTCACTTATCTCTCGAATTCTCCCCTCGTGGTCCAGTAGCTGTTTGTCCCTCTTTTGCTCAGCTTCTTTATTCTCTGTCATTTGGTCTTCTATATCACTAATTCTTTCTTCTGCCTCATTTATCCTAGCAGTGAGAGCCTCCATTTTTGATTGCACCTCATTAATAGCTTTTTTTATTTCAACTTGGCTAGATTTTAGTTCTTTTATTTCTCCAGAAAGGGCTTTTATATCTCTCGAGAGGGTTTCTCTAATATCTTCCATGCCTTTTTCGAGCCCGGCTAGAACCTTGAGAATTGTCATTCTGAACTCTAGATCTGACATATTACCAATGTCTGTATTGATTAGGTCCCTAGCCTTCGGTACTGCCTCTTGTTCTTTTTTTTGTGTTGAATTTTTCCGTCTTGTCATTTTGTCCAGATAAGAGTATATGAAGGGGCAAGTAAAATACTAAAAGGGTGGCAACTACCCCAGGAAAAAATGCTTTAACCAAATTAGAAGAGATCCAAAATCGTGAGGGGGGAGAAAGGGGATAAAAAGAAGTTCAAAAAGGAAGAAAGAAAAAAAAAGAAAAAAGAAAAAAAAAAAAGAAAAAAGAAAAGAATTAAAAAAAAAAAAAGGAAAACACCTAAGAAAAATGTAAAAAAGAAAAAATATATATATTAGATAAACTAGTAAAAAATCGTTAAAAAAGAAAAAGGTAACAGTTAAAAAAAAAAAATTTTACCCGAAGGCGAGAAAAAAAAAAAAAAAAATGAAAAAGAAAAAAATTAAATTAACTGCAAGACTAAAAAAAAATCACAGGGAAAAAGCCATGAGTTCCGTGCTTGGCTTTCTCCTCCTCTGGAATTCTGCTGCTCTCCTTGGTATTGAAACCGCACTCCTTGGTAGGTGAACTTGGTCTCGGCTGGATTTCTTGTTGATCTTCTGGGGGAGGGGCCTGTTGTAGTGATTCTCAAGTGTCTTTGCCCCAGGCGGAATTACACCGCCCTTACCCGGGGCCGGGGTGAGTAATCCGCTCGGGTTTGCTTTCAGGAGCTTTTGTTCCCTGAGCGCTTTCCGTAGAGTTCCGGAGGACAGGAATACAAATGGCGGCCTCCTGGTCTCCGGCCCGGAGGAGCCGAGAGCCCAGGGCCACACTCCTCAGTGCGCCCTCAGAAAACAGCGCCCAGTTACTCCCGTCTGCCTGACCTCCGGCCGCGCTCCGAGCTCTCCGAGCCTGCGACCAGTTCAAGGTAACACCGAGCTGTGAGCTTACTGTCGGCTCTGTCTCTGGAGCCGGCTTTCCCGTTCCAATACCCGCAAGGTCTGCGACACTCAGACACCCCTGATCCTTCTGTGACCCTGCGGGACCTGAGGCCACGCTGAACCCGCGTGGGCTTCGCCCCGGTTTAGCCTCTGGAGCGATGTCCCTCAGCGGAACAGACTTTTAAAAGTCCTGATTTTGTGCACCGTTGCTCCGCCGCTTGCCGGGAGCCAGCCCCTCCCCCCGGGGTCTATCTTCCCGTCGCTTTGGATTCCCTTCTCCGCCGGTCCTACCTTTCAGAAAGTGGTTGTTTTTCTGTTTCCAGAATTGCTGCTGTTCTCTTCGATCTGCCGATGGATTTTCAGGTGTTTGCAATCTTTAGATAAGCTATCTAGGTGATCTCCGGCTAGCTGAAGCAGTCTCAGCCTGCTACTTCTCCGCCATCTTGACTCCTCCCCTAATATATGTTAACATAGTTTTTTAAAGTGACTATTTCAGACTTCTATACCTCTTCATTACTGCCACTGACAGTTACTATTTATCCTGAGAAAGCCATTGACAATACAGATTTTTTTTTCTACCACCTAAGTTTAATGCCTGTGTCTTCAGAAGCGAAGAAAACAGATATGGGATAAAGAGAAGATGTCCGAGAAAAGCTGAATGCTTCAGGATACCTAGTTTAACTAGGAATTTATGTTAAACATCCAGTTAATTCAGGTTATTATTCAGTGTACCTTTGTGTTTGGCATAAATATGCTTATCCAACGTATGTGAGAGAGAGCAAAAAGGGAAGGTGAGGTCATTAAATATATGCAAGTTTATTTAAGGCAGAGACTCTCTAATCTTCATAATTTTTCCTTAATACTAATAGACAAATCTGTCTTTATAGCAATGGTGTTCTTATTCTTTTGCAAAAAATACTTTCATAATTAAGTAACTCCTAATCAACTAGATTTTCCAAGTAAGAAAAAACAATCGTGTTGGAAATAAGGATTTTGTAGAAAAGGATAACTTCTTTCTCCTGAAATTATCGTGTTAACAACTAATCAAACTCTGCCAAATGCTTTTCTCTCTCAAAATAGTTTACACTTTGGGAGTTTTCTACTACATTTCCTATATTCTTTCCCCTGCAAAAATTTGCCCTGAAAAATATAATTATATAGATGAGATGGGCATGTTCTGTTGTCTTCTTTCCTGTTGTTTAGACTAATGGACCATACCAGGATTTTCTCTAATTCTAACATAGAACTAAATAATAGTGGTTTTATTACCAAGTCTCATGAAAATTTTTGATATTATGATTTGCAGTGAACTGTTGAAACTAAGAAAATATTCTCTGTCCCTTAACATTGATGAAAAATCATTGGTTGTATTCATCATGTCTGTTAACTCTTAGATTTGCGTTTCACCCTTCTCAATCCTAACACAAGTGTCAGATTTCAAGCTAAGAAAACAATCTAATTAAAAGAAAAAAATCCCAAGGTTCCTGGGTAGCTCAGTCAGTTGAGCACCTGACTCTTGGTTTTGGCTCGTGTCATGATCTCAAGGTTGTGGGATCAGGCCCTGCATTGGGCTCCATGCTCAGCACTTCAGTCTGCTTAAGACTCTCTCCCTCTTCTGGGCCCCTCCCTGCCCTTGTAGTCTCTCCCTCTTTCTTAAAAAAAAAAAAAAAAAAAAAGAAAAGAAATTCAAATAATCTTAACTCTTTTTTCCTGAAGATAAAATAAACCATGAAAGTCCAAAAGTCATTTATTGACATTATACAAAACTTTTTAATAAGTAATTTTTGAAGCAAGAGTTTTCAAAACCTTCCTGATCTGTATATGACACATGCTCATTCAAAACTCAAACATTTCAGTAACTTCCAAACTGTTGAACATGGTCCATATCTGGATTCCTTTTAAGTAGTTCATTTATCACAGTATTAGAATGCCTACCATAGTGTCAAGGGAAAAAAATGCAATCTCATGGGATAATCAAAGAGAGTGTTTTGCTGCAATCATTAATCTCAATGTACCTAAATGAAGAGATTATATTGTGACCTCTGTCCTCAGCCAATAGTCTTTGTTAACTACTTTAACACTGTTTACATCAAGAAAGAAAGCATAGTGACCCCAAACCATCTTGTATCTAAATGCAATTAAAATCCAATCAGTACTCTGTCAGTTCCAGGCTAAGATGGATATAGGCATTTTGATATTTATAGATAAGTCTGAAATATTGGTTAATAATATTTACTTCGTATTTTTCTCACAACTTCCCTTTATAGCACTCTACAACAAAGAGTGGCAGAGGAAAGAATGCTTATTCCACTCCCCTTTTTTTTATAAATATGCTAATGACCTCAAGCTAAATGTTAATGTGGGTCATTCTTTGATAAGAATAACAATTAACTGTGAAGACTGCATGGTAGCTTTTAGAGAGAAAACATTTTCAAGCCTGTCGTGGAATAGATTCATTTTGAGAGGTTAATGAGAAGGTGACTGATCCTTGTATCTTACGTCTAATAGACCTTTTTTGAGGGAAAAAGGATCAGTTTTGGTTCTCATTGATATAATCCACATCTCTTTTTATAAAGCATTTTCTTCTGTCAGTGACTGAATAAGAAAATATCTAAACTAATTAATATTTGTTATCCTAAAAACTAGCTTTAAAAAATGTTGGTTTTCCCCAATATATAGATTTTCCCATACACACACACACACAGACACACACACACACACACACACACACACGCACAATGTTTCTTCTAAACCCACAGTTGTCCTAAATGATATTTAACTAACTATGCTGCCCCTCTACCATGTGGTAGGTTATGTTAAAGGTTGCCAAGAAAATACACTGCTTTCTGGCTGTGGAGATTTAAAAAACATGCAACCACATTTGAGACCAAGTTTCAAAATCCTTTTACCCAGAGGATGGTAACAAGTACAATGACTTCACTCCTCACAATAAGGTCTTTCCTCCTTTTTTGGCCTCTAGTAGAAGAAAAAATTAGAATTTCATTCTGCTTATGCATACCGTGTTTTAGGATCCTTTCACTCTCTCTCTCTCTGACAAATAAATAAGTAAAATCCTTAGGAAGGAAGGAAGAAAAGAAGGAAGGAAGGAAGGAGAGAGAGAGAGAGAGAAAGAAAGAAAGAAAGAAAGAAAGAAAGAAAGAAAGAGGAAGGAAGGAAGGAAGAAAAGGGATGCCTGGATGGCTCAATCTATTAAGCATCTGCTTTTAGCTCAAATCATGATCCCACATGATCCCATGTCCTGGGATGGAGTCCTGTATTGGGCTCCTTGCTCAGCGAAACCCTGCTTCTCCCTCTGCCTACTGCTCCCCCTGCTTGTGCTCTCTCTCTCTCTCTGACAAATAAATAAGTAAAATCTTTTTTAAAAAAGGATCCTTTTAAAGACTGGCAACTAAGCCAACTGTCCCCTACATTCCAGGATTTCATACCTTCAGAGAAAACTGATTATGCCCTGACCCACTCCTTGGTAATTTCCCTAGAGAAATGAAAACTTGTGTGTATACAAAACCTGCTCACAAGTGTTTATAGCAGTTCTACTCATAATTGCCCCAAACCAGAAATAGCTCGAATGTCCCTCAGTGGGTAAAGGAACAAACTGTGGTGTATCCACACAAAGGAATACTACCCAGGAATCAAAAGGAACAAACTACTAATAAAAACCAGAAAGATACTATGCTGAGTGAAAGGAGCCAGTCTTGGGGTTCCTGGGTGACTCAGTCCATTAAGTGTCTGCCTTCAGCTCAGGTCATAACTCCGGGGTCCTTGAGATCAAGCCAGACATTAGGCTGCCTGCTCAGTGGACAGCCTGCTTCTCCCACTTCCTCTGCTGCTACCCCTGCTTGTGCTCACACTCTGTCAAATAATAAATAAAATCTGAAAGAAAGAAAGAAAGGAAGAAAGAAAGAAAGAAAGGGAGGAAAGGAAAGGAAAAACAGAAGAAAGAGAAAAGAAAGGAAATCAAAGGAAAAGGAAGAAGCCAGGCTCAAAAGTTAAGTCCTGGGAGATTCCATTTATATGACATGTGAAAGGACAAGCTGTGGCAATGGGGAACAAATCGGTGGTTGCCAATGGTGACAGATGAGAGGAGGCATGACTGAAAGAATAGTATAGAGTTCGGGGGAGTGATGAAACTTATCTCTATCCTAATTGTATCTTTATGTTAAAATTCATAGAATTATGCATCACCCCAATGGGTCAATTTTAAATGGGTGATTTTTTTAAATAAAATGTTAAAAAATGTTAAAGTCATATGCTTTAGAATTCTATTTCTATTCTATAAATAGGAAAAGTAAGACATAGGAACAAGATCAAGTCACTCTGTTAGTGGAGATTGAAATTTGTATGATTAAAAATTAGATTGATCCATTAGAGATACTGTATTATATAATAATGTGATGACTTCATACATGTAATTTAATATGCTTTTCTGGCATATTGGTAGAGCAGAAAGAAAGAAAATTTATCTCCATTAAAATTACATTGAAAATTCCTATTTAAAGAAAGCAAGCAAAAACGTCCCAGTTAGAGACTAAGGTCGTTATTTCAGGTAATAATGTATATGATCATATTCTAATAAAAGAAAATTCTGTATAGGGGTTTGCTGGTTTGATGCTGAGTAATGAGTGGATAAAAATGACAGACTTTGGGGTCAAACTGCCTGGCTTCACATCTCATTTCTTTCACTTATTAGTTGTTTGACCTTCATTAGGTTATTTAAACTAAGTAATATTAGTGGGAAATTTATGTCTCTGATTTCTCTGACTTCTGGAATTAGACCCCCCAAAGTTTTCGTGTGCAAATAGAAGGAAAGGTTGATAAGAATTGGGGAGCATTAGAGTACATGAGGTTAAGAGGCATCCTGTAGGTGACAAGAGATAGTCTCTTATGAATTATTCTAGAGCAAAGACTCAGTTGTGTCCACTTTTATCCAATTCTGTTAAAGGGCAACCAGTTCGTAAAAGCTAAGAATCAAATGTCTAATGGACATTGAGATCCTATGAGCCCAGGAATCCTCATTGATTCTTGTTGATTCTAAGAGACCAAGCAATCCTTTATCTAAGCCGGCTTTCAGCATTTGACTAGGGAAGTCACAAATAGCTTCCAACCTTTAAAGAGAAAGAGACTTTCTATTTTGCATGACCTCACAGTTTCAAATCCAGACCCTAGGAAATGCGCTTTGTTCTGAAAACACGGATGCTTGGAAACTATGTCATTTCTGTGCTACCACTGTCAACAAATACAGAGAATCAATTTGTCAAGCTTTCACAGGAACATAACGGAAGATCATCCACACATTGTGTAAGAGTGCAGTTTTAAAGCGGAAACCAAGTATCTTTAGTATATTAGTTTCCCAGGGCTCCTGTAACAAATTACCAGAAACGTGGTGGCTTAAAACAAAACAATTTTATTACCTGACATTTCTCATGGTCAGAAGTTCCAAATGGGTCTCAATGGGCCAGAAACAGTGTATCAAGCCAGACTGCCTTAAAGAATCCTTTTCCACCTCGTAGAGGCCGCCCACACATTCCTTGACTAGGGGCCTCCTACCATCTTCCAGCCTTGCGATAGTACTCAGTCCTTTCTCACAGCATTATCAAGCTCAATTCCATCATGCTGCTTTAATCCCCTTTGGTCATTAACATAACATATTCGCAGATTCCAGAGATTAGTACATGGACATCTCTGGGAGGTCATATTCTGCTTATCACTCTAATGCTATGGTAAAATAATTATGAAAATTAAAGTGGCATTTCTGTAAACTCTTGGGGCATAATTATCCCAAGTGAATAAAAAAAGATACTGGGAGTGTGAGTGCAAGAGTATATGAAAAACTGCTACCCATAGATCTAGGACTCTAAGCAACTGTCTCAGGGACTAGAGAGAGGATGGTATTAGGTTGGGAACTATGGGAAGTGAGGAAGCACAATCTTGTTAATGGCCCTTAAATCTTGGACAAAGTAGTATACAAGTCATTTATTTTTTGGATGGAATGAATGAGATATTATAAGGATTACAATAGTGAATAAGAAGTCTTTTCTGGAGTTATGTGGGTACAATGGACCTGATTTTTTTCAACAACCACCATTTGTTTTTTAGTGAATTTTTAGCCAGTTTCAAGAAGGACATAGATTTATAGAGACCTTTAAGGGTTTAACCTCTTCTGTGAATCCCATATCTAAACTCTCCTTGCCCCACTGACTCTTGAAGACAGATTCAAGGTCTGAGATGTAGATCATGAAGTCATCAGGAATTAGATAGTTAGCCTGTGCCATCATCAAATTATAGGCTGGGTATTCTGGTGGGAGTTCAAGAAACAGGTTTGTGTATACACATTTAGTCCTAGCATCCCATTAACAAAAAAATTTCCTCCCATCAAATGCACCAAAGTGGAAAAAATACAAAGTTAGCAGAAAAGTATGTTGATTCAAGAGAAGACAAAGACAAAGGGAGAGTCTGGAATGTATTTGAAATGTCTACCTCTGAGACAGGTTATCCCTAGGAAGGAATGATAGAAACATAGTAGAATTTATAACAGTGTAACCCCAATATCAATTAGATATGAAAACTTCAGTTTCTACCACTGCATGAAAAGTTCTCTTTTTTTGTGGTAAAGGCAGTTATGGATTGACCAGAGCAGCTGCTTTCACAGAAGGAGGTTCTTGTGCCAGCCAGTGTTTGTCTTTTTCCTTTTTTTTTTTTTTTTAATTCTTTCTAGCTAAAGTAGAGCAAATGTTCTTCCAGTGTCCCCTTTCCTTACAAAAATGACATTCGTCTTTGTGTAGACTAGACATGGATATGTCCTGTTCATCCTTTATTTAGTTGCTTAATCTGAAATCTATTAATTTGATCCATTTTTTTTCTTTTTTGTGAGCCAAAGTATCTTCCAAGTGCTCATCATTTCTTCTAATTTAGAGAGAAGACATTGTCTACTATCCTATCTTCTGATTTCCAAGGAATTATTGAAATCTTGACTTCCACTGAGAACAGAGTATTCCGTCTGGTAGCTAAGTGGTCTCTGAAACTAGGCATGGAATTATGTTTCCCCTGTTTATGGAACTGGACTTTTTTATTGTAGTAAAGTATACATAACAAAATTTATAATTTTCACCATTTTAGGTGCATATTTCAACAGCACTGAGTATATTCACATGGTTGTGCAATCACCACCACCACCATTTCCAGAACATTTTATCTTCCCAAACTGAAACTCTGTTTCCATTAAACATTAACTCCCTATTGTCCCTAGCCCCTAGCCCCTGACAATGACCATTCTATTTTCTGACTCTATAAATTTGACTACTCTGTGTACTTCATATACACATACTATGTTTTCAGGGTTCATCTGTATTCTAAAATACGTGAGAATTTCTTTTGTCTTTCAGACTGAATAGCATTCCATAGTATGGATATACCACGTTTTCTTTGTCCATTCATCTACTGATGAATATTTGGATTGTTTCCACCTTATGACTTTTGTGAACAATACTGCTATGAACATTGGTGTACAAATACCTGTTTGAGTCCTGCTTTGAGTATATTTTTTTTAACTTTATACTCAGAAGTGAAATTCCTGGATCATTAGAAAATTCTATGTGAAATTTTTTGAGAAACTGCCTTAGTGTTTTTCACAGAAGCTATACTATATTATATTCCCCACAACAATGTGCAATTTATTATATGCAGAAGACCCAATATCTCTAATTCCTTGGCAACATACTATTTTCTGTTTAATTTATAATAGCTGTTCTTTCTGACTATAAAGTAGTATAAAATCATAGCGATTTTGATATGCATTTTCGTAATAATTAAAAATATTCAACATCTTTCCATATGATTAGTAGCCATCTGTACATCGTCTTTGGAGGAATATCTGTATGAGTCTTCTAGCCATTTTTTAAATGGGTTGTTTGTGTTTTCATTGCTGAGTCACAGGAATTCTTTGGAAATTTGGGGTGTTTGTCCCTTATCAGTTATATAACTCACAAATCTTTTCTCCTATGGTTTGCCTTTTTATACAGTCAGTAATGTCTTTTGATGCATAACACTTTTAAATTTTGATGAGGTGCAATACATCTATTTTTCTTTTGTTGCCTTGTACTTTTGATGTCATAATCAATAAATTATTGCCAAGTCCAATGTCTTGAAGATTTCCCCTTATGTTTCTTCTAAGAATTTTGTAATTTTATCTTTACATTCAGGTCTTTGGTCCATGTTGAATTAATTTTTGTACATGATATAAGATAAGGATTCAACTTCATTCTTTTGCAGGTGAATATTTATTTTTCCAAGGACCATTTGCTGAAAAGATAGTCCTTTCATCATTGAATGGTCTTGACACCCTTGTTGAAAATTATTTGGTTATTTTTGTAGTTTCATTTCTAGGCCCTCTATTCTGGTCCATCAGTCTGTATGTCTGTCTTTGTACCAGGACCACACCATTTTGATTATTAATTGTATCTTTGTAGTATTGATTGTATCTTTATAGTAAATTTTGAAATGAGGAAGTGTGAGACCTCCAACTTTATTCTTTTTCAAAATTGTTTTGGCTATTTGGGGTCCTTAAGATTCCATTGCAACTTGGGCATAGATTTTCTGTTTATGCAAAAAATATTGTTGGGATTTTGATAGAGATTGCATTGAATCTGTAGATCACTTTGGGTAGTATCATCTTCTGATCCATGAACATGGGATGTCAAATTTATTTGTGTCTTTTTTAATTTCTTTCATCAACATTTTGTAGTTTTCAGTGTTCAAGTCTTCCACCTTCTTGGTTAAACTTATTCTTAAGTATTTTTTAAACTATTGTAAATGGAATTACTTTTTTAAAAAAATTTCCTCTTCAGATTGTTCAGGTTTAGTGTATAGAAACACTAATTTTTATGTGTTGGTTTTGTATCCTGCAATTTTGTTGAATCCTTTTATTAGTCTTAACAGGTTTCTTGTGGAATCTTTAGGGTTTTCTACATATAAAATTGCATTGCTATAAACAGAGATAATTTTACTCCTTCCTTTTTGGTTGGGATGTTCCTAATTTCTTTTTCTTGTCTAATTGCTCTGGCTAGAAGTCCCAATATTATGCTGAATAGAAGTGGCAAAAGCTTACAGCCTTGTCTTCCTGACCTTAGGAGAAAAACTTTCACTGTTGATTATAATGTTAGCTGTGGGTTTTTCATATATGCTCTGTTTTGTATTGTGGTAGTTTCCTTCTATACCTAGTCTATTTAATGTTTTTATAATAGAATAGTGTTGAATTTTGTCAAGTGTTTTTTCTATATCATTTGAGGTAATCTTGTGTTTTTCTTTATTCATTCTGTTAATATGGTATATCACACTGACTTTCATGTACTGAACCATCTTTGCATTCTTTCCAGGAATAAATCCCACTTGGTTATATTGGATAATCATTTAAATATGCTCTTTAATTCAGTTTGCTAGCATTTTGTTAGGATTTTTACATCAATTTTCATAAGGGATATTAGTCTGTAGTTTTTGCTTTGTTTTTTCTTAAATTGTCTTGTCTGGTTTTGGCATCAGGGCAAAGCTGACCTCTTAAGTTTTGTTAGGATGTATTTATTCCTCTTCAGTTTCTTAGAAGAGTTTGAGAAGGATTAGTATCAATTCTTTAAATGTTTGGTAAAATTCACCAGTGAAACCATCTGGTCTAGAGTTTTTCTTTGTTGGGAGGTTTCTAATAGGTGATTCAATCTTGTTAATAGTTATAGGTCTATTCCAAATTTCTATTTCTTCATGATTCAGTCTTTTAGGTTGTGTATTTCTAGTAATTTGCACATTTCATCTACTAGAATGGATTTTTGACCAATGAATATGGATAAGAAAGACTTCAAGGATACCTGCTAGGCATTCTTGTTCCTATTTTTTATATTCTTTACATATGTATCCATAGATAAATATTACCCCATATTTTTAATATCATTTTGGTAAGCAAGTCATCTTGTTTTTACTAAACAAGCTTTAGAATATTTCGACCTCAAACATAGATAAACTAATTGATAAAGATCAGGAAGTCCAGGACCATAAATTCTTAAGGGAATCCTAATTTTTTTAGTGAATTTGAGTCTTCCTTTTCTTAAGGTTTGGCAAGTCATTAACTAGATTATGTAAATCTTATCTGGACCATGGTTTAGAGCTTTAAGACCTGCCAGAGGCTGGCCAATATACTTATAGACCTTATAAGATAAAATGAAGGAATATTGTCCAGGGAGAAAGATATATTTTAAAGGGTGAAGTGAAGAGAGGAGGATCTGTTGAAGACACAAAAAAAGAAGAGTAAGGCAAGAGGGAAGAGAGAGTCAGGGTCCAAGGGTTCAGAAAGGAGGTCAACTGAGAGTTAGGTCATGAGCTAGAGAGGAGAAATACAGTTTTAATTTTAGATCCACCAAGTTGTTAGTAGTCCTTTCCAAGGTATCCTTAAAAGATGAATTTTTTTTTTTTGTCCTTTATAGTTGTTCTGTCTTTTAGAGCATCTTCCTACCCCCACAAATGCTGCCTATTGACATTTATAAAATTTAAACTTTGGTACCATGGCACTAGGCAAAAGACTATCTTATTCTTGTTTCAAGTTTCCTGGAATATCATGCAAAGGGAGTGTGTGGGTGCAACTACATTAGTGAAATTCAGAGTCTGCCACAGTCCAGCAAAGTACTGATGTGCTGACTTGAATATAGTATTTTTATCTCCTCTCTTTTAATTGATCTTCACATTGAAAGTATTTTGTTTGCTTAAATGATTATAAATTGGTTAAAAAAATATAATCTAGGGAATCCAACTTTTAGGTTAATTTCTGAATCCACTCCACTTTCCAGAAAAATACATGACATAGATAGAAAAGTATTTGTGGACAAACTTTTTTGTAATGTTACTTAATCACGTTACCAGACCTAATGTACACATTTCTTAGGGGTGAGAGAGGAAATAGGAAGCATAGCGTTACTTCTAAGTTACCACCTGTGTATATGAGTAGATACATGTTTATACCGCTTTAATACAAAAATTTCTAAGTGGTATTGAAATTTTGCAACTCCAAAATGACAGCATTCTTTCTAATAGTTCCATCAACCAGTTGGCATCTGCAATATGACTGATAAAATTTCATTGTGAGTCAAAGCATATTTTTTTAACTATGCAATGATTGTTATTGTCCTAAATTGACAGGTGAAGTATGTTGTCCAGATGAACAGCACAATCGGGTTTCCACTGGCATCGGTGACTCCTGCTGTGGCAAAATGCCTTACTCCTCCTCAGGAAACCAGATTTGCTGTGCTGGGAGGCTTCATGATGGCTATGGCCAGCAGTGCTGTGGTGGACAGATTGTGAGCAAAGATTTAGAATGCTGTGGTGGAGAAGAAGAGGGCATGGCATATAGCCGCCTTCCAGGTAAGGAGCTCTTGTCTACCTTTCAGGGTGGAGAATCTGAGAAACAGGGAGCTTGAAAATCTTGCCCTAGATATAAAGCAAATAAGGAGTTAAAGCTCATGTTAATTATCTCGAATGCAAAATTTAAGTACATATTATATCACAAATAAAAATGTAAATTCACATTTTCTATGTTCATGTGATGCATTTAAGTAAAACAGATTGAAATGCTTTCCTCTTGAAAAGTGTCATATCCACTGTAAACAAAAACAAAACCACACATGAATGCATTGGTTCTGGATCAAGAGAATATTTCCTAGCAAACACAAACAATATGCAAAATTATTATTGATGACACTGTCATTTATTTTGCACTGTTATTCTTTTTTGGCTATCAATTTAACACTATTTTTAAAAAGTTTTTATTTATTTATTTATTTGACGGAGAGAGCATGAGCACAAGTGGGGGGAGCAGCAGGCAGAGGGAGAAGGAGAAGCAGGCTCCTCACTGAGTGGGGAGCCGGATACAGTGCTAGATCCCAGAACCATGACCTGAGCTAAAGGCAGACGCTTAATAACTGAGCCACCCAGGGACCCTGTAAATTAACACTAATTGTAAGAATAATCGTTATCATTGATGGAGTACTTACTATCAGCCAGGTACTATGCCCAATGTTTTATACATTATTACCTCAATTAGTCTCTTTTTTCTATTAATCCTTATAACTATCTTACTAGATAGATACTATTATTGTTTATATTTTAGAAATGAGGAAACTGAAGCATAGAGATTAGACAGTGTCCAAGATCACATGGTAGTCAGATACAGATTTTGGGGTGCCTGAAAGTTATTCAATTTGGTACCTTTTTAAGGAAAGAAAATGAAATGATTAAGATAAGACAAAATATAAAAATAATATTTACTTAGAAGGAGACACTAAATTATAAAAATTACAAATCAAAGAAAGGAAATCTAGCAAATTCCACCAACATAAAAATAGTTCTGTTTGGATGCTATAACTTCTGACATCCCTCTTTTCTCCTCCTGACACATTTAACTTACATCTTTGATGACTGCTTCATGGGACAATGGTTTTGTACCATTTAGCTCTAGAAAGACAACTCATTATTCCTGTCACGTGATTAATTAAAACATTTTTAATTATTTCAAGTTTTGGAAAGTGGCTTTAAGCTTCAATATTTATTATTGTGATTTTATGTAAATGTTTAGGATTATTGTCAAATTTGGAGAAATATCTACCAAGGATCTTTATAAGATTTACATTTTAAGTTTTCTTGTCTTAAGGTGATTTGCAGTGACTCATCTTAAATATTTGTTGAACTGACAATATCATTAACCAGTTTTTCATGGATATCCTTATTATATGATTGAATTTGAGTCGTACGTTATCATGATGTCACTATTTTATCTACACATCAGCAAAAGTATAAAATTTTCCAATATATTTATGAGTTACCTATCTTCATAATTTGTAATAATTTATACTTCAATCCTAGATCTGTCATTTTCTTTTAATAGTTTACTACCTTTGTTATAATTTAAAATTTATTTTGTTATAATTCTCTTCTCGATGGCAGACTATTTCAAGTGACTCTGTTGTTCAGTTTTACAGCTTTTGTTTCATATTCCATTAATTTTTCTGTCTGATCTTTCTCTTTCTTTAAAGCATCCCTTTACATGTATCCAACTTAGGAGTCTGTAATTTCTCACATTCCTTATTTTCCAAAATTGCAGTTAAAATGACCTATTCAAACCTTAATGACATTTTATAGAAGTGACAGAAGTCATATAAGCATAGCTACTGAACCTGGACTTAGTATTTCCCCAAATCAACTTCCTCTTAGTTTGATTTCAAAAATATACATAATCACTCTCCTATTTTAATCAATACAAGGATACCTAAGACAGAAGGCAAGATTAAGGGGCAAGAGACAGAGGCCACAATAAATTGTAGTTAAACATTATACATTTGCTAATTTTATAAAAATATGTAACTGTGCCTACCTTGAAGGGGGTTCATGTAAGCAAAGCCTGAAATTCAAGCTTCATCAGCTTCAGGGTAAATCTGCTTGTGTAACCTGCAAATGTTGGAGTTCCAGCCCTTCTCTGGGCATTATTTCAGGACATCATTGTGTCTTGCTGCAGATGAACTATGAATTTCCTGTTGTTTTTCTATAATTTCTTCTTTTTAAACGAAACTATCAAAGTGTTACCCATAATATCAGTAATAGTTATTCATTGTACTGTTATTGTTAAATACTGTATTTTTGTACACCTTCTCTTCTATGTAAAGTTCTGATGAAAATTGCTAAGAAGAACACTTCAAGAACAAGACTAATCAATCAAAACAATTTTAAAAGTTATCAGTCCTAGGATTGAATCCTAGATCCAGGATTCAATCCTGAATCTTGTGCCTTAATACTAGACTCTCAGTATTTTCATAACCCTTAAGTACATAAGAAATGCTTAATTATATTATTCACAACTAAATTTTAGTATTCCCAGTATGGGAAAGATTTTTCTCCTTTTTTGAGCCGGAAAATACCTGATTTCTAATTTTTCATTTTATCTTTGGACAACCATCAAGTGTGTTTCTAAGGCATTTACTATTCTATAGAGTTATAAATCACCCATCTGGACCCACACTATATCCACTTATGCATTCTTTTCTTTTTAATTTAATCTTATTTTTTCAGTGTTCCAAGATTCATTGTTTATATACCACACCCAGTGCTCCATGCAATACATGCCCTCCTTAATACCCACCACAAGGCTCCCCCATCTATGCATTCTTTTTTAATCCAACCCAGAAAGACATATTTAGAGGAAGATATTAATATACATACTGTCAAACTATTTGATAGTCCTATGTGATTTATTGATCTGCATCAATTGCCCAGAAAATCGTGATGATCGATAGTTGCCCTATATAGAACAGAATTAGGTTTCAATTAGGACACTTTCATTGACCCTCCCCCTCCAATTTAATGATTTCCTCCAATACATGGCATAGGACTCCTGGATCTTCAGTGTAAGGTAGCAAGAGAGTTGACTTTGCCAGGTAAAACCAAGAAACAAAACCAAAAAGTAACTTGCCAAGGTCTTTTAAAATGAATGATGCATTGAATCATATGATACACAAGAGTTCAGTGGAGACACATAGTCCTTCCAAAAAATTTCCTCATGGGGGCACCTGGGTGGCTCAGTGGGTTAAAGCCTATGCCTCTGGCTCAGGTCATGATCCCAGAGTCCTGGGATCAAGCCCTGCGTCAGGCTCTCTGCTTGGCAGGGAGCCTGCTTCCCATCCTCTCTCTAAGCCTGCCTCTCTGCCTACTTGTGTTCTCTGTCAAATAGATAAGATCTTTAAAAAAAAAAAAAAAAGTCCCCATGAATTGTAGCCTTAAGAAGTTAGTGTTCTAAAGATAACTGAAGTCCAGTCAAGGAATCCAGCCTGGTCACGTGTCTCCTAGACACTGCTTACTGGCTAAAATATGTACACAATAGTCAGGAGACAAGATACAACTACAGCAAAAAGTAAACAACATTCTGTGTTCACTATTTGCAAAGCAGTTCTTTATGTACCTTGTATACATCCGCACATTTATAACACAGTTAAACTTTGCATCAACCCTATGATGTAAGTACTAGTCTCTCCAATTTCAAGATGAGGAAATGGAGGCATTTCTCACAAAAGTGAGAAACCATCCCCAGATCACATAATGTTACTTCCAGTAACATTAATTGCTATTATAAATGAAACCCCCAAATTCGTAAAGACTCAAATACAACAGGGGTTTACTTTTTCTTATATAATAGCACTGAGATATGAGCCAAACTGTAGGCAGCTCTCTTTCCTAGTTATGAGCTACCTGTTGAACTGCCAGATTCCATGGGCACCTGGGAGTTGTACCTATTTCTGTAGCCAGAAGGGGAAAAGAGCGTGGAATAACATGTGTCTGAGTTCTTTTTTTATTTGCCAGGTCTAGGAATAGCAAATATTTTAATTAACATTTCACTGAACTAGAACTCAGCTATATGTCGACGCCTAAATAAATGCAAGGGAAGCTGAGAGATTTGCCTGTGAATTCTTGCCACTGTGGCTAAGAAAGGGCTCTGACTCCATCCAAATGGTGACAGAGTCCATGCTCTTAATGTCTTTGATCACTCTGATAGTTGGAGCAGCATCGGATACTCTCCCACGCAAGCCATAGCAATGTACGTCAGGTCTAGTACACAGGACCAATATAATAAACTATCAGGTTGCAAACATTTTCAGGAAGACTGGGGAAAAAAAGAGGCATTATAAACTCTCCCTTTGACAACATACCTAATGTATGCCAAAGTTAGAAGATAGGATACGACATATGAGTGCTAAGCCCTGAGACAGTGACTTTTAAAGAATGATCTGGGACTTCTAAGGGTCAGACCCTTGGCAGAGAGATGTTTGCAGGTGGTCTGTGAGATCAAAATGGCTTTCATAATAATGCTAACCTATTATATGCCTTTTTCAAACTCATTCTCTCATGAGTATACAGTAGAGTTTTTCAGAGGTTACATGGCATGTGATATTACAACAATTGAATGCAGAAGCAGGTATGAGAAGTTAATTCCTTCTGGTAAGCCAGACATTAGAGAGGTTTTGCAAAAATGCAAAACAATATCATTCTTCTCACTCAGTCTTCTCAGTTTGGAAAATGTATTTATTTTTCATAAATATTTTATTTATTATTATTTAAATGAACTAATGAATACATATTTCAAAAACTTTTGTTTTAGAGTCCATAGTCTCTCATATGATAATTGACTCTCTCTGCTTGACTTATTTCACTCAGCATGTTTTAGACTCTAACCCAGTATTTATCAATAGATATAACCGATGTAAACAAAAGCTATTTGGAGTCCTCAATTATTTGTAAAAGTGTAAAGGAGTCCTCAGACCAAACTTTGTAAATCACTGCTTTAAAGCGTGGTTATTAGATATACTAGAAAATCATGGCACTCAATTAGTTACCCTGTGCTATAATGAACCAGTTGAATATCTCCTCTTTTAGATGAGTAGTTAAAAGTACATCCCTTAAAGACAGAACAATGGATGCCAGGTTTGGGGGATGCAAAAGCATTGCCCCTTCCATATCATAATGAGTCAGAATTTTAACATAACAACAAAAATGTCTCATTTTAACATCTGTTCATCTGTTGCCTTTTTTTAGTCAATTTCCATATTCCTTCCTTTGATAAAAATGCATTGTGTAGTGACTATGCTCAATACACTATTCTTGGTGCTTGCGATTGTAAAAATCGCTGACTCCATTTTTATCCTTAAGGACTTATAATCTAATCAAGGAAGAAAGACCCTTTAAGGTTAAACACAGTCCATCAGAGAGGGATGAGCACAAGTATATTCTTAAGACTGAGAGATCACTGCAGTCAGGGTGATAGAAAAAGCTAACCCATTAGATTGGAACCTCAAATAATGAGTAGGATTTTGAGATGTGCAGATGGAAGAAGGACATTTCAACCAAAGGGCATAGCTTGAGCCAAAGTGTGAAACTGGCAATCTGTGAAGCATGTCCAAGTAGTAGTGAGCAGTTGGGTTTGTTGGAGGGATACACTGTGTGCAAGGAAATAGAGGGAGATAGGTCTGAGCAGGCAAAAAGGATCTGAACGTTACTGAGTAACCAAGGGAGGGTCAATGTGATGATAAGAACTGGGACTTACGGCAACAAATTATTTTGGTGGCAAATGAATGTGAAGAAGAAGGAAAGATAAGTCAGAACACTATTGCCAAAAAATAAAACGTACCTGTTTTAAGAGATGAAGTAGAGGCAACTCTCCATTCGGACAATGGCTCCTAATATTTCAGGGGCTATCCACTCCTTAAGAATCTTTGAAAAGTTACAAAGCCTCACTGCCACTACTACGCAGAAGTTTGCTTGCAATTTCATATGTCCCTGAAGCCCATCCTTGGGCCCCAACTTCAGAATCACTTCTTACTGACTTCACTGTGATTTTCCACGCTTGTCAAGTATTTCTGAAGCAAATTGCAACATTACACAGCTCCAGTGAATCAAGATTCACTCTTGAGTTTCTCACGACATTCTGCAATTCTGCCAAGGCTGGTAATCGTGGTGGACATAAGGAATGATACTTTTTAAAAGGAAAAGACCCTCTTTTTATTCTCTTGACCTTCCTGCAGGTTTCAGTGAAAATAGACACATTCCACCTGTCTTTTTCCTCTCACTGCTGCCGCTCCCTCCTGTCGCCCCTAATGACTGTGACCTCAGTGACCTTCCAGAATATCCATATGGTCCTTTTTCTCCTCAACCTAGCAACACCATACCTGCTACACGAGGGTTTGGATCTCATAATATTGTTCCTAAGCCTGGCCTCTCTCACTGTCTGGCATTGTGCGCCTGCCATAAGACGGGGCTGGCTCGTAAAACATCTCTTTATGTACTTTATTACTTAAACTCTTTTATTTGCCTGCAGGAGCCCTTTAACAAAATCACATTGAATTGACTTTCTCACACCAAATCAAATCTCCCTGGTCCCAGTTCAGTTGTCTTTGTCAATATGTATTTTATAAATGGAGTGAATTAACAGATGCTGTTGGAACAGAAGTGCTGGGGTAGCGTTTATGTTTTTACTGCTCTCTCTGGGCAGATGAGTTGTGTAGGAGTGTTATACAGGTATCTCGGGATAAAAGTCACGCTTGTCATTGCGGTGGATATGTATTCTTAACCATTTTCTTTGGGTGTATTTTAAACCTCTTTATTACTCTTTTTATTCTTAGCGTTTGCTTGTATGGTTTTGTCATTGATGCCACTAATCTTGGATTGGACTTAACTGTATCTTTTAGCATAAAGAGATGAACATTAAAGTCTCCCTACCATTCAAAGAGACCAGGATTTTTTGTTTCCCATGAGAAACCCACCAAGCCATACCTTTGGAACGTATTGCCTGATTTCTATTATAAAGGTTGTCCATGCAGCCTCGGTTAGGAAAATCTAGGTTGGAACTGCTTTGTAATAGAATACTGAGTTTCCATTTCCTGGAGTCGGACTTCTGCAGAACGACTGACTACCACTATTTGGTATAGAAGACGGGATCTGGAAACTTTGCAAAGAGAGAAATATAGCACATAAATCCATCATGAAAGAGCTGTACTAAAGAATATTTTCCAGAAAGATTTCCATGTGACATAAGAATTTTTGAAAGGTGTAATGTAGAAAAAAAACCACATCTCAACAATTTGGGGAGCATGTTTGTTCTACCCTTTCTTTGTCAGTTTTGCAGTGGTAGCCGTGGGGCCACCTTCTGGTGGAGACAAGCATGCATCTCTTTTCTTTCATGTTCTGCCACCAATTTTATAAGTTTGTCCTAAGAATGACTAATCACAAAACTTTTTTTCAGTCTTATAGGCCTAAAATATAGTCCCTTGGCTTAAAATGTCCCCATGATCAGTCCCAGAGTTGCATGTTAATTTGTCATGTTCTAGACTGTATTCTTTCCTACTTTACTGTTTTTATCTCAAAAGCATGATTCATAATTCTTGGCCTTTTTTCTTTTTTCTAGAAAAATGGAACGCCTGTTTTACAGAATTAACAATTTAGAAATTCAGCAGGAATATGTGTTTATAAATGCTTTCCTTGTCAGCCCTGGCCATTAAATGAGTGTTAGTAACATATTGAAACTATTCATGGTATTGTGAGTAAAAGATTCTTTCCTTCACTGTTTTCTCAGTTGTATCCAATAAAATGGAAGCTATCTGTTGGATATATGTTCTGTTGGGAAGATAAAATACATTGCAGTTTGATATCAAAAATAAATATCTAGTAGCTTTATATATACTGTACCACTTTGGTAACATCTGTCCAAAAAGCATCTCCACCTTTGTACAAATTTAAAGAATAGCCTCTGGAAAAATAGATCGATCCATCAACAATAGATCGATCTATGATCTGTTTTGTTTTTCTTTTGGCATATTTAAAATTGTGTATTCTACGTGTCAGAGTTCAAAAGTCAAGTGCTACATGTGATAAATTAGGCAGGGGTCAAAAGTTATTGCAATGCAGTTTCAGAAGATTGTCTGTCTCTGAATTTGCAGCTCATTCATGCTGAAGTGATGCACTATGGGAATTAGTACCAAACTCTGCTCTGCAACATCTGCTCTCCCTAAGTGAGTTAGTGCACGTCAGACATCTTTATGTCAGAATATTGCAGTGATGGATGCAGTCTTCAGAAAATGCTGCATAAAAATCTGGTGTGCCGTTCTGGCCATTAAGTGAAATTACTATTTAAATTAATGGCACTGTCACAGTTTATCTGTGCAAAGAATGAACGCTGATTAGGGTATTAAGTAATTAGCAATTTATCACACTGGAACAAGGTTGATAATAATTAAAGAAGTAATGGTTTACCAAAGAAACTAGAAAGGGAGTCACTTCTTGTTATGAGAGTGGAATCTTGGCTGAAAATTTTAATTCAGTGAAACAAAGATGAAGCTCTTTGTGAAAGAAAGCAGCCTTTTTTTTTTTCCTAGTGTAAAAACAGTTCATTATCAAAATTTTAGTTGACCTGTCAAAAGTCCCTCAGAGCGATCAGATGACTGATTAGGAGTTTTGAATTAGGTCAATGTCTGCATTTTTATTTTATACTTAAAGCATGGTAAAACCATCAAGTAACTTGGGAATAGAAGGGGAGAATGTATTCTGCTCCCTAAAGGGCCAGTTTTCAGTTTTCAGATTGCTCTTTAAAATGGAAACATGAATTATTTTAAGAAAACTGCTGGAGAAAAAAATGACGGTAAAAAGCCCAAGGTTGTATTTAAATGTCTGATCAGAAGGCAGCAGGAAAAAAAAAAAATGTCCAAACAATACAAAACTTGAAGCTCTAGATTTGTGTAAAATGTCAGTTTTACCATTTTATCATAATCAAAACTCAGATTACAATGATAGCTCTGCTGTGTGTATTTATGTGAAAAAAAAAATCTTTCCTGGAAATGTTTTAAACAATGAAATTTATTAATAAAGTACCAAAGAAAACAGTTTACTTTTAAACCAATTACTTTGAACATTTACCACACTTAGATGGCATGCAGAAACTGAGTTATGATTGATATACATCATCTTAAAATATTGGGAGATATTTTTTTAGAGTGGAAAGATCAGTGAGAGAGTGCTTTGGAGTCATGTGTGCCTAAACATCTTTCTTAAGGTATGGACCCAGCCAGTGTCTACTTTCCATAATTTTTTTAAATAAAAAGCACTTAAAACTCGCTGGTCTATTATTAGGAGTGTCTTTCATAATGTAGGTGTTTATACAGGACCAGAACAAACAATTCAGGACCCCAGGGCACTTTGAAGTTGAGGTTCTTTATGTTATCAGTCAGGACTAATAATAAATAAACAAAATTCTAATTAAAATAAATCATTCATCACACTGTGCTGCTTTATCACCGGATATAAATTCTGATATAATAGCACTGTGACATAGGGTGTAGGCACCTTAATTTCTGGCTTAATCTGACTCTAGAGTATTGTTTATCTATTCAGGCTTGTATGTCTAAATTTCTGTTGTATCTCTTCTATGGCAAGATCTAAATGATGTGAACACAGGCAGTTAAACTGAAGTTGGTGCAAGAAAGGAGGTTTGTTCATGTGAAAGGCACACATGTCTTTCCTCAACAAGTGGGGCGATCAACGTTCCCCTTTACAGGGTCTTTCTGTCCCTGCCTCCAACCTCTCATCCATGTCCAGGGATGGGTCTAGAACACAGTGCTGCTCAAAAAACAATGGACGAGTTGTTCACCTGATCGCTGAGCAGGCTCAGATGGTTTTGAAGAAACCTATCTCATGAAGAAAGAATGGTTACCATTGCTGCTGGATTCACAAGAAGCCAATACGTGCATTCTCGACAAAGCCAGGCAAAAACTTGTACGACTCCTACCACAGCATCTCCGTTGACAGGATGGTCCTACCTCTCTCTCTCCTGTTCAGGCTCTCATCCCAGAATTCCTCGGTGACCTTTTCTCCCTTGCAGATTTCTAGAGCTTTCCTCTGATCCCCTGGACTTTATCTCTTTTCCTGCAAGAGGATATTATCATCCCAAAGTGGGCAGGTGATTCTCGTGATGGAAATCAGGGCTTTTTTTTTATGGAGCTTGGGAGAAGTCTGGCCCTGCTGAATGGTTTTGGAACCCTTCCTCCTGAGTGTTCTTTACCTAATTAGTGTCTAGTGCTCTTGGTAGAAGGACCCTCACTGCCCATTTAAATCACCTTGTAAGGAAATGCTACCTTAGGTATTGTACCATTTCAGCAACTGCCTGAGTCTGACATTTTTATACCAAACTTTATAGCAGTCTCCATTTTCTTCCTTTTTTTTATTTCATATTCATATATAACATTTTATTGTTGCAGGGATGTTCTGTTGTGGGCAGGATTATGTGAATATGTCAGATACCATATGCTGCTCAGCTTCCAGTGGAGAGTCTAAAGCACATGTTAAAAAGAATGACCCAGTGCCAGTAAAATGCTGTGAGACTGAACTTATTCCAAAGAGCCAGAAATGCTGTAATGGGGTTGGATATAATCCTTTGAAATATGTTTGCTCTGACAAGATTTCAACTGGAATGATGATGAAGGTAATTGATAGAAAACCTCTCAGAGGTGCTGATTTGACAATGGAAAGAGAAATACATTGTTCATAACTATTTTTCTAAAATAGGAATATAAAAACTCCTGTGTGCATTATTCATTTTCACATTACATCCATATTAATACCAAATGAGTTCGCTGTGATTGATGTTATTGCAATGAATTCTAAAGGAATTAATAATGATTAGCTGTTCTCAGGAAGCTTTACCCAGCACTCCAGATCAGTGCAGGACCGAAAGTCTGTGCTGAAAGGGCCACCTCTGCATCATGCCATTTTATGTCCATGGGTGCTGGGGATGGAAACGGAGAGAGCCTGCCTTCTCCCCTCTGCACCTCTAACCATAATCCAATAGTTTCCTTTGATAGAGACTTTAAGATCCAGCAAATTCACTCGTGCTAATATCCTATTCCTTGAGACAGCGGAAGATCACCAAATGCCTGTTGACCATGAAAGTGAACAGGCCTCTGAGTGTACCATTTGTTTGGATGTTGAGATGCTTCACGGACTGACATGTCATGTTTTGTTAGCATTCAACTTGACCCAGGGCTCCAGAAACCTACCAGTTTAAGGAACGGATTGTGGACTTCGGATAACAAGAATAAAGAGAATCTTTCATAGCAATCCACTATTAGGAGATGGTTGTAAAAGGGTGTTTGGGTCATAGACCATGGAAGGGCTCTTGCCAACCAACACAGCTTTATAGTCATTGTGTAGACGCCATATACGTGGGATGTAAAGTAACTCTTGAGATTGTTAGGGTCCCAGCAAGCAATTTGCAATAATTAAGACAATTCATAAAGTTAGAGTAAGTACTTTATGAAGTGAATAATCATACAAAATACCCTTCAAAAATAGTTTTTCATCTACAAATTTTTTTTAGCAATTGGTCTGACCTATACACAACTTTAAAATAGCCTATTCCAGAGATGCCTGGGTAGCTCAGTCAAGTGTCTGCCTTCAGCTCAGGTCATGATCTCTGGGTCCTGGGATTGAGTCTCGCATCAGGCTCCTTGTTAAGGGGGGAGTCTGCTTCTCCCTCTGCCTCTGCCTGCTGTGCGTCCTGCATGTTCTCTCTCTCTCTCTCTGGCAAATAAATAAAATCTTAAAAAACTAAACAGCCAATTCTATGAAGTCTGTCCAACACTATGCACCCACAAGTTGTTTTTTTTCAGAAGTTTGGACTAAGAAATTTTTCTGAAATACAGAGTCTTAAAAAGCTGGTGATGTTGCAAGGACATGACTTTTTTTTTTAAGATTTTGTTTATTTATTTGAGAGAGAGAACAGAGCATGAAAGCAGTGGGGGCAGGGAGGGGGAGAAGGAGAGGTAGAAGCAGACTGCGCGCTGAGCATGGAACATGATGGGGGGCTCCGTCACAGGACCCCAAGATCATGACCTGAGCTAAAGGCAGATGCTTAACTGACTGAGCCACTGAGGTGCTTTGCAAGGACATGCCTTTAAAATGACCAGATAAGAAGCATCTATGTAGAAAACTCTAAAAGGGGCACTCATATTTGAAAAACGAAGATAGAAAACCTGTTAGTCTTAAAAATGACACCACTGCTCACAACTGTTTGCTTCATTTCTGCTCACTCACATTTGTTTCTTAGGCATCTCATTTTGGCTCCAGGAAGAGGTAGCTTCTGTGATGCAAGGACAAGGTTCAGGCTATCCCCATGATCTTTTAAATTGACTTAACTTGGCTTTAAGAAAGCCAATTAACAGTCATATCAAATATTCATATTTAAATTATTATTATTAGGACAATATTTCTGAATGCCAAATCAAGCAGTAGGTAAAGTTCAAGCTATGGATTGCATTTTGTTTCCTGAAGACCTCTTTCCTGGAGACTTCTATCTCCTACTCCAATCAGGACTAGACCGCGGTGGGATTTCTCCCCCTGCAAGTCTTCTCTAATTTTGGGTTTGGGAATCCCTTTTACTTCTCTCCCTGGGTTGGTATCCCTGTGTTCTCAATCCAAGGGTCCCCTTTTTTGCCTTATTGCCTTCTTTTGGAGAAATATCATTTGGGATATAGGTGCGTAAAAGTTAAAATTTTTGAGGTCTTGACATTTGAAATGATTATTTTTCGAGCCTCCTACTGGATTGATAGCTTGGCTAGGTAAACAATGCAAGGTTAAAAATTATTTCCACTGAGGATTTTGACATCATATCTGCATTTTTAAGCTTTCATTGCTCTTCTGATTCCTGTTTCTTCCTAGATACCCATGTTGTTTTCCCTATGAAAGATTCTCTTTATTCTGTTTTTCTAACATTTCATTAAAAATTTTTAAAAAATAAAATTTAATGACAGTATGTCTCTTTGGGGATGATATTATTATTATTATTCATAAAGCTGTACTTTTGTGGGTTTTTTCAGTGTGAAATCTCATGACCTTTAGTTCTGGGTAATGTTATTTTATTATTTCTTTGATTATTTGCTCTCTTCTTAATCTCTGTTTTTACTGATTAGTTTGGTGTTAGACTTTCCATCTTTTCTTTATATTTCTTAACTGTTGATTAGTTAACTCTTCATCTTTTTCAACACAATCAGATTTTGCCTTAGCTTCATCTTCCAACCTTTGTATTAATTGATTTTATTTAGCTCTCATATTATTTATTTTCTATTTTTTAGGTTCTTTTTTTTTTAATTTTAGTTTTTCAGGGTTCTTTTGTTTCTGCTGGCTGTTATTTGTTCTTAGCATCCCACTGTTGTTCCATTCCATTTTTTTATCATTCTGGAAATACTAACCCCATTGTTTATTATTTCCTGGCTGTGGTTTATTTGCATTTTTCCTTGAATTGTCTCATTTGTTTGATACTATTTTAGTTTTCTTCTTTGCCTTGTTTTGTTTCTGCTCCCTTCAGTTCTTTTCTCTATGTTTTTAAATCTGTTCTTTCCTTTAGCCGCTGAGTGAGAGCTCTTTGAGCAGACGCATCCATTAGTGGGGAGCGGACAGTAGCCTAATCATGTGGCAGGATGGTTTTGTGTCAGGGAGTCACGTTACCAAGAACCCTTAGAAGATCTGCTTTATTAACTATCCTTAATAATGCATCCTAGATCAGGATAAGACGTATGCTTAGCTGACAGCATACAGGAAATCAGTAGGAAAGGGCACTGGGATTCTCGCTGTGCAATATGCAGACTTGTATTTGGATTTTCCCACTCTGGCTGCTGGTTTGTATGTTCCAGTTGACTCGCTCTTTTCCTTTTAATTTCACCAAATCTTCTCTAAGCTCTATCTCATTGGTAACCCTTTACCAAAATGCAGCTAGGAACAACGCAAACCTATTGCTAATGTTCTTGATTACAACCTCCTCCCTTAGGGCTATGAGCTCGGTAGCACTGGCTTACTTTGGCAGTTATCCCAGGTCATGAAATCAAGTATTTAGCCACAGCATAACAGAGTTCCCCAACTTTCCAAACCCCAGTATGTATTTCTTTGCCACTGCCTACCTAAAAGTTAAGCCAACGCCATGAGATTTAGGACTTTAATGTTTTTGTTAAGACAATATCCAACTTCAAAGTTCTAATATATGTTTTAGCGAGGACATGCTAGACTATGCCAAAATAAAAACAAGTGCACTCACATGTGAAATGGGTCAATAGAATAAAATTTTTAAAAAATTTTTTTCACATTGCAATCCAATGTGAGCTAGGCAGCCCTCCTCCAACGAATATGTCAGGGGCCCAATCCCTTCCATCCTGTGGGGCTTCACACATGACCCTCAGACTGCTATGGGAAAGAGGAGAGAGTGGATGATTACACGTGTTTGAGTCTCACCTACAAGCAAAAATGCATCCTTCCTGTAGAGTAAGCACATTTCTAGTCATGTGCCTTTTCCTGCTTAGCTGGACTTGCAAATCTAGTATCCCTTGGGAGAAAAAACAAAATAGACATTACTGGACACATGGTATTGTCTCTGCCACATTCATCCAGTTCCTAGCTTCCAAAAATGTTTGGGCTGTCCTGTGGTTATTAGTTCCCTTCCTGTTTCCTTGGACTTTGTCTATTCTCTTACGGTCATCTAGTTGGGCTTCACGAGGAGATGAAGCTAAGTGCAGATGTTCGATTAACTATATTCAAATGGAAATCCTACTCTAGCTTTCTGAAGCAGATTTATTTTGACAGCTTTGGGGTTGGGAGAATAATTTTACATATATGAGGTAAGAGAGTTGGAATGTAGATCAATTTTAAAAAGCAAAAAATTATTTTCAATACATTATGCCATCTACGGTGCCTGGGTGTCTTGGTCGGTTGAACATCCAACTCTTGGTTTTGGTTCAAGTCATGAGATTAAGATCGTGAGATGGAGCCCCAGGCCAGGCTCCCTGCTCAGTACAGTCTGCCTGAGATACCTTCTCCCCCCGCCCACACCTGCTTCTTCCCCTGCTCATGCTCTCTCTCTAAAATTAATTAATTAATTAATTAAGCCACCTATGGAAAGGAAAGATGAAGGAAAGTTTTGCATTACAAAATTGTTGTCTTATTTATATCTCCTGTAATCTGGCATGATGAAATATTTCATTTTCTGACATTAGAACACATTTGTACTTACCAATAGCTATGAAAAGTCCAGAGATTCATCAGAGGAAAGGTTTACAAATGTAAATAATAATAACTATAATGAAAGTTCATGAAATATATAGATTTTTTAAAACTTAGACAAGGAGAACTTCTTAGAAGTCCAACTTGTCCTACAGCACAAAAGTGCAGGTTCTCAAATATCTCATTATTTTCTCTAAAGCTCCATTAGAAAAGTGTCCAAGTAACAATAGTAAAGTAATTACTCCTGCTCTTCTTTATACTTAAATTATATTTATAATCAGGGTGCCTGGGTGGCTCAGTGGGATAAATTATATTTACTAGCATCTTATATAGTTATATCTAAGTGTAAGGTATTTACAGGTGTTATCTCGTTTGATGCACATAACAAACCTGCATGGTAAGTGTAATTTCCGTTTTCTGACGGAAGGAGCTGAGGCTTCGAGAGTGTATGTGACGTGCTTAAGGTCACAGAAGTAGGAATTGGCAAGATAAGACTCCAAATCCAAATCTATATCATCCACACCAGAACTGCTTTCTAGTATACGCACCACCTCCACTTGTTTTCATTAAGTCTTGAGACATTTATTCGTGAGCTAAGTGGACGAAAATCTCATTTTCATCTTGTAGAAACCTGCCCCATGTACATCTAAATGTAAATTTTTAAAAGACTTGTTTATTTATTTTAGAGAGAGAGCACATGTGTGTTGGGGGGAGGGGCAGAGGGAAAAAAGCTCCAGCAGACTCCCTGCTGAGCACAGAGCCCCACGCAGGGCTGGATCCCACAGCCCATGAGATCAGGACCCATGAGATCACGAACTGAGCTGAAACCATGAGTCTGATGCTCAACCAGCTAAGTCACCCAGGCGCCCCTGTCCAAATGTAACTCTTAAATCTCCTTCTCCCCACCTCCACCACTCAGGAAAATGGAGAGTGTGGGACTCTCTGCCCAGTGTCTCTGGAAGCCACAGCGTACTGCAGCAGGTGTGACTTCAACTTCACCAGCCATGTTTGTGCTGTGATCAGAGGACCTCATGATTCCCCCAGCAAGGAATCAACAGACGAAATATGCTCATCTGCTGAAGAGACCGTTCACACAGGAAGTGCAGACACATTCTCCTTCACAGGTAACAGAAACCAGGCCACCTGTCCGTGGCTTAGGAGAGAGAGCGAAAAGCTGCAGAAAGTGCATCCTTGTTTCATCCTGATGCCAGCCCCCTCCTTAACCCAGTATCAGCTAATTCCTTCATACCGTGGGCTAGCTAGTTACAAGGTAAGTAAAGGCACACTTTGGATCTGTTCAAAGTTAGTAGTTTAAAAAAAGTGGAAAGTCTAAATCCAGACAAAGGTATGTACTGTTTTAAAGTAAACGTGTAGAAAATTCAGAACAGGGAAATAGCTTATGTGTTCTTTTATGATATACCCAGTTAATCATCAGTGAGCCCCATTTTCTTTCTTAAAAGTGTGAATGCAGGCTTTCAATAAATGCAAAGCATGAATGTTGCTTTACCTGTAGGCAGAAAACAGGAAGAAACCTGTCTGATCACCATTAAGACCTCGCAGCATTATTCTGGGGACGAGCTTAAAGTACCCCTTTCCTGATCTTGGGTCTGGGTCTGGAGACTGCACTCTCCCACAGCCTGGTGTCGCCACTAAATGGCCATTGTCTTGGGAACAATAACCTTCACAGTTACTGAAAATATTAATTTTCAGGCCCCATCTTTGCCCTGCTGAGTTCCTTGGAAATAGTGGTTCTCAGGCTTGGCTAAACTGAGTGAAAAACACTGTAAAAGTTTAAGATCATCTCCAAAATAGTTCTGTCCTCTATTAAATTTTTATTATTTGTCCATTTACTTAAGTCCCTACAGAGTTTGTTTCTGCCTTTTGAAAACTTAAGTGTGTCCCTGTGTGTGTGTGTAGCTGTGTGTATGTGTGTGTGTGTGTGCATGTGTGTGTGTGTTTATATATATAATCATCCATCATCTAGAGTCAAATAGAATACATTTAAGTGACATAATTCAAGCAAGCTAAGATTAACTAAACTGTTCTGTTCTATCATGACTCATCATTCTGCCTTACTTAACCGATGGTGGGTGATAATGGTAAACCTTAAGATTACAAAAAAATAAGGCAAGATGCTGGACTGAGGAAGTAGATTAAGGAGGGAAAGCAGGAACAGAGATAAGGTTCCAGTGATGTGCTAGATTCTTTAAAATCTTACCTTAATTTACCCACAAAGCAATCACGGAAGTATGGCCATTTAACAGATGAAGAGACTGAGGGTCATCTATAAAAGTAAGTTGCTAAGGGAAGATGTCAGATTTAAATCACGTCGCCCTCAAGACCCGCAGATTTAGAAGACTCTTCATGATGTAGGAGGTCCTCTCACAGTGCTCCAAACTCCCCTGACATATTTCTTCCACCTGAAATGTCCTTCTTTGCCATTCCCAGGGTGTAAGTGAACATTCTTGTCCCCAGTGCAGGCTTCTCGAGCCCAGTGTCTGTCTCCTCTCACACATCAACATGACGTTCACTTCTACCTTGTGTCATGTGCCTCTGGACCTTTGTTCCATCCCTCCTACGAGATTGAAATAGCGGTCGGAACAAGATGCCCTTGCTTCACCTTATCTCATTCTTGGATTAACACACGTTAAGCAAACAAAACAAAAACAAAAACATTTATTGGAATGCATTTAATCAGGAAAGTGGTCAGAATAGAGAACAGTTCCTTAAACCCTCCAATGTCCTTCCATACCCAGTTATAGATTTAAGGACCCTCATTCCCAAATTAGTGAGTTTGGTCTAGATGCACATGATCCAAGAGAATTCTGTACTTTTATCTGCCTTTTGAAGTCAAGGTCAAGATTTTAAAGGTCCCTTAAGGCATATTTACAATAGCCTTCTCCACAAGAGAAAATGTTTAACTTATTTAAACATCCATATTTCAGATTGCTTTGCCTACCAAAGAATACTATAAATTAAATATGAAAAATAACAAAAATTTCTCTTCCAAGAAGAAAACTAAACACCTAAATCATGCTAAAACAAGTACCATTGAGACCAATTTGGACTAAGAAATCCACCTTTCTTAGAAATCTACAGTTAAA
Organism: Mustela erminea; assembly: GCF_009829155.1. Taxonomy (NCBI): domain Eukaryota; kingdom Metazoa; phylum Chordata; class Mammalia; order Carnivora; family Mustelidae; genus Mustela; species Mustela erminea. Next base: position 55,341,936 of record NC_045630.1, on the reverse strand, counting down.
AGCTAAACAACATCAGAGCTCACCCAAATTCATTCATGCATACAATCATTTCATTTATCAAAAAATATTTCTTAAATTTTTACTAATAGCTAGTCTCCACACTGGTAGCCCACCAGCTATGAAAACAAATAAGTAAGAATTCCCATCAGGGATTTGAAGTCCGTATGAACAGACAGGGGACAAATATCAGTACCCTGTAATGTGAGAAATACGTCCATGTAAGAACTGCAACAGAAGTAAGCATAGGATGCTTTTCAAGGGCATTGCAAGGACATCTAACCCAGACTGAAGAGGTTAGGAAACACTTTTGAAGGATATCATGCCTGAGCTGAGCTGAAAACTGAAGAACAAGTAGAAACATACCAGTTCAAAGGAAAGGAAGGTAGGCAGAGAGGGCAACGTGTACAAAGCACAGGAAGTGAGAGAAAGCCCAGTAAGATGTGAAAAACAAGGCCCTTGATATGCATGTAGCATCGTGAAGGAGAGGAGAAACCATGGGGATGAGGCCAAAGAGCAGGGGTCAGCAGATGCAGGCCTTTTATACCACACTAAGCAGGCAGCAATGAGGCAATATTAAAGCTTTTTCAGCAGTAGAACAACACAATCCTGTATATGCGTTTTTAAAGAACTATCAGCTGAAGAAATGATTGCAGACAAGTATGCATGGGACATTTAAGCCAGTAACAAGTAAAAATTGAGTAAGCATACCCCCCCCAAAAAAGCAAAACCCTCTTTTATTTGAAGACTAATCCCTTATAACGTACATAATGATTTTGAGATTACAAAAGGTGGGTGGGGGGGTGGCATTTTCTTTTCTTTTTTTAAAAAAGAGTTGAGTTGGAAATTCTGGCAAAGAAAAAAGAACTCAGAAATAAGAGAGATTGTTGAAGGAAGGCAAAATTTCAACTATGCTTCCTTATGTGTAAAACAAAAAGGATTCTTTCATGAGCTAAGAGCATCTTTTAAAGACCAGGCCTCACAGGAAAACAAAGAAATGAAGATAAGAGATGAGAGAGTAAAAAGAATGAAATGCCATACAGGAAAGAAGAAGAAACACAGCATGGCAAGCTACTGCAACTGAAATTAGAATTGGTGATGTAGGCCTGAAGGGTTGGAAAGAACAGTTATTAGCAATGAGCAGTTCAATCTGCTACAGCCAATTGATTGAAAAATATAGTGACCTCATGTGAGTAGGTGGATGGTCTGGGTAGCTCGGCCCTACAGTCATTCAGGGATCCAGATTCCTTCCAGGTGATGGCTCGTGATATTTCTGGGGCTGCCATCCTTCCCATGGTGCAACCTGGGTCACCACAACATCCTACTTCCAGGCCACCAAAAGGGGATGAGAAGGTCCATGGAGGAAAAGTGATTCCTCTTAGGAAGTGAGACCCTGGTCTCCTTTATCACTGTTGTGCTAATTCTGTTGTTGAGATCTGAGTCACCTGATAACCCCAAGCTGCAGAGAAAATTGGGAAAATTAGACCCTAGGCAGAAGGCCTCTGACCAGGACCAAAGGGAGATCTGGGCACCCACCAGTGATCATCCCAGGTAACAAGTGGCAGATGCCCCCTTACCAGAGAAAAATGAAGACAGAGATAAGCCCTTCTATTTTATAGCAGTTTACATTTTATGATATTTTGGCACATAACATCATGCATTTTATTTTCATACTAATTCTATAAAGTAAGCGGGTCAGGGTTTATGGTAAGGAAATATATGTAAGGAAAATGCAGTCAAAAAAACCCACAGGGATGGATGGAGACTCAGCCCCACATAAAGATAGAGCATGCGGCTGAGACGCCAAAGAAGGACCTCTTCTTCTGGTCTCATCCAGAAACCACCGCACAGAAATGCATACATACAAACATAGTCAAAATTCACCAAATTAAACAGATTTAGCCAATTAATTTTTCAGTGTTTTTTTTGTTTTTTGTTTTTGTAAATTTGTAGCATTTGTATTTCTGAAGTTACCAAAGCTTAAAACTGAACAAAGACTTTTGGCATGCCATTGAATCACATGAATGATTATCTAATAAAATCATTGCCAGTGCAAAACATTCAACAGTTTGGTTTAATTCTTTTCTTTAGATTGGTTGTTTTGAGTTTGGGTTTCAGTCCTGGTTTGGCAAAAGAGGGAAGGATGTGTGTAGTGGATTGTGCATTCCACTAACCACTAACCATTTATAACCCTATATATAAATATATATATAAACATATATAAATTTATATATAAATATATATTTTATATATATACTCTCTATATATGTAATATCCATATATAACCAGTTATATCCACTAACCATGATAAGCCAAGTTTCCAGTCTCGTATATCACAGTAACTATATATTATATATAATCCATTATATTTTACATAATATAATTTATTACATTATATATAATTTATATAATAATTTAATGTAATATGGATGATGTAATAATTGGTAAGATTTATAGTATCAAACTCTAAAAGCAGGTTGGTGAACCTGCCCCACACGGAAGTGGGGAAGCACTAATATCCAGTGTACATTAGTCTAGTACTTCAGGTTTTCAGTCATTCCTTTCATGTTACCCATTATTTGATCGGAGAAAGTGAATTCTTTTCTGTGGAGTTCCATATCGTTGCATCCAATAAACACATGAAGTATTTTTCTTATGATTTAGAACATTAAGAGATGAGAGTTCTAGCATTAAGCATTTATTTTTAAGTTTTTAAAAGTTTTTGTATTCATTTTCAATATGGTTAAAAAAAATGTTTTTAAAAGCTCGCTCTTCAATTTCTCCCTTTCCAGATGTGAACCTGGAGCCTTATATGATGTACGAGTATAGGATTTCTGCATGGAACAGCTATGGGCGAGGATTCAGCAAAGCCATTAGAGCCAGAACAAAAGAAGATGTGCCTGAAGGACTTAGTGCCCCTAGGTGGACCAAAATGGATAATCTTGAAGATGTGATACTCTTAAGTTGGAAGAAACCTATACAGTCAAATGGTATTAAGCTACTTTTTAAATTGAAATAACAAAATCTTATAAATCCATAAGGAAATCGAAATGAGTGTAAAGTACATGTAACTGGCATGCATCTAACCATTAAAAATTATTTGCTGGTAAAAGAAACCTTAGGTGTGTGCCTGCTAATCATTCATTCTGTAAAATAGGCCTCACAAGTGTTTAGTCCCGGAATTTTTTTCTCGAATCCTAGCATATATATCTGAGCTGCTTTCAAACAAGCAAAGACTGCTAAAGAAAGGCAAAATAGTTTTAATTTTGGAAGAAATTTTGTTTGGTAGTGAGGGAAAACAAACATAAATGACTTTAATTATCTATGTCCAGAATCCCTCTCTTCAAGAAGAGTGCATATCTCTCAGAACTTCTTGAACATAGCAATCCGATAGCAAATTAAAAGTAAGTAATGCTAGACTATCCTATTTCCTCAGAACCCTAAGACATGTGAGTTGTTTGCAAATAGTTAAAAGGATCTGACACTCAAATCTGGGTATTTCTCTGTCTCTTTTAGGTCCAATTATCTACTACATTCTTCTCCGAAATGGGGTTGAACATTTTCAGGGAACGTCACTGAGCTTTTCTGATACGAAGGGAATTCAGCCGTTTCAGGAATACTCGTACCAGCTGAAAGCCTGCACGGTTGCTGGCTGCGCCATCAGCAACAAGGTAAGGGCAGGAGCCAGTGGGAAGACTATAGGAACATGCAGGTTGTGAATGATTTTTGCACTGTCAGAAAACAGTATCTGCCTCAATGGTAACACGCTCACATGGCTTCTCAGCTGACTACTAATACGTATGTCCAGAAGGAGAGATCACTGCAAAGGAAATTTATGCACGTGTCAATGTTTCATTAGTTTTAAAAAAAGGAAAAAATTTGAACCAATATTACCCTCTTTATCACATTTTCCCTCTGCCAACTAAATTTTTAATTAGGTTATGTTAGTCACCATATAGTACGTCTTTAGCTTTTGATGTCGTGTTCCATGATTTATTATTTGCATATAATACCCAGTGCTCGTTATAACATGTGCCCTCCTTAATACCCATCACCAGGCTCACCCATCCCCCTAACCCCCCACAAAACCCTCAAATTGTTTCTCAGAGTCCATAGCCTCTTATGGTTTGTTTCCCCCTCTGACTTTCCGACCTCCAGATTTTCCTTCCTTCCCCTAATGTCCTCCATGACATTCCTTATGTTCCACGTATGAGTGAAACCATATGATAATTGTCTTTCTCTGCTTGACTTATTTCACTCAGCATAATCCCCTCCAGTTCCATCCATGTCAGTACAAATGGTGGGTGTTCATCCTTTCTGATGGCTGGGTAATATTCCATTGTGTATATGGGCCATATCTTCTTTATCCATTTGTCTGTTGAAGGGCATGTCGGCTCCTTCCACAGTTTGGCTATTGTGGACATTGCTGCTATGAACATTGGGGTGCAAGTGCCCCTTCTTTTCGTTTCCTCTGTATCTTTGGGGTAAATACCCACTAGTGCAATTGTTGGGTCATAGGGTATCTCTCTTTTTAACTTTTTGAGGAACCTCCATACTGTTTTCCAAAGTTCTGCCAACTATTCTCAGATGATCTTCTATAGATCCATAACAAGTCTCAAATCATTCCTCAGTTTAAAAGTTTCTATTTAAATATCACTTTAAGAGCACCTGGGTGGTTCAGTGGGTTAAAGCCTATGCCTTTGGCTCAGGTCATGATCTCAGGGTCCTGGGATCGAACCCCGCATCAGGCTCTCTGCTCGTCAGGGAGTCTGCTTCCGCCTCTATCTCTCTCTCTCTGCCTGCCTCTCTGCCTACTTGTGATCTCTGTCTGTCAAATAAATAAATTCTAAAAAAAAAAATATATCACTTTAACAAAAATTGCCTTCTCTTGAAACACAGAAAGGGGCAAAAGAGCCTGGCATAGAAAATAAAATGATACCAAGATTTCTGATACAGCATAGGAAAGAAATGAGCTCACGTAACAGGAGTCAGAATGGAGAATATCAGGGAGATACAACAGATGTTTTGGGGGATGAAATCTATAGGACTTGGTGTCAACCAAATGCAGGGAAATAAGAGAAATTGCTGTCAACTTTATGCAGGGTAATAAGAGGAAAGTATCAAAGATGTTATTCAAGATCTCTGGCTCTCTGGCTTGGGCAAATTATAGATCACAGTGCCATTCTGCAAGCAAATAAAAAAATAAAAGAGGAAAATTTGAGTGTAGAAGAAGATTAAAATTTTAAGCCTTTTTAAAGTATATATTTAAGAGAAGGAACAGATAGAGTGACAGAAGAAAATATTACTTGGCACTTTAAGCAATACTGTCTTGTCAGAGTCTAGATTATGAAATGACTGATTTGCTAGAAGGATCCATGTGGGAAGTTGAAGCAAGGAGTTTGAATAGGGTCATTTAAGGAGAAGAGAGAGAGAAAAAAAAAACAAGACCACAGATGATGAACACTGGAAACGCGAAGAGCCCACAAAGGAGACTGGAAAGAAGCAGTGAGATGATTTAGGAGAAAAATAAAGAAAAAGCCATCTCACAGAAGCCAGCCTAGTCAGAAGAAACCAGGAGAAACAAACACACAGCAGCTCTGATTCTCTTCATGTGGTTACAACTTTATAAGAACAGCATCTTCACACACTGTGCAAGAACCATCCAAGGAAAACATTCAGTCAGATGGGTTCGCCGCCGTGCATATGTGCAGCTTTTCATTCAGCAGACCTCCAGAAACATCTCCGAGCATGGCACCGTTTAAACAGATGGCAGCTGATTGGCCCCATCAAAAGTTATGGTCCGAACGGTCCTAGAACATTTCCACGTCTTTTTATACAGGCACAGCTCCTGCCTACCAGATGCCAGAACAATTGGTTAAAAAACTGAAACCAGAGTTAATTCTGTGAAAAAACAAATGCAGCTAATTTTTATCCAAAACTGTATTTTGATAATGCTGCATAAATAACCGGTCGACTTATCCTTTTTTCCTTCTCATTCAGTTCTTTTTCCAGAACGTTGGTATAGACGCTATCAAGACATCCTGGGTATTGTAAGAAGACTATTAAAAAAAAAAATCTGCCCATTTATACTGTTCAAAGCATATTATATGCAAGCAAGTTCAGATGTGGGTTTTGCTTCATATTTACTGGTGCTTAAAATGTACAAAATCAGGCTGTTAAAATGCAAAGACACTGATGGGCCATATGGAAGAGAGTCATCAAGAGTTCTCTAGCAAGACAGTCTGCCCGCCAGATTTTACTTGTTTAAACTGAGGGCTGCACTCTGCCGTCAAAATTGTTGTTGAACTTGTTGTGATGAATGGTAGTCTGAGACTTAGGTAATGTATTCAAGGTCAGATTTCATTGTTTAAATACGATGGAAAAGAATAAAAAGAAAAAGAAGGAAGAAGGAGGAGACTGTCTCCCCAAGCCCCCGCTAATGATATGCCAGGCCAGACAACAACATTTTAAAACAAAAGTGACATTCTCGTTGATCAGAATACCTAGTGTCCTATTACCATAAATTGCTGTTTAATTCCTATTTGCAGGTAGTTGCCGCCATGACCCAAGGAGTCCCGGAGAGCGTCCTGCCGCCCAGAGTCACGGCGCCCAGCACAGAGGCTCTGCATTTGAGCTGGAGCGTCCCTGAGAAACCAAATGGCGTCATTAAAGAGTACCAGCTCAGGCAGGCTGGGAAAGGTCTCATCTACACTGGCACCACTGACAGGAGGCAGCATACGGTCACAGGTGAAAAAAAAAAAAAAGGAAAACCTACCGGAAGGGTCTGTCATTGTGGTTAGGGGGCAAAGCATCCCAGGGGTGTGCGTTTGATATATGAGGTCACTTCGAAAGGACGTGTTCTCTTGACATATGGTCAGGTCCCACTTATCCATGCTAATAGAAGAGCCCACACTGGCAGCAATAAGCCACAACAGCAGATAACTTCAGAAATAATTTATATTTGGCTTTGATATGCATTATGTGTAGGGTTTTTGCATCAGTATTAACTTTTTTTTTCCCTCAGACAAACGGTAAGATGCATTTTCATTCCCCAAGGATATACTCATAGATAATGGGATGAGGATAGCCAGGAATGTACTGGAAGGCAGGGAGAAATCGTCCAGAGGCTAACATTTATCTACTGAGTGGGTAACTAATACACAGAGTAGTTGACAGGTGACTGTGACGATTTGTTATTATTAACGTTAATTAATAGTGACTGTATTATTTTTATGGTTTGTTATAACATTTATTACAATTAACTGTAAAAAAATAATAATAGTACAGTATAATGGCATAAAGTCAGATAATTACTAGACGTGATTATAATAACAATTAACATGTTTTGTTTTGAATGTCATTTCTGAAGAGAAGAGAAGCATTTTCTGACATTCCCGTTCTATGGAAGCCTCTTTATTACACCACGGTTATCACCTGGTCTTATTTTTGTCATGGATTTCTCACTACCTAATAGTGCTTGTTTTCTGTATCTCCCCCCATTGGGTCGGGGATACCTAGTTCAATACAGTTTGATATTGTTCGGTATAAATCGGTACCTAGTTCAATATAGTACTTCCAGTGCCTAGAACAGTCCTTGACACAGCTGTAGATGCTACACAGAACTACACAAATGTATGGGGAACACATGAATTTCCCATGTGACACCCGGCATGTACTATCTCATTTGATTCTCTCCACAAATCTATGCGGTAAAAAGAGTTATTACTTGCATTTTACAGAAAAGAATACTTTGAGATGGTAAGTAACTTAGTTCATTACTCAGATCTACTGAATCATCCCAAACAGTTGTGGGAGTTTAGGTTCTGAGGCCATAGGCAAGAGATTACAAACTTCCTTTCCCCCCATTGTCAGCAGCTTCCTTCCAAGGGACCCTGAGTGAATATTCTTCTTCCATTGGACCCCTTGGCTTACATGGAGCATTGATACTAGAGATCAGGAAACTTGTGAAGAAGTACAGAAAAGCCTGGGAAAGTGTGCCTGAGTTTTCCTCAGAGGAAGCACAGGTTATACTACACAGGTGAAAAATCAGTTCATGATTTTGCTCTTAATTCTATGATGCCCTGACACACAAGTAGGCATTCACTGACAGATGCCCACTGTCTTCAGGAAGTTCCAGAAGCCAAGTGCTCTAAAACAAGATTGCTGCTCTCAAGAAGCTTCCAGTGAGGGGTGCCTGGGTGGCTCAGTGGGTTAAAGCCTCTGCCTTTGGCTCAGGTCATGATCCAGGTCGAGCCCTGCATCGGGCTCTCTTCTCAGTGGGGAACCCCCCACCCCCGCCTGCCTATGCCTACTTGTGATCTCTGTCTGTCAAATAAATAAATAAAATCTTAAAAAGAAGAAGAAGAAGAAGCAGCTTCCAGTGATAGGGAACACTGACAAGTTAAGAACTAATTGCAAATACAGAGCAACCGATACCACAGCAGAACTCCAAAGAATGCAGTGGGGGAAAATCAAAAGAATAACTTGGCTTGGAAAATGGAATGTCAGTTGCAGAGTTTTGAAAGCCAAGTTAAGACACATTTAGATCTTGTATCAGTAGAGGTTTCACAAAAAACTGGGATACCGTGATATGGAATGTTCTTCTTACACTATATGTCTCCTCAGCCAGCATGGGCTTTGAACTGTGTGAGCTGTTCTGATTTGTATTTTTTTAAAAAACGAGCATTTACATGCCAACAGACTAAATTCAAATGTAATGTGTACACCAACAGGATTGATAGCCTCATTAATTATAAAATAATTGGGAAGATTTTTCTTTAAAACACCTTTATTCCACCAGTTCTTCTTCTCATTGTCATTTTTAATGAATATTTTCATGTCAGAGAGGATTTCATGCACATCACTTAATGCCAGGAGTTCTCTTTTATTAGGAAAAATATTTTAAAGTTTTTCTATATGGTTTTACTTTTTATAAGATCATAAAATGAAAAGAAGCCTTTAGGATTCATTTGGTTCATCCGTCTGCACCATTTTAAATAGAGGTAGACAGTATTTCCCTTGGCAAGACAGTCCTAAAGAGAAGTGTCTTCGTCGCATGAGGAAGCAAACTCCTTAGATCTTAGCATAACCTCACCGAGTACAGCCTCCTCTATATGCTGTCCCTGCTGGATGGCAGCAGGGCTGGGCATTAGCTCATCTAAAACCTGAGATCTATATAATGTTCCTATACCTTATCTGCCAAGAAACATTCATTTCCATAGTTCTCTAACTGACCAAATTCACTATGGAAGTATTTTATGGTATGAATGACTATTTTATTGCGTTTGTGGAACAAACTGAAACAACCAGATTTACTTTACGTTGCATCTCCAGTGTTTGATCAAAGGGCTACCTGTACCCTCTGGGATAAATGTTTTGCTTTTCTCATCATTTCCAAAACCTTGGTATTCCCTAAGTTAACAGCCAAACACTAATGAAGTTGTAGCATCAGTCATCCTGGAACTTGAAAATCTAGGTCCTTAGAAATGACAGAAGGGAAAGCGAGCACCTTGCCTCAGCTCCATTGTCTCCATGCTTATTTTTAATTACCTCAAAGCTTTAGAAACATGATCCCGTAAATGCTTTGTGGGAATAGTGGCGAATGCACTCATCATGTGAAATCCATAAATTGCTTATAATCCTCTCAAGATGTTAAAAAAAGCATTAAGTAATTGAAGACAGGAAGTCCTCAGTTAATTATTTAGAGGTGTTATCAATGCTTTAAGTAAACTGAAGCATTTTCTGCTATCTCACTGAGCTGAATACCATGGGGACGAAGGAGAAACAGCCATCATCTTCTCATATCCGCTAATGCAAACAGCACATGGCAGCTTGTCAATAAAAGACCTTTTCATATCATTTATTACTAAACAGGTCCACCATCCTGCACAGAACAATTGGGATGTCAGTTATGGCATTGTTTCACTTTGGGTTACCACTGCTTTATATATGGGCCTCCTAGCGTGGGCACTGGGCAGAAGAGATGGAGAAAGGATTAACTAAATAATTAGGGCCACCGAGAACAAAATGAATTAATCATGTCCTCTTTAGCAGCAGATTTGATAAGGGCTTATGTGTCTCTTAACTCTGGGAGAAAAGTGTTTTCAAAATAATTTATGAAAAGTTGCTTATCATTGCATTTTCCTTGAAAAGGAAGACCCACCAGCATTAAGTTAGCAAGGAGAGAGCAATTTGCCTTCCTTTTCCATTTTCTTAGAAACTCATGAAGATCTCCTGTGCTAAAATAGCATACACCCTAACAATGCAGGTTGTAGCAGACAGGCACTATTAATGTACTAGAACAGATATCCTGCACATCATTTTTGAAGGAAAAAAGAAAAAAGGGACACACTTTGACCATCACTACCACAAAATGTGGAAATTCCTTATAAGGGGATCTTCTGTTTAGATACTTCTGCTGTGTCCTCCCATGGTAGCCAGCACTTGGCTCTCGGCTCTCATGGCATTTATAATACTTTATCACAATATTCCTTCTTCCTGTCACTATTCCTCAGCTAATAGGTGAAGTTTTCTAAGGGCAGACAATAGCCTCCTGTTTGCCATTGTATCATCTACACTGTGATAGGCACCTAACAGAGTACTTAACATATTAAGTATTCATGAAGATTTGTTGAGTGGGTAGATACTGAGTAGTAAACTAGGATCTGAATGATTTTATTCTGTTTTGATCGTATACAAAAATCATACTGTCAAATACCTCTAAATCTCAGGCGGGAATGGCTACATCATTTTCAGAGTCCAGGGCAAAATGAGAACGTGGGGTCCTTTGTCCAAAAATTATTTAGGTATGACTCAACATCCAAAAAAACAAATAATCCAATTTGCTTGCCAAAGGTGGCAGAAGACATGAACAGACATTTCTCCAAAGAAAACATACAGATGGCCAACAGACACTGCTCAACATCACTCATCATCAGTGGAATGTAAATGAAAACTGCGGTGAGAGGTCACCTCACGCAAGCCGGAGTGATGAAAATCAGAAACACAAGAAACAACAGGTGTTGGTGAGGATGTGGAGAGGAAAGAACGCTCAAGCACTCTTAGGTGGGAACGCAGTGGTGCATTTTGGAGGTGCCTCAAAAAAAGTAAAAATGGAGCTACCCTATGATTTGGTAATTGGGCTACTGGGTATTTGCCCCCAAAATACAAAAACATTAACCAAAAAGGATCCAGGATCGAAAGGATGGAAGCAGCCCAAGTGTCCATCAATGGATGGATTTTTTTAAAAATCCATATATATATATATATATATATATATAGTCATATATATATATATAATTCTTATGTATATATACATAAGAATATAATATATATTTTATATTATATTATATATTTTTATATAATATATATATTTATATATCTACAATGGAATATTATTTGGTCACAAAAAATAAAATCTTGCCATTTGCAACAACATGGATGGAGCTAAAGAGTACAATGCTAAGTGAAATAAGTCAGATAAAGACAGATAATGTAAGATTTCACTGATATGTGGCATTTAAGAAACAAAACAGATGAACCAAGGGGGAAAAAGGAGAGACAAACCAAGGAACAGACGCTTAACCCTAGAGAACAAACTAGTGGTTGACAGAATGGGGGGGCTGGGGCAGAGGGTGAAGTAGGTGAAGGGGATTGCAAGTAGAGGACACTTACCATGATGAGCACTGAGTCACATATAGACTTGCCGAATCGCTATATTGTACACCTGAAATGAATATGACACTGTATGTTAACTATATTTGAACTAAAAACTTAATAAAAATTTTTTTAGAAAAGTATATATATATATATATATATATATATATATATATAAAATATATATATTAGGTCACATGCCTGGGAAGCCAGCCTTGATCTCTGGCCATCTGGATTTATTGGCAGTCTGCTTCTTGAACTGGAACAGAGGAAGACAACTAGGACGGTGATGCTGTGCTCAGAACAGCGTCCAGAGCTTGCCTTCAGTGCTCTCAGATCATTGCACGTAATACTCTGTGCTGCATTCACTCCAGCTACCTGAAAACTGACCGCTGGGCATCAGGCCTATCAAAATGGATACAACAATTCATTTTATTTTCATTTTTCCAACCCCGAGGAAAGCTTTGTGCCTGGCTGTTTGCAAAATAAAGGAATAAAGAATAGCATGGCATCCAGCACTATTTTATGCTTTTAAAAAACATGCTTTTAGACAGAATATTATAGCTGAAGAATTACAGTCAACAGCTGCCTGGACACTAATATTTGAAGAAAAAAAATTTTCCCCTGAAATCTCAGATATTTTTAGGTTTCTTGCAGTCATTGTTTCTGTTTCGTCCCAAGAGTGCTAAAGAACTCCTGCTGTCTCTGCTGTGTGTGTCTTTGTCGAGCTTCTGAGCAGCGTCAGACTTGGCCGCCATCCGATGCCACATTTTGTTTCTAGAAAAGACTCTGCCTGAAAATGTAGGGTAAAAGCAGCTTTGGTCTAGTATAGCACCAGACTCCAGAGAAGAAGGATATTTATCAGAAGAATGTTACTAAAATCAAAAGCAAGTGTCTTTTCTTGGACTATTTTAATAATACTTTTAATGTTGATCTGCACTTGGAAAGAGATTTGGCCAAGAAGTAACTTACCTGGGAAGTGCCCCCTGGGATGAATGTGACTTCTAAGATACTGGGGAGAGGGACCTCAACTAGGGCCTGGAATTTCACACAAAATATAGAATTAAGAAACAATTAAGCTTGTAACAAGTAGTCAGAAGCAGAAGTCATGAGGTTACCTCACAGACTTTTGCAATGCAAGATCGCCTTTGTTTTGACATGTTGATGCCCAGTTCATGAGCTGTCAACTGAATGCCTACTTGGAAGCATTGATACAGAAAAGAGTTCCAGTGTCTGCTCACAAACAGGCAAGAACTGAGATTGACGAACTTGGACGCATGGCTTCTGAGGTTGGGGTGGCCGGTGCTATCATGAGGAGGGGACTCTAGCATGGGAGCTTCTGACACACTCCTTAGTCCAGTTCCATAAAACAGATCATCTGCAAATGCACCTTAGATGCCTCTAAAGCAATTCCACAATATCTTGGTGTATCAGTTTTGAACATCTAGATTTTCACACAGAATTATTCATTTAAAGCAGAATCCTGCTGTAAGCCTCCCCACCTCAGTCAACACTGCCAGGGGGTGCTGGAAGTTCCCGGGAATCTCCGTGAGCAAGGACACTCTGGAGGGCATCAATTAGTGAGATCCGAAGCGGGTAAGAGCAGAAAGAGGTGTATCACAACAGCAAGATCGCATGTGGATTCAGAGGGGCCCCGTCAAGCACCCAGTTTGGGTGAACTGGTGCTGAGACAAGTTTCTTGTCCAGAAGATGTACGACATCTGATAACCACCTACTGAAAAGTTTTGAAAGTAACCCAGGCCTCTCAGCCCTTGAACTCATCACTGACCAAACTGATGGAAAGACTTGCAGAATGACTTATTTTGTAGGACTATTTGGTAATTCTTTAGAAAATAGCAGGTGACATGGTAGAATAACCAGATGGTTGCTCTCAGGTAGCACTTGCTATCTGAGATTATAAGGGACAAACGTCTTCTCCTGACTATTGATCTGGAGACTAAAGAACTAGAAACAAGCTGTTCTCTAAATCGTATCATCAAATGTAACAGACGCTAACATAAGCATTGGTTCTATTTTCCAAATCATATTTTTTATGATTCATAGGCAGACTTTAGGTGATCCTTTTTAATACACATTTACTCTTGAACATAATGTTACTTGAAAGTATAATTATCATGAGTTTGGTTATAGTATACTTCTATCCTTTAAAAGAGAACATGATTCCCTATAGGGAAATTCAGTAATTTGCAGCCACTCTAATCTCCACTGCGCTGAAATGTTAAATGCTTGGCTTTTCTCCATGCATTTCCCTTTCTCTGCTCTACGACTCCTATCTCCTACTCTTTTAATTCAATGCTGAGCACTTGAATGATGTTTTCTTTTCTCCTTCTACTCTTGGACTTTAGGATTAAGTTGCAGTCAGAATGGTTCCTTTGAGACGCCTCTTTATTTCCCTCTTCTCATCCTGATCAATTCATGAGTCGTTTTCAGTTGGTGTGCCCTTTCCAATGCCTGTTACTAATATTTCATATATATCTCATTTTAAGGACCACCAGTAGAGACTCACTTAAAACGGCAACAAATTCCAGTTGAAATGCGTTGATTTTATTGAGTTTTATGGAGTCGTGTATATCAAAGGTCATCCAGTTCATGTAGATCATTTATGCCTGAAGGCAGCCGATGCTTTCCTTACAGATTATCTGAACCACGCCTGTGAGTAATTTAGTCCTCTGACAGCATGAAAAATCCAAGACCTAAGAAATAGGATGTAGACAATTATGGATTCAGATATTGCCTTTCCTCAAGTTAGTCCGTAGCCCAAACAAGCAGCCTGCACCATCATGCCCACAGTTTACGGGTACCGAAATTGAGACACTTAAGGGTCAGAAAGCTGGCCCGTGGTCGTAATTCATAAGTAGGTAAGGGATTAGAACCCAAAAATAGTCTAACTCCACATGCTTCTCTCCTAACAGAAAGCCTGCTCTGCTTCAGTACATGATTGTGGAAATATTCAAAATGGAAATATTTAAATACAGATTCCCACTTGGAGAGAGATATAGGTATATAGTATAGATATAGATATACTGTATAGATATACTATGTATACTGTGTGTGTGTGTGTGTGTGTGTGTGTGTGTATTTCACTGGGCTCTGAGCTACCTATGTTGTCATTTTCCAAAGTCTCAGAAGCTCTGGGCCATATTTCTCAGACCAGCTGCCCAGACTTTTATCCTGACCTCGCCCAAGCTTGTCTCTATAAAAACAGTTGATTTTCTCCATCTATGCTCTAGCTCCCTTACCTCTAAAAGAAGCAGATAATTGCAGTGCCTCAGGGAGTTACCTAGGTTTTTGATTGTGTTAATATCCAGGAGTACACAGAAGAAGGTCTGCAAGTAGTGTTCAGTCAACTTCAGCTACTATGTTTTTATGTAATTTTGTAATCAATTTCCTTAAAAATAACTCTGTTTCTCATAATGCATATTTAATTAACGTACAGAGCTGTTGAAAAATTTCAATACGCTTGGCTGTAGCTCTTGTGTGAGGGGAGGGCGCAGGGTTTGGTGTTAAAGTTGTGCTTTTGTCTCTACCCCAGTGTGATCAATCATTCACCGTGGAACGTTTGCTTCTCTGAGCCTCAGTCTTCTTACCTGTGAGGCAGGAGTACTAATTCCTGTCCTGGTGATATTCAAGCTGAAACCTCTTCACCTCTCCACTAAACCTTTTCATGTTGTTGCTAATTATCTCAACCAGAATCTTGTAACTGTCTCTAACATGCATAGGGTAATAACAGCTGCTTATGGTCCCCTTGTGTAACATGGAAGTATCTGAACTTGTGTGCTGATATGTGACATTATTAGTAATTATAATATTAGTATTATTTAGAAATCTTTTTCTAGGAAGTTACAAAAAACTCAGTTCAAGCAGGCTTAACAAATGGACATTTATTGGCTTGAAACTAAAAAGAAAAATCAGGTGTAGACTCCAGGCTGAGATCTTTCCAAGCCCCAATTTCTTTTTACCTCTGAGGTCTCCTCCATTCTCAAGCACTATGTGGTGAACAAAAAACTACCAGCAATTAAGAATGAAAGTTCATGTTCAAGGCCTGCCTCCCCTTAGTCTAAATGAAGTCACAGACTCAATCCTGAGCAGCTAACATCCACAGTGGAATGTGGAACTGTGTCCAGGACTAGTCAGTCCAGGTGGTGTCAATCCTAAACAAGGAGTAAAGCCTGTTGGTAGCCAAAAGACGGGTTTCCACGAGGAAAACTGCAGCTCTGTAGTAAAAGGAAGTGTGAGTGGACTCTGGAAGGTAAACATAGCAAATGTGGAGTTGTATGACACAGACTGGCAAATGTGAGTTGAAATGAGGTGAATATGTCTACCCTTGTTCCATCTGACCCCTATATCAGGGCCAGACACAGTCCTTGAGGACGAACTGCGCATGGATTAGATTAAGTCCATTTGTGCCCCCTCCTTCACTTCAAGTCTCATGTTTCCCACTCTTGTCTTTCTTGCTCTTCCATTTTTGTTTCCTTTCTCAAGCTCATCACATTCATTCCTCCGGATTGGTCATGTCTTTGAAAGCCTGTGGATTCCTAAATGAGGATCTCTACCCAGCGCTCAGCTCTGCATCCTTCCTCCCTGATTCTGGTACTCCAGTGGCTTCAAGAGATGCATATTCCTTCACTAGACCTGGCCCCATGCTCTTCAAGGCCAACCCACAGGATCCAGTTTAAATACCTGTAACAGGCTTCTCTGTCACACCTTCCTTAACCTATCAAAAATCCCTAATGAGCTAGCTACTCCACTGTGGAACCATTTCTAAATAGCTTGTATTCTAGTGTTCTGGGCTATATGTAAAATGGATACCATTCAGTTTGCTTCAGAAAAATTTTGTAAGGAAAGGACAATTTCTATTTCAATATACATTAATTTCCTTTTTAGCAGCTGTCCTCATTGCAAACACCTTCAAACCTCTCATCAGCCTTAGAACACCTTTGTAATGACATATTTGCTCTACCTTTTCTAAGATGCATCCTAAAACATCCTCCAGCAGTCACCACTTGTCTGAATCAGACTAGCTAGAGCACAAAATGAAGAGGGCCTCATTTGGGGGGGTTTGTTTGTTTTCGTTTGATAGGAAAATCTAGAGAAAGACCAAGCGTTGCTTCACTTGTATCAGCCATAGTTACCATCTGGCATTCAGACAAAATCTAGAAAATATTTATTGTTTACACATTCCATTAATTTTTGTATTATTTTAATAATGTTCTACAACTAGAATAGAATTGCTTACACAATGAATAAATGTGGTGGGCAGATATACCCATGGAATTATGAGGAAGGGCTTCTGTTTGGTCAGATCACAATTTGACTGGATGTCATGGACATCATAGCCTGACATCTTTGTGGGGCACTTGTATGGGCTTCGTGTTCTTTAAACATTATTTAACAAACATCAAACACCTACAATAGGCACTACTGAGAAAATATGATGAAAAAACCCTCAAAGACATAAGCCTTACCTTCTAAGGGCTTACATTCTAAGTGAGAAATTGAGCTCTTCTGATGAAATGGTGCTACCAGGGTCTAGACCCCCTTTTCCAGCAGCAAGAGTAAAGAGAGTGCGTGGTCAGACGAAATCAGCCCACTACTGTATTCTCTGACCTTCACTCTTAGAAGAGTCCTCCTTTTTCTTTTGAGCTCTGTATTTTATAATCTTTAGCATTTTCCCATAAGCTTTTATCAAACATATATGGTTTGGGTTTGGCTTAGATCTTTCATCATATTTCTTATCTATAAATCAGGTAAATATCAAAATTATGTAAATCCTCCATAGCAACCAAATGGAAGATTACAATCAAATAAGTATCTGCATCTTATCACTAAATTGATAAGGAAACACAAAGGGCTTTGAAGCTGAATTCTGAAGCAGCTCCAGCTGCAGAACTTTATTGCTTTAGCAGAAAACCCAGATGACTGCTCTAATACTAAAGGAATCAGTTAAATTAATTTTTTGACTCATTTAACAAGCACCTACTTTGTGCCAGTCATTATTTGAAGGATATGCTGGGATCTTTTACATACAGATCCGTTTGTGCTCTTTTAGAGCTTATGCCCTAGGGAGGAGACAAACAATGAATATACAGACATAATAAAACATCAGATAATGTTGAGGGCTATGAAGAAGAAAGTAATTTGAGGGAACAACAGGTACTGGGTGTAGTGTATATACAGAGTAGTCAAAAATCTTTTAAAAGGTAGCATTTGAGCAAAAATCTACACGAAGCCATAGAGTGATTCATGAATGAACACTATATGAACACCAGAAGAACAATATATGTGAAAATGTAGTTCAGAATTCATGAAAAATTAATATAATAATTAGTAGAGCAGTGTTATCACTTAGCCTAATTATTCAACATATAGACTAAGTCTTATATTTAAGGAAGAGAAATTTTTTGAGCTTCAGCATTATTTGGACTTTCCCAAAAATCAAGGCAAGAAATGTTAGCCTTATCGAATGCTGCTGAGTTTTAAGGTTGGTTCTGCTCAAAGAAAGTACTTCTCTAAGTAACCTATTTCATCTTTAAGAGCCTTAAAAGCGAGTTGCTGTATTTCCCATTTTTACAGATCAGAAGATCAGGCAAAGAGAAGCTAAGTAACTTGAGTATTATATTTTTCCTGAGAAATTATTGAGCAGTTACTGGGCTGTGTCATATTCTGAATACCATAGCACTGTCCCTTAATAAAATTATGTTTAATCAATGTGTAAAGACAAAGCCAACATTCCCCCCCCCCTGACAAAAAACTACAGAAGTTAAAGGTGAGCTGGTACTGTATGGGCACACATGGTTAAGAAGTGCAAAGTTAAATACAAAGGGGCGGGTGGTATGAATATAAGCTGAATATGACTTGAGGGTAAAAAAATTTTGAATCTAACCTTCCTTTTATTTTTTCCACCCCTTCTCATATAAGAAGCAGTTGCAGAAACTAGGATGGTTAGCCTGGAGAAGAAAAGACTCAAGGGGCATTTGATAACTGTCTACAAATATTTGAAGAACTGTCATGTGGAAAAGAAATTAGATTTGTTCTGTATGTCCCTAGGGGTCCAAGTGATGGAAAGAATTCACCACAATATAAAGAAGGACTTTCAAACAAAATAAGGAGAACTCTAGAGCTCTCTAAAGATGGAACGGGCTCTTTGAGAGATGAGAACTCTGGTTGCCTAGGCAGGGCAGTCTTTTCAGTGACCTCTTGTACAAGAGAATCAAGAGAAAGATGGATGGGTGGATGGATTGCATGAATTTTAAGATTTCTTCTAAGGCTGAGAATTTATTACTTTACTAATGATAAATGAATTTTCTATTTATATCAAGATGCTTGTGAAATTCCTATCTCCATTAAAGAGTGTTTTCTGCTTTTAAAATTTTTGGAAATCGTATCTACAACTCTGCATGTTACTTTAGGTGCTTAATTGATAATAAATAATCCTCTCAAGATGTACTTTATTTCTTGTTTGCTCTTTCTAGGTCTCCAGCCATACACCAACTACAGCTTCACACTTACAGCTTGTACATCTGCTGGATGCACTTCAAGCGAGCCTTTTCTAGGTCAGACACTGCAGGCAGCCCCTGAAGGTAATTAAAAAAATTAAAAAAAATATATCCATGATTTGGGAGAAGTTTTCATATGGCATTTTGAAGTGAATTCTATAAACTCTTTCATTTCAAACAAAGGAGTCAAGTCGATAAATTATATTCTAGGCTCCCATTCTTCACGTTTGGTTCAGCTTTAAGTCTCCCAACATAAATTTTGCTTTCTGTTGCTTAAACCTCTTAAATTTAGTTTTCAGTGAAAAAAATATTATGTACTGGGATATAAAATTCCTCAAAAAATCAGAAGTTAAATATTTCTGGAATGCCTGATATATAACAAGGATGTGCTCACTGCCACAAAGAAGCTACCATCAAGTCAAAGACACAGGACAAGTACTTACACTTACATTAAGAGAGAGAATCAGGGTGCTTGGGTGGTTCAGTCAGTTAAGGGTTGGAGTCTTGATTACAGTTCAGGTCGTAATCTCAGGGTAGTGAGACTGAGCCCCGTGTTGGGCTCCAGGCTCAGTGCAGAGTCTACTTGGGATTCTCTCTCTTCCTCTGCTCCCCTTCCCACCCCCGCCACTCAAATAAACAAACAAATAAATAAATAAACGTGTTTTTAAAAAGTGAGAGGGGGGGACATGGTTGGCTCTGTGGGTTAAAGCCTCGATCCCAGGATCCTGGGATCAAGCCCCACATCAATCCCCTGCTCAGCGGGGAACCTGCTTCCCCTCTCTCTCTGCCTGCCTCTCTGTCTGACAAATAAATAAATAAAATCTTAAAAAAAAAAAAGTGAGAGAGAGAATCTGAAAGGTGATGTTAAGAAAGAACAAATGGTCAATAATGTTTTAATAATGTCTGGTGACAGATGGTGACCCCACCTATCATTGAGGAATGTATAGAATTGCCAAATAAATATGTTGTTCACATGAAACTAATATAACATTGTATAATAATCATACATCAGTTAAAAAAATGAACAGAATGCTCCAGTTAATCTGAAGAGGGAGAGATTATAACTCATTATGAAAATCAAAAAAGATTTGATGGAGCAAGTGAGTTTTTTCCTCAGAAAACAAGGATTTTGACAAATAAACAGTAGAGGAGATACAGAATCCAACACAGGTTGAGGGGATATAAAATGGGATCATCACCTTGGAAGGCAAATTGGCAATGTCTGTTAAATTTAGAACATTGATTTTCTATGACACAGTAGTTTCACATTCAGTATCTATGCCCGAAAACCCCTCTTCCACAAATGTACAAGAGACATATACCAGAATGTTTATTGAAGCATTTTTGGTATTTTTATTTAATGGAAAAATATCAGAAGCAATTTAAATATCTCTGCATAGGGGAATGGCTATATAAATGCAGGTATATTCACATTATGAAATTCCCATACCTTAGCTTAAAAGAATGAGACAATCTAAACATATGAAGAGGTAATTTAGAACTACATTAATGCATGGTATCTTTTATGTATAAAAATGCATAGAAAATTATATTCATTTCCATAGATAAATAAAAATTCAGAAAAAATTCTGGAAGCATACACACATAATAATGGTTACCAGTGGGTTGGGAATTGGGGTGAGTGTTATCATTTACTTTTAGAAGAAAGATAGGCTCAGAAGCTTGGGATAGTGATCAACTATTTTGCTCATCTTTATTATCAGCCTGTTTTAAATGTGGGGGAAACAGAGGCATACATGAGTTTATAAACAGAAATACGATGTTAATTACCATTGGAGAGTCCTGAACTGCTTGTCCATTACTCTTCTAATGAAGGGGATTGTTGTACCTCAGAATATTAGACCTGAACTTCCTACCAGTAAATGGGGAATAAAATGGAAAATTCCACATATGGGGCATATGGCTCCTCACCAGGATTTCACTAATGATGTTTTCTATATAAAGAATGTTTCATGTCAAAAAGCTTAGTGTTCCTTTGAAAGGAAGAAACCAGCAGTGGATTTTTTGGAAAGGTAAACTATCAAATGGATACTTTGATGATAATGGATAATTTCTAAAGGATCTATCAACCAGTTTTGGCTGCAGCTCAAATCTGGTAAAATAACAGGGTCTCTTGCTTCAGTGTGCTCATCAAATCCATATATTTAAATTCTTAGAAAATATGTGTCTATTTTCCCACTTTTCCCCCCAAAAATACTCTGGAAAAAGCTCAGATTTCATGACTTAAAAATTATAGCTTTCAACAACACAGGGGAGTGTGAGATGAAAAATGTTTTACTTGATTTCTTTTTTTAACGTAGTGCACCTTTCCTTTAACACAAATAACTGTGCACAGGAATAATAAACTAAATGGGCTTTCTTCTGCAGAACAAACATGGATAAAGAATCCATTTTCTGCCTGTATAAGTTCCATTTGTGAGTAACTTGTATGGGAAATAAATGTAGTCTGACTACTTAACTTGGGGGTTGTAGGAGAACAAATCAACAGCAACATTAAGTTCTGTTGTTTTACTGTAACGTGGAAATAAGCATATCATCTCGTGTTAAATTAGTAACCCAAATATAATTCATTACAAAATGCCTATTTGAGTGAATCCAACATAGTTTGAAGGTCTAACACTTGAGTGTCCTAAGCAGAAATGGAGAGAATGAAAAGAAGCATTGGTTCAAGCACCCTAAGCTCCTCTCATTTCTCTCTCTCATTTTCAATCTTAAAAAAAAAAAGCTGATGTACATTACTACCTCATTATAAGTTGGACATAATTCTCTACAGTTTTATCCTCACAGAAAATTTTGTACCTTCTGTCAAATAGGGAGAGTTCAAGTCGGATTTTTGTTTTCTTTTTAGAAGTGCTGCCCTACCGGCAAATTCTAATTTTAGAGTTCAGTTGTGCAAAATTGCAGGTATGCTTACCTCCAGCAATGGTCACATGGGGAGAAAAAGGAAAATGTGAATCTTTCTCAGCTGTGTTCCGGATCTCTCTTCCAATGACTTTTTTCTTTTAACTGTTGACGTTCCTTTAGATTCTTCCTCTACTCTTTGCCCTTGTAACACCATAGTATCTCTTGGAATTCTCAAGTACAAGCTCCCAGAGTCCTCAGCGCTCACAAAGCCTGCACATAGATTTAAGACCTGTGCATCCACCAATCTATAGATGTTTTCATTTGCGTGTTTTGCAAATACTTCAGTCTCGGTATTTCAACATTTAAAATCTCTCTCCTCACTACCCAGCTTATTTTTTTTCCCTTTTCCCTCCTTCAAGTACCGTCATACACCTCATCAGCCCAAAATGGACCTTCTTAATGTGTACCTTTTTTTTTTTCAGGTTGTAATGTGCAGTTCTTCCTAAAATCTTATTGATTTCAATTAATTTTAAGTTAATTAATTTTAATTTTTATTAAATTTTATTATATTTAGCAATTTTTATTAAATTATAATAAATTTTTAAATTTAAATTGTAAATTAATAAATCTAAGGAATTTCTGAATGTGTACTTCCTTTATATCCCTTTTGGTGTTGACTTAGTTCAGATGCCTTTAACTCCCCATAATTAGTCTTCCTGCCTCTAGTCATTTCTCCTCTTTCTCATATTAATTCTTCTCGCCCTTGTGCCAAAATAGACATACTTCACATTAGTCGGCTCCATAAATTCTCACTTCCTTCCAGGAAAAAAAAAATCCACATCTAAGTAAAGCAAAATAGAGCCCTCAAATTTTAACCTCTGCTATCCATTGAGCCTTTTGGCTTTTCCCACATGCCATCCAATGCACCAGTCATGCTGAGGTACTTGGAATTCTACCATACTTTCCTGTATTTCAAGGACTTTGTGTGGGTCCCCTCAGTTTAGATCTCTTTCCTACATCCTCACTCAGCTAACCCATTTTTTAAAAAATTTGGCTCACATGTCCTCCCCTTCTAGAAATCTGTTTCCCACCCATCCCCGTGTTACTCCAGGTCTATGTTGCTACCCTTCCTAAGTACTCCAAAGCACTATGCTTCCTAAAACATTTAGCAAAGTGGATTTTAAATTTTTATTCAGTCATCTTTATGCACCATAATACTATGAGTTCTTTGAAGGGTGTGGACTATACATCCTTATCCCTACATCCACAGTGCCTGACACAGAAAATGACACAAAATTGGGTGGAATGTTGGATAAATTTATAAATCATAATAGTCTAGAAGTCAAGGCATCCAGGACATCAACCAATACAAAACTGAGTCCCCTTACTGGCTTCCAAAAGAAAGCCAATCCATAATAAATACTGGTATTTTTAAATTAGAATGAAGATTTAAAGAGAAGTAAGAAGTGGATAATATTATGTGGCACTCTAAGCAAATGTAAAACAAATCTAATAGACATGTTCTTTTTTTGGTGGCTAATATTGCAAAAGACCTACCACCAAGGTTTCCTTCTGACCTTTCCTTCTTAAAGCTCTCAGCTAGTTTACCTCCTCCTGCCCACCTTCGAGATGATTTCCTCTTGACCTCATGACCATGCTTCTCCTTTCCTTGAATTGTCTCAACTCTGACCTTCTATTACGTAGGATAGGTTTTTCTGATGCCACCTGAGATTCAGGCTCACAGAGGAAAGCGGATTCTCTACCTGGGACCCATTAAGACATTTTACCAAAAGGGCATCTTATTCTATCAAAGATTTCTTGCAACTGCTAACATAATAGTGTCCCCATATCATTATACATGTAAAACCATATGGCATGTAGTATATTTTACACATTTCGGTTTCCTCTTATTTCCAACCCGGTAGATACAGGGTTGTTACCAACAAAACGAGAGCTTTCACCAGCTTGCATAAATATGAAACTCATTTTTTATTTGAAACCTGAAATAAACCCAAAATCTTGATTCATGTTATTTCATTCACTCCTCTATATCTACAGGCTGACCGACTAATTCAAAGTGGAAACTAAGCAAAAGCCTTCTTAGCATCTTGGTGATTTTTAATACATCCTTAAAGGTGAAAAAGACAGGATTGCAGGAAACAGATTATGAATGAAATTTCATACTTTATCTCTTAAATCAACAAATTAATATCATGTTTGAAACAGAACTCTAATTAGTTGCTTGACTCATCTAACAATGACTGGCAGAGAAACTGAGACATAAACGTATACTATAATTTGTGGATTTGTCCAGATATCTATTGCAGAACAAAATGAACTACTTTCTTCTTAGAAATAAGTTGTTCCTTTAAAAATCAGCAAGTTTGAGCTGTTTTAAAATCTGTCTTGATTTTCCTTGATTCTTTAGGATGTTCCTAAATAAATTGCATTTGAATGTCCTGAAGTTTTTTCTTTTAAAAGCGTTGAAATCTTATCCTGTACTGAATAACTTACACGAGAGATGAAATCAACCAAAAACTATTGATAACAGGGAACCTAATAGTTCATGCGTTCTTAAAAGCTGAAGAAGAGAATTGCAGTGTCCGTTCAGAGGATACCTAGATGACGACATGAAATGGCTGGATTGATCTTCCTCATTGCCTAGGTTCCCCATCGACATGTTTGTACATCTATAAGAGTATCTGAATGTTTGACCTTGAATGATAGTTGTCTGTGTATTTATTTTAACTTTTACAGAGGAGAGTAAACTCCTTGTAGGAATGAGCCACATCTTACTCATGCCTACATTCTCCGGAACTGCCTACAGTGCTTAACATAGTAATTTGTGTGTATTTATAATTAATTTACTTACTCAGTATCAACTAGGCATTGTACTACTATGCATTAAGATACCTTGACAAATAAGACAGAGGAGATTCTTGCCCTCATGAAACTAACTTTATATTGAAGCAGATCGTGCAGTGATAATGTAGAAATAATGATACTATCAAGAAAAATTATTATGATATTATCAGTGTTAAAGGAAAATAGAAAAGGTCCTAGGATAGAGAGAAAGTAGGTTGGGGTCACTTGAGATAAGATTAAAGTTATCATTAGAGAAGTTTGGTCAAATAAGACCTCCCTGTGAAGATGATACTCACACAGCTCACTGAACTATGAAAATAAATTGAAAAAATGTCATGTTGTCATAACCAAAAGTTCCAGGCAGAAGGAATGGAAGTGTGGAAGGTTAGAGGTGAGAAAGAACTGGAAGCATTCTAGGGATAGAGAGGAGTCTGCTGTGGCTGGAGCCAGGTAGATCATAACCAGAAAATATGTAGGATTGTTGAGGTTATCGTAAGGAATTGGAATTATATGAATAATTTCAAAAGGGTTGTATGTTTTACCAAGATTACAATGACTTATATATATACTTCATATTCTTCTTTAAGATTTTATTTATTTATTTGAGATAGAGAGTGAGCAAGAGAGCAGGAGCCGGGGAGCAGAGGGAGAGGGAGAAGCAGGCTCCCCGCTAAGGAGGGAGCTTGATGCAGGGCTCAGTCCCAGGACCCTGGGATCATGACCTGAGCCAAAGGCAGAGCCACCCGGGTGCTCTGATATATTTTATCTACTTTTATGAAGATTACGTGAAATAGAGAAGGGCAAGATTTAAAACTCAGAGACCAGATTAGAGGCTATGGTAGAGGTTCATAAGAGAAAAATGCAGCTTGGATCAGAAGAGATGGCACTAAATGTATAGAGATGGCACTAAATGTATAGAGAACTAGAGGCATTCAAGATAGAATGAGCAGGATTTGATGACATTGCATTTGAAGCTGAAAAAATGGGAGCCTCAAGAATAATATTTTTGTGTGTTTTGACCAAGAAAATGAATAGATGGACAAAATTGGGAGATGAATAGATTATAACAGAAGAACCAAGAGTTCTGTTTTAGATGTTTTAAGTTTTGATACTTTATTAGTCATCTACATGGAGGTGTCAGGTTGACAGCTGGGTTCAGGAGTCTGAAGCTCAAGAGAGTTTTAGTTTAGACATATGCAATTGGTAGTGTTCAACTTCTAGATGATACTTAAAACTAAGAGTGAGGTGAAGATCACCTCGAAAGTGAACGTTGGAAAACAAGAGGAGAAGAAAGAAGAGGGAGCACTAAGGGAGAGGAGAAAGCCTAGGTCTCTGAGGCCCATTTTTGAGATCCAGTAGGGGGAGACAAGCCAGTAAATGAGAGAAAAGAGGAAAAGAGGCCCAGCACCTTGTATCAGAGAGACAAAGGCAAAGTATGGTATTCATTGAATTTGATAATTCAAGTAAATACTACTTTATGATTACTTCCACATATTCCACGTCTATAGGCATCGAAGTTTAAAATTCCTGGGTAGTATTTCAGGCCTTGATTAAACTCAGGCTCACAGCCGATACAGAGAAATCTTCCTCCTCTCAATGTCTGACATTCACTTTCTAAAGATAATTTACAAATAAAATAAAGCACTAAAAAGTGTATTTATACCCAATTGTACATTTTACCTCTAAAGTCAGGAAAATGTATTTTGGTTGCTTCGCCCTGAGATTTTTTTTAACAACAGACAAAAATATCATAAGATGTGAGGTTGTGGTTTGACTTTTGATAAGGTATATATTTTATTCAAACAGTAAAACCTCATTGTGTTATTTTTTTCCAGGGGTTTGGGTGACACCTCGACACATTATCATCAATTCCACAACAGTGGAGTTATTTTGGAGTCCGCCAGAAAAGCCCAATGGCCTCATCTCTCAGTATCAATTGAGTCGTAACGGAACCTTGGTTTTCCTGGGTGGCACTGAGGAGCAGAATTTCACTGATAAAAACCTCGAGCCCAACAGCAGGTGAACTAAAGAAAAATTTTACTGATCATATAGTTAGAATTTAAAATTCTTCAGCGCTGAAAAGAGTGCACCTCAAAATGAAACAATAATAAATTAATTGGATGATTAATCTCTGTGTTCAGTAGCCATTCCATAACTGATTAGATATTTTAATTCATTTCAGATGTTGAAGACTCAAGTGCTAACTCATAACTTTAGTCTTTAGAGTACATGACATCTTTTAAGTATATAAAATACACTAAGTATTAAACTTTAAAAAAATTATCAAATTATCTTCAAAAACATGCATTCCTAAGCTAGCAATAAAAAAGATTTAAAGAGTTTTGTTTTACATCAACTAACTTTTCTTCTAATATAATGTTTTCTCTGCTTGCTGCACTCTGTATAGGTATGAATGGTTTTGGGGGGAAATTTCCACATATTTGCAATTCATTCCGATTCATATCTCAGCAGAAACAAAATGTATCTTAGATCAACAGATGTTTTACTGCAGAGAGTAGAGATCAATTCAGTTTTATTGTAGAGAGTAGCAGATCAATTTAGAAACATCTTCCTCTAAACATATTTCCCTGAACTCCAACCTAGGTAAAAATGGCAAAGATTGGGGCGCCTGGGTGGCTCAGTGGGATAAGCCTCTGCCTTCACCTTGGATCATGATCTCAGGGTCCTGGGATCGAGCCCCGGATCGAGCTCTCTGCTCAGCGAGGAACCTGCTTCCCTACCTCTCTCTCTGCCTACCTCTCTGCATACTTGTGATCTCTGTCAAAGAAATAAATAAAATCTAAAAAAAAAAAAAAATGGAGAAGATTAATTTGAATCCTTCACAATCTACTTGCAAACTCAAAGACTTTCCTGAAATCTAATTGATTACTAGCAGGTTAAAAATAAAGTGGGAAGGGGCAGAAATAGTGACAGTCTAGAGTGATGCCTATTCTGGAAAAATTATCAAGTCAACAATGATGTTTCTGGACAGGGAGCAGAAAATTTGCAATTTGTCATAATTTAGGACTAAGCAATGGAGAGAAAGCCCAACAACCGTTGTTCAAGTTTCTTGTGCATTGCCTTATCACAATCCTTTCTTTTTAATATAGATACATTTATAAATTGGAAGCCACAACTGGAGGTGGCAGCAATCCTAGTGATGATTACATTGTACAAACACCTGTACTGACACCAGAAGAAATCCAGCCTCCATATAATATCACAGTAATCGGGCCTTATTCCATATTTGTAGCTTGGACCCCACCAGGTAAAGAAATAAAATTGTGTGTGTGTGTGTGTGTGTGTGCGTGCGTGCACATGTATGCACATGCATATGTGTATGTAAAACATTTCACAGAAAGTTAATTGAAGATAAGGAGGGAAATGTAAATTTAGTAAAGTAGAAGGAAATAGCCTGTCTCCTGGATAAGTACAAACAGAATAATACAAACCAATTACTAAATCTATACATAAATAAGTATATGCATATATACATACAGATACAGATGTAGGCATGTAGATAAAGATATATAGATACATAGATATATTCTTTTCTTTAAAAGTAATACTTTCTTTTAAGTACTAAAATCTGCCTTCTTATTTGTATACAACCCAGGTAAGTCACATAGATCTGAATGACCTCAAACATTCATTCTGCAGGACTCCCAAGATTGGATCATTGATGTTAGATGATTCAGCCTTTATTATAGCAGTGAGTAAGGAATTCAGAAAGACAGTAGTTACTCTACCCTTTCTATTAGATTGTGGCCAGTTATGGTAGTTGAATTTTGCCCCTCTAAACTATATAGACTCGATTGTGCCATTTAGTCACTAGTGGGTTGCTTTTATGGCTTAGTGAATTATTATATTTTGATGTAAGCTTCATCCTTAGGTACAAATCTGATTGCATTAACACCGTGGAATAGGGATTAAAGTGAAATCTCTCTGCTCTGTCTTTTAACATAAGGAAAGTATGGAAATGCTGTTGCAGTAAAATTTAAAATGGATTAAGGTGTTAAATTCACTTCAAAATGTGATTTTATCTCTAATATCTAGTCTTCAGATAAAATTGACACAAATTTCTATTATCTCCATTGGAATAAGTTTAGCTACAGTCGAACATGCACTGAAAACAATTGGTGAGCAACTATGTTGGCCATCAGCAAGTCCATTCCATAAAATAATTAGCAAAGATATATTTTTCATTTACTTGAATGATTATCTCAGCCAAAAACTTGTACTTTTGAAAAAGTACCATACCAATTCATGATAAAAACCCTCAACAAAGTGGTTATAGAGGGAACATACCTCAACATAATAATGACCATATATGAAAAACCCACAGCAAACATCAGACTTAATGAAGAAAAACTGAGAGCTTTTCCCCCAAAGGTCAAGAACAAGACAAAGAGGTCCATTCTCACCGCTTTTAGTCAATATAGTACTGGAAGTCCTAGCCACAACAATTAGACAACAAAAAGAAATAGAAGACATCCAAATTGGTAAGGAAGATGTAAAGCTTTCACTATGTGCAGATGACATGAAACTCTATATAGAAAACCTAAAAGACTCCACCAAAAGACTATTAGAACTAAAAAATGAATTCAGTAAAGTTTGCAGGATAAAAATCAATGTACAGAAATATGTTGCATTTCTATGCACCAATAATTAATCAGCAGAGTAATTAAGAAAACAATATCATTTATAATTGCACCCAAAATAATAAGAAACAATCCTAAAATTTATATGGAACCACCAAAGACTCTGAATAGCCAAAGCAGTGTTGAGAAATGAAAAGCAAAGCTGGAGGTGTCACAATTCCAGTATTCAAATTATATTACAAAGCTGTAGTAATTCAAACAGTACAGTACTGGCATGTAGGTCAACAGAACATAATAGAAAGCCTAGGGACAAAAGCCCACAATTATATGGTCCATTTATCTTCGACAAAGCAGGAAAGAATATCCAATGGGAAAAAGACAGTCCCTTCAAGAAATGCTGTCAGGAAAACTGGACAGCAACCAGCAATGAATAAAACTGGATCACTGTCTTATACCATACAGAAAAATAAACTCAAGATGCATTAAAGTCCTAAATGTGAGATCTGGAATCATGAAAATCCTAGAAGAGAGCACAAGCAGTAATTTCTCTGACATTGGTGTGCAACTTTTTTTTAGATAGGTCCCCTAAGGCAAGGGAAACAAAAGCAAAAATGAACTATTGGGGCTTCATCAAAATAAAAACTTCTGCACAGTGAAGGAAACAATCACTAAAACTAAAAGGTAACCTTCAGAATGGGAGAAGACATTTGCAAATGATATATCTGATAAAAGGTTAGGAACCAAAATATATAAAGAACTTTAAAAATTCAACCCCCAAAAAATAATAATTCAATTTAAAAATGGGCAGAAGATATGAACAGATATTTCTCCAAAGAAGGCATACAGATGACCAACAGACATGAAAAGATGCTTTTCATCATTTATCATCAGGGAAATGCAAATGAAAACTACAATGTAGTTATTCTCTGACCCTTGTCAGAGTGGCTAAAAACAAAAACACAAGAAATAACAGGTGCTGGTGAGGATGTGGAGAAAGGGGAACCCTCTTGCACTGTTAGTGGAAATTCAAACTGATGCCACTACTGAGGAAAACAGTATGGAGTTTCCTCAAAAAGTTAAAAATAGAACTATCCTATGATCAAGGATTCACACTACTGGGTACTCACCCAAAGAATAAAAACGAATGCTAATTCAAAGGAATACATACACCTCTATGTTTATAGCAGCGTTATTTACAATAATCAAGATATGGAGGCAGCCCAAGTGTCCATCAATTGATGAGTGGATAAAAAAGATGGCATATATATTAATAATGTGTATATTAATAATATATGTTATATTCATGTGCATATTATATATATATAATTCACCCATAAAAAGGAATTCATTCCATAAAAAGGAATGAAAGGATAGAGCGAGAGAGTATAAAGCAAGATGAAATGTCCATCAGAGAAGTACAAATACCATATGATCTCACTCACGAAGAATTTAAGAAACAAAACAAAAGAGCAAAAAGAGAGACAAACCAAAAACAGACTCTCACTACAGACAATATACTGATGGTTACCAGAGTGTGCGCGGGTGGTGGGCGTGGGTTAAATAGGAGATGGGAATTCAGGAGCGCCCTTGCTGTGATGAGCACCTGGTGATGTATGGAATTCTTGAATCACTCTATCATACACCTGAAACTAATACAGAATCCTGTGTTAACTAACTGGAATCAAAATAAAAACTAAATCAGCAAACAAATGGGCAATAGAGCCAAGAAGGTAACATAGAGGCCTAATATATAAAACTTAAGTTCTCATCAACCAGCATCCTTCTGATGTCATAATCTAAGATCAAAAACAAAAACAGAAGGGTCTTAATTTGGTCAAACTCACAGGAGAAAATTTATCAAAATCTTTATAAGCAAAGAAAAAGGTAAGCCTCTCTAAGATATTAAATATAAATGATTCCATCCACCTTTGCTTTAAAATGAATATACAGCACATTAAATTAGAGCAAAGGAATGATCACCAGCCCCAGCCTGTGAAATACAGCCCTGTAATCCTTACCTCAGTTCTAGGAGCATAGATATTCTTGAACTCCATTCTTAACTTCAGTGGAAGAAAACCCAT
The DNA here is from genome assembly GCF_009829155.1 of Mustela erminea. Lineage (NCBI taxonomy): Eukaryota > Metazoa > Chordata > Mammalia > Carnivora > Mustelidae > Mustela > Mustela erminea. The sequence continues at coordinate 55,310,355 of NC_045630.1, read as the reverse complement.
ATCTTCTGCTGCAGAAAATATACGAACTTACATATCCCTTTACAGAATCTGTCTCAACTTGAATGGACCAGCATGCTATCTTACTGTCTTTGAGCATATTTCTCCTTGGCATCTTTATGAAGCTGTGGTGCTTCTGTGCCATCGAGTAAAATGAAACAGAAAAGAGCCAGTCTGGGACTGGATTTTGCCTATGAACCAGAGATTTCTCAGAATCCCACCAGAGTCTTCCACAATCCAGATTCTCAAAGAACAATAAGAGAAAGTCCAAGATGATAAGCAAAAAAAAAAAAAAAAAAAAAAGCCATGTGATCGGGGGTTCCATGGCCTATCAAATCACTTGTCATTTTAACATTATTATACACATAAATTGCTTATCTGAAGATACCTTTTCTTTTAAGACAATGGATGTCGGATGAAAGAGAAAACAGGACTCACATCTCAATTCTGCCACCTGTTAGCTGACATCAACAAGTCGGTTCTTCTCCCTGAGTCTCTGTTCGGTGCAGCCATAAAATGGAGACAATGGTAGTACATACATTTGGGTGGTTGTAAAGATTAAATGAGGTAATTTATATAATTAGCATACATTGGCTCTGTACATTAGCCTGTGAATAGTGATGATTTTTTTTGGAGAATTATTTTTGTCTTCAATTATTTATTTTTAAAATGTATTTGCTCCAGCCTTTGCTAGGTGCCAAGGGCCCCGTTTTCAAAATGTTAAAACAGTGCACTGCAGGATTGCACTTGTAAATGTTTAAGACTTCTCTTGAATTTCCAGCAAAAATGCAATATGACAAAAGTTATATTTTTCTTTAAGTTCAACATCATATTTTTATGCTCAGTGTATAATGTTTACACTTAGAAAAGGATCGTTGTGAAATAAAGCACAACTTCTGCTTTTTTTAACGTAACCTTAACTCTTGCCTACCTCAGGCTTTGTAGAAATTGTTCATTCTAGCGCATCCTTGGGGGTATTGTAGAAAAGCTTCACACGCTAACTCTGGCCATGTAACCAATGGTTAATAAATCTATAATATCCAGACCTGTCAATCTTTTAGTTTCAGATGTACAAAATCCATTACAGAAACCCCGTAATATATGGAAAGATTAAAATCTTAAATTAAACTTTTTTCCTGGTGCCTAGAAGGATTTTGAACTCTGTAAACAGGCAGATTATTTTGACTTCTGTATAATCTACAGTTGATTTTATTGGAAAGTACCTCATGCTGTGTTTTGATTTGGATAATAAAAACATTTTTCTGTTCCTGAAGAGTCACAAATATATATTTTAAACTGAAAGAAAACAAACTTGTTATAACCAGAGGTTGTTTATTTGCTCACAATCAAGAGCTTTCAAGGTACTCATCATACTCCTCTACCATTATGCAATGATTACATCATAAGCAGAGCTGAAAATTGGGCCAAGTAGTCCATACCTGCAGTTCCCCAAACCTGAACAAACATTAGAATCACCTGGAAAGCTTTTGCAAAGACCGGTTCTCAGTCACAAGTTTACTGAATCAGAATCTCCTGGGGTGGAGTCAAGAAATCTAGATTTTTTTTTTAAGCTTCCCAGATGATTTCAATGTTTTCCAAATTTAGTCATCATGAATTACATACACCAAGCAAAAGTGGTCAGGTACAATATTTTTTTCAAAACGTGAGTCGAACCACTTTCTCTTGAATGTTCAAAACCAAAATAGTGGTTAAATCAACTGGGTTTTCTCACATGTATTTTGTTTTGTGGTCAGTGTGAATAGAGCGACTTTACACAGGTAAGTTGCTGGGAGAAAACAATGTCCATGTGGCTGCTTGGCAACAGAAAATTACTTAGGCAATTAAGTGGGCTTTCAGTTTATAAATTATTATTTCAGTGATATCTATAAATTAATTCTTACTACATGTTTTTAAATTTTACCAGAAAAGGAAGTGAGATCCAGGAAATGTGGAATATACAGGGGAAGCATAATTAGAATACTTATGGTGAATATCACTTACATTCAATATATCACTTGTTTATAACTTGCCTTTTGTTAAATTTCCAACATATGCCAAACACTTTGATAAACATTTTCCCTGCCTTACCTGAGTTTATACTGATAAAAACCCTAGAATACAAGTAATATCATTATTTCCATATTAAGATAAGAAATTTGAATCTCGAAGTAGTAATATAGGGGTACCTGCGTGGCTCAGTGGGTTAAAGCCTCTGCCTTTGGCTCAGGTTATGATCTCAGTGTCCTGGGATCGAGCCCTGCGTAGGGCTCTCTGCTCAGCCAGGAGCCTGCTTCTCTTCCTCTCTCTCCCTGCCTCTCTGCCTACTTATGATCTCTCTCTGTCAAATAAATAAATTAAAAATCGTGTAAAAAAAAAAAAAAAGAAGAAGTGATATGATATACTCAAGGTTACAAGCAAAGCCAAGATTCAAATTCAGATCTGTTATAAGAGCAATCTCCACAGGTCTTTGGCTTAACTCTTAAATCCATATCAAGCTTTTTGTTTATTTCCCACCATCTTTTGGATTTGTGATACAACTGTATTTTTTGAAATAGTAGCCCAGAGGGCCGAGAAACAGAGCTAGTTATTGGCAAATACCAAATGATTGGGGAAGAATGCTTTTTATTTGGCATGCCTAGACCAGAAGAAGTAATTGTGGAAAATGGTGAGTCCCTGAAGGGAAAATACTTACCTACAGTAGTTATCTTCTGTGGCATGAAGGAACTGGTAACCAGAAGTCTGCCTATTCAACCGAAAGTCAGGAAAGAATAGACATGACCTAGCAAAACCAGATTCCAAATGCTGAAAGATTTCAGTTAAGTGGGAGAGGGAGTCATTTCTCAACCACGAAAAGAATATTCCAGGACTATTTTAAAGCCTCGATAGACATTCTCTTACCTTTCAGGTAAGTCCTGGTTCATTGTAGCTCATTATTACTTGACAAATGTCAGTTGTAAGATTATCAAGACCCTTCAAGCTCTAGAAAATCAAGATTTCTACTCTTTTGCATATCATTTGTACCTTCAAATCAGATGATGCAGAAACAACATATCCTTTTAAAATATTTGCTGAATTAATGGAAGAAGAGAGTAGTGAGTAAGTTTCTAAAATTTGTCATTCAAGCAAATATAAATAAATTTTGGATTTTCTGTTGCTTAAAATTATTCAAACATGGGGCACCTGGGCGGCTCAGTGAGATAAGCCTTTGCCTTCAGCTCAGGTCATGATCTCATGGTCCTAGGATTGAGCCCCGCATCCGGCTGTCTGCTCAGCTGGGAGCCTGCTTCCCCCTCTCTCTCTGCCTGCCTCTCTGCCCACTTGTGATCTCTCTGTCTCTATCAAGTTAATAAATAAAATCTTTTTTAAAAATAATTCAAACACTTGACTTCCTGTAGAATCCTATCCCTCTCTCCACACTAATTCAACCCTAAACATACATACATGTGCACACACACACACACACACACACAAATACATATTTCTTCTTTAGAGACAAATAGGACACATACACGTATCTTCGAAATATTAGATGTCATCTTGTGGATGCATAATTTTTTCGCTTATTTCTGAAAAAGGAATACTGGTTTCTAGGTGGAATGGGCTCCACCATTTAGTTTTCCCATGACCTTGGGCAGGTTCCACAATGTCTCTGAACTTGAGGTTTCTTGTCTGTGAAACAAAGTATCAAACGCCCACCCTGCATTGCTTTTATGTGAAGTCGGTGAAGGAGCATGGTACACATTTAGTGCACACTGCCTGGAAGCTGGCTATTATTATTCAAGCTACAGACAGCAGCCTGCCTAGCTGATTCCTAAACATTCCTTCTCACCCCGTACCAGCTCTTAACCTCAGGTCCAGACTTACACATTTGTATTAAAAAGAGTGGGGGATACATGTTCAACTAATGGGTAAAAAAAATCACAGAAAATGAAGCAGCAAATTGTTCCTGGAACATAAATGGTTTACTCAGGATAAGAATAGAGATACTCCTGCTATTTCAGAATCCAAACACTCGAAATTATTTGAACTCTGAAGGTAATGATGAGTCTTTCTAATTTATCAAGGTGATGACTGTATTTTGAACTGTTCTAGCCCTTCATCATGTTCTAATTAACAATGTCATTGCATTCAACACATTTCCTCACTAAAGATGGTGAGTTATTTAGGTTTAATGCATAATCTCGAAGTACTGGTGTGTGTCCATTCATATTTATCTCTTAGTCCATTAAAGAAAACAATTAGCAACTGTTCTTCTGAAAAATCATTTCAATTAATATTGCTTAGGAATAAAAAATATATTGGTTAGGAAAAAAAATGCTTTTTATTAACCAATTTTTGATTAAAGGGTAGTTAGCCATGATATGGCCTATCTAAAGACCTTAGGCATCTTGGTGTTCAGTTAGCTAATCAACCGCAGTGTATTAGATCAGATAATATCTATTTAAAGTCAAAATTGTCATTAAGTGCCCTAAAAAAAATTTACTTTGCTTTAACTGGGATGATTCAACTTTGACAATTCTTTCAGTTTTCTTTAAGTGCAAAAACCAAGTGACAGTAGTGCTGAATTTCAGAAGAAAGTATAAAACTCATTTCAATGATTTATGTTTTATTTAGCACAGTAAATCTTTATTCAGCTGTACTGAGGTATAATTGACAAATGAAATTATAATACATTTAAAGATTACAATGTGATGATTTGACATATATAACTGTGAAAAGATTTGCACCATCAAGTTAATTAATGCTAACATCTTATCGCATATTTATTTTTTGTCTTTCTGGCGAGAACACAAATTCTACTCTCTTAGCAAATTTCAGTTATACCCTACAGTATTATCAACTATAGTCACCACGTTATACCTTAGATCCCCAGACCTTATTCATCTTATAGCTGAAAGTTTGTACCTTTTTACCATCTTCCAGCCCCTCATAGCCACCATTCCACTCTGTTTCTATGAGTTCTTTTTTTTTTTTTTTTTAAGGTTCCACACATAGGTAATACTGTAAGGTTATTGTCTCTGTCTGGCTATTTCACTTAGTTTCATCCATTCTGGCCCTTCAGTTTCATCCATGTTGTTGCAAATGGAAGTATTTTCTTCTTTTTATAAGTCTGAATAATATGCTATTTCATCTATACTACATTTTCTTTATCCATCCCTCCACTGAAAGCCACTTCGGTCATTTCCATACCTTGGCTATTGTGAATAATATTGCAATGAACTTGGGAGTATAGATAGCTCTGTGAGGCAATGATATCATGCACTTTGGATATGTACTCAGAAGAAGGTTTGCTGGACTACAGAGTAGTTCTATTTTTAATTTCTTGAGAACCTCCATACTGTTTTCCATAGTAAACTGTCACTGGCAATATGAGCTTCCATTCCCAACAACAGTGTACAAACAGTCCCTTTTTCTGCATTCTCACCAGCATTTGTGATCTCTTGTCTTTTTGATAATTGTCATCCTGAGAGGTATGAGGTGATATCTCATTGTGGTTTTATATTTGCTTTTCCCTGGTGATTAAGGATGTTGGGCACATTTTCACATATCTGTTAGCCATTTGCTTGTCTTTTTTGGGGGGAAATGTCTATTTGTAGCCTTTTTCTATTTTTTAATTAGGTCTTTTTTATTTTGCTATTGATTTGCATGAGTTCCTTGTATATTTTGGATATTAGCCTCTTTTTAGATAAATGGTTTGCAAATATCTACTACCATTCCATAGGCCACCTTTTCATATTGATGGTTTCCTTTGCTGTGCAGAAGCCTTTTAGTTTGATGTGTCCCACTTGTCAATTTATTTTGTTGCCTTTGCTTTTGTTATTTAATGAATTTTATTGAGTTCTAATATGTAGTAGGCATTTTTCTAAGAGATTAATATGTATCTCATTTAATGTTTTTAACAACCTAATATAGTATAGTATAATACAGTATGTCCTATTGTATAGTACAGATAGTATAGTATAATATAGTATGTCTATTGTTTTGCCTATTTTACTAATGAGAACAATTTAGATACTCTTTAGTTATTTTGTCTAGGTTATTTATCACAAATGTGTTGTAGCCAACCCACAATGCATCTGACTCCAAGTTCTACGATCAAAAGCACTGCCATTTTCTCATCATTTTTCTACATAAACAATGCAGAAAACAAATGATTTTTTTCTAAGCTCTACTATAATCCAGTTCAGAAGCTAAAAAATAATTTTGCTTTAAATATAGCAAATATGAATGAGGACAATGTAATTTAAGAGCAGCTCGTCCACTAACCCAGTAGGAGTGTTTTATTTGTAGCTTAAAATTTCATGAGATGTAACTCATTAGCCTTTAGGTATACTGAATTATCTATTCACTTTAATGAACATGAAAATATTTGCTGAGCCCCTACTCAGAGGCAAGGTATAATGCTAGACACCCTGAGAGTTATAAAGAAGAATGAGACGTTATCCTTCCTGTCATAACCCTACTATCTATTAAGGTAGAAAGGGCATAAAATGACCACAATTATATGAACTTATGTAAAATTTCCATACAGTTGTTACAGATTTGTGTTTAAGAGAGTCTTGTTTCGGGGCGCCTGGGTGGCTCAGTGGGTTAAAGCCTCTGCCTTCGGCTCAGGTCATGATCCCAGGGTCCTGGGATCGAGTCCCGCATGGGGCTCTCTGCTCAGCAGGGAGCCTGCTTCCTCCTCTCTCTCTGCCTGCCTCTCTGCCTCCTTGTGATCTCTGTCTGTCAAATAAATAAGTAAATAAAATCTTTTAAAAAAGAAAAAGAGAGAGAGTCTTGTTTCACTTCCAAACCCTCAAAAGGGCATAACCGAGATATGCCTACCTATGCAACAAAGAATTGTCTAGCTGATTTGTTCAAAGCATTACATTAAGTGCAACCAGTGTTTTGAAGCAGCTATCAAACCGAATTAATAGTTTTCCTCTTAGAATTGTTCCTGCTTCAGCTCCTAAAAAAAGATTTTAAAAAAGGATTATTTGATTGACTTGTCCCATTGTAAAGTATGCACCTGCTGTGAAATGAAGCCACTGAGAAAAAAAAAAAAGTTGAATAATTTAACTTTTTTATTTGTAAAGATAATCAGGGTTTTTCTGATTACATCTTAACTTCATAAATGTTAAATAACCTATCAGCATCTAGTTGTTGTAAATTATGAAAAGGAGCATTGCGAGGAATATTAACCAACGAAATCCTTGTTCTTTAGTGAACAAGAAAATGTGTTATGGCAGCTTGTCATTGTGGGACTGGTAACTTTGACACCAAATAACAAAACTGCCATTTGCACTTAGGGTAAATTGGTTCACTTGAGCTTCCACTGCTCCTCTTGCTCTGACATAAATTTATGAACTCGGGAACTAACCAAGTCGTGTGGCTTCCCAGCTGATTTTAACAAATATGCCCATTTCATTTCATTTAGTCATCAGAATACCAGGGGGCTAGGTTGTTTCAGACTCATTGCAGATGGTGTAGGGTTTGCAGGAACACAGGAGCCTTTCATGTCACAGTCATGTAAATTATGACAGTGGAGGGGCCCTCTTTCCTAAATACATGTCACTGTTTGACATGCTCACAGCTTCAAGGAGCATTTTCTCTTTCAGCACCTCATAGGTATATGTAAAGGACATTTATTTCCAATTAAACAAGATGTGAAAAATACATTTTCCGGGTTCATGCCTTGACTAGCCATGTTGAAACCTAGATCAAGATAATGTCTATATTTGAAATGTAGCAGAAAGACAGCTTTGTTCCCTGACCCCCTAGGAGTCCTGTCCTGCTAAGCAGAGAAGTTATTGAAAGCAGCCCAGTAGGTACAGAGGAAGACATTCAGTAAAGCGCAACCTCAGATGAATTGACGGAAAGACCATTTCTAAATTATGGCTAGAAATGGAAAAATATCTTCGTAGGAATACACTTGATCATATCCAAGTATTCATTAAAAAACCTAGATAAAATATTGTTATAAAGAGATCTACTTAGATGAATATAACAGTTATTTGGAATTAGAATAGAAACTATACTTTTTAAAAAAGGTGGGTTCGGAGCGTTTGAGAGCTGATAAAATAGTGTCGGAGATGTGGGTTTTTTTTTTTTTTTCCATTTTGTTCCATTTCATTTTGTTTTGCTGAGATGTCTGTCATTAACTCAGCACTTTCTGTTCGCAGGAATGTACTAAAATGTTTTACATGCATTTTCTAATTTAATCCTTATAGCTCTTTATGAGGTGGCTATTATTATCATCATTTTACAGATGAAGAGACCAGCGTTCATAGAGGTTAAGTAATTTACCAGAAACAAATAAGAGCAGAGAAGTGACTTGATCTGCCTGACTCCATTCTGTGGTTGGTCTAGTGCAACAAGAATGATAGAATATTTTTCAAATGAGTGTTTGTCAAACTTTTCTATAAGATCTATCCCAGGAACAGAGAAGACAAAATGAACATGCGATCAATCCTAGGAGTTCTAGAAACCACCGAAAGTAATCACCATAAGTTTGCAATTTCTTTAAGGTCTTGCTTTTTAGGTTAAAAACTCGTACAAATTTGCCATTTTATTCCAATGTGTTTATCTTCAACCAAAAAATAATGTATTTTATAATTTATCATTAGGGAATTTATTTATTTATTTATTTATTTATTATCTATCTCCTTGGATAAAGAGTGCTACGCTGTTATATTTTAGGATATTAGATCACTCTGGAGAAAGCTGACCCCAATAAGTTCAATGTCCAGGCAATTCTTTCTGTGTTCATTGTGTTATAAATATGCAGGTACAAACAGCAGCCTTTTTCCCCCCACCATTTTACAGACTATGTCAGGGTAACAATAAGGAGAAACAGCCAAAATGGGATGTGCATACTGTGACATTCCAAGATACTGTGAATGGAAATTTCCATTAGCCTATCTTCCTGCTGAGAGGTCAAACTACAAACTGAGAGGGTCCCTGATCAAGTCTTCAATCTCTTTTACTACCTGGAACAACAGTCTCCAAAGAACATTCTTAGTGGGGAAAAAAAAAGCCTGATTATACAGCTCTTTATTTTACTTCTAATGTAGTATATAGGTTTTCCTCACCCATTAATGGACTAAGAGCTTCAAATGGTCCCTCTAATCAATTCTCTGCATCCAACTCTCAAACTTCATTTTAACTATAGCAGTCTTTTTGGGAGCAGTAAAACCATTGCCAGTTTCGTCTTATAGTTGGGAATTAGGAGTCAAAGAGTATCTTCTAAATAAGCCCAGTATGTGTATTTACGATGCCGTTAAAGAGAAAAATAAATTTATTTACATTTTCTAGCCATTAATCTTTGTCATGGTATCTTTTTTCTTCATAGAAAAAAAAAAATAACATAGAAATGTCTACTACCTAAGATGCAACAGAACTGTGGGCCCAGTCAAAGTTTCATCCTGTGTCTGCAGAAGATTACCCATGATGATTTAATTTTAAAGCAATACTGAGCAACTCATATTAGATGGTGTTTTGATTGCATCACGAATAGGACTTGTACTTGTTCAAAACACTGATTATGTCAGCATAAACTTCTGCTGTCATTTAGTTAGTTCTAAGGTGACTATGGAGTTATAACAACTGACCAGTCAAAGCTATGATCACTCAGTACCAATATAATTTTCTAGTCTTGGACTTTTTAGGAAGAAAACTCCATACCAAATTTTTGTGAACAAGGAAAAGTGGGATTCTGCTGGTTTCCCTTGCTCAGGCAAGGAAGCCTTGCATTTCCCAAATTTTAAAGGTCAAAGTGGCATTCCAGGAAAAGGTGCCATGTTTGTCCTTGTCTTTAAAAATACTTTGACAGAAATCCACAAGGGTGGATATGTGTAGGGTATGTGTATCTCAGTTTCGGAAACTTACCCTTCAGAGCTTCAAATATTCACCTATAATTTAGTTTCCTCAGTAAGAATTCTAATTTTTCCATTTCTTCCCTCTAATCAGTGTTCAGTAACTGTTCTGCCTGGCTACCCATGTTGTCTCAAAATTATCCTCTCATTTTTCCTCAGTTGTCCTAATCCAAGTTTCCATTACCAAGAGAGAACATAAATAGAGAGAGATAAGCTTTGTTATCAGATGGGTCTGAGTTCAAGTGTGACTACCCCAAGTAATCAACTGGCAATCTGGAACAAGGTGCTTAGTTTTCTCGTCTTGAAAAAATGCAATAACATTTGCTTTACAATATTGTCCTAAGATTTCAATCATTCACTCAAACTGACGTTTATTGAGCTGCCACTTTGTGCTAAACTCTAGGCACTGAAACTACCCTGGGGATAAGAACAGAGCCCCTGACTTTATGGAGTACCCTGTCCTGCATGCAACCAGAATGCAATGGAGATGGCTGTTCTTGTTTGGGTTATTGCTGCAACTGTGTAGAAAGAAAGCAGGGTCGACTCCAGGAGTCTTACCCAAAGGCTTTACTCTAAGGCCTTTGGCATAGGAAAGAAGAACAACAGATTTGGGAGTGGAAAATACAGGGATACGCTTTGGACCTGTTGAGATGGAGGTCTCTGTGAAGTAGGTTGCTGAAAATAGAAATTAGGAATGCAAGAGAGATAAAAAGCCAGAAATAGGAATTTAGGAATCAATGATAGAACAGCAGTAATTTAAGTCATTAGAACAAATACAACAGATAATTTAACAAGGATGCTCTAATTTAAACTAAAATGTCTCAGTCTGGGTTCAGCACAATCGCAGCTTTCCAAAGGAAACAATTGTTCAGTCCTCTGACTATGATCAATACATCCTTTGGAGAGTTCTTATTTTCATCTATCCTACACAAAATCCCAAGCATCTCTGCTTTATACTGGCTCTTCCAACCCTTATACAATTAGGGCTCTATCTACAAAAAGCAAACTTTCATTTCATTTTTTAGGCCTCATTTCTGAAGGGTTATTGAGTCCTGTGCTGTAGATTTCATTGCTTCTACAGCAAAGATAACCTTATTTAAGTGCTACAAAGGGAAGTAATTAAACCCTCAAATGTTATAAGCTATCAGATCAATGAGAAAATCTCATGAGAAATTCCATTATATTCTTCATTCAAGGCTCATATACTCTCCTTGAAAAAAAAAATGTACATGTTGTTCATGACCAACTAAAACTTACAGGCATTTAATTATATGAATAGATTGTGAAAAGGCTAAACTCACAAGACCTTCTTTCTTTAGGAAGCATTGTGAAAAATGACAGTTTTGAACCCAAATTTCATATGTATTTAGGTCCATAAGTCTCCCTGACAGAGTGGACTGTCCTAACTCAATAATTAATGCACTGGGAATTCTCTAGGTAGACTATGATTTGGATACTTTATGGGCTATTATGTCAAGGATCTGTGTCAGACTGGATGCATACACAATGCCTACAGAAAAATTATTGTCACAAGCAAAACTGGTGTGTTTTTTTTTATGTACTTTAAGAGTAAGTAAGCCGAGCAAAAATATATGACACCATTTCTAATTGCCTTGTATTTTTTAAGAAGTGAAACATGCCTTCGCTTTTATTTGCCCGTAGAGTGTACCTTTGAATAGAACTATTATATGTACTTCATTTGTTTTTGAAAAGGGGTGATACATGTTTTATTTTTTACTTTTGGGATATACATTCATGCAGTTATTAAGTGCTATATTTGGCAATAATATACCTTTAAGTTATAAAATGTTAAAGATTCATCATTTTTAAAAGACAAACATTTGTTGATCATCCTGTATATCATACATATGTGTTTTCTCTCTCTCTCTCTTTCTCTCTCTCTTTGAAGGGATCCTCATCCCCAAAATGCCTGTGGAGTACAATGTCTTACTCAATGCTGGAAGTGTAGCACCTCTGACCTCCTCTGTTGGTCATCATCAATGCATCCTTCTGGAAAATCTGGCTCCATTCACACAATATGAGATAAGGATACAAGCATGTCAAAATGGTGAAAGTCTTTCAGACACTTGTCCTGGGCTTTTATTAAAAACAAAAGTATTTTATGAAAAAATTCATTAAAAAGGAATAGATTCTCAATTCAAATACAAAGACTAACATTTCATTTCTTATTTGTACTGGACTGTTTACCCAGAAAAATCAGAGCCTGGCATTGAGTGAAGCATTATGCATTTCTGCACATTAAATCATGAATATTTAAATATATTAAAATGGTGGTTTTGCAAAGTCTTGTTTTATAAGGCCCTTTAAAAGAAAAACACCTAGATCACATAAAGGAATCATTGGTAATATAAAACAAAATAGGTATTATGAAAATTTCAAAAAAAAAAAAAGGTACACACTTTGCTTTATTTAAGTTTTATTTGGGATTGAGGGGAGGCATTATTTAGAAGTCAGGTTACACTTGAATGAATCTTACATATTTTACTGTGCTTCCCTGGACTCTTTGTCATATATGCAGGCTGTTGCCCTGAGTTTCATGGCATAGGCTACTTGTCTATGAAATCATCCATCTCGTTGGTTTTAAGGAAGAACCTCTATCAGTCCCTTCATCTCTCCAAACGTTACAACATATATTAATGAAAGAAGAAAAGATACAACTCATATTGGTGTATAAAACATATTGCTCCACTTTAAATTAAAGAAATGCCCCAATCTTATACTCGAGTGGTGGGAACTCCTATCTTATTTGTGCTTAAGAACGTCTGTGTCCAAATGAACATGAGTTCTCTTGGAGCTGATTGGGACGAGGGGTCTGTGATTTTGCTTTGCCTCATCTCTGAAACTGTGAGTCAGTTTGCCCTCTTCTCTCTACAAACTCAACCAAGGTATTTTGTTTTGAAAGGTACTACTCTCTCTGATCCGGTCTTCAGCTACTCAACATGGAAACAGTTTCAAACTAGTGTTTTCTTTATTTAAATACAAAATCCACTTCTGCATCTCTACATCTCTAGAATTATGCTATGGAGATACAATATTCTTCAAATTAATTGATTCCTGCATGTTGGGAGCTGGCCATTATTTTACGATATTGGCAAAAATAAGATACTATTAAGAATATACAAGATGTACCAGTCACACACCCTAGTGATACTCAAGTACTTTATCACTTTCTGGCATAATGACTGTAAGAAGCTAGAGAAGCCACAGTTCAGACAAGCATAAGCATTATGGTCTATGCCTCTGAAAATTTGTCGTTACTTAATGGATTTTCCAAAAATGATTCCCTATTTAAATATACATAAAATATGTTTGTATATAATAAAAAATATGTATACATATAAATACATTCAAATTAGAGATTTATAGTACTAGTCTAAAATATGTGTACAAAGGTCATATACAAAAGTTCAGCTAATATGATTTCCATGATCTCCTTATCCTTTTATATGCATATGTAACTCTTTTCCCCGCCTGACAAATTACATAAGGACTCGATTTTTTTTTTCAAGGAAGTTGTGGAGTTAGCAGTAGGACATTTGTTAAAACATCTGAAGCAGCCCCAATGGATCTACCATCCCCGGTTCTTAAGGCACTGGGGTCGGCTTGCATCGAGGTTAAATGGATGCCACCTAAAAAGCCAAACGGAGTCATCCTCAACTACTTTCTTCACAGGTAACATTGACTATTACTGTTATTTTAAATTATTTAAAAATGTGTATTATTTGAGGACGGTAAAATCAAATACATTTTCTTTTTCCATAAGGGAATAAGTGGGAATTCATGTTTTCTTGGAGCACCTCCTAAGGTCTAAGATTGGTATTAGAAGCTTTTACACATAATCCAGGGGGGGAAACCACAGCTACCGTGTAGCATTTTTGTCTGAGCCCTACTTTAACAACAAGACCTCATAGTGCACATTGGCCTTACTTCTGATTAAGTGGTAGAGCAGTCCTCTAGAGGCTTACTGACCAAGAGAACATAGTCATTCCAGAGGAGGAACCAGGTCTGCAATCAGAATTCTAGTATTTCCCATCACCTATTATGTGGAGTTTGGAAAAACATTTTTATCCTCAAAAAATAGGGTGTTTTCCATCTGCAGAAGGAATGGTTCAACTCGGCAGTTCCCCTTCTGTTGGAGGGAGTTTCCACTCAGCTGGTTAGATGGGAATGCAGTAGATAGCAATGCAGCTGCTGTTCACCATGATATGCAGAATTTGTGAAGTATCTCCCCCTAAAATGAAGAAAAGAAGGAAAGAGAGAGTGAAGGGAAAGAGAGAGAGAAGGGAGGGACAGACAGAGGAGCAACGACATTTGGGGTTGAAAGGTGTTGCGCTTCTGATCCGGGTTTCACCTGATGCGCACGCACATAGTTTGTGTTTTATTTAAATAAATAATGAATAATGAGGAGGAGAAGCAGAGGGAGGGAGGGAGAAAGAAGAGGAAGGAGAAGAAGAGAGAGAGAGGGAAACAGAGTAACAGAGAAACCCTGAGGGAGAAGGAGGAAGACAGGACAGAAGGCAAAATCAAACAGGAAGAGAGTCAGGGAGGCAAAGAACCTGAGAGTTTGCTCTCCGCGCTAGTCCCTGCAGGTTGCTGTAACAACAACGGCATAAGCTGGGTGGTTTAGAAACAACACACGTTATTTTCCTGGAAGTTGGGAAAATACAAAATGAAGGTGCTCACAGATTCCATGATTGGTGAGGGTCCACTTTTTGGGTCACAGACTGCTGTCATGTCACTGTGTCCTCACTGTGGTGGAAGCAACTAGAGACCTCCGTGGGCCCCTTTAAAAGGGTACTAATCCCACCATGAGGGTTCCACTCTCATGTCCCAGTCAGCTTCCAAATGCCTCATCTCCCAATACCATCACCTTGGGGGTTTGGACTTTGGCATATGAACTGGGGTTGGAGGAGACGCAGACTTCCTGACCGTAACTGTCTAAGACAAAAAAGGCACAACAGAAGAAAGATACCAGCAGACCTGAGGGATTTGCAGATTAAAAACTCCATTCCAAAAGCCACGTATTTACGTTAGGCAAACCGAAAACAACTCATTTTTGCTCAGACCCTCACCCCTACCCCCTCATGGTTTGTCAGTCTCTCCAGCAGCCTCACACCTTCCCCTGTTTGTTCCTGTGCCTTGAAAATAGGAAACTTAGTTCAGGCTCCTCTTTCAACTTCAGATATTAAAACCGTTTGATTCGGGTCCATCTTCAGTGACGAGTACAGGTTTGTAGGAAAATTATAGAAGGAGAAAGTATTATTGCATTTCTAGTTACGTAAATGACATGGCCAAAGAAGAGCAAGCCAAATGTCTCCTCAGCCAACATTAATTTGAAGAATAATATTTCTGATTCAAATACACACAAACACGTAAAAATGGCTAACACGAATTTACATTTTAAGCTAAGCTCATGAGTGCAGGCTCTAAAATGCCCATCCTCTTGGAATAGTTTTCTTTCATCTACTTAATGCTAATTGTATGAGAAAAGCACATCAAATTCCGATTCTGAATAAAGGGAAATAAAGTATCTGTTATGGAGCAGGACGTGGCTTCAGTCTGTTGGTTTTGTAAATAAACCTCATGATTTCAGTGACTATTCCGTGGCAGCTATAGAGAGGGAAAACAGGAAATATAATGCAGAAAGCCCGCTTCAATGAAAAATACTGTAAATTGAATTTGACAGCATTTGATGGCATTTGATTATTCTAGTCACAGCCAAACAATGATATAAAGAGTAATATGAAACAGAATGTGTTACTGCCTAGCAGACTCAAAAGCAATAAACCTTCCTCCAATGTGACACAATCACTTCACAATCATAATTGTAGCCTGTTTGATACCTCTGAGTACAGCAGAAGGGCACTGACTGACATAGATACATTTTGTTTTTTATTTAAAGTGAAATGAAAATGGCGCACTGGGGCTCCAGATACAATCGTTATATTCACCTACATAGGCATGAATCACTTGGCGGTTATTTCAGCTGAAGTTTAAATGTGCTTAGACAACAACAATATCAAATTTTTCTTAGATAGCTGCAAAAAAAAAATCAGAAATTTGTAAGGACAGAAATAGAATGTAGACACATAGTTCTTTTTCATTCTGGGACTACATAGAGCCCCTTCTGTAGTTATGGCCACGAGCCTGCAGTATTTCTGGGGAGGTTATGGCATGTAATCCCTGCTTCATCATTTGCCTCCTCTTTCTCGTATCACCACCAAAGGAAACACACTTAGCTCAAACCAAAGACAGGGTTTGGCCCAGGCAGATATTTTCATTAAATTGCAGGAAGCCAATTTGCCAATCCCATTTTGAAAATACCTGTCACTCTAGTCTCTCTAACCCCTTAAATCACTTCCCCTCAGTAATTTCCTTCCATTGTTTAAAGACTGCCTCTAGATATCATCCTATTGAAAAGCATCTGTGCTGATAAAGGGGTATTGATGACTTTACAAACAAAATAATCTGGGAAGGATATGATTATTAATGTGATTGCTTCTGTTCCGTTTATCTGTTACTTTGTTATTTGATTTAGGCTACTTTGTTCACTAAGGAGAGGAGTTATAAAAGACACTTCTGACAATAGGGAAACATTGATGTTAGTGTTGTGCAACCTGTTTACTGATAGAGTATACAGACAAGGCCATCTTCAGCATTTGTTTTCTCCTCTAGTCCATTTGGATATTATAATAACGATTTTTCAGTATTCCCCTCTGTCATATCTATAATGTTGTAAATGCAAATCCCTCCACAAAGTCTGACTTCCATTTACAAAATTCATCAAATATTTCTTTTTCTTGGGACTTCACAAAACACTTAATGAAATGATCTCCCACCATTTTAATAGAGACAAAACTGCATGAGGTTTATTCTCATAAACAGTGTCCTTAAGCAAATACAGAGATTGATCGATGTGCAATAAGAAAAAATATATATACAAATACCTTCTAAACACTGTAGAAGTAGAAATGAATAATGAACTCTTTCTTGAGTATTTAAATAGTAAGATTTTGAAGGATAAAATAAGAGATAGTTAGGATGGGTGGTTGATATGGAAGAATATTTTAAGCAGGGAACTGTAAATAATAATTTTCTAGACGGGAAATTAAGCCGATTGACTAAAATAAGAGGGTATTGACTCAAAAGTGAAGAAACTTTTATACAATCAATTCATGTTGTGTGGAAAGAGAGATATGGAAATGAAGATAGGTAGATAGATGATTGACAGGTGATAGATATATCAATAAATAGAAATGTTCATATCTGCTGTGAGATCTGAGTCCTATTACCAAGGACCTTTACTATAGTAGGAGATATAAGTCAAAGTAAGCAAACAAACAAACAAAAAAAGAGAAATATATGAATACTTATCAGAAAATATAAATATCTACCAGAAAAATATAAATATTTATCAGGAAGTTTACAGGAGAAAAGGATTCTTTTTGTCTGGAATATTTATGGAAGACTTCATTCACTCATGGATGAAATTGATGTCATTAGGACTTGGCCTTATGATATAAAAATTTAGTGACCATTATTAGAAATATTTTTGTTGGAAAAAAGTTTTAACAGGACAGAATATTAAAAAGACTATTCATCCTTTCTATATGACTTACCCGAGGCACATAAAATTTCCATCAATGAAAGTAACTACTATTAATTTTAATATACATAATATTTCTTCTTTCTTTTTATAGTTTCCCTTTCATAAAAAGAATTATATTGTTCATGCTGCTCTCCAGTTTTCCTTGGGCACGGATGCACACACGCAAACCCACACACGCGCACATATACCTCACTTCTTTTAATGACTCAACTATGTTTTATTATATGAATGTGAGTCTGTATTATTTCACCAGTCCCCTACTGATGGCAAAATAGGTGATTTCCAAGTTTTCATAACAACAGCAACTCTCAAAAAAACACCTTCACAATGAGCAAATGAAGGATTATTCTTAGTACTAGAAGGGCAGGGTTAAATTTTGTACATTTTAAATTCCTAGAGTTTGCTCAATAGTCTTCTAAAAATGGTTGTAAGAATTTTAATTCTGAAAATTCCTGTCAATAGGGGGTCTTCTCAGTTTTTCAAATCTTTGCCAGTTCAATATTTTAAATGGCATATTATTATTTTAATTAAAATTTGGTCATTATAAGTGAAGTCATTGGTTTATTTTAAATATTTCCTTCCTATTTATGTGTGTATATAAATACTGCATATCCTTAGACTATTTTCTTTTAGACTATTTCTCATTCATCTATGCTCTTTAAATAGTAAGGAAATTCTCCCTTTGATGATCATATTAAAATAACACATCAATTATTCCAGCAATTTTATGGGTTCTTCTCCTTATATCTAAATATAAGACTTGATTTTGTTTTAAAGAATGAGAAATCTATGCATTTATTTTTTTAAAAAAACTATCTAGTTTGTCAACATTATTTTATAATTCACTGACTTGAAATGCCATCTATACTAAATCTTCATGTATCATCTGGTCCCTTTCAGGATTTTGTTTTCTATTTCATTTATAGTGGACAGGATTTTAATAAGCAGAGCCTGATGGCAAAGATATCTCAGGTGAATAAAATTAATAGAATGAACCAAATTCCCAATGCTAAAGTTATAGTGTTCAAGTGATGGTCAAGCTTGGCTGGACTCTTTGTTATTTATAGGGAGAATTTTGACAACCAGCTTGATAGTAGATTTTAGAAGACTTGAAATACTAGGCTAAGAGTTTAGATTTTTTTATTTGGAGGCAATGTAAGCCATTGCAACTTTTGGGTAAAACAGAAAAGCAGTGTGAAAAAGTGGACAGAGCTTGGCATTTGTAGACAGAAGATATGACTTCAGGTGCTGGGTCAAACACTTAAAAGTTATGTGACCTTGGGGAAGTCATTATATTCCTCAAGCTTCATTTTTATGTAAAGTTAGTCTAATAAACATAAAGAATAACCTCCTAGAATTTTGTAAGAATTAAATGAAGTAAGGTGTGTGGAAGTCCTGTGTTAAATATCAAGCATGATAAAAGTAGGAAGTCATCCTAGATGTACAATAAAGATGTACCTTGATTTAGGAAGACAAATCTGGCTGTTACAAATATTTAAGGATAAGGAAAAAGATTCGTGATAATAAAAGAAGCAGATTGTACAACAGCATGCCAAGGATGATTCTGTTTTTCTTTAAATATATAGAATATTTCTTTACATTTATATGTGCATAAAAAATGTCTGGAAACAACAACAAAATAACTGAACAATGCTAATCTCCCGGAGATAAGTTAAGCACAACCCTTTTTTATTTTTATTTTTTTAAAGATTTTTATTTAGTTATTCAAGAAAGAGAAAGCGCGAGAAGCGGGAGGGGCAGAAGGAGAAGCAGGCCAGGGAGCCCAATGCAGGCTCGACCCCAGGACTCTGGGATCATGACCTGAGCCAAAGGCAGACCTTTAACTAAGTGAGCCACCCAGGTGCCCCAAGCACAATCCTTTTAAATACACATCCTCCTCAACTTACTATGGTTATATCGCAATAAATCCATTGTAAGTTGAAAATACTATCAGTCAAAAATGTGTTTAAGGAGCACCTGTGTGACTCTGTGCGTGGGTTAAAGCCTCTACTTTCAGCTCAGGTCATGATCGCAGGGTCCTGGGATTGAGCCTGGCATCAGGCTCTCTGCTCAGCAGCAAGCCTGCTTCCTCCTCTGTTTCTGCCTGCTTCTCTGCCTACTTTTGATCTCTGTCAAATAAATAATTAAAATCTTTTTAAAAATATATATATTTAATACATCTAGCATACCAGGGGCCCCTGGGTGGCTCATTTGAAATAGCATTGGACTTTTGATTTCGGCTCAGGTCATGATCAAGTACCGTGTCAGGCTCCACATGCTCACCATTCTGCTTGTCCCTCTCCCTCTTCTCCTTCCCCACTTGTGCTCTCACTCTGTCTCTCCAATAAATAAGTAAGATCTTAAAAAAAAAAAAAAATACACCTAACTTACCAAACATCATGACTCAACCTGGCCCATTTTAGATGTGTTCAAAACACTTACATTATCCTCCAGTTGGGCAAAATCATCTAACAAATAATATTTTTGTTATTTTTATATTTTATAATAAATTTTATAGTATTTTAATCTTATTTTAGAATAAAGTGTTGAACAGCTCGTGTAATTTATTGAACACTGTACTAAAAGTATAAAATGGAATATTTGTGTCGCTACAGGAAGGTTGTAAATGTGTCAGTTGTTTACCCTGTGATTGTGCGGCTGACAAAACCTGCCACTCACTGCCACTGCCCCAAATTCTGAAAGTGTATCTCAGGGCATACTGCTATCCTGGGAAAAGATCAAAACTCAAAATATGAAGTACATTTTCTACTGAATGCGTATCACTTTCACGTAGTCATAAAGTCAAAAAAAATTATAAGTCAAGCCGTCGTAAGTTGAGGACTGCCTGTACTTGTGTTTTTGCTCATCCATATTTTCTAATTACTTTTCACAACAAACATATCATATGGCATGATAAAGACAAAATAATAAATTGTTAGTCCAGATGCAAATCAATCCTCAACCTGTTTATGATTTTCCTATTTCTCTCTTTCTGTGAACACCATCATCACTCCCTGTAGCAAGTTCTGATTGGGAAACAGAAACCACAATGGTTATTTGAACTGAGTTTAACATACAGAATTGTTAAGTAGTTGTAAATCTGTTAACTAGGTAACTGGAGGGATAAAAAGTGAGCTCTAAGATATCATGCGGGTGACAACTGCAGGAAACACGTACTACCCTTGGGACTGAGACAGCTAGAATTCTTTAAAAACTTAGTAACTAGAGGGGAGAGCTCCCATTCCCACCCCCAGCCCCATACAGACACTTGAGGAGGTGTCAGCTTCCAACTGATTCAGGTGTCTGGGAAGAAGGCAGGAGATAAAGCTATTTTTTTCCAAGTGTTGTTAAAATTTTATATTCAAACTTCTCATAAGGAGGAAGGATTTATTACTTTCAGGGTGAAAAATCCTGGCTGGAGAGATGCTCACATAATCAGCAAGCAAACAGGAAGCAAAGAATAAGGAGCCAGTTATTTTTTCCGTTTCAGTCTTCTGAGCTCCCTGTGGCGCCCCCTATTGGCAGAGCTCAACATAGACTCAACCAATAAAGCAGAAATGCCATTGCAGAGTCCCAGGTCCACCATCATAAAACCATTATTGAAGGAAAGGGTTATTGCTCAGAAACAACAAATTAATAATGGGAACATTTTTTCTAGTTAACCGGGTTTCAGAGAATTTTGGTCTCTCCTTGTCAGCCATGGGTGATGGATGATGGACATAACTCAGTCATTGCTTACAAAATAATTACTGCTTATTATAGTATGTCATGCTTCCCTAGCGCCTGAGAATGTACAAATAAATAAGAGAGAGTCTTCACCTTCAAGGAGCTTGCAGTATGGTATAGGAGATAGAAAAGAAAGAAAATACATTATCGTTGTTACAAGTGAATCAGCTGAAAAAAGACTTAGCACAAAAGAGAACATGATAATTCTATCTGAGAGAGAAGCAAGGAGAAGACTTCCTGGAGAAAGTGACTGTGGTGGAGCTTAAAAGATGAATTGGAGTTAACCTATAGAAGGGGGGGGGGGTGAAAAAAAGTGTGTGACGAGGAACTGTAGAACCAGACTGACATAGCAGAGCCGTGGAAGCATGAACCGTCATGGAATAGAAGGGAACTGTAGACAAGCATTTGATTATGACTGGAATATCAGATGGAATAGAAATTTGGAACAGGAAGCTGGAAGAGTAAGCACAGGCCAGTTGCGTGGCAAATCACTACCATTCTAAGTGGGATTACGTCTTAACACTTTTAAATGATCTTTAACATCTCATCCCCCAACACCAGAGTATCTACTCACTCCATGAAGCCGGATGAGTCAACCTTCAACGGTATTTGGTAAATCACCTGTGTTCCCATTTCGTCTACCATCAATTGTAGTTCAGGATCTATCTTTATTCTCATGGGGTCTGTTGAGATGACCTCTTCACTGTGTGACTACCTGTTGGCATTCAATCACCATGTGACATACCTGTTCCCATTCAATGCAGCCTTCACGTGACTTCTGGATTTGTCTTCCTAAAAGCAGCTTTGGACACCATTTCTATGATAACTTCATTTATATCATGTGTTATGTTTAACCTAGTGGATTTCCATGTGCATAATTTGATATAATTCTTACCAAAATGCTAGGACATCATACACTATAAGGTTATTGACTCCAGTTCACAAAGTGAAATGGAAACTGAGTGTACATGTGAGTTTTGCCCACTGTCATCTATTCAAGTGGTTGTAGGCCTAGACCTACAACTTATCTACTCAGACTACAGGTGTTTTGGGTTTTATATTTAAATTAGTATTCTTAATTATTCTTCATAAATTGAGAAATGGCACTTTCATAATCTGAAATTGCTATGGGAAATGAACTGAGTTACAGGATTTTGCTTTGGTTGTTTCTGAAGACAAGTGCTAAGAATTGTTGCAGGAAATACAGGAATAAGGAGTTTTGTTTTTTATTTTTAAGATTGTACTACAGTAAGAAAACGTAAGTGTGAATCTTTTAAAATAGATGGTTCCTAATTTTAATACTTATTTTTGTTTTTTTCTTAGTGTTAAGGAGCCTTAAATTAACTCTAGTTGGAAAAGAGCGTTCATTATTGAAATATCTCCCAAGTGAGTTTAAGCATAGAATAACCATTTGGCTATTCAGAGAGAATTGAAAATGTGATTTCCCTAAACGCAGAAGGTTCAGGAGGAAACACTTCCAGTTAAATGAACAGTTAAAGCCTAAATCTTAAATAAATTGAGAATAATTGCCATCTACTTAACTTCTTCTGTTCAAAGTTCATCCAGACCTGAAGAGATTCTATTCTTTAATACAACAGATGGAGTATTTACCTCAATATAATGTTACTTTATTGAGTATTCAATAGTAACAAGAAGTACTTAACCAGGTTACATCTTTTAATTGTTTTGGTAGATAAACTTGAAGCTTACATAATATTTAATCTTTCACATAGCACAGATTTTTTTAAATTCATGCTTTCAGGCAATTTTTAAAAGAATGTCACAACCACAGCTAGACCTCAATGTGGAAATTCATGAGAGTTTAATAAAAATTAATTGAATTGTCATAGAAAGGTTGAAGCCAGACAAAACAGACAATTTTATTTCCCCATAGAAGTTTATGTTTGTTTGCTGTATTATGTTCCTTGCAAACACCTTTTAAAAACTCAGAGAGGAGTCCTTGGCTGTGAGCCCTGTGGTCCTCATTAGAATGGATCCCTCCCAATGACACACCTGGTACCTAGTATCTGCAGCAAGTACAAAGGCCAAACCCTGCAAACCGACACTGAGTGCAGAATCTGGCCCTCGCGTGGTAGCGAGGAATAATGAGGTGGGTTGCCGAAACTTAATTGCAGGTCACTGAGAGGTATCTAGGAAGCCTCTATGGTCTCCAGCGGGAGGCTTGTCATTGCTCATGCTTAGGTCATTGTGATTTATCAACTTGAGGATCATCAAATCCCCAAAGCCAGAGATTTTAAATATCCTGCCTTTTTGTGAGAGGTACTGTCATTTACTTTGCCTTAATAACCCTTTCCATTTTGATGGCTAATCTGATATGGCAGCATGTGACTATCCTGGCATCTGAAGAACATGTTCATTAAATACTCCTAACGGCCTGGAAAATACTGCCTTATCCATCAGTCTCTCTCAACTACAGAGCAGAAGCTGAGTAGGAAAGGAGAGGGTCATCTCTTGGGTACTTTCTTCCCCAACCTGGAATACTACCCTAGTAGGTAAAAAGAGTTAATAGAGATGAGGCAGAAATGCAGAGAAGTCATGGAATTACATGTCTTTTGGCCACTTCTTCAAAAAAAAAAAAATTACAGAATCTAGAGGGCTCAGAGTCTGGGAATACAGAAATAGACCAACCATGATTCCTCAGGAGTTTTCCCTTCTGATTAGGTCTGCAGCTAACCAGATTTTTTTTTTTAATATTTTATTTGTGGGATTTTTGTTGTTGTTGTTGTTGTTTTATCATGATTTTATATCCAGGTGAGCAAATAACTGTTCCAAATGAAACATCAGATATTGGAGCTATACTAACAACTGAGAACTCCATTTCTCTTGCTTAGATGTTTAATGTTCTATATATTGAGTATCAAATAGTATGCATGGGCCTTAGTTTTTATATCAGTCAAATCTACAGATGGGACTGAAGAATCCCTTCCTCAGGCTTCTGAGGATTTTTTTGAGCGTAATGTAAATTTTATTAGGTCTTGGAGAAGACATCTAAAAGGAATTTGATTTTTGCCCTTTAAAGATCTTCTAGAGAAAATTCGTGTGATATAATTTATCATGCTACTTTCATTAATTTGCATGTAGCTTTATCTTCTCGACTCATCCTTGAATTCCTTTAGAGAAAGAATGCATACTTCTGCTCCTGGTATAACGTGTGGTGTATATTATAGTTTAAGCATAGAATAGCCAGTAAAGGTTTGTTGATGAACACAAGAAAGAATGGCCCTTACTTTGAAGGGTAATGGCTTAATTAAAGAAGAGAAAATTCAGATGAAGAGAAGATGCATGACAGGCAAGATGTGAATTCAAAACATTTTTTAAATATCCTAGAAGCAGATGCAAAATAACATTGTGCAAGGTAAAAGAGAATTAGAACCGTGGGCTTCTCTTCGCCATTCTTCTTCCTTCACGATGCTAGCCAGGGTTTTTTTCACACAAAGATCTTGTCGTTCTAGGAGCAGTAAGAGAGTCGCCCTCAATGTGTAAACACTTTTCAGGTCTCTGCATCCGTCATGTTTGCTAGTGTCATGTTGACCAGTGAGAGTCATACGGCCAAGTTCAGAGTGAGTTTAGGAGACATTAGCAATAGACGTGGGTACAGGGAGACGAAATAATCAGAATACTTACTGCAGTCCAGCTACTACAGAAGGGTACGAATTCCCAATAATGTCAACTTCCAGTAATTCTATATAGTGTGATTTCCAGATGTGCAAAAAATAAAATTGTGCAATATAATTCATGTGCACATGCATACACTTCACATACATATAAACACACAAAGATCCAGAAATATTTTTTTAAATCTATTGATTTATTTGACAGATAAAGATCACAAGTAGGCAGAGAGGCAGGCGGAGAGGGAGAAGGAAGCAGGCTCTCCGCTGAGCAGAGAGCCCGATGCGGGGCTCGATCCCAAGACCCTGAGATCATGACCTGAGCCAAAGGCAGAAGCTTTAACCCACTGAGCCACCCAGGTGCCCCCAGAAATATTTTTTAAATGTCTTAATAGTGCTTACATCTATGCTTCTGATTTTTTTAAGTTTCTAAATAATGTATGTGTTTCTATATACGGCATAGGCAGGTGTTTTTAAGGGAAAATTTCTAAGGCAAGACAATAAAATGTAATTATGGATGGTGCTGCACAGTTTGAATGTCTTTATTTCTTCTGTGTTTTCCATGTTTTCTAGGAAATATATACATTCTTTATGATTAGCCAAATATATATTTTAAAAAACACTCTTAAAAAATGATATTGACTCAGGTCTCTTGTGCCCTCTTCCTTCTGGTCTTCATTATGACACCGGAAAGGAGCAGTTGAATGGATAAATTCTTCTGAAAAGCAATTTCTTCCTCTATGTGCAAACCTTCCTTTGAAGTGTACAGCTGTCCCTGATTGCCTTCCTGGTCTCCTTTCAGACGTCCTGCTGGCATTGAAGACGAGTCCCTTTTGTTTGTCTGGGCAGAAGGAGCCCTTGAATTCACCGATGCTTCGGATACTCTGATGCCTTTCACGCTCTACGAATACCGAGTCAGAGCCCACAACTCCAGGGGGTCAGTGGAGAGTCTGTGGTCATCAGCACGGACCCTGGAAGCCCCACCTCAGTATCTGCCAGCACCTTGGGCACAAACCACCAGTGCTCATTCGGTTCTGCTGAACTGGACGAAGCCAGACTCTCCCAACGGCATAATCTCCCAATACCATGTGGTCTACCAAGAAAGACCCGATGATCCAACATTGAACGTCTCTACTGTGCATGCTTTCACCGTGATGGTAAGAACTTAGGAAAAGAGAGTAACAGATGCTTAAAGTATCTGGTTAATATGTTGAAATTTATTCTTTATCCAGCTTATCTTTTTTTTTTTTTTTTCAGTTAGAACTTAAATACACTAAAATCTTTCACATGTGAAAAAGAGCAGTGTAGTCACAGGGAAGATATGGAACTGAGTATAAGGGACACTGGAGACCAGTTTCCAGGCCACGATTAATTTGTATTACCTCAAGCAAATAAGCGAACCTCTCTTTGTGTGATCCATTAAATGGGGATACTAAATATGTCTCTCTATCTCTCAGGGGGATGAAACATAGATAAAATTAGACAGATACGGATATAGATACAGATACAGATTTGGTACAGACACATATATAGATACAGATTCAGAACAGATATAGATATAGATAGATATGATATGATTGGCTCTTTGAGAAAAAAAGTTAAAATTTCTAGATCTATCTGGATGATATAAATATAGATATAGATATAGATATAGATATAGATATAGATATAGATATCAGATGCACCATAACTTATTTTCTTGGGTTGATCATCTCGCCCATAAAATAATTTAATTGACTTCACTAGCATCTTCTGAGAGCTTTCTTTCCACCTGGTATGTGCTGATGTTCTATGGGAAATAGGGAAATAGGATGGTTCTTTTATCAGGGAGCTTTCTTTTTTTATCATACAGCAGAGATGAGAATTGAACATGAGAAAAAAGTCAGAGAAGTAGTGCATGATAGGCTATAATATCCACCACATGGTGATTCAGGTCCCAAACTCTGCCCACCACCCACCAAGCCGTAAACCACAATATAAGAGAGAATATCAACTACCAAGAATTAGTCAAAAAATGCTCTGAGAGGTCAGCAGAAAACTCTCAAACTGAAGAGTCTTCATGGAAAAGATGAAACTTGTGGTCTTAGCAGTTAAATAGATTCGATTTTTAAGATGTGGCAAGACCTTAAAAATAGAATAAAGCATTTTTCAAAAAGCAGATCATGCTCCTGTGTTCCCAGTCTAGGCACCCAAATATACCTGAAGGTTATCTTATAGAGTATCAGCTTTATCAAAATATCTAAATAATACTGAGAAAACATATTGTAATAAAACTCTGAAAGAACAGTTATAAATGAATAGTTTAAAGTATAGTATCTTCTCCCTCTCCTTATGTTCAATTTTCTTCATATGACTAAAAAATAAGCAGGCTGTGAATTAAAGAGATAGTATTTGTCTTCATTTTATTTAGAATTCAGAACTGATACTTTATTTTTTATGTTATATTTAACTATCTTTCACATTACATCTTCCTAGAGCCTTTACTATAAGCATTAGAAGCAGTGTTCTTAAGTGCAGATCTTTTTTAGTTGATATGTGATCCATGGAGAAATCTGTGAGTTCTTACCACATTGTTGGACTTCGTGTTCTAAACTTCTACCTGAAAGCAACATCCTAAAAATTAAAGTAAAATACTAAAAAACTCTTGACAGCTTTCTGAATGACATGCTTTAACTTAAATATATTTTTATTAAAGGCACTAATATTGCAATAATTAAACCTCTGATTTTAAAATATGGCTTTTAGAGGCCTGAGCCTAAACATTTAATTTCCTAAGACAATTCTAATGGAATTCTCTTATGGAATACCCTCTACATCATTCTTTCATAGCTAGTTTCATCTCACAACACAAGATTTAAAGTATACAATGAACTCTGTCTTGTATTAAATCTGCCAGGTTCTGTTTTTATCCCTCTGAAAAGTTCCTAAAAGAGAGGAAGGCCTATTGCTCCAAGCTTTAAGCATCTTTAAGCACCTTTATCCGTGGGCCCAACACAGCCCCTACCTGGCAGCCCAGTGTTGCTATGCTCTTCCATTTTCCAAAGAGTAATCCTTGCGCAATGCTAAAGAGGATAGCCAGAATGATCAGCAAACAGTACTATTTCCACCCTATTTTATAATGTTTGTATCTGTGTGTGTGTGTTCAGAATAACCCCCCCCATCCCGATCTGGATCTCTGGCCCTGAGAATCTTGAGAAAAGATTTCATTAGGGTCGTTAGGAAAAGCCCAGTTAGAGCTTGTTAAGCAATCAAGGACATCTCCCATAGACCAGTCGGACCAGTGTTCAGACATTGTGATTAGCAAGCCAGATTTCCAGGGCAGGACACCACTGTGACTCTTTATGGGCTGACATCTTTGAAAGAAAGAATCAGAAAAATAAACTATAGTCTTTGAGCTTCACACATTCCTACATCCCAAGAGAACGTGTTTGAGCATTAAAAATAATAATAATAATGATAATAATAATAATAATAAATAAATAAATAAATAAATAAATAAAGATATTTAAAGAAGGGGGTTTTACCATGTAATTCCAATTCCTTACCATCAGAGAAGAATTTTATTTTTAATCCTATCCAAATCCTTCCTCCTGTCACTTAAACCCATCCCTTTCTGTTCAGAACAGCATGACTTCTTTAAACCAGTGCAATGAACCTTCAGGGTCAAGAACAGATTATTGACAATTCAATCCAATTTGGCAAATGGTCATTGAGCACTATATTCAGTATGCCAATACTCAATACTACAGTCAGCTGTATTGTTGAAGGCTACCATGAGACTGGACCCTTGGGCAGAGCAGAGACTGAAGGGGAAGTTGAGTAATCAAGTCTGAGGCACACTTTATTACTTCTGGGCATTTCAGATTTCTAAGTTTCTTTGCTTCTGGGTTTCTGCTGCTCATGTACTAATGATTCCCTTTCAAATCGCTCTGAGTGTCTTCCTGGCTCTACTTAGTTTTTCTCTAATTCCTATTCTAGTTAAACATCTTTACTGTCTTCTTCCCTGTCTGTGCCTGCCCTCCAAAATATTTCAAGCTTTTGTTTCACTGACCACTCTGGCTAGCATTCTCCAGAGCAACAGAACTACATTTTTAATTGGCAAAGCATAGGATCCATCCCCACAATTGAAGGATTACAGTTTAATCCACAGACTTGCAAGAGGTATCACTAAATAGTCTCATTGAGTCTCTTGTTTATTGGTATCCTAGCTCTGCATGAGGGGCCACCAATAAATTGCCCATGATGTAGTGCCATCACTGGCTTGTCCCAACGTCCCCCCAGAGTTGTTTATGGACAGGTGGACGTTGCTGGGAGAGCCACATAAAACAGGTGCAATGGATGCATGAATCCTCTTGATGGTGGCAATGGATGGAGAAATGGCAATGGGGGCCCTCCATGGGGTGGAGAGCATATGTGTTGGCAGGAGCAGCAGCAGCAGCAGTAGAGGCAGCAGGAGAGGAGAAATGGAAAGAGTGTGGGTTTTAATGTATCACCAGCTTCTCTCCCAATCTCATGAAAAGTTTCACATCCCTTTGGTCCCAAGTAGGTTCTTCTAAGGGGAAGAGAGAGACGTTTAGATTCCTAGGGTCTCTTCAGACCAATACTCCCCACTACTGAAAACAAGATTTAAGTAGAAGTCCTTAAATTCCCTTCCCAATTAGCTCTGTGATGAATTGTGCAGTGTCAGGAGAGAAACTGTATTTAGCCTTGCTTGGCATGCAAAAGTTCCATGGTGGTATTTACAGGGAACACTCCTGGCGAGGTTGGCGATACTGCTGCCACCATTCAGATTTGTTTGCTTTTTCTCACTGGCACCTGCCATCGCACTGGCAGAAATAACTTGGGATTTAAAGGCAAAGGTGGTTTACCTGTTAGTCTGTGCTCTCAGTATACCCCTGCTTATCCCACAGGGCTATGAAACATCAAGCCCAGATCATACATTTGCCCAGTACCCTGAAAGATAGATGGTACTTCACTTTCTGGGTAGAATCAAGCATACGGTGCTGAGGGGGTAAGCAAATTATATGGGTCACTAAAAGTTGGCTTCCAATCTGGAAATAAAATCCAGAATTACAAACTCTACTTCCTAGATTTTAGTTGCCAAACTCCCTTGCCCAAAGTCAAGGAAGACGTATTCGAAATTTTCTCTTGTGGTTGTCTCAGATCTCTTTACCACTAAGTAGATATGTGGGGGGACATGAGATGTTTCCGACTTGCCACATTGTGGAGAGTTTGTGAGTACCTTGATTCATTTGTTTTTAATCCTATTTTTATTTGGGTTTAACATAATGTCAACTATTTTTACTCTTTACATATGTTCTTAATTAATTTTAGCTCTTAAAATTTGATGGTTCTTGGCCTTTTCTCCCCTTATTTATAAGACAGTAGAAATGCACTAGGAGATCTACGTATCTATAAGGACTCCTTTGGCGGTGACTATCTCTCCAAAATGAGGAAAGATTTGGTGATAAGAACAATTACTGTACTTTTTATATCAGTTCTATTAGCTGAGATTTTCACATTTTATAATGTAACTATGTTACTCATTCTTTTTTTTTTTTAAAGATTTTATTTATTTATTTGACAGACAGAGATCACAAGTAGGCAGAGAGGCAGGCAGAGAGAGAGGAGGAAGCAGGCTCCCTGCTGAGCAGAGAGCCCGATGTGAGGCTCGATCCCAGGACCTTGGGATCATGACCAGAGCCGAAGGCAGAGGCTTAACCCACTGAGCCACCCAGGTGCCCCTATGTTACTCATTCTTTATGTAAGATTACAAAATAGAGAAGGGTAAGTGTCGCAAAAACGATGACCACTTATTGGTGAGATTCATGTTGCTGTATTGTAATGATGTCGGGTCTGACATTAACTTTTCATTCATTAGCCTTGCATTACCTTTATCCCATTTTTCTAATAATGTGGTACCAATCAAAGATCTATATCAGGGATCCGTTTTGCGCTCAGTATTACTGGAGACACAAACCACGTAAGTCTTGTTGAACTTCATATAAGTACTTCATATAAGTCTTCTTGAACTTCATATAAGTACTTCTTAGAGAGAGCTTTGTTTTTCTCAAACCACTTTATTCCAACAATCTTCCTCCAGGACTCCCTTGCTCAATCATCACTAATTTCCAGGACAGGTCCTATGGTTTTCCAGCCACATTCAGTGACAAGTACCAGCCCGGTTCTGGTAATCAGGATGCATTTCAAGTGTTTAAAAAAAAAAGAAAAACAATCTAGTCTAAAGCCTGACTTGTGTTAAGAGATCTACCATAGAAAAGAAAGGACATTTTTATTTTGTTTATTTTCTTCCCTCCTTTTTAGTTCCCCACTTCTTGTTGATGTCCCCAGGACTGTGGGAGAAAAGAGAAAATTGGACAAAAAAGAACAGAGCCTTAATCGTGAATCTAGTTCTTCTCCATCTGCCAGTGCTTCCTGTGAGGTTATATGGAGATCCTGCATGGGGAAACTCCGTGTTTCACATTCCCTGAAGCAGGCAATGCACTCTCTGGCTAGTTTCTGGCACCATTACTGCCCCCAGAGCTTCACCCCACAGCCTCTTTTACATCTGCGGTCTTACCTCCTGAGCAGTCAGCGGACACTAGGTCATATCACACTGAAAAACTCATTCTCTTCTTGACATCCTCCAAGCCTGGGGAAAACTCATTCTACAAAATAAGGGAAGTACAGATTGTTCAGCCCTGTCTTCTGTATTTTACCTCCATGCTGAGAGAGACCCAGCCAGCTTCACAACTTCAGAATTCGTTGAATAAGAAGCAGGAAGCAGCTTCTGTGCTGAGCCATGATCCCCAAATCTTGGGATCACACAGGAATCTAAGAAGATGCTTCTTCACACTCGTGGCTGCATCAGAATTACCCCAAGTCACTTCAGCTCAGTTACAATCTTCACGAAAAGAGTAGATTGTCTATCTCACTTTTCTTGCAGATGCCCTCAATTCCTTCAAATTGTTCTCTTGGATATCCCTCCTATGTCTTGAGAGAGGGGCATGCTGTATCCGCATTTCTTCTCCCCAAGTAGTAGGGGAATAACCTGGCCAAGTTTCTCTACCAAATTCTCTTCAAGAACCTGGATCTTCTCTTATCTAAGTTGTCTTATATAGATCTTCAGAGGAAGGTTGGCTGGACAGTATGAGATTGATTCTTTCTTTCTGGAAGTCCTGCAGAGGTCTGTCTGGCAATTCCAGTAGTTTCTTATCACTGGTTTTCTCTAAGTTTTACTTATTATTCCCTAATACCTCCTGCTCCATAACTAAAAGGATCCATCATCTTTCTGGTTACTCAAGCCAGATAATCTTTGAGTCCTTCCCTTTCCTCAGTTCCATATCCAGTTTTCACGAAATCCGACTGATTCTACTTCTAAAGTATATCTTGAATCCTTCTGCTTGCAGACCATTTTAGGTTCTTCACAAAAGTTATTCCTCCTCAAATCATGATCATGTTCTTACACGTGAAATAGATCCGTCCTCCTCTTTAATCGTCAAATCTGAACTAAATGTTACTTAACTCACAAGGCTATTGCAAGCGCTAAGTAAATTAAGGCATACACAAAGTACTTTAGAAACTCTACATGGCAATGTAAATAGGATGTAAAACTTCAGAAGTCCTCCTATTTGGACTAACAGAAGCTGGAAGAAATGAACAAAAGTAGAAGAAGTTTTGATTTGCATAAAGCAACAATACTAGTTTGGTCATGAATGAAATACCTTATGTTTTATATATTTTAAGCATTCCTTGCCTTGCAACAAAATTTAGAGCTTGCCAGTTTAAGTGCTTCTTGATACCACACATTTCATTTCCAGGTAATGTCCCAAGTATTGGATTGGGCTCTATTTTTTTTCTAAATTAGCTGGAGTAGGATCATGCTTTTTGTGTCCCTGAGGTTTAGCACTGACCCATTTCCTCTTCTGCCATAACATGTCAGTCTTTCCCCTTTAAGAGTCCTCATCAGGCCGTTACCTCTCTAGATGCAGTTCTCTTTACCCCCGTGATGCTCAGTGGACCCTGCTCATCCGAGATCCTATCAGGAAAACATGAAGTCTCTTGATAACACACAGACAGACAGACAGACACACACACACACACACACATACACACACTTCACAAGGCTCACAGATTCTACAGACTAACATCAGCCTGCTTTACCTGTGCCATAGGGCGGGCTATCAGTATATGAGGGGCGGTTGGTGAGGAAGTTACTTGCCCTTTCATTCCAGTATGTTGTTGTTTTGTCTTTAACTGAATTGTAAAGGCAACTAAGAATGCCACAGACCCTTGTTAAATACATATATGAAAATAAAACGAACTTGTCCACACGGTAACAGGCCCGGACCATAAATTCAGGCTATAGGCCAGTTAGCAGAGACAGCAAGCTGTAAATGGCAGTGAAGGGCAGAAGTTAATTGAACTACTGTGCTCTTGTCACAAGTGGAAAGTAGCCACTACCTGAGACAAGATGGCTGCCCCCGAAGTACCCTATAACAGCCAAGAGATCATATCCTGAGCTCTGCAAGGGCTTATGGGTGAGGGGGAAATCATACACAGATGACCAATTTTTTTATGGTTCACAGCCGATCAAAGTGAAATTCAGCAGCTGTTCAGGACAAGTGACCACTGTAACGGCTGTAATATAACCTACTAAATAGAGAGGGAATTGCATTAGAGCAAGAGGTTAGCTGTGATTATCGGCAGGTGAGTGCTTTATTGAAGTTGAAAGACCATTAACATTGATAGAGTAATTATTTCAACTTGAAAGTAATTACCTTGATGGGTGATAACTTCTCTAGTGTTCCCAGATTTGATTGGGCCAAACAATTGTGAGCTCCTGAAGCCTAGAAAAATATTACAACAATACTGTGATTTTTAAATTACTGAAACCACTGTTGGAATATTTTAATTATGCCGAACAGTGAAAAGATTTTGCCTTATACCAGCTAGTGACCTCTCATGTAGAGAGAGACATTTGCTTTTTAATCCAAATGCAATGACCCACACCCACCACCTGTGAATACATATGTGATGGGTTTGCAAATGAATCTTTTTATCTCGATATAATTTTTAAGGTGAAACATCTTGTTAGTGCCGTAGCCGGGTGTTAACTAAGCTCGAACTGCTGGCATTGTTGATCGTGTCTATGACCCAGGAGGCCCCAGAACAGCAACTATCTTCTGTCTTTGTCACAGAGGGCTTAGGTTTATAATAAATTAAATATTTTGATAATGGCATTTGATAATCAATTAAATATTTTGATAAAGTTGAAAATTATGAATGCCACGTATTGTGGATCCCAAGTTTCAGACTTTATTTAGTCACGTAATTTATTTGTTTGAATAGTTCGCTTGCTCAATGTTATGCAACTCCATTATAAACACACCATTATCAGGGTGTTTTCTGTTTATCCACACTGGGCATCAGCAAACAAAATGGAAATTGAAAATCTGTGCTACTTGCTTCTCTGAAATCTCATGCATGTATGGAAATTATGAGTTATTTGCAAATGAGGACCAAGACACATAAAATCCAATGTGGCGATCAAGACCCAAGAAATATCATGGGACCCTTCCACGAATCAGGTATTCACATAATTCTCTTTTGAGAACCTATTGTCCCCAGAAGCTACTACAGATACAAAGAAAGAGGAAATACTCTCTTCTCCCTGTGACTCATGGTGTTCTTGAAGCAAATAAGGAAAGAGACAAATTATGATATAATTAGCAATTATTTGGTCAGGCTTAGGCGTTTGTACTTGTAAATACTTCCAAGAACCCAGGAGGACCCTTGCTCATACCCCTGATTCCAAACCCAGCGCTCCTCCTGCCGAACCACAGACCCCTGACTGAACAAACACGGCATCATGATTCTTGGTCCTGCTGTCAGAGGAGATGAATGTGACATCACCTTCAAGTTCCTGGATGATTCCTTAGAACTTTCTATCATCTTGGCAGGGTTTGATCAGATGATCAGCCAGTGAAAGAGTGTCTTAACAGCAGCCCTTCCCCGGACTTTTTTTCTAATCAAAATCTGATTCTCATAAGGGCAAAACAGGTTTCCACCTGTTGTCTAAGAGCCACGAAGGAACGTTTTACCAAACAGGCCATAAATTCAGAATATGTGCCCTGGGTTTCCTCCATCTCTCCTTCTCTGTCCTGAATTCCTCTCCGTAGACAAAGTCACTGGGTCTCTTATTTCAGAAGGAATCAGAGCACAGAAATCCCTGCCGAGCCAAAAGAGATTTGCAAACTGAGAAGTGAAATGACTGGTTTGAATTTGGTAAAACAGTAAGGGTTTGAGATAAAGCCACTGGGAAAGTGAGAAGAATTTGTGATTTGAATTGTAAATCTTGCCACTAAGCCAACCAAAGAGTGTAGAAATCTGACCAATTTGACATCACATCAGAGTCCGTAGCCCAGCAAGCTCTCCGTGTGTCATATGCAGTTGGGCTAAAGATTGTATTAAGGAGCCCCTCAGGTACTCTGAATTTAAAATAAGTGTAATAACTCATTTTTAAACATTTTATGTGATACTTGGATTATTCAATATTCACATTACAAAATCAGGGAGTTTTAATCCATTCAAAAAGGTGCGTTGTCTACCTCTGAAAGATAATGGCCATGTCTAGATAGTAAAATTACAGTATATTTTTAACGGATGTAAATGTTACTTTTTGACAAGGTACAAGTAATGAATTTTATCATATAAGTTCCTATTGGGTGATTATGATACAGAGTTTTATTTTTGCTAAAGCAATTACTAGTGTCATGGCTGGATACCTGTGCCCATTAGTGGCTGGTTCTGTGTTTTTTTTAGGATGGTTATTGATCTCTTGCTGAGCTGAGATTCAGGTTTTATGCCAGATAGCTTGATTAATGGGTTGGTTTCTATAAGTGGACTGAATGGGGATAGAAACCAGGGGCAGCCTGCTCTGCCAACCCCAAATCCGTCAAGACGCATAGCTCATTATGAAACAGTTATCAAGGATACATGAAAAATTAATTGGGCTCAGTTTGATTCTGAAAAGAATCGGCTTTCTACTTGGCGGGCCCCCCCACTCTTTCCAGATGTTGTGCACCGTCCCCTGGAGAAACAGCAAAGGGAGATGTATTAATACATTGTATTGATTAGATCAAGACCCCTGACAGTTATTTGTAGAGATACCATCTGGCTGCTGTTCGAATTCCTTCACCAAAAACAGGACGTGACATGTTATTAATCTCAACTCTCTAAGTATAGACAGTTGCCTTTTCTGCTAAACCGCATTTTACCATTCCGTAGGAGACGGAGGCAAACCTGAAGGGTGCAGAAATTAAGGTTATTACACAAATTGAGCCATATGGTCCAAATATTTCAGCAAGAAAATTGCCAGGCAATAAAAATTGCTCCTGCCTTCCTAATGGTGTAAATTACAGTTTAACCATGGCTCTAATGATGTCCTTCTGCCGCGCTTAACTACTGTTACATGAAGGACATTGTTTTAAAAATATAAAAAACAAGTAAATGCCAGCAGCGTGTTTTACAATCTGTTAGTGTGTCATTAAGAACACTGTCAGAATTACATAAACATAATGGCAGGCAACCCAGCATACAAAAGAACTCGTATGGAAATAGAAAGTGTCTTGAAAACTCTTCTTTATCTCTGTAATGTCAAGAGCACGGTCCCCTCTGGAACTTGTCCAGGGAGAAAAGCCCTGTCCGGTGCTTTATTCTAATTCCCACGAGTGTCCCAACAGCCGGGTTCTCTAAACAAGTCTTGCAAGTCCTAGTGGGCCAACGTACACATCTTGTCCCAGGTGAGGACAAAGCTAACCGGTTCCAGAGGAAATGATAGAAATTGACCTTTTTAAGTAATTCTGTTGCTAAGGAGCAGAGAGAAGACCCCACCGTCCCCCTTAATGGTGATGAGTGATATTAAACGTACAATTGGCACGGCATTACCAAAGAAACCAGTCCCGCTATTTGGGGCACAAGACTAAGACGACACTTACTCAGGTTCATCATATGGTAAAGACCATTAATATTTGAGAGAGCTTCAGATGTTTTGGGACCCATCAAAAACTCTAGCATTTTAAATACTCTAGCATTTAAAAAATATATCCATGTGGATCATAAGAATATTCATGCTTTACTATTACACCATGGTCTTCAAAGATGTTGAAGAGTCAGAAGAAAAGTTTATCATAATTAGATGTATAGATATAGGTATAGATATCTATAGATAATTTGAAAGAAAGCTACTTTTAATTCCTATGGGGAACTTACCTGTTTTTTCCAGCACTTTTTTCCTTCTGTATTTCCCCTAAGAGAGAAAGTCTAGGGTCTATTTTGCCCTTTAAAGTAAAAAAGAAAAAAAGAAGAAAACAACAGGAAGAAAAACAAAACAAAAACCCTATTTTATATGCACACATTAATATTAGTGAGGACCAGTTGTTATGTCCTCATGGCACAAAGGGCCAGGGTAGATAATCTGTTGACTGGAGCATTTTCTGGCTGGAAAGCTCTTCCGCCAGGCATCCCCATCACTGGCTTTCTTCCTTTCTGGTCTGGATTGAAAAGTCACCTTCTGTCACTCTTGGGGAGACTTTACCTGGCCTACCTATCATTTCACTCCTCTCCTCTGTCCCACACACTTTCTGTCCCTCTCCCCTGCTTTACTTTTCACATTAATGTTTAGCATTATCTAGACGTATACACTTTTGATCCTTTGTCTTATTTACTATGTGTCTCTCCAGTTGGAATCTAAACCCCCTGAGGGCAGGGATCTTGCTTCTTATGGTCCCTGATTCCCAGAACCTAGAACCACGCCACTTTTAGACATCTGTGTGACAAATAAATGAATAATGCGTTGATAAAATGTCTAATGAGAAAGAAGTACCTTGCATATTATTTCTTGTTCCCAAACTACAGTCATATTCTAGAATTTTGTTTCTGGTTTCTTGAGAATGCCATATATATTGAGCCTAAGAGGAGATCTCTATGTTCACAGATAAATCACATTGAGGCATAATCATTTATATGTCCCGATTCCAATCTCTCAGCTGTTATTTGCGAGAATTTTCTCCAGAAAGCACATTGCAGCCACCTTGCATATACTACCTCATTTCATCTTAATAAGTCCTTAGTAGAGTATGATTATCTACAGGTCATTAGTGAGAAAACAGAAACGTAGAGAAGTTGAGTTACTTGACCACAGTCACACAGCTCATTGCAAAGCTGTGATTCCCTTTCAGGTCTCTCTGCTTCTAAAGTCTGTTCTTTCTTCTTCCTCTTGCTGTTTCTTGAATGATCCACCTCAAGGAAACAAGATATTTTTTAGAAACGCTAAAGATCCATGAAACCCACAAATGATAGAAACCACGTGAAAGAAATCACATAGCATGGTAGGACTAACTGTCTAATATAAATTTAGGACATGACTTATGAAAGATTCAGAGAATTAAAGTGTCACTTGGATGGAAAATTTCAGGAAAGACCTGGGAGAGGTCTGTGTCTTCAGTCGTGGGTAGAATTGGAACAGAAGGAGAGAAGTGGAGCAGACATTTTCTCAGGGAAGAAGCCTGGCTTTAAACATCCGATGGTGAGTCTCTTTGTTGGGAGGTAGAGAAGGGGACATTCTTCTAGTCTGTCTCCATTTATTGGGGTGACATTAAAGCAGCTTCATTTAAAATAATCTCATCAGAGGCCTAGCAAAGCTGTGGAGTGAGGTGGTCAGGAGCATAGGTGTGGGGGCAGGCACACACTAACTGGAGGTGGCTTGGCACCATCCTACCATGACCTTGGAGAGACTAAGCCCAGCCACGCCTCCATCAGATACAGCACCACACAGAGCAGCAGGAACAGAGTAGATAACTCAGGAAATGCTGATTATGATGATCTGAAACTGGTGGACAGAGAGAGAATCAGTCTGTCAAGGTGTCATTGTGCCGACGTGTTCACAGGGTCCTGTCTGAAGAGACAGAATTATTTTTTAAGAAAAATATTTTTCTCCATTTTTTCATTTACTCTTCATTCCCTAACAAGTCTTCCCCAGATCACATGCTACTTACCAAGTCATCTTAGCCACAGAGTGCGGTCTTAAGGCAGCTGGCCCAAGAGTCCAGAAGCTGGAGAGGGAGAAGGAAAGGCAAACTCTTGGTTGCAAAAATTAGAGGAGACTTCTCCAAAGCTCAACTTGGGAAATGACACTCGCTTAAAATATTACCTAAAGTCCCGTGTTCAGGTGGTGCCTCAAGTGCTGGGTCACAACTCAAACCTCATCAGGTAGACCAGTGACCTCATCATTGGCTTTGTGGCAGTGCCTGGGGCCACCTCCTCAGCAGTCAAACACAGAGCACTGACCCTAAACGCACACCTCCAACACCTGCCCTTGAGATGCCACAAGACCTGCTTTGGGAGCTGGAGGGACGGCCGGGTGGACCTCTCTTCTGCTGTTATCTCAGAGGCCATGTTCTCTACCAGGACCCATGCTGCCCTCTTTTCTGATGTCAACATGTGCAACTTCTGACTTACAAGAAACTTAATGTAGACCTAAAATTAGCTTCCTACATATTGCTGCACACATTAAACCAGGACTGATTTTCTCCCTTTGTGACCTACCACATTCTAGAAATACAATAATTAGCACATTTAGGTTGAGCATAGTCAGCACCTCAGGAAAATCCAAGTACTTGTCCTTTATGCCCAGAAGAACCTGGTCATCATACCTCATCCTTGGCATCTTTTATTCCTTAGCAGAACAATAATTATTTATTCACGGAATATGTGCTTATTATATCCAGAAATTAAAGTTGTTGGGGCAGTGTACATCCAGGTCCCTGAGGCTGGATGATCACATCTGTTAGAAATAAATCACTTAAAAAAAAATTATAGTCCCACAGACAGTCAAGGAATGGTGCAAAGGTAGGGAGTGGTAAATAGGGCAGGGAAGCCTGATTTTAAATCTTGTGAAATAGAGTGTGGTCAATATGTTGTCAGCACATTACGGTGTTCAGACATCAACTCTATATTTCCCCTCCTTGAACCCCAGGTGGCCAATTAGGAGTATGTGCTATTTATTCATTACCAAAAAGGCAGGATAAATTGAATGGTTAGATTGGCTAATACAAATTCTTAACAAGGAGTAGAATAAAAAATGATGCATGAAAGGAGACCCCCCCCCAAAAAAAAATCTCTGGGGAATTGCAGAAAAAATCTGGAGGAGTTCCCTCTCAAATGTATCTGGAGTTTCATCTGGAAGCAAGATAATTTAAATGGAAATTTAAATTTTAAAGATTCACTTTGCTAAATTTTCTTCCTAAAATATATCCTTGTTAATTCTCTCATTTGTATTTCCATAGTTTCTTTCCTTCTTAAAGCAGAAAGATAGTCTTCAATTATTCCCAGCAATTACTAGTTTCATTAGGATATTTTGATGCCTCCTTTTACAAGCGATGGCTTTTCGTAGCCTCTCTACTCATCAAGCTGCAACCCAGCAAATAAGAAGCCTGTGAATTTACTTGATCCTGTAAATACTCATTTTTGCAAATATGAAGGAATTTAGGGAGGGATTATAAAATCTATCAACATAGTTAAATTCCCATTAAAATATGTATATTAAACATATTAACTGATTCATTTTCATATTGTGGCCAAAGATTATATGTTTCTCTATGTCTGACATCTGTTCCTATCAAAAATGTTCTG
This sequence comes from Mustela erminea, assembly GCF_009829155.1. Lineage (NCBI taxonomy): Eukaryota > Metazoa > Chordata > Mammalia > Carnivora > Mustelidae > Mustela > Mustela erminea. The sequence goes on along the minus strand of NC_045630.1, from coordinate 55,269,820 downwards.
TCTCATTGCAAAATGTACATCAGAAGGTAGAGGAAGCAGTGTTACTAGATTGCGTGATTTGAGGATCTATAGAAGCTGATAGAGGTTTCCAAATAAGAAATGCTGAGCTCTCATCCTCAAAAATCTAAAAACATGTAGTGTTGAGGCTCTTTGCTTTCTAATTCTTGACTAACTTAGTAATTCTTGTTCAGAAAATTAAGGGTCTGTGGGCGCCTGGGTGGCTCAGCCTCTCCCTTCAGCTCAGGTCATGATCCCAGGGTCCTGGGATCGAGTCCAACATCGGGCTCTCTGCTCAGCAGGGAGACTGCTTCCCCTTCTCTCTCTCTGCCTGCCTCTCTGCCTACTTGTGATCTCTCTCTCTCTGTCAAATGAATAAATAAAATCTTTAAAAAAAAAAAAAGAAAAAGAAAAAGAAAAGAAAATTAAGGGTCTGCAGCTGGCATCATCTGAAAGAAATTACTCAACTGGGTACCTTTGAGAGCCCAATATATCATTTTAAAAGTCAATATTTGTTTCGGCAGTGAATGTTTCTGAAAGGAAATGACTATTTTAGTGTGTTTGGTCTACTGAATATTTTCATTTTTGAGCCCCCAAGCAGAGTGCTCTGTCCAGAGGGATGCTATCCCTTTCTTTCCACGAGGAGAGCGCCCTCTACTGGGTGTACCTACATACCACGTAGGACTGCCAAAGCATGGAAGCCTCCTGCACCAAACGTGGGAGCAGTTAAGATGAACATGAGCAAAAGGGTTTTAGAAAATCCTTGCCTCTTCCTGTACTAGAATGATTGCAAGTGTGGAAGTGGCCATAGTTCATTGCAGTTTTCTTTTTACTGCTGTATTATTGCACCCTGTTGGGGGATACATCTGAGCATTTCATGTGTCCTACTTTAAAATGCCCAGATGGTAACTACGTGCTCTGGTTTGAATTGGGTAGCCCTCATCTTTCATGCTCTGCAGTCTGCCTAGTTATCAGAGAGACATGAGACAAGGAAAATTCTCCCATTTTTCAGCTCCTCTTCATCTGTTTCTAGTCACCCACAGTGAATGATGCACTTGTGCAATTGTTAAGATGACAGTCACCATGATAACTGAACATCGCTTCCCTGGGATGGGGAGTGCCCTGGGTCCCCGTAGTTCCCCGCTTCCCTCCCAGCATCCCACCTTTTGCAGTGTAACTGATTACTTGCAATCTTGTAAGTTACACCGGAGTGAGAGGCTCTGTAAATATTTTATACCTTGCCAAACCACTTCTGTTTGCCTTGTTCTTCTTCACTCTAGTCTTTACATTTAACTGAGAATTTAAATCAAATTTTTCAAACTGAGAAATAGTCAAAAGAGCTAATAAAATAAATGCAACAGTGTAACGGGTTATAATAGCCCAAGTGCATAATAGAGGTTTAGTAGGACTTTGTGACATCCACATTTTGTAGGGGTTTTGTCTCCAACTATATTCTTCAAAGTGCCATCAGGGCAATGACCATCGGTATCATTTTTATCAGTAATAGTCAGCACTTCCCACTGGGAAATTAGTCAAGGGGATGAGATTTTCTTTTTTTTTTTTTTTTTTTAACAAATTATCTTTAAGCATTTATCTTCCAAAAAGTTGTCCTGGATTTTGTCCATTACAAGGCAGTAACAAAAGTGAGTTACTTATTTTTATTTTAGACTTTATTCATGAGAAGCTCGTGATAGAACTGTGTTTTATTTTTCATAGAGGAAAATGATTTTGCTGTTTTCCTTCTTAATAATAGCTTTGCTGTGGAAAAAAATGTTAACATAAGCCAGTTGTCTCCAAACTTTTCAGAATGTGCACTCCTATAAATAATAACTTCTGGAACACATATCACCATTACTTATTTATAAAGTATGCACTAGTGAATAAATGTTACTTACACTATGAAAATAGAAATTTTAAAAAGTGTAGCTATGGATAAAATTATCAATAGACTATTTGGTTAATCAGGAGCTAATACTGTCATTTGCTAGTACCTCGGGGCATAATAAACACTTATTGAAAGATACATTGTTAATAATACTGGATACCAGTCTATTTTCCAAGCGGTATCCTTGATAATTTCAAATTTCTTTGTCAACTTCTGGCCAAAGAGAATTGGACTCTGAGTGTTTTTACCTCATACTGTTGCTGGTTATGAGCTTGCACCCAAAGTAAGAAGTACCAAATTGGCCTTTTACTTATTCTTCATTCATCTATGAATTATTAGCATGATATTTGAACCATGTTTTTTCATTCTTTCAGGAATCTTGAAAGCCACCCATGTTTGTAAGGATCATATAGTTAAAACCAAGTAGTATAATATATAAACCTCTTAGCATGGAACCATAAACTATATCACTATGTGCTAAAAGCAAATACGTAAATGAGATAACTACTTCCAGTTCCTCCATGTTGTAAACCCGCCTCCCCTTTTTCCTTTCTGGTGACTCATCCAGAACTTCATTCATTCATTTACTTTCCCAGTCAACAAGCACTTAATATATACCAACTGGGTATACAGCGCTGCGTAGACACCAGACAAAATTCCTTCCTTCTTGAAGCTCTTATTCTAGTAGGGAAAGATAGTAAACAAGATAATTTTGTAAGTATTTATTTTAAATTTTTAAATATAAAACGTGTGTGTGTGTGTTTGATATATAAATGTATGATAATGCAATGGAAAAAAATCATTGATAAAAGATCACAGGTGTTGTGTTGGACAGTCAGAGGAATGTTCTATGGACCAGTTGTGGGAGTGGAGAGACATTGGGCTGTTAGGACAGGGAAGGTAACATTAAATGTAGGGAGGAGAAGGAAGGCCTCACAAGAGGGTGACACTGGCACAGAGATTAGGAGGAAAGGAGAAAACCATGCAGTTAACCAGGAGAAGAATTTTAGTTCAGGAACAGTTCAGGAATCAGAATCAGATTCTGGGCTTCAGGAGTCTGAGTGTCCTGTTAATTCCCAGGACCCATCAGCATGTGCACTGACCTTCAGCCCAGGATTTCAGAAGGCCGTGTTCAACCACTGGCGCATCTTGGACAGATCAGTACTCATTGCTTGGGCATATAAGTCTCAGCCAGCAGATGTGCAATATCTTTTCCTAGTTTCCAAAACTCTTCTTTGAGTTTATAGTATTCGCACACTGCTGACGAAGTTTTCCTTGAAGGCCAGCCCATCCCTTGACTCTCTAACAGCCTTCATTTCTTCCTGTATATTCTTTCAAAATGTCCCCACATTCCAGGCAAACCAGATAAGCCTCTTCGAATTACGAAGGCCAGCTGCAAGCCTAGGAGCTCTTGAGAATGTCTCCAATCTTTAGTTATTTTGTGATCCAGTTTTGATCATCCAGAGCGAAATAGTAACTGTAACCACTCCAGCATGTCACATATACAAGAGTGGGCTAAAAGAAGAGAATGAATATTGATATAATGACACAATAAAAAACAAAAACTGTATCATTTATAGAATTTATTTCTCTACAATAAGTCGAGAGACCAGTAGTAACATTTATGACTTCCCTTTGTTAGCTCCCTAACTATTTGGGATTATTTGGTTGATGCAAGCAACCAAGCTCATTTTTGAAGGATCTGAGTTCTAGGTGGTCTTGCCTTCATCAGCTTTCGTTAGTGTGGCAAGGTGGTCAAATAAAGGGAGGGGGAGGGGAAACACTTCTAGGTTCACGCATGGGCTTCCTAAGCTTCATTATGTAATAGCATCCCTATTTTTTCTTATCAATCACTTCTGCCACCAGTCGAAGCTCTTTTTTTGCTTCCTTACCGACTTGTACAAGGTAGTCCAAATCGCAAGGCAACAATTTTCTACCTTCCATTCAGCAAAACTATTATGGATTCATCTCTCTTCTAAATCTCCAGATCACCAGATTCCAGAGTCTTGGTTACAGTAAATAAAACTTTTGCAAAGTGGCCTTTGCGACACAGTAAGTTGTGTTGAAAAGATGCCTCATTTTCCTGCCCTTTTACCCACCATCGTCCGGGATTTCTGAATCAGATATGAAGGTCAAATTGCTAATTGTAAATTCTTTTTGACTGTAAGATTTTTTAAATGAATTTTAAATATGTTTTAATTGCATAAATCTTGCACTGACTGTCACAATGCTTCTCTCTTACTGTACACCGCCTACATAGTGTTATTCAGAGTGAATTCTTTGTGAATCTTTCTTTTGGGAATGCTTAAGCCCATGATGACTTCCTGTGTATACCTCTTTAGTGCTTGTTTCCATGTGTTTTTCTTCATGAAAAACATGGCTTCATGTTTGTAAGTGGATTCATGAATATAAGTCTTCCATCCTTAATGGGTGGCAGTTCCTGAAATCGAGGATTTGCATATTTTTTTACTTCTTTCCACTGCCTTTCGTCCCTAGCACCATGCCAGAAAAAAGTAGATGCTAAATAAATCTTTGACCGTGGATTTGACCCTCAAACCATAAACCAATATCAGCACTTTAATTTGATAAAACTTTAAACAAAGCATAAAATTAAACAATTACCCTTTGAAATCAACAGAAGCCCATGTTTTCTTAGTTGCTTCTATTAGCAAGGATCTGATTTAGAGCACTTTTCTTGAGAATCAACAATACACCAGGCCCTTTTAGAAAGACCATCTGATTTAATCCTCACAGAAGTCCTTGAGAAAGGCATTGTTAGAAACCAAGACTCAGAAATGTAAATAATTTGCCTAAGGACTTCTAGTATGAGTAACAGAGCCAAATCTTGAACTCAGGGCTTTTGCTTGTAAGTTAACTACTTAAAGCATCTAGGCTCTCAACACTTTCCATCCTTAGTGAAAAACTTTTTTTTCTGTTTTGACCAAAAACAATTATGCAAGATTAAAATCAATCTTTGATTTGCCTTAATGTAAATAGGAACCACGACTTCTAACTCTCAGAAAAAATAAAAGTTGTTCTTATTCTTAATTAAGTATGCTTGGCTTAAGTACATTTTCTCTTAAGGTATAATGGCTAAACCATGATCATTTCTTTTTGTTTATTCATTTAAAACTCAAATAAAAGCAGATAATCAATAGATCATAATCTAAAACTAGAGGATTTACAAGTTAATAAGCTTGAGTCAATAGATATTCCATAACGAAGCCCTCAATGGTGAACCTGACATAATTTGCTTTACACTAAGCTGGTTGACTTAATGCTTTAATTTAATTCCAATATTAGCTGAAAAATCCAAAGAAAAGAAGAAAATTTAAATCCTATTATATTAAAATGTTTTCAAAGCAACAGCTCAATATCATGCCACGACTGCGTAAGTATACCACCAGTATCTGTCTAAATCACCGGAGTTCCAAGTGTGGATGACCACTTAACCCCTTTGGAGCCTTGTACAAGTAAATTGTGGAAGTTTCTCAGTGGTCCGTCTTCATGTCTTGTCTTTTAGCCTCAAGTGTCATTATTTTTGGCTCACTATATGTGCTTTTCCTGACTTACAGGCAAAAAAAAAAAAAGGAGGAAAGAAAGAAAAAAAAGAAAAGTTGTGCCTATTTGAAAAGCAGTCTATTTCCCTTTAGATGACCATTCAGCCTGACTCCCCAGAAAGCAGAACTTACACAAACAGGCTTAGGTTGTAGAGCAGAGGAAGCCTTTCCTGGTTCCCCGGGGCAGGGGGCGGGGGGTGAGAAAATATATCAAGATGTGATATAGGTTGGCTTCCACCTTCTGAAGTCTGGTGGTCCTGGTGGGGGCGGTAAGGAGACTTTGATGCAGTACTCAGCACAGCTCCCAGTCTGAGTACAGACTGGACAGTTGGAATGCCTCCACTCAGATCCTGGCTCTTCCCCTTAGAACTGCATGACAGCTATCCCCAGGCACAATTGGCTTCAACTATCTTTGCATGCATTCCCTTACCTGAAAAATGAGCGTAATAACTGTCTATTTCATGAGGTTGGTTTGAGGAATGAACAACTTAAAATACAAAGAACACTTGGAAGGTGCTTGTCATACACGAAGCACTCACTGTTGTAAGGCTTTGAGAAACTCTTTGGGAAAAGAACAAAAAGCATCAAGGACATGTGCTAAGAGTAACTGGAAGGAGCAGCACCGGCCACTGGAGGGAGTGGCCAGATGGGTCTCTCAGAACAGTTCCGTGTGCGCAGCCAGAGTCCATTTGTTACCATCCTCGCAACATAGTTCGTGAATTCTTAGGTCTGGTTTTGAGATGGGCCATGGCCAGTCCCACCATAGCTGGGTGGCAGTGTATCTCGGCAGCCTTTTAGCCAGTTTAAACTTTCTGGTACCAGTGTTGTCACTAAGAGCAAATCACTTTGCTCGAGTCAATGGACTAGAAGTTATGCACTGGCTTTTTATCATAGCGTGTCCTTTTCTGTTCAGGAGGGATACTCAGGAAACAGAGAACAGGAATCTCACTGATTTTAACGATGACCATTTTTCCACATTTCTCCATCTCTGAAATCACGTGCATCTAACAAGTTTACAACTGCTGTAGGTGGCAGTTGTGACATACTTGTCATTTCCTGTGCCTGCACAAACTTGATCAATGCCGTTCACACTCTCGTCACTTCAGCTGAGTTATGTTCCCTGTTGCTACTACACACGTTGAGTTTAATTGCCACTTAAAATGTTTTTGAAAAGATTACACTATGACTTGGTATTAAAATGAAAAGTTATTGTAGACATAGAAAGGCACAGAAATAGCAGCTTAATATACAATTTTTATAAAAAACCTATGCCCATACAAGTCTAAAGATGTCTTTCTCTAAATATAAAATTAAAATTCTAAGTGATAAGAAAGTATTGTATCATCATTCAGTTGGAAGCATTTTTTTTCTTCTGAGGAATATGTAAAATAACAGTGTGTCTTGAAATAAATGGAATCCTGGATTCAAAGAAATGGGGTATAGTCCATAATATTTTTAAACATATTGCTAATAAAATAATGTTTTATTATATTAATATGTAATATTATATCAAATATAATATTAAATTAATATTTATAAAAACAAAATAAATTTAAATAAAAGATTATTTATTCGCTGGACAGAAATCTATTCAACACTCAGAAGGTGCCAAACATGATTCATATCCTCGGTTCCTGTCCTCTAAGATCAAGGTTTAGTGGGGAGAGAAGGCAGGTAAATAAATCACCATAATGCGGTGTAAAAAATGCCATGAACAATATAAAAGCAGAAAGGAGGAGCAAGTAACTGCCTGGGGCATCAAGAAGCTCTCCCAAATGAAGATGACATCAAATTTCTTTTTAAGGATGGTTAAGATTTGCCAGGCATGGACGTGCAGTCTGAACACAGAAGTCATGCGCTAAAGCAAGGCCTCAACGAAGAGGGTGGTGACCCCGCCCCTAAGCCACAAGGCTGGAGCCCGGGCTGTAAAGGGACGTGAGTAGAGCATGGTGGGGCAGAGGGTAAGCCCAGAGAAGCAAGCTGCACGCGTCCGTGCTGATGAGGACTGGCAGAGCCATCCACAAGTGCTTCCTGACCGGGTCCAAGCTATGGCATCCGAACAACTTTTGCATTAGACAAGTTGGCCCTTGACTCTTCCATTTGACAGTGGAAGTGGAATGGATTCAAGGAGAGCAAGTAAGGTTGGAAAGTATTAGGAATTTGGGAGGCAGAAAATTAACTATTTCTACCTGAAGTCACCATGATTTCCTCTCCTCGAAGCTGTGTAAACTGGGATGAAATAAACCCCTGAAATCAGGACATTCATGTAAGAGCAGCAATGGAGTTACAGAAAATGAAGGGAATGGCTCAGAAGACTGAAAGGTCACTGACACTTCCACCTAAGCAACAAATTACCTGATTCTGTAGGATTTCTTTGACATATAGGCTTCAGGACTGCTTCAAATCTAAGAGATAGGATGTTAATCAGATCACTAATCAGTCTTGGGAAGAAAAAAGGTCTTTCCAGAGATAGTCTTAGCAATCCTTAGTCAAAGATATGACCTTCACTGGGAGTGTTTGTTCTAGAATGACCATACATCCTCTCACCGAGATCTCTCACCAATTAATAATCGATACTGAAACAGGAGACCTAGGGACATAGATATCTACTATCCACTCTTCAGCAACAGCTGACCCAAGGCTAGCAAATCCATCACCCAACTCACAACCGCTCAGATCCTCTCTCTCTCCAGACACACAGAGGTGGTGGTCTGATGGCCCAGAGTACTCTGAAGCTGTAAGGCTATTTAGACTGGGAATTATTTTCCATGTTGGGCAATAACAAATAAAGCAAGTTAAGAGAAAGAGAAGACGGAAATATCATGTAGCCCCAGAAAGAGAAAAACTGCAAGCTGACAGTTTTCCAATTTCTTTCCTTCTTTTTTTTTTTTTTTTTTTTTTTTTGAGTACAGTTGATACACAATGTTACATCAGTTTCGGGTGTGCAACATATAGAGATACATCTTACATCTTCCTTATCCATTCATCTATCAATGGACATTTGGGTTTTTTCCATATCGTGGTTATTGCAGTAACAGAGGGCTTCATATATCTTTTCAAATTAGTGTTTTCACACTTGGGGGCTAAAGGCCCAGTAACAAAATTATTAGATCCTATGGTATTTCTATTTCCAGTTTCAAAGAGACAAAGTTGTATTTCATGTGCTGGAATTCTATTCTTTCACTTTCTCCTTAAATGAGTCAAAAAGAGTTTCTGTTCCCCTTAACTAAATATTCTGGGTGAGAATGTAGACTACATTATGTACCACCTTTTCTATAACTACAGAGTGTCAGTTTTAAAAGCTGGGTGTCATAGTTCTTATTGCGAAATACGATGGATTTCTGGACTTGATCCTAATTTATTATTAGATGCTTTGGACTTTTTAAGTAGTCAGTATCCATACTTCTCATTCTTTCAAGCACATATGCTTTGTATTAGTCATGATAAGATAGGAAATGCTGTGGTAACAAATAAAACTCAAATATCAGTGCCTAACAAAATAAAGGTGGGAAAAGTAATTTGGCTTTAGCTGCCTTTCTCCATCTTATATTAATGACGGACCATGATAGGGAAGAGCATGTTGGAGGGCTCTGTGAGATGTTTTTGAGGTCCAGGATGGAAAGTAACTAACATCCCTTCTCTCCACGTGTACTAGTCATCTCACCCCATTGATGTGTGTAGGGAGGCTGAGGAATGTAGATAGGTAAGTGGGATTTTGAGAAGCACCAATAATCTCTGCTGCATTTCTCTCCCCCCACCCTTGGTCTGGCATTGCCTAAGAATACAAGTACAGTAATGAATAGAGAGCATCCTGTTTTTTTAATAGTTTTTTTTTTTTAATTCCAGTATAGTTGACATAGAGTGTTAAATTAGTTTCAGGTGGACAGTATAGTGATTCAGCAGTTCTGTGTATTATTCGGTGCTCATCATAAGTGTCTTCTTATCCCCTTCACCTGTTGGACCCACCCTCCCACTCACCCCCCTTCTGGTAATTATCTGTTTGCTCTCTATAGGTAAGAGTCTGTCTTTTGGTTTATCTCTTTTATTTCCTTTTTTCATTTGTTTTGTTTCTTAAATTCCACATATGAATGAAATCATATGGTGTTTGTCTTTCTCTGACTGACTTATTTCACTAAGCATTTATTCTCTAGATCCATGTTGTGGCAAATGGCAAGATTTCATTATTTTTATGGATAAATAATATTCCATTGTAGATATATACCACATCATCCTTAACCATTCATCTGTTGGTGAACGCTTGGGCTGCTTCCATCATTTGACTATTATAAGTAATGCTGCAGTAAACATGAGGGTGTGTATATCTTTTCAAATTGCTTTCAAATTCAAATTCATATACAAAATGCTTTTGTATTCTTTGGGCAACTACCCAGTAATGCAGAGATTGCATCATTGGATAGATCTACTTTTAATTTTTTGAGGAACCTTGCTACTGTCTTCCACAGGTGCTGCCTCAGTTTTCATTCCCACCAGCAGAACCAGAAGTTTCCTTTTTCTCCATATCCTTGCCAACACCAGTTGCTTCTTGTGTTGTTGATTTTAGCCATTCTGACAGGTGTGAAGTGTTATCTCAATGTGGTTTTGATTTGCATTTATCTGATGGTAAATAATATTAGGCATCTTTGCACATGTCTGTTGCCATCTGTATGTTTTCTTTGGAGAAGTTTGTGTTCATGATTTTTTTTTCTTTCTTTTTTTAAATTTTATTGCAGTGTTATAAAATTCATTGGTTATACACCACACCCTGTTCTCCATGTAATACATGCTCTCCGTAATACCCACAACCAGGCTCATCCAACCCCCCAGCCCCCTCTTCTCCAAAACCCTCAGTTTAATTCAATTATTTGTTTTGGGAGGTATGGAGTTGTATAAGATCTTTATATATTTTGGATACTAACCCTTTATCAGATATATAATTTGCAAATCCTCCTTTCATTCAGTAAATTCTCTTTTAGTTTTATTCATAGTCTTCTTTGCTGTGCAGAAGCTTTTATTTTGATGTGGTTTATTTTTGTTTTTGTTTCCCTTACCTCAAGAGACATATCTAGAAAAATGTTTTTATAGAGAGGGTATTCTCTCTTACTTGATTGTCATATTGATAGTAAGATTTATAAGGCTTTATCATTAAATGTGATCTATTATATGACTTTAGTAGATGCTGTTTATCAGATTAAAGATAATTTTTTTCTATTTTTATGTAGCTAAAAGATTTTATCATAAATGGATGTTGAATTTTTAAATTCTACTTAGGATAATCTTATGTAAATCAATTTTTTAAGAGTTAACTCCTGTATAATCATAATATTTCTTTTAAATATACTATTGGACACTATTTGCTAATATAACTTTTTCATCTAATCTCAAGTGATTTTTGCCTATAACACACTTTTCTTATTATGCTATTGTTCAATATTGTCCCAATTTCATACAATCAGTTTGGTATCTGGTCCATTTAACCAATTTTAGTTAAACACTTTGTACATAATATCAATTATCTGTTACAGATTTAATTAAAAGCAATAACAAAAAACTTCACTGGTAGAACTCTGTGGTCCCAGGTATTTTTGGAGTAGGAGGCTGATTTTTTTCTATTTTATTATAAAGCTGGATTCATCTATTATTGAGTACATTTGTTTTGTTGGGGTCCGTTATCAAAGGAACGAGACTGAGACAAAGTGAAAGTTATGCAAAGCCTTATTCTATGCCAAGCATTAGAAGTTAGACTGACCACCCAGGGCCGCCTCTGAAGAGAGCGACCTGCTCCTGATTTCACAGGCTGGTTTTATAGGGCACAACCACAGACCCAAGGTAGGTGGCTTCTATTGTTAAGGCGTTTACTCCTGGAATCGATACCCGGAACCATACCAGGAACTACGGGGGCGTTTATTCCCGGAATGAAGCCCTAAACAACAATATGGCTACCTAGGCAATATGGAGTTGCTCTGGCTAAGCAGGCCCTAATAGTTAAACAGGTTTTAACATTAAATTGGCCCTAACAGTTTGATTTTTGTATTTTTTCTAGAATTTCCCACTGTATGTACATTTTTACATTTGTCAAAAATTGTTCACATTTTCCTATTTCTAAGGATAACCTGATCCATGGGCACTGAAGGAGTTTCTGCCATCCAAATACCCTAGACTCTCTGGAAAATGCCATTTTGTGTTTTATAGCACCAACTTCCCTATGCAAATTTCCTATACCACTTATTAGTGTTATTTATTCTTCGCTGGAGAAAGGTATTATCTTTTTCAGCTCACCCCCAATTTCAGGTTATGTAAGAACACAAAACTTGTCATATGGTGCTCCCTGTAGATACTGGTGAAAAATCATGTTCATTATTACGTGATCTAGTTTATATATACATGTGTATAAATAAATTCTTAAAGACCAAATGATTGAAGTCAGCAACAAGGGAGAATTTACAATTTACTTAATTATTTAATGTACACTTATCCAATACCTACTAGGTCTTCATTAAAAAACATTTACAAGGATGATGTTTATAAATTTAACCTAAAAGATGTGCTTACTTTCCTGAGATGCTATGCCTTCTTTCAAAATATCATCCTCCATATATTCTCCATACAGGCCAGGGTGCTATGCAGTAAAAATGCCTTATGTGTTATTCATTGCTTTAGACTTACCCATTTATTCATGCATACCTTCCAGAACTGTTTATTGAATATCTTCTGTGTAGAAGTGTCTCTTTGATGCTTATGATAATAATAATAGGATGTAGCATCTACTAAATACTTACTACATGGCAGACAGTATCCTGAGGCTTAACTCACTGAAGTGTACAAACTCAAATGATAAGTACTGTTATTATTCCCTTTTTACATATGAGGAAACTGCGATAATGTGAGGCTAAGAAACAGTACTAATCCAGAAGTCCACTTTGTATTGAGAGGACAAACCCATGAACAGACAAATGTAGTGTAGCAGAAGATCCATTAAGAAAAGCGGTCAACCTATGAGTAAATTCAAACCCATTCTCTCTCATAAGGAACAATGTTTATGACAAAGAAATTTGGAACTCCTTGTTTAAAACAGATCATTTTAATTGAAGAAGAGTGTGTATACATGAATTGAGAATCTCAGACTCAATAACAAAGCTAGTATTCATGGGTCATGGGATCTCATGCTGGTTATTTAAACCATTGGACTCTAGGTTCAACTACAAAGTGAGGTAGTAGAATAGAGTTTCATCATTCTTTGACTCTTTAACTCTAATTAAAAGTTTTACTAATAAGACTTATGTATACATGGATATTTCATATTTAATCACAAGTATTATGAGTGTATTATCAAAAGTTGGAAATATAAGACTCCTTTCTTCACTGCACAAAAGTTCAAACAAATCTTTGATTAATCTTTCATTGGAGCTTCCAATTAAATCAAGATATAATGTAGTTAAGTGGCACTCCAACTAGAGTCTGTGAACCCCTTAGAGTCCCAGAAACTTTTCCAAAGTGTCTTCCAGGTCAAAAATATTTTCATGTTAATATTAAGACAATGTATTTCTTTCTCACACTCATCCCCTCAGAGTGTACGGCAGAATTTTCCAGAGGCTACATGATGTTTGATCGTGTTATCACTCTGCTGAATAATGGCATACATGCTTCGGTACTCTTTTTTCTTTTTGTTTCTTTCTCTCTCTCTTTTTTTTTTAATTTCCTCAGCTTTAATTTTTAATATAGCAAATACTAATGGATGTAAAGCACAGAAACAAAAGCTTTGGGGAATCCTCTATGGATTTAAGAAATATGGGTCCTGAGACCCAAATGTTAGAACCACTATCACAGTTGACAAGAACATTTGCACTCAGTGTAGTGCAGGAATAAAATTGTGACCATGCTATTTACTGTTCATATGACTCTGGGCAAGTTACTTAACTCACCTAAACCTCAGTTTCCTTATGTGTAATATTATCAACCTCATAGCTTTTTTGTGAAGACGAAATAAGATAATGCATGTGCAGTACTTTATACCAGGTCTGACATGTAAAAGCCAAAACTCTGCTCAAAAATAATTACCCTGTCTTAGGAAGGAGAGACAAGAAGATGGCAAACTGATAACTTTTTTTTTTTTTTTTTACACTGCATACATACCTTTTCATCATGTACTCTACTTGGAAGATACAATTTATCAAAAGTAGTAATTTAATTAAAACATTTTAAAAATTACCCTGTTCCTAGTAGATAATAGGCTTATAGTTTATTCACCACTTCATTTTTTTATGATGTTTATTTTTCCAAATTTATCTATGAAAAGAGCTATGGAAACAATGATGGCAGCTCTTAGTGTGAAACATGGCTTTGCTGCAGATGTTAGTGCCAACTCCAAAGTAATTGGCTGATACCTGAGCACATCCACATCCGTTTGCCATACACAAAACTTTGGCTAACCTGTTTCCACATGCAAAGTGAGAAGGAAGTCCTGATATTTAATTCTAAATTAACAATCTCCCCCTTATTATTGAGGAGTCCTTATCAACATACATATATGTTCTAGTATCTCCCTTTAAAAAAAAAACAAAAAGCAGGGCACCTGGGTGGCTCAGTTGGTTGAGCATCTGCCTTTGGCTCAGGTCATGATTGTGGACTTCCAGGATCAAGTCCCGCATCGGGCTCCCAGCTCTTTGGGGAGTCTGCTGCTCCCTCTGACCTTCTCCTCTCTCATGTTCTCTCTCACTCATTCTCTCTCAAATAAATAAATTAAATCTTAAAAAAAAAAAAAATAGATGTGACCACACAGGCCACAGAACCCTCCCAGCTACCATTCCCTTTCCTTGTTCTCTTCTACAGCCAACTTTTCAAAAGAGTTATGTTGAAGTCGAGGCTCCTCCTTCCACACATCCGGCTCTCTCTTCGTCTTCGGTCAGAGTTCTGTCTCTACATTCCACTCAAAGTCTCATTTCAAGACCCCTTGCCACCAAATCCAAAGAACTTTCTGTGTCCATCTTCTTTAACATTTCATCCTCATAAAACAAAATTTCAACATCATTTGGCACTGATGACCATACCTCCTTTTACAAAATATCCTCTTTTTTTGGTGCCCATGAAGTTGAACTCTCCTGGTTTCCTTCCTACTTCACTGGTCTCTCCTTTGTTTTCATTACGGACTCATCCTCTTCTGCTTGTGCTTCTCGTCCTCACCTGCCTCTGTCGCTGACTTTGGTGCTGGGCCCTCTCCCTTACCTGTGGTGTCTTCCTAGACCCTCTTTCTTCTTTACCCCATCCCTTCATTCTGAATCCTCTCCATAGTCACTGATAGCACAACTTACTCACTATGAGGCATAATTAGAGACCCTTGGAATGGAGCAAAGAATGAAACACATACAGGTCTCTGCCCCGGTGGAACTTCTAGTAAAGAGAGAGAAAGAAAAAATAATAATCATAGTCAATTAATAGATTACATGATATGTTGAAAATGACTGATGAGTGCTTTGAAAAAGAGAAAAATAGAGAGCAAGAAAAGGGGTTCTAAAATGGGAGGAGTGGGGGAGAAAAGTGGCAGACTGCAATTTTGAATAGGAGCGGTTCAATGAGAAGATGAGCTGGAAGTTACCAAGCGGTCTTGTGGGTGAAGTGGGTTGCAGGCAGAGGAAATAGCCCGTATAGGGCCCTCAAGGCAGGAGCTTCTTTGATGTATTCGATGCCCCCCTGTGGCTGCAGTGAAGCTTGTATGTGGAGAGGTGATGGCAAAGAGGAAATCAAAGGGCCGGCAAGAACAGGTTTCTTCTCTGAACAACCTGAGAACTACCACAAGGTTTTGAGCAAAGAAGTCCCATGGTCTGACATGTTTCAGAGTGTCATTCTGATTGCTATGTGGATGGGGGTGGTGGTTAAGGTTAAAAGTAGGGAGACTTAAGTTGACCTTTAAGTTGGCTTAAGTTGACTTAAATTGACTATTGCAGTGATTGAAGTAGAAGAGAATGTCTTGGAGCAGAGTGGTTGTAGTAAAAGTGATGAGAACGGGTAGCATTCTGGATGTATCTTGAAGTTAAATAAATCCAAAATTATTTCCTAATGACTAGATGTAGGTGTGAGGGAAAGAGAAGATGAATGTAAAGTTTTGGGCCTGAAAAATTGGAAGGATGAAGTTGTCATCTCTAGAAAAAAAAGGAGGACTCCAGGTGAAGCAGTTTTGGTGGGTGCATCAGACACATTTCAGTTGAGGAAACTGAACACCATGGGTATGGAGATAAGGGATTTCCTACAGAAACTAGAATTCACAAAACTGTGGGAAGAGCTGGAAAAGTGAAGATCCAGGAAGAGGAGTAAGAGGATGTATTAAAGAGCTCCCACCCAACCAGTCTAAGAAGCCAGGCATGACCAGTCACCTAAATGAAACTGTCAGGAAGAAACTTGTGGAGACATCACTGGGAAGTTCTATATAGCTACCATTCCTGTGAAGCCAAAATCAAATCATAGACCCATAGCCACCTGTAGTCAGCAATCAGAAGGAAGAGCCAGATATGGAGCAGAAGAGAATTAGGACAAACTGAAAAACTTACACCTCTGTGCCTATTTATCTCCACATCTAGCTTCAACTTTAGGGGATAATAGTTGCCTCTTTACTTCATCCTCCAAATCTCTTACCAACTTTAACCCAGAACCATAAAAGGATGGTGTACGAGTTTCCTACTGCCACAGAACAAATTACCACAACCCTAGCGGCTTAAAAAGAGTATGCATTTGTTCTGTTATAGTCCCATGAGTCAGATGTCTAGACATGGCTTAGTTGGGTCCTTTAGGATCTCCCAAGGCTGCAGTCAAGGCACCTACTGGGCTGCATTGTCATCTGGAGGCTTGACTAAGAAAGTATTTTCTTCCAGGTTGTTGGCAGAATTGATTTCCTTGTGGTTTTAAGCCTTGGGGGTTGCTGGCTTCTTATTGACTTGCCATCAGCTCCCAGAGGCCACCCACTGTCCCCTGCCATGGGGATCTTCACAGCCTTCTCATAACATGGCAACTTGCCTCCCAAAGACCTACAGGAGAACTTTGCTGTCAGCCAGCTAAGGCGGTGTCTCTTACATTCTCTTACAATGGAAAATTGTTTAGAAGTAAGTCATGGGTCCTGCCTGAACTCAGGAGGAGGTGAATTATACCGGGGTATAACTAACTCATGGTCACCTTAGGGTATGATTGCCACAGAATGGGATTCTGAGATATATAGTTTCATTTTAACCTACTTAACATAATACAAATACATACAAATTATACATAAGAGAAAATCAATTAATCATATTAAGACTTGTTAAATTTGTGGTGTATTAGAAGTAGAAGTGGAGAGATTGAGAAGGCCATTGGATTTGAGACCAGATTTGGGAGAGATGTGCAATGACTCTCAGATGTATTTTCCTAACCCAGTCTCTATTCAGCACCAGAGATTCATAGATCTACATGGTATGTCAAATTCATATGGCCAAAATGACTCCTTCCATCCCCAAATCTGAATCTTTCAGATTTCCACATCTCATTAAATGGTACCACCATCCACCCTTTCTTTCAAGGCAAACCCAGGAGTCGTCCTTGATTTTTCTTTCCTTTTTTCTCTACATTCAATTTGTCATAATTCTCTTGGCTCTACTTCCAAAACATAAATCCATCCACTTAGTTCCATCTCCACCATTACCACCCTAGACCAAGAAATTAGCACCCCTCCCAGACTTGCAGAACTCACTCCTTCTCTTGACCCCTATAGTGGACTGCATTGTGTTCCCCCAAAGTTCATACATTGAATCCATAACCTCAGTGTGACTGTATTTGGAGGTAGGAATCTTAGGAATTAATTAAGGTTAGAATAGGTTGTAAGAATGGACCTTGATCTAATAGAATTGGTACCCTTATAAGACGAAAAAGAGACACCAAAGATCTCTCCCTTTCCCCATGTGCATGCAGAAAAAACTGTGTGAGCGGACAGAGTAAGAAGGCAGCTATCTACAATCAATTAGTGAAGCCTCACCAGAAACTGAGTTTGATGGCGCCTTGATCTCTACTCCTAGCCTCCAGAACTAGGAGAATATAAATTTCTGTTTTTTTAAGCCAGTTCCTGGTATTTTGTCATGGCAGCCTGAATAGACTTAAAACAACTCCCTACATATATTCTCCACAGAGCAGCCAGAATGATCTCTTTAAAACCTACATTAAATCATCTCATCCCCTTGCTTAAAGGCCTTCAGTAATTTTCCACTGAAATTAGAATCAGACTCTCTAATGTGGGTCTACAAGGTTTCACCATCTGACTTCTGCCCATCGCTTTGACCTTGTCCTGTGCCACCCTCCCTCTCACTCACGTAGCTTCTCTCTGTCTGCTGGAAGACCAAGAGCTTCCCCTTCTCCTGAAAGCTTCTCCTCCCGTTCTTCTCTTGGTTGGGTTCTTCTGCATTCTCGGCTACATGGAACTTCTTCAAAAATCCAAATCACTCTTCCTAAACTGAGAATCTCACTCTTCCCTACCACCTAAACCCAAGCTCTATTTCAGTACTCTACTTAAATATCTTCATACTTTGCCACCATTCCTAATTCTCTCTCTCTTTATTTTGCTTATTTACTGCCCATTTTTCCTCATGATAATGTAAAACTCAAGAGGACGGTGTCCATGTATCCTTTGCTTTCTGCTGTGTCCTCAGACCTTCGGAAGGGGCTTATTACACCAGAAGCCCTCAATTCAAGCCTGAATAAATATGTGCTTATTCAAGGACTGAATAAATATAAGACATGCTGGAATGAAATTCTTTTAAATATATTTTAGTACAGTTTTACTAGTATTGTCATAAAATAGATTGCCAGAGTAGAATTGCTGGGTCACAGACTATGCACATTTTTAATTTTGATAGATCAGAAATACTGCTTTTTAATATTTAGTGTGACTGATTTGCCACTTTAAAATTTAATTATCACAAATTTAATTTTTTCCTCTTCTCCTTTGAAAAATGAGCCATTTCGAAACCATTCTTTTTTTTTCTCCAATGTTTTTATGGTAACTGAGGCATCATCGTTCATTTTGCAAGAACACTAGATTTGGCTTTATAGATTAAATTGATAGAGCCCATTTGTCCTTGAAGAAAAAAATCTGTGAATTGAATCTTCTTTTTGCATTGACCCCCCCCATTACAAAATGAATGATGTATTCTGAGAGAGGTAAAAATGAAAACCTCTCTTTTCCATATCATTCTTCTTTTCTGAATGTAGGTATTTGTGGGAGTAAAGACATAAAAGTGTCTGTTCACAGCACTAGCGTATGCATACTTCAGACTGAACATTTTGTTTGAAATTTACAATTGCTTCGACAAATGGCCCCTGAGTAATCAATTGTAATTATATGTATCACAGTTACTTAAAAGGCGGATATGCATTTTTAGTTTCTTGAAATCTTTCAAATTACACCTTCAAACATTAGTAAGAACCCAAAGCTAGGAAGGCTTTCACGCTTGTGTGTGCTTCTGAATTGGTCTCATTCTGTGTTGTGGTCATCCATAGTGTCCCTAACCTTTCCAGCTGCTTCCTAGCTGTTCAATACATACAAGTGACCAGTGCAAAGGTGTGAACGGCTCCACACAAACATGTGTCCACTGTCAGAAAAACAGACCAGGTACGTATGATTCTGATAGCACTCTGGACAGAGGACAGTATCATTGGCTTCGACTCAGCCCAGTTTTTATAATCCCCACTTTGATTGTGATCAAAAAGCAAACATCTGCGTCGAAAGAATAATTACAAATTTGGAGATAGAGCAAACATTCAATAAAGATTTTTAAAATCTTGTTCCTAAGAAAATACTTTCCTATTATCTTGTATATATGATGATCTATATTTACTGGCTGAATAATATCTAAATGAGTTCATTAGCTAATTCTTGGCAGTTGTTATTTTTTTTAATTAATCAGTCACTGACCATGACGTGTATACCACAATAGGGCAAAATTTTAACATCCCGTTATTCTCTAAAATTGCATTGTAGATTTCTTTGTACCAAACTGGTTCTTCAGATCTTAGTGTAATGTTACTCAGTGTTTCCCAACCAGTTTTCATCCAGAATAATTAAGGTGACTCTCACAACCCTCTCCAGTCTTGCCACCAACCTCTTTCCAGCCTTAATCCCCACCAGTCCCTCTATTTCAACTCCATGCAACTCCCAGCTCATCCCCAAACAAATCCTGCATATTTTATTTCATTTCTTTCTTCTAGTCACTCACATATATTCATCTACTCAAACTCTGCCTCTTTCCTAACCTCTATCAGATGCTACCTCCCAAGTAAGTCTGCCCCTACTGTTCAGCCTCCTCCCTTCCCAGTAAGAAGTGTCCCTTCAGTGTTTCCTGGCACCGGGCTATAGCACTTACCACACTTTACCTTGTGTGTATCTATATTTATGATTGACCTGCCCTAGTAGAATATAAACTCCTAAGAGTCAGGAGCCTGGATTTTCCATCTTATATCCCCACAGCAACTTTATCGAATCCTGTGCATACCAGATGCACAAAGGCCTGGTGTGGGGCTCCACACTCAGCGTGGAGTCTGCTCCCTTTGCCCCTCCCCCTTCGCTAAAGTAAAAAAATAAATAAATCTTTTTTAAAAAAAGAAAGAAATGAGCTGCAGACCAACAATACTAGGTGTTTCTACTAACCATTTTGGTAGCTCTGTCATATCATTTAGCAGTGTCCCCAATACCTGCATATGCTTCATGCAGGTAAAGCAATAGACCATGAACCTAAAGGGTTTTTCTCCTACATTTTTGTATTATGAGTCAACCTTTGATTCTAGAGCAACTCCACATGTATGTGCGTGCCATCAAAAAAAAGTCTTTGTCCTACCAGCCAGGAGGTATGGAGGCAGAGATGGCACTGGCAAAGTAAATGCACATATGAAATCAGTGGAAATTTTCTATGTTAACGTTTTGCAGACTTAGAAGTCTCATACTTAGAAAATTATGGCTAAGTAGTCAAGTTGTTATTCGGCTATGGGTAATAAAAGATCACTTCTGTATTGAGATTGAAGTGACTTTTACAAAATGAGTACCAGATATAAATATGTTGACCAACTTTGGAGAAGCTAAAAATTAACTTTATAAATGGGAAGGAAGATAGACCTCCGCATCGCATGCCTCAAAGGACCTGGCTTTCAGAAATCTACAAAAATAATCTGTGTGGATTTGTCAACATTAAAATGTGTAAATCATCCTATTGGTTGGCTGTACTCTGTCCAAAGCCATGGCTTTTAGGCAGTAGTCAATAAGAGCTTTTCCTACTTCTCATATTTTATTTGTAGTCTAAACCAGAAACTTGTCTTTAACCATTTGTTTATTGTATCATTCTGACAAGGAAAACTATAACTTACGACAAAACCAAGAAGCAACACCCAAGTGGTTCAACTAAGGAAAACAGAGGTTGATATAATTAAATTTAGACTCCTCTGAAGCTCTTCTTATACAAAAGAAAGCAAACTTTTGATGTGACCTGTTCTCTGGATCTTGGCATTCGTGGTAACTAACAAGGCAAAGGAATCCTAGAACCAGCTTCGGGTTTACAGGCCAAAAGTCACTCATTTTAAAATGAGGACCTCATGATAAGGAGTATAGACAGAAGAAACCCCATCAGCTGGAAACGAAGTTGATGGTGACCAGGAAGATTAACCCTTCCCAAAAGGTAATAAGCA
Source organism: Mustela erminea (assembly GCF_009829155.1). NCBI lineage: Eukaryota > Metazoa > Chordata > Mammalia > Carnivora > Mustelidae > Mustela > Mustela erminea. The sequence continues at coordinate 55,248,697 of NC_045630.1, read as the reverse complement.
CACACGATACTCTGCTGATGTGCACAGCAGAGCCCATGCACCACTGTTTTGGTTCATCACGAGGAGCAGGGTAAAATGATCCCTAAGGGCCCAGGTAAGTGGGTTCAGTGAAAACGCACCACAAAGACCAGAGGGAGAGCTTTGGAAACTGCTGGATCATCAGATCAATAGACTCAAAGATGACTAAGTTAGGTTGCTTTATGCAGTTTAAACATTTGTGCAGGGAGTCTCCCCACGCAGCCTTTTATTGACAGCTACAGATCAATGGTAATTTTTGATCATTTTCAACCTACATAAACCTATTGACCCCAGGGCCACCTTTGGGGCACTTCAAGTCGTCAAAAATAATCAGAGGAGAATGGTGTAAAATTGTCAGACTGCTGAAGACTCCAAGTAGTTTCATGTGCCCCCAGGAGCAGAGTTGAGAGGTTAAAATGTAGTTCAGATTGCCAGCAGAACCTCAACTGGCAAAACGTTCCAGAGAGTCTCATCTTTATGTCTCATAAAAGGACATACTGCTTTGTATCCAGACTGCAGCCCTTATGCATATAAGTTTTTTTTTTTTTTAAGCTAAGTCTCGTTAGAAATATTAGATTGTGGAGGCTGCATTTTTCCTGTTTTCCTCTGTTGAATCATTCTTTCCACTGGCTGCCGAACAAAAGTAGTCAATGTACTTATAGGGTAAAAATATGAACATTAGGTGGATGTGCACATGGGAAGAACATGGACAGATGGGAAGTGAGCCCAAGCTGGTAGCCCAGAGATCGGGGATGACAAGAAATCTATCTCCTAAGAATCAGTAAGATGGAAGAGTGAGGGAAAGAAGGATCAAAATAAGGACAACGAAGAAGAAGCAGTAAGAGTATCCAACCAGATCGTCTCCATAAGGGAAGGAGGAAGGGGGAGCAGAGGAGTGAAAGGGAAAAAAATGGATTTTGATGATGATTTTACTAGTCAATAGGGGAGAACACTATATCCCCCAAGGAAAGAATTTAATCCAAAACATGTAAGGTAGACAGTGTTCAAGACAATCTGAATTTAAGGGGAGGAAAATCTGAGTAACTGAATAAACAAACAAGATAGAACCCAATCTGCAGAATGAACTGTGCCCAAATTTTACAGGATTCTAAAATAGTGAACTTTGGTGTTGGAAATCCACTCAAGAGAGAATAATATAATGTCGAAGAATATATTGGTAAGGACCGTTTTGCCATTTTTAAATTTTCTGCATTTTTTTTTTCATATGGCCTTTACTAAACATGGACAAAAAGCATGATCATTAATGAGGTTTATTTAAGAGGGGTGTGTGTGTGTGTGTGTGTGTGTGTGTGTGTGTGTGTGTGTGTGTGTTGCAGCTCTTCACAAATAACATAATATGGGAACTAGTCCTCGGCGTAAATTTATGCTATAAAAATTCTCCTTCACACACTTCCTTTACATTTACAATATGAGATTCTTTCTTTCTTTTTTTTTTTTTGTAAGATACAACCAAAGTAAGCAAAACAACTACCGTAATCACCTTTTGTAGGAATCAACCTCTAAAGATCTCGGTGTCAGGCACGCACGAACTTCAACTTGAGATCTGCAGGTCCTATTTCTACATTAGATGGCGGAGGTTTTGAGGCCGGGGCATTCTGAATACTTCGGCGTTCTGGGGATGTGAGCTATAAATGTTTATTAAAAGGATCTATAATGAAATCAGTTTTGTTATTTTTTTAATGGTTGCCTGGAGTGTGTTGGATGACTGAATGCCGGTTGTTAATCATTAAGTACTCGTGTTACCAAAAGTGTTTGATAGTATTGCCATCTAGGGGCTGGATGGAATTCTCAGCTCTGAAATAAACTGTAATTGAGCAGGTGCTGCTATTGACAATATACATATGTTTTTGCTTTATAGCCCACATGCTTTTCATGTTTCTTATGACAAAAGCTATCTCTAAATGTCCCCCAACAGCCTACCTTTTTTATATATAATCTGTTAGAGGTGATTACTATTTGCTTTGGAGCTTATGCTTTTTTGGCACCCATTACTGAATATTCTGAACAAAGAGTTTTTCTTTTTTGCATTATTAATCTTGCCCATGTTTGCCCTATTTCTACAGAAAAGGAATCATTTATCAGAAAAGAATGTTTGTAATCGGGACTTGTAGCATCTTCAGATTTAATATTCATTATGGTCATTCTAGTTCTGTGCTATATTTATCTAAAAGACCAATCCAGTGTTGTGGAGAAATAAGTTTTAAATATTTATGATCCAACTTTTAATATTTTAAAAAAGAGAAATTAGTATTTCTATAAAATTTGTTTCAGAGTCTGGTCGCTTAGCAAATGTTTAAATATTAAAAGATTTCAAGAGGTTAGCATGTAATATCATAATGGGACTTATTGAAAGAGGAAAATTGACTTAGAAGTTTTTGATAAATAAAGGAAATTATATTTTCTCTGCTCGTGTTTAACACATAATAAGAGACATTAGACAGGTGAAACTTATAACCAAGAATGTGAGGAAACAGTGTCAAAAATTATTTCTACAAAGTGTTTTGATTTTGTCTGACCAGTTTTTTAGAAAATGATTCAAATTGACTTTGCCACTTTAAGATTTTATTCAAAATGATATTCAGATGTCTCTCAATTAGGAGAATTTCTAGTAGAATTTCAGGTATCTACTCTCAGAAATAACTTCCTCTTCTCTCCCTCATGTTCATCCTTTTATATCCACCAAGAGGAGGACAATTGAAAACTGTCATGTTTAAACATCTAATAAACCAAACCTGATCTTACACATCATGAAGCCATTCAAAACTTCCTCATGATTACTCACATATCGTACACAAAAGAAAGTGTGTCTGTGTGTCTGGGTGCCTCTGGGTGTCTCTGTGTGTCAGTTTGTGTCTCTAGATGTGTGTGTGTGTGTGTGTGTGCACGTATGCGTGTGTGTGTATGTGTGTGTTATCTATACACATATTCATGGTCCACTTGCAGACATATTTGCTATTCATAAACAGACATATCCACACAGCCCAGATGTAGAAAGAGCACCCTGGGCGCTTTCAAAACATGAAGACTTTTAGTTCCAGCTTTTAGTTATGTAAAATACATTAAATGTTCTCTCCAAGCAGGAAAAAAAAACAAAACAAAACCAAACAAAAAACCCCTCTAATCCTATCTTTTTTTTTCCTTTTAAATCAACAAAAACCAAATTCTCAAAGCCTAGCTAAAAGTTATTGTTGGTAAGTTTGATGGTTCCAGCTATGATGTTTTTAACAAATGAGACTATTTTCACATGTATATATATCACTAGTAGACTTCTCTAAGCATGTTTATTTTTTACAGTTAAGCTTGCTTGTTGTTTTGTTTTCTTGTTTCTGTTTTACTGCATCTGTAAGATAGAAATACTCACCAAGAGGAGGGAGGGAGACTGGGGAGAGTCAGATGTGTATACAAATTGTGCTGGGGATTAACCGTTCCAGTTAGACCTCCAAGCCCTTAAGATTATCTCATTCTTTGTCATGAAACTTGGTGCCACTGATTTCCACCATGAGCCGGATGCCGCACTCACCTGAAGCACCTTTTTTTTTTTTTTTAATGTTATGTATCACATCCTTTGGGTTGCAAGCTCTGGAAAGGCAAGGATTCTATCTGATCCCCACTTTGTGTATGTCTGAAATTATACAACATTTGACAGTATATTCAGGTGTGAAGAACAATAAAAAAGCCACATTGTTTTCTTAGTAATTCAAAACTCTGTTGTGAGATTTATGCTGCCGTTGCTAATGTACCTTGGTCAGAGAATGACCTTCCAGCAATTGTTAGTTCCTAAAAGGAATCTAACCTGTTAATTTTTGTGCACGCAGGGAACAAGCCATCAAGCCCACCTATTTGGGTTAGAACCATTCACAACATATCACATTGGAATTGTGGCCACAAACCAGGCAGGAGACATTTCAAGCCCCTGGACCGTGGTTCAAACCCTAGAATCTTCCCCAAGTGGACTGAGCAACTTTACAGTAGAACAGCAAGAGAACGGCCGGGCGTTGTTGCTACAGTGGTCAGAGCCCGTGAGAACCAATGGTGTGATTAAGGTAACGTCTTCTCTGAATATGAAATCGTGTTTGGTGTCCTCCAGATAAATAGATGAGCCCTGACATGCCATCAGGTCACCGTGGGGAAACACCCTTCACCGTCTGTTTAATCCTCCTTGATAGCTCCTCCAGGCACTTAATCATAGATCAGAGAAAACTAGCTCCCATGTATTATGCTTCCTACGAACCCAACACTGGGCTAAGCGCTCTCCATGGATTATCTCATTTAACTTGCACATCAACCCTACCAGGTAGGCACCACTAAACTTCATGAGGCATATCAAGGCTAAATAATTGCCCAAGCCCCCATTGCAAATGATCGAATTGCAATTTGAAGTCAGGAAGTCACGCCAAAACGGAACTCTACATGACTGTTCTTACTGCCTCCTGACTTATCCTGCACAGTTATTTGCTTTAGTCCTGCCTAATTTGCACTTTGAGCCGAGCTCATTAAGCAGAAGACAGAAAGCCCCCCCATGTCTGCCAGCACCCCCACCTCCATATGTAGCCGTGAAGAGCAGTCTTACTAAGGACCTAGGTGCGTCTTGGGTTTTACCGGTCTGTGAGCACAAATAAGATGGCATTTCTGTTACTAGACTGCATTTCATTGATTTGAGTGATCACCCACATGCAAGCCAGTCTTCATCTACCTTTTGGATACTCGTCCCCAACAGCTGGGGTGACTTACCGGTCAGACTGTGCCTGCCTCTAGTCCTGGACCACCGCTTAAGCCCTGATCGGGCTGCCGGTCCCCTTCTCGACCACTCCTTCTCCAGGTGGTCAAGAGTCCCCCTATTAACTCCACATAGAACAGTTAAGACTAAGCTGTAACTTTGAAGAAAGCTTCTCTGAAAACCCTACAAGGAAGATGACAGCAGAAATTACCTACAGCAACAAGTTAGAACTGTAACTAGAGCTCACAAGCCCAGGCCCATCCTCGAGGGCCTCCAGGTAACAGCCTCACTGCTTAGTACAATGGCTGCCTCTCAGCCAAGCTGCAGGCCTGCAAGAGGCATCAGAAGCAAGCTGCCTTCTACCAGCCGGCCTACAGGTGACAGTGCCTGACTTACCCCAGTCTAGGACAGGAGGCTTGAGCCATATGATCCAGGGTCTCAAAATCCAAGCCAATGCCCTAAGATCCCATCAGAGAAAAGAGTCTCTCTTCATACCCATCCTTTTGATACCCATTCCCTCCTATTGAGTGTTTGTGTCCCATTCCAGCGTCTGCCTCTTCTTCGTATGACTGACAATAGGAATATCTCCTCCTTTACTTTCATTTATATTTCACCAAATATTTATTAAGCTTCTACTAAATGCCAGGCATTTATTCAGGAGTGAACAAGACAAGCAAGGTCCTCCCTGCTGTCACACACCTTGTGTGTGTATGTGTGAGAGTGTGTTTGTGTGCACACGTGCATATGAATGGTGGTGGTCCAGAGAGGCAAACAAAAAGCTAGTACACAAATAAGAGAATTTCAGAGAAGGATGAACACTATAAAAAAAAATTAAACACAATAATGTAATTATGCCTACTCGGGCTGTTTTAGAATGGATGATCATTTGAATTGACATTTGAGCTGAGCCCTGAATGACAAGACCGAGTCAGTCATGTGAAGATATGAGAGCAAAATGTTCCAGACAAACTGAACAGCAAATGCAAGGCCTGAAGCCAGGAATGAACTTGGTGCATTCAGATGAAGGGAAGAAAGCCAGTGTGGTTGACGTATTGGGGGGTGGGGTACACGGAGAGAAAGATGAAAATGGCAGATTGGTAGGAAGTAGATTGTGCCCAACCTTGTGGGCTGTGATGAGTTTGGAACTTATTCTAAGTGTGATGAAAAATTACTGAAAGGTTTGGGCAATTAAATAGTATAATCAAATTTATGTTTTTCAAAATCACTCTCGCTGCTATGTATAAAATGGACTCTAAGAAGACCAGTGAAATTTGGAAGATGCTAAAAATTTAAGGTAGAATTAATGGTGGCTTGAATTTGAATGGAAGCTGTGAGGACAGAACATGTAGATGAATTGAAGATATATCCAGAAAGCAAAGCTGACAGGATCTGTTAATGGACTGGTTGTGAAACAGGAAGGAAAAGGGATATTCAGGCCTTGAGTCATTGACTGAGAAGGTAAGGCTGGGAAGTATACAGGTTTGAAGGGACAAGTAGACAGTTGGAGGTATATGTCTAGAACTCTATTTTTGGAATTCATTAGTATATGAGTGGCATTTAAATCCATGGGTCTAGAGGATATCAGGTATGGAGAGAATATAAGTAGAAATGATAAGAGACAGGGCTCAAGCTCTGAGTAATACAGAAATTTGGAGGTCAAGAGGAGGCAGTGGGGCCAGCAAAGGAGACTGAGAAGAGGCAAGTGAGGTAGAAGGACGGGTAGATGAGTGGGGCATCCCAAAATGTGGAGAAAGTATGTCTGATGCTGTTGAAAGATCAAGTGGAATGAGGGCAGAGAAGTCATGCTGGACCTGGAAATGAGGTAATCATTGTGACCTTGACAAGAAGATCAAATGGTGAAATGAGAAACCAGGTTGGGATAGCTTGAGGAGAAAATAGCAAGTGAAGCATGAGGACCCCAAATCTTTAAAGAAGCATAGATGAAAAGCAGAGAAACAGGACAGTAGCTGGGGGACTAGCGTGTCAAGAAATTGTATTTAAAAATCAATGAAAGATACTAGAGTACATTTAAACACTAATGGAAATAGCCCAGTAGAGGGAGATAAATTGGTGATGCAAGAGATAATGAGAAGGATTGCAGCCATGAAATCTGTAGAAGGAGCGGGTATGGGACCCAGAGCTCAGGTGGGCTCCTCAGGGTAGAGATACTTCATCCAGAGCACAAGGAAGGAGAGCACACAGTGTGAGTCTGGATTCACATGGATATGGTGAGGATAATACATAGCATGGGAATATTCCTTTCTGACTGCTTCTATTTCTCCAGTCAAGTATGTGGTTCTGTCAACAACCACCTATGAGAGACAGAAGAGGGTGATGGCAGTTTGCGAGGAAAGGAGAAAATATTAAAGAATCACTTTGGAAAATGAAAGAAAGAACATGCGGGGGAATGGAATAGGACTACAAGGGGGGAGTCACCCTCTTAAAATTTAAAGTAAGATACTTAAAGTGAGACCATTCAGCATAGTCAAGTGTTTTTCCCCAAACCCATCTAGAAGCTAAGGTGCAGAGGGAAAGCTAAATTTGATACTAATTAGAGATTAGTATCAAATAATACTAATTTCCAGAATTCATTGTTTCAGAATTCATTGTTTATGCACCACATCCAGTGCTCCATGCAAAAACATGCCCTCCATAATACCCACCACCAGGCTCACCCAGCCCCTCATGCCCCCTCCCCTCCGGTTTCTCAGAGTCCACAGTCTCTCATGATTCATCTCCCCCTCCAATTTCCCCCAACTCACTCTTCCTCTCCATCTCTCCATGTCCTCCATGTTATTCCTTATGCTCCACAAGTAAGCAAAACCATATGTTTGACTCTGCTTGACTTATTTCACTCTGCATAATCTCTTCTAGTCCCATCCATGTTGATACAAAAGTTGGGTATTCATCCTTTCTGATGGAGGCATAATACTTCATAGTATATATGGACCATATCTTCTTTATCCATTTGTCTGTTGAAGGGCATCTTGGTTCTTTCCACAGTTTGGTGACTGTGGCCATTGCTGCTATGAACACTGGCGTACAGATGCTTAAGGAATCTCCACACTGTTTTCCAAAGTGGCTGCACCAACTTGCATTCCCACCAACAGTGTGAGAGGGTTCCCCTTTCTCCACACCCTCTCCAACAGACGTTGTTTCCTGTCTTGTTAGTTTTGGCCATTCTAACTGGTGTGAAGTGGTATCTCAATGTGGTTTTGATTTGAATCTCCCTGATGGCTGATGAGGATGAACATATTTTCATATGTCTGATAGCCATTTGTATGTCTTCTTTGGAGAAGTGTCTGTTCATGTCTTCTGCCCATTTTTTGATGTGATTATCTGTTTTGTGTGTGTTAAGTTTGAGGATTTCTTTACAGATCTTGGATATCACCGCTTTATCTGTACTGTCATTTGAAAATATCGTCTCCCATTCTGTGGGTTGGCTCTTTGTTTTGTTGACTGTTTCCTTTGCTGTGCAGAAGCTTTTCATCTTGATGAAGTCCCAAAAGTCCATATTCGCTTTTGTTTCCTTTGCCTTTGGAGACATGTCTTGAAAGAAGTTACTGTCTGCCAGGGTATTCTGAAATACACCCCTGCCGCTCTGGAGGTATGCCATCCTCAGGAGTCACTACCAACCACAGGGATGTATCATATCTCTCAGGCGCATCGAGGCTGGGAAAGGGCAGGAAATCACTATACAAAAACATCTACATTCAAGTTGAGTTACTTCCCATCTTTCACAAAGAATGATGAATAATATGGGATGAAAATTTGCTCTGCATTTATATAACAAATGTTCAGATGGTTTTCCCAGAACCGAAGGGTACTTTGCTCCAAAGGAGCAATCCATTCTTCCATGGCCTGCAAGAGAAAACAGCATGGTTTATTCCATCTTCTAGTCATTCCAAGTTTGTATCTATATTTGTGTAAATATGTAGAACACATATATGCATATATGTGTATGTATGTGTGCCCATGCATAGATACACAGACATTTTCAGCCCTGACACCCTGGTACAAATGGTTAAGTAATATAATTCAATTTCCCAGTAAATGCTATAAAGAGATGGACAATGTAGATAGACAACTTACCCCACTCAGAATGAAATCCAAAGTGGTCATCATCTATAAAACAGGGGATATGAATACTGTTCCTTACCTTTAAAAAAATAAGAATAGGAGGAGACGCATTTGACTTTTTAAGTCAAAGAATCAGCTTCAACAGTCCTTAGCTTTTAGATATGTGCTTATATGATATCCAACCTTAAAAAAAAAAAAAGGCAAAGGGAACCATTGTTCTTCTTTTTGTGGACTTTTCATTAACTAGAAAATATCACATTCCCAAAATTAATATCAGAATGTTTCATCTGGATTAGGACCATCAAGATGAGGAATAGGAGGGAGAGAAGGTTAAAAGGGACAAAACAGCTACACCAAGAAATCATATGCTGCACATTATTTTCTCTCTGCTTCTGTGCTTCCTGCAGACCTACAACATCTTCAGCGAGGGTATCCTGGAGTACGCTGGCTTGAATCGTCAGTTTCTCTTCCGACGCCTGGTCCCTTTCAGCCTCTACACGCTGACCCTGGAGGCCTGCACCAACGCGGGCTGTGCACACTCAGTGCCCCAGCCCCTGTGGACAGAGGAAGCCCCTCCCCACTCTCAGTTAGTGCCTACGATCCTGTCTGTGGGGTCCACCAGCATTGAGCTGAGCTGGTCTGAGCCTCTCCACCCACACGGAAAGATAATTCGCTATGAAGTCATTCGCAGGTGCTTCGAGGGAAAAGCTTGGGGAAATCAGACAATCCAGGCCGATGAGAAAATTGTTTTCACAGAATATGATACTGAAAGGAACACATTTATGTATAATGACACTGGTCTGCAGCCATGGACGCAGTGTGAATATAAAATCCACACTTGGAATTCAGCAGGCCATACCTGTAGCTCTTGGCAAGTAGTAAGGACAATGCAGGCACCTCCAGAAGGTCTCTCTCCACCTGAGGTAGCCTATGTATCTATGAATCCCCCAAGACTGCTGATTTCCTGGATCCCCCCCGAACAGTCCAATGGTATTATCCAGTCATACAAACTTCAGAGGAATGGAGTGCTCTATCCTTTCAGCTTTGATGCTGTGACTTTCAATTATACAGACAAAGAGCTGCTTCCATTTTCTACCTACATTTATGCCCTCATAGCCTGCTCAGCGGGAGGCTGCTCCACCAGCAAACCCACTAACATCACAACGCCCGAGGCTGCCCCAGCAGGAGTCAGCCCTCCAGCTCTCTGGACCCTCAGCGCTACTCAGATAAATGTATCATGGTCACCACCGTCGGTTCAAAATGGAAAAATCACTAAATATTTGCTTAAATTGGACGGTAAGGAGTACCTTGCTGGGCAGAACCTGTCCCTGCTGGTTTCTGACCTCCAACCTTATACTCAGTATAACTTCTCCCTGGAAGCCTGCACGAACGGAGGTTGTACAGAGAGTGAGCCAAGATCAGCGTGGACCCTGGAGGCCCCACCGCAGGACATGGAGCCTCCAAAATTGCAAGTCACAGGCTCAGAATCCATAGAAATCACTTGGAAACCTCCCAGAAACCCAAACGGCCAGATCAGAAGTTATGAACTTAGACGGGATGGCACCATTGTCTATACTGGTCTGGAAACCCGCTACCACGATTTCATTCTCACCCCAGGCATGGAGTATGGCTACACAGTGACTGCCAACAACAGCCAAGGGGGTGTTTTGAGTCCACTTGTCAAAGACAGAACCAGCCCCTCAGCACCTTCAGGGGTAGAACCTCCAAAATTGAAGGCCAAGGGCCCGCAAGAGATTTTAGTGAACTGGGACGCTCCGGTGAGGACAAATGGCGATATCGTCAATTATACCCTCTTTATCCGAGAGCTGTTTGAAAAAGAAACAAAAATCATACACATCAATAAAAGTCATACTTCTTTTGACACGCAGTCACTCGTAGTAGACCAGCTGAAGCCATTTCACAGGTAAGTGGTCAACTCAGATTCGGTAAGAATAAGCCACTGTGCTTTCTATAGCATGAGCCCGCAGTCCGTTCAAAAGAAAACTCTAGAAGCAAGTTGGGGGATGTCTCCAACCCCCAACCACTTAACCATTGACAGTGGACTAAACACGTCCTCATCCAGTCAAAACTTGCTTGCGTAACTCCTAGAGAGCAAAATTCTCACAGGTGACAGCTTGAAAGTCAGTTTTTCAGAAATGTTTGCAGTTCACCACCATGTCGGGAACACGTTGCAGAGATGGGCCCCTTCCCTGAGTCTAGTCCCTCCTGAAAACATCCAGGCCCCTGAACAGTTGTGAGAACCCGGATGGTGTCATCTGATCCAGGCATTGAAGAAAAGTAGGTTATTATTGTAAAGAGGAAGAAAATACCAGTAAGAGCTCTTATTAGCCAGAGTTGGACTGACCCAAATTTTGTTTGGGGGAGAGCCTGCACTTCCTCCAGGGATAATAAGACTCATCAGACTCTATTTCCCCAACCCCTTAGGATTCCCCCAGCTCTGATCTCATGACTTTCCAGGATGGTGCCGATTTGCTCCGTCCTGTTTCTCAACGGTCCCCTTGGGGCTCTCTGACGCACATGGATGTGTGCTGCTCTCCCTACGAAGGAACCTTACCACTGGCCCTTTTCTTCTAGCTTGAAGAATTACTTGGCATTTTTCCCTATCACATTTTAAGTAACTTACATCCCCAGTGAGAAGAGTAATAAAAGACATTTTATGCTTAAAATTTAGTAAAATGAACAGAACCACTTAAAAAAAATTAAAGGCTGAAAGAGTGTTGATTTCCAACCACCACTGGTAAAATTCAGCTATTATTGTAATCTACTGATGTGTAGATTAGATCCCTCCTATAATTATCTCTGATATATAGTGCTGTTTAAATGAAACATTCATAGTCTTATGCATCTACTCATGACAATTATTTAAGGTCGCATTAAATATTAAACAATAATTAAAACTTCCGCAGGTATCCTTCATAGCTAATCCACATACCGTGTGAGTTGCCTTTTATCTTACTCTGATTTGGGGCATTAAAAAAAAGACCCAGGTTAGCTGCAGAGCTGTGCATTTTATACTGGCTTCCTCTTTACCTGACTGGTACCTGCAAATTTGAAAAAATCGTATCAGCTTGCTCCCCTTTGAAACTCTTAGCCAAAAAGGTTTCTAAAGAAAAAGGTTTCCAGGTGTGAAAGAAGCACTTTTCACAGGCTGGGGTGGGAGGAATCTGATCATCTGATAAACCTAACAATGATACTTAAGGCGACAAGAGATGCCTCAGCACTCTCCGTTCTCATTTAAGAGATAAGTGACATTCATGACTTGAAACAACACATCACTTCTATATGAAGTTGGGGTTCATGTAGTTTGGGGTTTTTCTAGCAGCTTAATGCTTATTGAATATTGCAAATTAGTGTGTCCTCCTGGGGGTAACTCCAGCAGGTCAGTAGGAGGAAGGAGCATGGGAATATTCAAGGAGCAAAAGGAATGTGAACCAGAATTTTAAAACTACCACAGATGATCCAGAAAACAAATAATCTATGTATGGAAAATTGAAATGGACTTCCCAGAATTGGTTAGGAGTCCGCGCCGTAACACACAGAGGCACCGATGCACCCGTAAACCAGTGGTCCCTCCCAGCGGAGATGAGCAGCGGAGCGGACAGGAGGGAGAAGCAGAAAAGGGGAAAGATGCCACAAAAGAAGAAAGGTGTGTCATTAAGAAGGGGAAGGGGGAAAAAGAAGAGAGCAGGGGGAAAAGAAAGAAAATAAGGAAGAGAACAGAACGCAGCGCTAAGAGGAGGGAGAGCAGAAAAGAGAAGAGGAAAAGCTGGAACCAAAAGAGGTAAAGATAGAAAAAAAAAAAAAGTGGCTGCAGCTGGAGGGAAGATCAAGGTGTCATAAAATCCGTGGGGCCTGGGAGCAGAGGGAAGAAAGCACTTAGGTGCCGCTGTAGGCACTTAATACTAACAAAAGCCCCTCTTGTTGGAAAGGGTAAGTCCCAGCTATGTAAATAGACCTTTCCAGGTGGCAGGAGACCAACTATGAGGCAAAACATAATTGATTGGTTGAGTTTAACTGGCTGGTGATAAGGTGTCTCCATGATTGATAATCTAGCATGTAGCTGGGTTAACTTTGGCCCCAAAAGGTCTTTGTGTGGTGTAAGAGAGCCTGTTTTAAGATGTCAGGTATCAGGTGAGGGGATTTATTACCACTGAGACCTTAACTCCATGATGTTCCTTCATGACCCGGAAACATTCCTGGGGAATCATTTAGCTCCGGCTGCAGAGGTAGAAAGAGCCCAGGGCTACGGAGAACTGGTTCATGCCCCCCAAAGGTCTGCATTCGTCATCGTTGTGTTAAGTAATTCTGCAGAATACCAGAATTTTTTATGTTGGAGAGAACCTTGGAAGTGAATGTATCCCTTACAATCCTGTTACAGGGAAGAATCGTGGCCACCCTTTCCAGACAGTTGAGAAGTTTTGTTTTAGTTTGGGAAGCCAGGAGGATTTAACATGTTCTCACATTTTTATAGAAAGAGGACATTGTTGCTCTTTAAAAGGATGAGCTGCAGATAAGAATAAATGTAAACGGATTTGTCTTTTTTCTTTTCGGCACATAGTCTTTTTTTTTTTTTTTTTTTCCTGAGAAACAGTCTTGTAAATATTCCTCCCTTGAAAACCTGTTTTGCCAATAATGGGTAATTTCGCCCTTGTGTCCTGAAGGTATGAAGTTCGAATTCAAGCCTGCACCATGCTGGGGTGTGCGTCAAGTGACTGGGCATCCCTACAGACCCCTGAGGTTGCGCCTCTGATGCAGCTCCCGCCACATCTAGACGTACGGATGGCCCCGGGGGGGTTCCAGCCCACAGTCGCCCTTTCGTGGACGGAACCACTTCAACCAAATGGAAAAGTTTTATATTATGAGCTGTACAGAAGACAAAGAACAACTCAACCTGGGAAATCAAACCCAGTGCTCGCCTATAATGGAAGCTCAAACTCTTTCACGGATTCTGAACTATTGCCTTTCACAGAATATGAGTATCAGGTAAGAAATGTGTATTATCAACTATTCACACTGAGATTATAGGCACACATCAGCCCCTGCCTGTAAAAATGCCTTGCAATTTGAAAAACCACTTAAACACGGGGCTTAAGGAATTCAATAATATCCTCTAAAATTTTTAAAGCAATAAATGAGTAAATGAGGAAAGACCATATTCATTTGCCTTCTTCATTTTCTTGGTTCTTGAACCATGTGATATATGCTCGTTCTTCCTATGTAAATGTCAGGTGAGGTATTTGCATTCCTTATTAATGAAGTGATTTCTACCATTAAGCATCCCTCCGTCAGTGTTGCCTTGGCAGGAAACACTCCTTGTTAAAAAAATCACTTTGAAAATAACTCCTTAATTATACCAAGATAAAATAAAACCCAGTGGCAAGTATCTTCACTCCTGTGCTCAAGAAAGATATGGAGTGTTGGAGAAATGTCTACCGGAAAACAACAAACCTGTGCATGGGGGCGAAGCAAGTTTTGTATGAGAGCAGTCTAAAAAATAGGATTTTGCATATGCCTAAAATGTCATGAATTAAGAAAAATATTCTGAAAATATTTTGAACCCCTTAGAGGACTTCTGTTAAGTTTACTTTGTTTTGCTCTCGGAATGTTTTTTATTTTTCTTATGATAGCAACTCCATTTCTGGGGGGGAGGGAGGTTAGGGGGGTGATTCCTCCACCCCTTGCTCCGGTCTGTGGGGGAGTGTCGGTCACTGAATGTGTCAGGCTATCTCTTAACCAGGGAGTAGGCACAGAAGCCTACTCATGTTCTCACATGTTCTACATGTTCTCACATTTTTATAGAAAGAGGACATTGTTGCTCTTTAAAAGGATGAGCTGTAGAAAAGAATAAATGTTTGTCTTTTATCCGTTAACATCTACCCCTCATACTCGCCCGGAGGTTCATCTTCTGCGCAGTGACTCAAAATTTTAAAAGGCAGAGATGAGAAGTCCTGATAAAATATCCCTAACCTCAATCCAAAAGATTTCTTATCCCTGCTATTTCCAGGCATGGTTCTTCAACTATTCTCTTAATCCCATGCACTCCCAATAAACTTCCTTTTGCATAAGTCAGAACCAGTTTCTCTTGCTTGCAGTCAGAAGCTTGCTGATGGAGACAAGCCCTAAGTGCCAGGCACCATGCCAAGGGCAATTTTCTAAAAGAGGAAACTGAACCTTGAAAAGCTCACCATAACCAGAAAGAATAAAATCACGAAGTCACCAGAAATATGTTGAGCTGATCAATGAGTGCAGTGATTGGAGATAACATTGTAAGTGTTAGAAGAGTATATTTTGGGCCAATAACGTGTGAGACAAATTACCCAAGGAAGTTAGTAAAAATTGAAAATATAAAAAGATCCTTGAATGGTTTGGAGAAATACACAGATATGTATCCGTAATCCCTTCTCTCTGTTTCCAAATCTTTAAGTTTTTTCTAGGTTCGGCACAACTCATATGGCAGCAAAATGCAATCTGAACATTTATAGCATTTATTTATCCCACGTAATGTGACTATGTCTTGCTACAGAAATGTCGTATTTTACTATCAGATCATTCTGAGGATATTACAAAATATACAGTATAGGTATTTTACTACCTTTGTAAAATCTGGAAAAAAAATTATTTAAAAAACACCTCAGGCCTCAGAGGTTTAGGGAAAAGATGTGGTTCATGTCATAAACAAAATATCTATTGATACCACAGTTGGAAACAAAATAATATTAGAAACAGCCAGAATTTTGTTCTTTTCTCTTCATCTTTACTTAAAAAGTGTCAAATTATCAAAGATTCCTCTATTCTCAATGATCTATTCTCCCTTATGAATAAAAGCACATCTTTGTGACAGAGCAGAATGCAATCAGCAAGTAATATTTGGCTTCTAATTAGATGAAACTAAATGGCCCATAGATCCTGAAAGCAAACCAGCGGTTATAGCTTTTTTGGCATTATGTTGTGCCATTGGGTTCAGTAATTGGCCAGATGATCCACTGAAGTCTTATGCCAGTTTTTTAAGGCGTGTTAAACCTCACCTATCTGTCTTAGCTCTAGTGCGTTCTCTTACCCAGAGCTAAGGACAAGCAGGAACCCAGGGACCCCCGATTCAGAGGAGAGTAGACCTCAGCCTGTTCTGTTTTCTTCTGTAACTCCATCAGCTCTGGGTCATGCTTCTCCTCCAAACTCATTCCCCCTATCGACGTATTTAATGGGGCTTCCATAACAAACTGAGCTCAGATTTGCGCTTATTAGCTAATCCTACCTTGTTACAAAATAAGAAGCCAGAGGGTAAAATCTAGCCTATCTGCCCGAAGCCTGGTTCTTACAGAAAATATTTTGAGAAGTATAGAATAAATGCTGAAATAAATGAACTAAAATATCAGATGTATTTAGCCTGTGGAACTGCGGAGTCTATATAGACCCTGACTCATCTTACAGAAGCCATTTAGGAAGTAATGTACTAAAAGAATTGATTTTCCCTTTTACAAAAGAACATTTTGCCATTGAGATGAATTTGCTTTACTCTCAAAGCTGTATGAGGGTACTTCATCGGCAAGCTGCCTTTCAGAAAATACCTTCATGGTCCTGGAGGCGCTGGTTCACCCAACATCTGTCAATGATTTGACCCTTCTGCAGAGGATTGTATTTTTGAGGTAACTTCTATTTCTGAGAATCAAACCAGAGAACTGAAAAACCGCCCAGACGTATGGACCTGTTAATCAAAGGGTGGCGATGATCTGTAGTTGGGTAGGCGGTCTTTCGCGTGGTGTGCCCTGAAGGTGTCAGACACTACTGTCCACCACGCTCTTCCATGATCCCATACCACTATCCTCATTTCTGGTTTGGACCTAAGTCATCGAAGACAGCTGCCAAAATTTATAATGCGGGAGAGACCAAGACAGCACTTCCTAGTGTAAGTTCACCCATCACTGGACAGACAGAGCTCTGGGCGTGATAGAGCTTTGGGAGAAAAGCTACAGAGTGGATGAGTTCTGATGGACAGAAGGGACAGGAACTATGTGGAGAAAGGGATTCTTACTGAACGAAAGGGGAATCCTTCAGTCCAGGAGACCTTGGAGGGTGAAGTCCAGCCAGTGTCACTTACATAGAACCAGCTTGGAAACCGTCACGTTTGAAAGTGGACAAAAGCCATGTGATATTATAGGCACCTTCTAAGTTTTCAATAATTCCTCAATATTGAACATCTTAAATGTACTGGCTCCAAGTGTTTCCTGTACAAGAGCAGGTTCAAAGTGCAGATTCCAAAGGGTGAGGTTGGGGATTCCCAGCAATCTGTATTTTCCACAAGCAGCTTTGATGATCCACAACCCTTTTTTTTCCCCCTAATTTTGAGAAATACTGCCGCAGAGGATACAGCATTGTTGCTCTGTGACTTAAGCCGGATTTTCAGGTGGTGATTTCCTAATTCAGTGGCTCTCAGCCCTGGCTGCACATTAGAATCCCCCCGGGGAACTTTAACCACGTTCCCTATGCCCTGGCCCCGGCCCCCTGTAGTTCTGATTCTGAAATGGGTCCAGGGATCAGTGCGTTTCAAAAGGTCCCCAGGTGATTCTAATGTGCAGCCAGAGCTGAGAATCACAGTCCTAAACCATCATAAAACGATTGCCTAAATAAGTAAACCCAGGGCCCCACAAGCGCCTCATTTACATGCTGATAATTGATGACCAACCTATTTACCTTGCTGTACCCATGACTTCCCCAAACAAGAGTCCTATTGTTTTAGTATGAAACTGAAGGGTGCGGGGGAGCAGAATATATTATCTGCAAAGTTCATGTCTCAGTTATTCAAGTAATTTCTTTTACTCTTCCTCATGGATTTTGTCTGATTTCTGATGGCATTTTCTTTTGCTTTGTTTCTCACTTGGGAGACCCGGCCTTTGGTAGTAAAAGTTATAATATTCACCACCACTTAGAATGGGATTATTCTAATTGGATTCATTTCGACACAGCTTCCAGAGATTCTGAAGGATCAGCTTTAATAAGAACAGTAAGATCTGAAATAGAAATTATAAAAATTTGGAAGTGCCTTTTTGTGTTTCACGAGATGGATGTGGTGTCTTTGCAGAAGCACACGCTACGAGTCTCATCAGAGAACAAGCGTTCTCAGTGATTTGCAAACACAAGTTGGTTTACCAAAACCGAATCCTCAAAAACACTGTCAATGCATGATTCACACAAAAATGAGATGCATTTTTACAAAATTACAAAATGCAATTTACCAAAATTCTTCAGCGCACAGATCTTTTCCTTTACCTGGAGATTATAGGCTTCCTGTTCAACAGAATATTTACAAAATCCAATGTGATACTTTCCATAGACAATACTCGTTTCTATCCTCAATGCTTTCAAAATCGGGCTGTACTCATTTATACGGTGTAAACCTCCGAATTCTGTGTGGGGAAGTCCTTAATTGTTCAGCACGGAAATAAGCCAACAGTCTCTGCACAGGCTTGGGAGAGGGGCCTGGGTGTGAGTCCGCTCCATAAGCAGCTTCAGTTTTTCCCTGCAGGGAGGGAGCTGCGGCTGATGCGCCCCTCCCAGTAATCGTGCATTCCTATTCATACTCTCGCTTAAGGCAATGACTCACCGAGGATTTGCTAGGGCCTGCCATGGCTCCCCCTTTCACCGGATCATGCTGTCAGTGACTTAATTAGTTTTCCTGAAAATTCCCCCACTTTGACAGCTTTTTGCAATAAGCACCCACGCTCACACGATCTCCGAAGACTGGAAGGCTTCCAGGGCCTCGCAACTGGGTGACTGAGAAGTGACAGGTCAGCCTCAGAGGAAACCCTATGACTCACTCCGCGTGGGGCTGATCTCAGGGCTGGTGCTGCGGGGGGCCACACAGGATGGCAGCTGCCCGCTGCTTTCCAACACAATTTCAGGCTCCAGACAGTTCGGCCTGAAAATTTATTTCGACGAGGATGGAAGGAAGGGCTGAGAAGGAGACAGACGAGGGGGAGGACCCTCACCCGCTCACCGCTCTTGCCAAAAACCTCCTTGTGAGGACTGCAGGAGGGGCTGTTGGGGACTTCTCTGTGCACCCCACAAGCTGTGCGTGATGAGCTAGAAGAGAGACAAAGGACAGCAGCTTTGAGTCCTTCTCTCACTATATAGTATCCTTGAGCAAAACAACCTCTCCCAGTGGTTTCTCCCCGTGTTTAAATGGAAGGTCTCCCCAGTTCTGAATTCTAGGAGCCTCCGTGGGGGTGATCTACAACCATACACTGTAGAAAATTCTAATCAAACTTCAGCTTCTCTTCATTGAATCTATAATTTGTAAAACCTGGCAGAATGCATTCTGATCCTAAGTAATTTGATTTTCTGATAGTGTTTAGCTTTAACTGGTATCAAAGCAAGTGAGTATATGAGACCAGCTTCAGTGGAAATATCACTAGTGGTGTTTCCTTATGAAACCCAATTTATTTATTAACTAATAAATGTATTTAATAAATTACATATATCATAAAATATAATTGTCAACTAATAGCATTTTTCTTGCTTACTGCATATAAGAGTCCCATTTGGGTTCTTGAGAAAACCTACATCATCAATAAGGTATCGTGATTATTTTTACTGCAAGTGATAGAAAGCCAACTTAAACCAAAAGGAAATGTTTCCGCTCGCCTACTGGGAAAGGGACAGAAGACATTCTTTTTTTTTTTTTTTTTTTCTTAAAGATTTTACTTATTTATTTGACAGACAGAGATCACAAGTAGGCAAAGACAGGAAAAGAGAGGAGGAAGCAGGCTCCCTGCGGAGGAGAAAGCCCGATGTAGGGCTCAATGTAGGGCTTGATCCGAGGACCCTGGGATCATGACCTGAGCCAAAGGCAGAGGCTTGAACCCACTGAGGTACCCAGGTGCCCCAGGACAGAAGACATTCTTTGAAACCAAGGAAAAGTTTCAAACTCCAAGCCTCCACAGGAGCCTTAAGTATAGGACTCAAAGCTGTCAGATTCATTCTTTCTCTCCCTCCATCTCGGATTGTCTCCATTTGGCTTCATTCCCCACCAGACTCTCTCCGGACACTGGAGAAATTCACTCCTGACACTACCTGATCAAACCTTCTCGGTGCCTTGGATTCCTTGTCTTTGAAGTGTGGATTGCAGCACATTGAACTCATGGACTCGCTTTGAGATTGAATGAGTTGATACGTAAATATACTTCGGACAATGCCTCACACGTATGAACTACTCACCCCGTGCAAGTCTGATAGGTATTATTATTCTTACTGTCCCACCTCCAAGTGGAAAGAGGACTTCTCTCTCTCTCTCAGTATTCATAGGCCAACCAAGAGCCAGACTCCCACAAACCAGCTAACACCTTATAGTCCTGTGACCAAGAGAACAGAGGACTTTGATCAACTAGGCATGGTCATAGCCCTCCCCACCCCCCCCACCCCATCCTACAGCTGAGGTTTTGTGGGAAACAATGTCCTCCAGAAACAAGAGCTTGCCCAGCACATGACGCGCACCAACCAGGCTACTATGAAATAGTCACAATTCCTGGGCTCTTTCCCCTTAGATACTCATAGCCAGCAGAGGAAACTGAGTGACAGATCACACAGCTTGGCCAAGGCAGTTAATTTCTCATAGCCTCACTTTAAAAAAAAAAAAAAAAAAATGGGTGTGGTAAGAGAACTGAGAGCTCTTCTATGTCTAGCTGGATGCCTGCTGCAGAGTAGGGCCACCTCCCCCCTCTACCCTCAGCCCCTACTATATTTAAAAAAAAAAAAAAAAATGGAGGTACTTTCTCCTAAGACAAAAAAGAGCTAGGCTAAGAAAATTCTTATGTCTCTCTCAATGAGTCACTAATAAAATGCTAGAAACCAAGAGGTCAGTTGTTTCTGAAGGTGTGATGTCCCTTCAGTCAGGTGGTCCAATCTTCTGTGTCCTTGCCATTTCTCTTCTCAGGACAAAAATCTCTTACCCACATACCCATGACTAACATTCCTTCTAACTGGGAGTCTACACGGTCACGGCTGTCTACTCAATTCAGGTGGCTTGTGTTCTGTTGCTGCCCCTTTATCCCACCCTTTCTTAAGTGTTTTCTGTGCCACTTTTAGAGAAAATGTATTAAGCATGTTTTCTGTTTGGTTTTGGACTTGCATTTAATTAGGTATTAATCTCACTAACGTATTTCTGACCAGCATGGAAGCTTTTGTTTGGTTAGTCTCTCCCACAAGAACTAAGCTGCTCCCACCCCCAAGTCCCACAGCTCAAGGTATTAAATGATTTATTGATATTGTCTGTCTCAAACAGTGCATTTGTTTCTAAAACTTTAAAGCCAAAGTGCTACCGCTTAGACTAAAGGCCATCAGGACACTTCCTGAATCTAAATCAGAATTCTGCCACCAGAACAGGGACGGTGTCTTTTTTTTGCCACCAGGTTTTTTATTCCAATAGTAGATCATTTCTACCTACATGTGTGTGTGCACACTCAGGAGCGTGCTGCAGTTCACATGTGTGCATTTCTTTTCATTCTTTTTCTCTCTCATGGCATCCCTTAGGATTCATTCTTCAGCTGCAGTTGCTGGCAATCTTACATTGCCTTTGAGACAAGTCGTTCATCTGACGATGCCTTGGTAGTCACCCTCACACTGATGCAACCCAAATTCATATTTCACTGAAGTCAATATTGATTCTCCTATCTTTGTGTTGGAAGCTTGCTTTCTGGATATAAAATATTAAATGCAACCAAATTTTCTCTGACTGAAGGGAGATAATATGTAATTCCATCCTGACCTCATGGCTCTCCACCAACAGTGAGATGACCATGAAAATCAGGGTTCCCCCAAATCACCCGATTCGGTCCTGTAAAAACATCCAGGAAAGGATAAAACATGTTTTATTTATTTCCCTTTATCCTAGTACTTGAATACTAAATAACTTATTATTAAGCACCCACCAGGTTCAAAGTGGATACCTAGTTACGAGGATTGGGCCAGGAGGCTAAAAACCATGAACTCTATTCCTTGGGGGATTAAAGTTTAGTTCATAAGATAAACACATCCATAAATAATATATCCATAACAATACAGGGATGGTAGGCTAAGCTATGACGAGAGATATTTGAAGTATCCAAGTGATGGTGCAGCAGAAAGAGGAAAGAGAATGCCTTGTCTTCAAGGACAGCATGATTTCCGCACTGCGCTCTCATGGCTCCTCTCATTGCACTCTGGCCAGGCGGGCTTGAGCAGCACAGGTGGTGCTTGACTGAAATCATCCCACGCAGACATGAGGAGACACTATTCCTCTATTTCTTCAGTTTCACAAAATCATTTCCAGTCTCTCCATGTTTATGATCCAGTTCCAATCTCAGCCCACCCATTGTTACTGGGGCCTGTGGAAGGTTTGGAAATGTTCTCCCTGGGGTCAGGATCTCAGCAGGAAACAGATGGCATCCTCAAAGGGGCCTTTGAAGAGAATTAAATGAAAAGGCTATTTATGGAGGCCTGGGCAGAATTAAGAGAATCAACAAGGGAGGTTATAGTACCCAGGGCCCAGCAATAGCCAGAAGCTGTTACCTTCTAGGCCTAAAGGGGAAGAAGCTGTTCCTGGAACCCAGCAAATGCTACAGCAAATGCTACTAAAGAGGGGCTGTGCCCATAGAGAAAGAATGCAGTCTTGACAAACTGGGGTGCCGAGAAGAGGGATCAGGAGGCATTAAAAAACCGAACTCTCGCCTTCCTTTGATCAAATCCAGCTGGAAAGAAGCCACGGGGAGGACAAGATCCCTAAGACAGCCTTCAGAGTCATTTCCCAGTGCACAGAGCAGGGCCGAAGATGGATCTGGAGGCAAAGGGAGCATACCTGGCATACCCTCTGTACCTCAGATTGGTGCTGCTTCTCACTCAGTATGTGACAAAGAATCCTTTCCAGGCTAGATCACCTGGCAAGCTTTGGCTCGCCACTCCATGGTTATTGATAAGACACTAAGTAAATCTGAAAGCTTAAAGAGGATTGCCCTTAAGAACTTACTGATGGTATATTTCCATTACATTCTAAACAAATGTCTTGGTCTACATGAAGCAATCAAATCTACAGGTAGAAACAAAAATGTTAAGATGCTTAAGTAAATCACATGCCTTCAATTGAAATCTTTAAGAAGATAATTGAGACTCTCTCTTGTGAATTGATTTATCTATCTGCTGATGGATCTGATCATCACTAAGAAGCCTAAAAGCATCTTGGAAACTGTGCAGTTCTCTCCTTGATGCCGACGGCATGTTTGTAACGGGAACCGGAAGGAAAATTCTTTTCTCTGAAGAATCCAGTGAATTGCTCCAATGTTTCCTTTTGCTTAGACTTCGGGTTGCATTTGAGAAATTTTCATTAATAATAAGGGAAAGTAGAAAATGCCATCCAAGATTCAAATGTTGATGTAGAAACAATATTTTTCAAAAGTCAAATGTATATTTGCTCCGACACTCAAAATTTTAGAGCAGAGAAGTACCTGGAGAAAGACACACAGAGGTGTGGCCTAAACTCGAAATGCAATGAAGGGTCTTCCGGTTGCAGAATTGCTGCTTAGTCCCACTTTCTCTTCCAAGCAGTCAAGTCACTCTCTCCTAACTTTTCACATGAATAATATAATAACCGTTACTATTTTTTTGTGCTTACGATGTGATATGTTAAGAGCTTTACATATATTAACTCATAACAACCATTTGAGATAAAGACTATTGCTAGTAATAACATTTAGAAATAGGATGCTTGGCAAGATTTGCAAGATTGTTAACACGTCCCGGGATACAGCTGGTGAGTGGAAGAGCTTGACTTTGAAGCTGAGATTAAGGTTCCAAAGGCTGTGTCCTGAAACCCACCCCATGGTTGCTCCAAATGGGATTTATATACAGCTCAGGGGCTTTCAAAATCTTGATAAGATATTTAGAGGGGAGAGGGTGGTGGGTATTAAGGAGGGCACAGATTGCATGCAGCGTGGGGTATTACATGCAAACTGTGAATCATGGAACACTACATCAAAAACTAACGACATACTGTATGGTGAATAACATAACATAATAAAAAAAGATATTTATAAATGTATTTATCCACCAATCCACTCCTTGGAAACTTAAAGAGATGTTCTTACACAAAAACCTCAGTATAGTCCTGTGACATAGGTTTTCTTATTCCCTCTATATGATCAGGAGCCTGAATGACTGTGCAAGTCACCCAAGAAGTAGCAGAATCAGAGCTCAGACCCAAGCCCAGTAATTGTTCTGCTGAACCACAGCTTCTTCAGGTCACCCCCAGCAGGGGCATGAATCCTGACCCGGCAAAGGTAAACTGACTCAGAATTTAACCCGGGCTCCAGGATTCACTGGCTCTGTAGTCTCAGCAAGTGATTTAAACCCTCTAAGTCTTCGTTTCCTTACCCATAAAAATGGGGTGAAAAGACCCACCTCAGTAGGGTGGCTATAACCTTCAAGTTAATTTAAAGGCCAAGGCATTGTCACTCACATATAAAATTAAAATCCAATAGATAAATTCATGAAAAGTAATCGATATCCAGTTATTTCTGTAAAATGCACATCAGATGAAGTCAGTTCCCTGCTGGGAACCTTCCCTTGGCTTCCCATGAAATGCAAACTCCTCTCTGGTTCAACGGGGACTTTCCCTTGTCTGGGTCTGTTCTCATCTGATCGCGCTCTGGCCCTTCCTCGCCAAGCCTGGCCACACTAGCTTTCCGGAGAACACAACCGCAGGGACTTTCCACTTGCTCTTCTTTTGCCCAGAATGTTTTCCCTCTAGTTCTTCACATGGTGGCCTCCTTCTTGCCCTTAGCATTCCAGTGTGATCATCATCTCCGGAGAGAACCTTCTGAGTAGTTCAACCATTCTCTGCTCTGCTGCTGTATCTTGTATGGTTTAAACTACCAGTTGTTACCTTTCTAACACATATTACCCATTCGTTTTGTGCTTGTTTATTTACTGCCTCTCCCCACCCAGATGTTAACTCCAGCCTGTTCACTGTCGTCTCCTTAACTCCTAGAACAGTGCCCGGCACATGGGATGGTTCAGTCAATATCTATTGGATTAACGGATGATTAAATAACCTCACCTAGTTAGCTGTACTGTTACTTCCAAAAATGTTAATCATAATCGGTGACTGTGATCCTAGCTTACTCTAGCAACTTACTGTGGAGAATATATGTGCGTCCAGTGTTATATTGGTAGGGTATGGCTATTATTTTAGTTATTATAATGGACTTTCACTACCTTTACATGTCTGGGGCAGTATGGAAAGTATGTGTATACTGTTTGCTTCTGTGTAACATGCCATAGTGTTTAAACATGGTAAGTGTGAGCAGGAATGGACACCATGATGTTTGTGGTAATTCCCACCATCTCACTTTGAGGCTGCTCTCTGAAAACAGCAGCCAGTCCCTGCAGGGTTCTACGACAGTCCCAGAGCGGGAAGTCAGACACTTGGAAGATGTGCCCAGGTCTTCCCTCAATGACCTTATGTAGAGACAGCTCAGAGTTTGGGCTTTCATATCACGTACCTGTGCTGGAAATCCAGCCCTACCACTTCCAAGTTGCAGAAATTTCTCTGTGCCTATTTCCTCATGCAAACCAGGGACAATATAACACCAACTCAATAGGATTATTGGAAGGATGAGATAAATTAGTACATATAATACACTTATAAAAGTGCAGGTGCTCAGTGAACCCATTAACTACTTTTATATATCGTCCGTGGGAGCTGGATGGAACTGGGTTCCCATTTTCTCGCAGGGAGAACAGATAGAGGCAATAAAAAGTAGTACGTGATAAATTCCAAGTTCTCATTATTATCACTAAAATCAAATCGAGGCTAATTTTAGGATTTCCCACTAACACTGAAGCCGGTTTTCCCTCCCTCATATTCATATATATTGAGTGACTCCAAAGACCAAGGCAGTGTGCTAAGCCCGAGTGACAGAAGACCCCCATTTCTAGAAGGAATGTGTCATAGAATTTCTTCAGTAGCTTCACATCTCTGAATTTCAAAAGTACCAGTAGAAAGGAAGGCAATGTCTTATTGCACCCTTCTTCCCCAGGGTCCCAGAATTCAATTAAAATCATGTTCCATCTTGTCTGATCCAAAGTGTTTCAGATGAAAGGAACCTGCAATACAGGGACTCCATCTGTAGAAGTAGAACTATAATATATCCAGTAAAGTGTCATGCAAACAGAGATGCTGAAAAAGTCCATTTGATGATGAAAGAAAATCAGACAGATAGAGAGTTAAATAGACAGCTACACAGAGCTTTTCAGCAGGCTAGTCCTTTATGACTATAGCCTATTGGACCTCTAATGAAATAAAATAATCTTGTAATCATGTAATTTCAGATTTATGGCCTGCTCTTTTTAGCTATGAGTCTCTGTAACCACAATTCTGGCAAAGCCTGTTTTGGCATATTGCTATTCAAACATATTCGAAACCCACGACAGGCTACCCTTTAAAAAGGCATTAGTGTAAGTGCCATGGGAAAATATAATGCAAGGTTGTAGATGAATTGATATGATTTCCTTGATTGTATCTTTTTATTTATGAGGCATAATTTATGAGCACTGGAGAACAAACTGCAATGAGTGATGACTAACTACAGCCAAAGTCATAAATCAGGAGCAGTGAAAGAAGTGGTGATTTTGATCGAATCTATTGAATTAGCTGTTGGCCTTAGCCAATACAGGTATTGGAAAGACCTTTTTAATATCTATTTGTCTCCCTCATGGGAATGTGATAACAATCTCATTACACACCCCTAGGAAACAAATAGTTTAATTGTTTGTCTGTTAACAGGCAACCTATTTACTTTACTTATTAATTACTGGCATATGGACATTCGTGTTGGGTTTTGTTTATTTCCGATGTGTAGTGTCACAAAAATATATTCACGTTTTCTAGATTTAGAAAGAATGAAGTTGCTTCCCTAGTGCTGTTCAGTAAGAATATGTCATCAGGATTGTTGAAACGCTTTGGTGCTATCCAAAATGGTCATTATTCCACAAGGAAGTGTGTTACAGAGTATCACAGAAGTTGCAGAGGATTCAAAAATGCCTCCAAATCTGAATTCTTTGAGAGTAACAGTTATAATACAACTCTTCTAATAAGCAGCCTGGAAAAAGAACAAAATCTCAAATTGCTCCAAAGGCAAGAAAAGTCACTTACCTTAGAAAGCAAGAAATTAGAAGTTTTCTGTGAAAGATCACTGGCTGACTTTGGTTATTCCTGTGTTCCATTTTTGTATGGAAAATGAGCGTGAATATAAGAAAACAGACATCACGGAGCTGTTCCCTGAGCTTTAACAAGACTTGTAGCATGATGATCTCTTAGCCAAAAGAATCATAAAATATTTTTACAACTGAGGAGATTTGTTTATGATACGATAATGGAAAAACACATCAGGAAATCCCTGGAGATTTACATTAAGAATTTCTCTTTGTCGGGGTGCCCGGGTAGCTCAGTGGGTTAAGCCTCTGCCTTCAGCTCAGGTCATGATCCTAGGTACTGGGATCTAGCCCCGATCAGGCTCTCTGCTCAGCAGGGAGCCCATTTCTCCCCCCTCTCTCTGCCTGCCTCTTGCCTGCTTGTGATCTCTCTCTCTGTCAAATAAATAAACAGAATCTTTAAAAAAAAAAAAAAAAAAGAATTTCTCTTTGCATTAAGACTATACTTGTAAAATATCAGTCCTAAGGAATGTTACTTCAGAAAGCTACAAAGTACCAAAGCTTCGTGTAAGACAAAGCACTGAACTCTACAGCTGAGTATAGGACTTGGGTTAAAGGATAACTAGCACAGTAACATAAGCACCCAATGAGCTACCGCTCTGGGAAGATTGTGAGATCCATCTCCCTTTCCCCTGTCCTCTGCAGAGTCATGGCTCCTTCTCTGTCTCTTTCACAATAATTATTACAAATATTTCTGTTCACACATTTTTGCTTCCCTTTTGGAAGCAAATTAAAAGGAGAAATGTGTTGAGAGGAGTTGGGAGCATTTAGAATAATACACTGCAAGGGGAAAATGGATCCACCAAATTTCAGAAATATCAGGATTTCAAGAAAATCACACCTGGAGTGAACACTAGGTAGCAAATGGTCATTCTACAAAGCTAATGAACTCTGGTTCTCTTTGGAACCATGACCACTGTAATAAAATCTATGATGATTATTGCAGCTGTAACATCTGCAAACAGGTACATGCTTTGTGGTTTTTTGAAGGGGTGAAGGAAATGACAAAAGAAATGCATAGTACAGCTCTAAACAGACATCATTTGATAGAAATTTTAAATGTATAGTGCTGAGATTACTGTAGCTCATGCGATAGAGAATAGCTTTCTGTGTTTTTCAAACAATCTTGGGCACAAGAATCACTTGGAAATGTGTTAGAAAGACAGAATCCAAGGTTGTTTATGCCACAAATTCTGATATAGGTACCCAAAATGATTTTGACGATTGTGGCCAAGGAACACTTTTTGACAAAGTCTCCTCTAATGGAAGATTTCTAGAAGGCAGTTTTAAACAGAAAAGAGACAATTAAACCTGTTTCCACAGCAGTGGGATTTTGGCAGCTTGGTGGCTGTTGTCACTAGGTAACCGAAATTTTTTAAGGCAAAGTACAGTCATTAGTCCTGGAGGGGAGCAGGTAATAAATAAAAGAACAAGTTCATTTCTTTAATGGACAGTAACATAAAGATGGCAATAGTCACTGTTTAGATTTTTTAAATTAGATTGAAAACAAAAATATAAACAGAAATTAATCTACTGTTTTTCTAGTTGATTATAGAATTTGTGGTTAAATGGATTTAATTGTTTTGTTTTTATCCAAATAGCTCATCTGTGTTTTCTATGACATCTTCTTACATCATAACTCTTGTCATGGTTACCACGCAAAACTTAGAGAAGAGAACACCCCAACTCAGTCAGTCCCAACTTGTTCTTGTGTGTAAATCTATTCATTGGGAGGTTCCTAACTCTTACAGCTACAATTGTGTGTGTGTGTGTGTGGGCGCATGCACACAAGTGTTCACTAAACATAAATAATAAACTGCTTTAGTGAAAACTTTAATCATATGTTTATTATAAGAGAGTAAATATGTTCAGCTGGATACTGTAGGAATAAGGATATTGTGAACAAATTTAAAAATGGAGTATCCTTAATTTTTGTCACTTTGATTTGAAATTCACAAACTTTACTTGCTCCCACCCCAATGATACGTCCCATATTTTCTGTGAGCAACCCACACAGAAAAAGCACATTTTTGTTCCCAATGATCATGACAGGAAATCTTGTGTCACAAACCAGATGGACTGGCTTGTCAGTTAGGTAAAAGGTAAATAAATAGGTGGTAATGGATGGATGGTTGGATGGATGGATGGATGGATGGATGGATGGACGGATGGTTGGATGGATGGATGGATGGATGGATGGACGGATGGTTGGATGGATGGATGGATGAATGGGTGGATGGATTAGATAGATGAGAGAAAGAAAGAATAGAGATCGATACAGTAGGCCACTCCATGTTTACAAGACATTCTTTTTTCTTGATTTTTATATTGGTTCATTAAAATAAAAGATCAGGTCATATTACTCAAAATTTCCCATGTAGGATCTCTGCTTCTTCTTTCTCCACCCTATAAAGATGGACTCAAATCTTGGACTCATTGCTTCTCAGTAGAAATCATAAGCATATCTGTTAGCATTTTTTAAGACTTATTTATTTATTTTAGAGAGAGAGAGAGCCCACACAAGTGGGAGGGGCAGAGGGAGAGAGAATCCCAAGCCAACTCCATGCTCGGTGTAGAGCCCAACTCAGGAATCAATCTGAGATTGGGACTTGAGCTAAAACCGAGTGGGATGCTCAACCAACTGAGCCACCCAGGGGTCCCTCTGTTAGCACTTTTATTCTGAACCCCGAACTACTATACTTCAGTACCTTGTTTCTTGCTTCACTGAGCATAGGCAGAAATCCACACGATTTTAGGGTAAAGGACTTTTTGCCTCAGTAGACGAACAGGATGCCATTGACAGTTTCTTTTTTTTTTTTACTTTTCTTCTTGCTGTTTGGTATAACAGAAACACTGCCTTGTGGGACAAGTTTTGTGAAATCCATAATTCTTCATTATTTCAGTCAGCTTTCTCTTCATTGTAACTGCTTTCATTTCCAGAGTAGCTCATGTAAATAGGCTGATCCTGCTTTGCATAAACACGTTGATTTATATGAATGCTATTTTGATCTCAAATTGATTGAATACTAAAAAGAAAGACTAAGAAAAAGAGCACTATATTATGAAGGTCTCCCATCAAAGACAAAAGACACCGAGTCTTATATTTATTCTGAGTTAATGATGAAGAATTTCAAATTGCCTATTTTTAAGAATAGAACATTTCTACAGAAATACAGAGAAACACTATAATACTGAGGCTCAAATGTTTTAAAATACCATGGATTAAATCACATTTTGGAAATATGACTTCAGCCCGTAAAAATTCCTCTAAGACAGGAAGGTGTAAGTTTTAGTTTTTATCTGATAACACCAGCATTAAAAAGCCTTGATGGTATTCATAATACTACAACTACATCAAAAACAAAATCAAAGCAAATGTTCATAATCTGGGGCCAGACCTATACTAAGCACTTTCTATGAGTTATACTTATTTCATGTTTTTTTTTTTTCAACATCCCCATACCCGCACTGCTGCTGTCTCCTATTGGTGCTCAGTAATTAACAACTTGCTGAATTTTTATTTTATTACATCTACTTTTATTTTCCTCCTTGTTTTCTTTCCCATCCATTGTGGCCTCTACTAAAACTCTATATGCCCTTTATTTAATTAAATAAGGAGGTCATTCATCTGAGGTAGCTCTACTGCTTTAAAGGCCTATATAAACAAACCAAAATCTAAGCTGGTCAGTGGTTCAGATTACAAAATGACAACCCTAAGAATATCTCATCTAACACTGCTAGTAGGCTTTGAGCTATAGCCAACCAAATATTTCCTTCCTTTGCTTCTGCTCTTTCCCTGTGGAAGTTTCTCCTCTGGGGTCTGTTGGCAAAGGGCTCTTAACCACTTCCGGTTTGGCGCTGCCCCATTAGAATTGTTTTTTGCTCAAATAAACAAAAAAAAAAAAAAAAAAAAAAAAAAATTAACATGCCTCAGTTTACCTCTTAATACCTTAAATCACCAAACAGAGGCCTACTCTTGGCAAAGAACTTGACATTAATACGTATACCTTATTTTGCATCCCTTCCCCAAGAATATTTTCTTTTCAAACTTTGTCACTCTCTGTGTAATAAAAAAGTGTTCTCCCCTACATCCTGGAAAGATATTTGCATTGAAGAGGTTGGTCTAGATGTCCATTGATGGACGGATAAATGGATGTGCTATTCATCAAAAAGAATGAATCTTACCATTTGCAATGATGGGGATGGAACTAAGCACAATAAGTCAGTCAGAGAAAGACAAATACCATATGATTTCATCCCTATGTGGAATTTAAGAAACATATAGGGAGGGAAGGGAAAATAAAATAAGATGAAAACAGAGGAGACAAACCATAAGAGACTCTTAACTCTAGGAAACAAACAGGGTTGCTGGAAGGGAGGTGGTGGGGGGATGGGGTGACTGGGTGACGGGCATGAAAGAGGACACGGGATGTAGTGAGCACTGGATTTTGTATGCAACTGATGAATCACTAAATCCTACCCCTGAAACGAATAATACACTATCTGTTAACTAAATTAAAATTAAAAATTAAAAATTAAAATAAAATTAGATTACTTTTATGAGAAGTTTTTTAGAAGATCTTTGCAAATGAATAATGATTTTCTAAGTGTAAAAAAAAAAAAGAGAGGTTGGTTTGGGGCTGACTGAGAATCCAGGGACTCTCTCATTAGCTCCGAAATCTGACCTCTTCACCAATAACCTCCAAGCCAGCTGTCCCTATGCCAAGGCTGACCTTGGCCCCTTCAGAGGGGACAAGAAGAGCAGCCGCAGTCACAGTGTGGTTTCCATGAAACGTTCTTCCGTTGCTAAGACAGTGCGCTGCTCGCTACTTCCCTGCGCCCATGAAAATAAGCACGCCCTCGCCCTAGCCAGCCTGGACCCCTCTATCCTCACAGGCTAACTTTCCCGACTCCAGAACTGCCAGTATGTGTCTAATGTCCAAGATCCTGAGTGTCTTCCTTCTGCGTCCGGCTGGTGTACGGTTTATTGGAAAGAGCAATTAGGGAGTTCATTGGAGAACAGAATCCTCATCTCAGCTTTGGTAGCTTCCGTCACCACGAGAGCTGACGTTTTCCGAGCTTCGATTTTCTCAGGGGTAAAGGAGGCTGAGCACACACTCTCCAGCCACCCTCCCAAGTTGTGTTGGGAGGACTGAGTCAGATAAGGCTTGTTAAAGGGTTTTGTAAATTGTAGACATTATACAAATGGGTGTGATTATTACATACCTGGTGAGAAGAAAGTGTCAGAGCTCTAAAAAAAAAGGGTAAGTGCTGCTCTGGAAGGAGGTTAGTTGTCTCTTAAAAATGGGGCTTCTGGCAATCCTACCAGCGAGAGACTGGGGAATTGCATTTGACAACAATTTGAGAGCAGTTCAACATCAGAAAGTTTATTCTTCCAGAGGAAACCACTAAGAAAAAAAAAAAGTGTGGAAACACTGAAAAAAGTTGAGCCTAAGTACCAAAAATCTTTCTGATGTCTGTTCTCTGGAAGATACTATTGATGCAAAAGTAGAAGAGACAAAAACAGAGCTAAGCTGTCATTGCAGAGTCGTCTATGGTCTGACCCTAAGCTTCTCATAGTTTGAATGTTCTGCATGCTTTTTCAACCCTGCACACCTGGCAGATGGTGTACTGTAGAATCAAGCAAGTTCTCCAGAATTTAGAGCTCAGGACAAATAATTTGTGTGTGTGTGTGTGTGTGTGTGTGTGTGTGTGTATCCTGAACAAGAAAGATTTCTTGAAGTTAGATTTGCACAACATGAAAGCTTACTAAGGAATACTCCTACTCCTAAACACGCAGACAGTCTTCTTGTATTGCCATTTAGATCTATCATTCTGATTGATCACTGTGTAGTTGGCTGTTATTGGGCCTAATTTAACCCTATACACTCACACATCCATCTACTCTGTCTATTGTACCTGACATCCTACAAATTACTTACTCATGCAAATGATGACCTAAGGCAACCTTTTAGGATATTCGTGTTTAATTATACAAATGGTCCTTGATAAATAAGATTATACATCCTTCCATATGTTTATTCCCTCCTTGATGAAAGGAAAATTTAATTTTCATGCAGATTTGGTGGGGACAGTGTTTAAGAATTGCTGAGTTTTATGTCGTCTGCAGGTCCATTCAGGTTGCAAAAACTGACAAAATCACTCTGCACTCCACGCAGAGATGAGGAGCTTTTCATTAGGCTTTAATCAGCCTGCTGCACTCTGAAATTAGGCCTCCTAATCGGCCCTTTTTGTGTTCACGTGGCCAAAGGCAAAAAAGAGGAAGGACCTGATCGCCTCTGTGATTACAAAGTTGCAAGATCCAAGTTCATCTCATTCTGTTGTGTTTGGTTGCTTTGGGTTGCCAACTTCTCTTTCAGCCTGAAGTTACCTTGCTTTTGAGTGGTCTTATCAATTTCTCTTTGGAGGTCTGGGCAGTGAATTCAGCAGGAAAAGCCCCCAGTCCCTGGACATGGTGTAAAACTGGGCCTGCCCCCCCAGAAGGTCTCAGGGCCCCCACGTTTCATGAAGTCTCTTCCACCCAAGCAGTGGTCCACATCAGCGCCCCTGGGAAGCCCAACGGAATCATCAGTCTCTACAGGCTGTTCTCCAACACCAGTGGATCAGAGACAGTGGTGAGTAGCAGAGTACTCTGAACAAAAATCCAGGACTGGTTAATTCTGTAAAAATAGACTATGGCTCCATGGCCTTTTCTTCTACTTGAGACTTCTTTCTTCCCCATCTGTTCTCCATTACCCATGATGAACTCAGCACAAAGATCCATTGGAGAGAAATGGTGAGTGTTAGGAAGCATACAGCAACTATGTAAGTATTCAGGGACCGAAGTGCTAAAGGTATTAAAGACTCCACAAATGTAAGAAACCTAGGACTATAGTGACAATTAATTTGATTTAATTGGAAAATGCATGTCAAGTATTGACCTACAGTAATGGGTCAACATATGGCCATTGTTGGTGGTGTAAATGTTAATATGAGAAAGAAAAAAATAGAGCAAAGACTATCCTTGGAATCCCCATTCTGGCATGAGCAGATCTCTAAAAACACACTGAAAACTCCATCTTTCTTTTGGTGACTTCAAGAAAGTTCCAGTGCTTTAGAAGAGAGCAGAAGAGCTTAGCCAGCACATTGTACATTGGCACGTTTGGGGTACATGAGGGAGACACACCGGACAGTTTAGAGAAATCATCTTTCACACTGTGTTTTAACGAAGCCCCTGGCTGAAGAGACCCTAATAATGAACTAGACCAGTTCCTACATTATTTATACAAAGAGTCTGACAGCCAGAAGGAGGAAGCGTCTTCGTGTATAACACAGAGAAGTATGTAACACTCTCTTGTTTCTTGTACATGTAGATTATAACTTTGTTCACACACACAAAACAACCTCATGACAAGTTGTGCAGATCCTACTATGACATTATAAATTATTTAGAACAATTTGGGGAACAGTTTGGATCAGTGTGGAGAAATCCTCTGAGGCCAGTGTTCCAGGTATTGAAACACAATTTCAGAAGACAACTTGCAAGGAAGGAGGTCTCGTATTGAATGTTAAAAGAATATTAGCATATCTTCTACAGGGCTTCGTATTCAATAAATATAGATGATGTAAATACAATCAACCCTTGATTATCCATGGTTATAAAATGATAATATTAATAAACTAAAATAATTTATATTTAGAGTGCATTGTATGCATTTTTTAAATAGCAGATAACTCTTCTTAATTACATGTTGCTTATGTGAATGTAAAAATGCATATTCCAGTTTCTGAACTCTTTTGTTCCAAAGAGTTCTTAATAAAACCACAATGAGATTAAAAAAAAAAAGTTCCAAGTAAACCAAAAAGTTTATAACACAATAAAGATAGTTGAGAAAAAGAATGTATTTCATATATACCAACACCGTTGGGGAAAAGATAGACTTTCAAGCTCTAGCATATACATAAAATATAAAAAACATAACATATACAAATACATAAAATATATTTCAAGGCCTTAAATATTCACTCTAACATGGATCTGAGGGAAATTTCGGCCCAAAAAACACATACAGATAACAATGACAAAGTATGGACCTTCGTGAATATTAACTACAACTATAATTGAAATACAGATTTTATTTTTTGAAAAGGCATTATTCTCACGGTCACAGAATTTGATCAGTATTTTGTGACTTTCTGTCGGTGGGAATGCAAGCTGGTGCAGCCACTCTAGAAAACAGTATGGAGGTTCCTCAAAAAGTTAAAAATGGAACTACCCTATGACCCAGCAATTGCACTACTAGGTATTTACCCAAATGATACCAAAATAGAAAGGGATACATGCATCCGATATTTATAGCAGCATTATCTAGAATAGCTAAATTATGGAAATAGCTCAAGTGTCCATTGACTGATGAATGGACAAAGAACACATAGTATAGGTATACTGTGTAGTTGATTCAGCCTTAAAAAAAGAATGAAATCTTGCCATTGGTGGTGACATGGCTGGACCTAGAGAGTATTATGCTAAGTGGAATAAGCAGTCAGAGAAAGACAAATACCATATGACTTCACTCATAGGTGGAATTTAAAGATTTTATTTATTTATTTGTCAGACAGAGAGAGTGAGAGAGCGCACACAAGCAGGGGAGTGGTAGGTAGAGGGAGAAGCAGGCTCCCTGCTGAGCAGGGAGCCCAATGCAGGATTCAATCCCAGACCTTGGAATCATGACCTGAGCTGAAGGCAGACGGTTCACCAACTGAGCCACCCAGGTGCCCCTCTTTGTGGAATTTAAGAAACAAAAATGATCATAAAAAAGAAGGAGAGAGGGAGACCAAGAAACAGCTTCTTAATTATAGAGGACAAACTGCCAGAGGGGAGGTGTGGGGGGATACATGAAATAGGTGATGGGGACTAAGGAGTGCGCACCCTGTGGTGAGCACGGGGCATTGAAGGGAGGTGAGCCACTAAATCCTACACCTGAAACTAATGCTACACTCTATGTTAACTGGAATTTAAATAAAAATCTGAAATAGATATTTTGCGGGGTGCCTGGGTGGTGCAGTCGGTGGCACTTCTGACTTGGTCTTGTCTCAGGTCATGATGATGGGGTACTGAGATCGAGCCCCACGGAGGGCTCTGTGCTAAGTGTGGAGTCTGCTTGGGATTCTCTCTCCCTCTCCCTTTGTCCCTCCTGCAGTGCACTTTCTCTCCATCTCTCTCAATAAATAAATAAATCTTTATATATTTTTTATTTTTGTAACTTTTATAATTGTATTTCATATATTATATATATTTTTTGTATGTTTTGTGTCATATTCTATCATCTTTCTATAGGGATAAACACTATTATGCCTTGCGATTTCTATCCTGTTAGGTCTAGTTTCTATTATGTCATCACATGTTTTGCGTGATTAAGTTAGGCCTTTCCAAGCAGCCGGGCAATTCCGAGGGCAAGTACCACGCTAATGGCCCTGGGGCCTTTCCCAGGGCACAGAGCAGGGCCCTCCCTTTGTAGGAGCTGAGACGCGTGATCCGCAGGTGTCCGTCGTCAGTGACCGCGGCTGGCCTCACGGAGTGTCCCCGTCTCCCCACAGCTGTCGGAAGGCGCAGCGGCCCAGCAGACCCTCCGCGGCCTGCAGCCCTTCAGCACGTACTGGGTGGGCGTGGAGGCCTGCACCTGCCTCGACTGCTGCAGCAGAGGGCCCACCGCCGAGCTGAGAACTCAGCCTGCTCCGCCCGCGGGACTGTCCTCTCCGCAGATCCAGGCGCTGTCCTCGAGGACAGCTTCGTTCCAGTGGAACCCGCCCCTGCGCCCCAATGGAGTCATCCAAGGGTAAGGGACGGACGGGAGGACGGACGAGCTGCAGTGAGGCACGTGCACACGGAGCGGCCCCGTGCGGCCAAGCAGGCGGTGCTTGTTGAGCAAACACTACGGCAAAACAGACGAGTCAATGGGTTTGAGCGTAATGTTCCCTGCCAAGTGTTTAAATCACAAAATCAGCTAGTTAGGCGAACAACCAAATTGTCTTTAAGTAAGAAAGATGATGCGGTGCGTTTGCATTCAGTGAGGAGGCTCCTCCTGGTGGGTCCCTGGAATAACACCCTGCGTAGGCCTCAGCTGGAACATAGGAAACGGCTGTGGTTAATTCAGAATTTCCTTGATCCAATTTAAGATGTCATGAACCAGGGCGCCTGGGTAGGTTAAGCCTCTGCCTTCAGCTCAGGTCATGATCCCAGGGTCCTGGGATTGAGCCCCGCATGGGGCTCTCTGCTCAGCGGAGAGCCTGCTTCCTCCTCCTCTCTCTCTCTCTCTCTGCCTACTTGTGATCTCTCTCTGTCAAATAAATAAATAAAATTTTAAAAGGTCATGAGCCACCGTTTGGAAAAACAAAGAAGGTATTTCACTCAAAATCATCTGGACAAAAAGATATTGTTTTGTTTTACTTGGTTGGTTGGTTTTCATTTATTTGTTTAAAAAAAAAGACATTCTCTATTGTCAGCAGAGGACAGCAGTGTTACCTGTCTTCTCTGAAAAGAGAGACCTGTCTTCTGTCCACCGGCGAGGCCTGCTGGCCTCCGCGGGACGCACCTGCGAGCACATGCGAGTCCTCCGGCTACACCCGCGGCCCGTTCCCGCAGAGGGTTGCGGAGACCAGCGTCCCGCAGGTGGGACTCAGAAAGAGCTGGTGGTTCTGTGAACACAAAATGTGTCCTCACAAAACATACCCAGTTTTCAAGGAAAGTGACACTAATCTTACGCCTGCTTTCTCCTTCTAGCTACGAGCTTCAGCTCTACCAGTCTTGCCCTCCGGATTTAGCCCTGCCGTGTACCCCCGGCCAAGCAGAGACCAAGTACGCCGGGCCGGAGCCCACGGCCTGCCTGGAGGGCCTCCAGCCCTACACCACCTACAGCCTGCGGGTGGTGGCCCACAACGAGGTGGGCAGCGTGGCTTCAGACTGGATCCGCTTCATCACCCAAAGGGAATGTGAGTAGAAGTGCTGCCACCATCAGCCAGAGAGGTGGGGGCAGCCGGGAGACACTCGTTGTTGGTGGTGTTGTTTTAAAATTTTTAATTATTTATTTGACAGGCAGAAAGAGCTTGTTGGCAAGCAGGGGGAGCTGCAGGCAGAGGGAGAGGGAGAACAGGCTCCCTGCTGAGCAGCTCTCAGGACCTGAGACCGCACACACTTGACCCACTGAGCCACCCCCACGCCCCTGAGATTGTTTTTTTTTTTTAGTTCCCCACTCCTTTTCTTTTCAAATTGTATGGCATAGAATAATCCAGAAAGCATTTCCAAAAAGCAGTGAGATACAGTACTGTCAAGAAAAGCAGAACAATTAACTAATAAATTGGGGTTTCCTTACATTTTTATAAAATAACTTCTTTTCAGAATTTATAAGGTGTATGTGTCTATTGTTTAAAAATGACAGATACAAAAATAGGGTACGTAGCTATCTTGATCAGAAGAACATGTGACTCCTGATCTTGGCGTCATGAGTTTGAACCCTATGTTGGGTGTAGAGATGACATCAATAAGTAAACTTCAAAAAAAATAACAAATACAGAAATACTAAAAATAAAATTAGTAGGGGCGCCTGGGTGGGTCAGTGGTTAAGCGACTGCCTTCCGCTCAGATCATGATCCCAGGGTCCTGGGATGGAGCCCCATGTCCAGCAGGCTCCCTGCTCAGCGGGAAACCTGCTTCTCACTCTCCCCCTCCCCCTCCTCGTATTCTTTCTCTCGCTCTCTCTCTCTGTCAAATAAATAAATAAAATATTTTTTAAAAGAATAAGATTAGTTCTTATAGTCAGAACCAGTTACATCATGTGCAGGGCGCAGTGGAGAGTAAAGTTATGGGGCCCTTTACTCAAAAATCACTAAGACTCTCAAGACCGTGACAACAGAGCATAAGAGCGTTTCGTGACTCTTATGTGAGAGGCCCAAGCAGCTGTGCAGTTCCCATACCCCTAAAGCCAGTCCTGCGTTTAATCCCACCACCCAGATGCAACCACATTAGTATTTTGGCATAATCAATTCCTTTAGTCTTTTTCTCATGCAACTTCTATTATGTGGCTGAGATCATACTCTAATGGAAATATCATAGTCTGCTTTTTATATGTGACATTATTTTATTTGCATGACATTAAAAAAGCTGTAGCCACCAAGTTGAATGGCTTTATAATTTTCCATCCTATAGAATTGGTTGGATATTTTAGTTGTTCTAATATTTTCCTTTATAAGTGTGGTGAGAAATTTCTTCGTGAACCCGTCTTTGAACGTCTGATCATCTTCAAATTCAATTTCAATGAATGGAATTTACTGTATCAAATATTTTAATATTTTAAGGCTTTGGATACTTATCACAAATAGGCTTTCCAGCCATATTGTATCAAATTATAATCTCCTCTTCAGGGTCTGGCATTGACATTTCTTAAAAGTAAGAGTTACACATTCACAATAGTCCACTGCCTCATACAAAGACTTTAATGTGACCAGGCGACAAGGCAGGATGTTAGCAACATGTCACTCAGAGAGGCTCGGTCCTGGCACTGTTCAGGGAATTTACAAATAACCCTCAGCACAAGCCGATGAAGTCAATGCTATTATCCAAATATACAGAAAAGAAAGCTGAAGCAGGACCGTGGACCATCCACGACAATTCCAAGATGCCGTTCACGTGGACCAGAATCTGATCCGAGGCTCTGGAAGCTGCACCATGAAGTGATCCCAGACCAAGGCCAGAGCTGAAGTGGCCTGCCCATTGCCACCCTAGAAAGTGGAACTGTTACTCTAAGTGCACGACCCGCCCCCTCCGCTCAGTAGCACCCTCAGTTCCACTGTGGTACCCTGGCCTGTCGGAAAGATTTCAGACCTCCTCTACCCCTCTCAAGCCTCCACATCTTCCCGCCCTTTGCCCCCCCAGCCCCGACCCACCCCCCCCACACACACACACACTCATCCTATCCTCGGCCGCCTCTCCTATATTCTCTGCAGCACTCCTTGCCTCCAAATTCGCCAGGAAAAGACAGCTCACCAGTCAGAAGTTTGCTCCTTTCCACCCCAGACCACTCCCCTGCAACTGGTTCCCTTTCTGTCTGCAACGAGGCCGGCGGTCCTTCCGCCTGAAAAAATCCAGGGCGCCTGGGTGGCTCAGTGGGTTAAGCCTCTGCCTTCGGCTCAGGTCATGATATCAGGGTCCTGGGATCGAGCCCCGCATCGGGCTCTCTGCTCAGCGGGGAGCCTGCTTCCTCCTCTCTCTCTCTGCCTGCCTCTCTGCCTACTTGATCTGTCTGTCAAATAAATAATAAAATCTTAAAAAAAAAAAAAAATCCCACCCCGGCTTCCAATACAGCCCGTTCCCGCTGACCGGCCTCCTCTCGGCGACCTCCGGTGCCCGCCGCACTCCTCCCTTCGCAGCCAAACTTGTCCCCGGAGTGCTCCTCCTGTCTTTGCCCGTTACCTTTCCAACCGTTTCCCCTTTAACCTCCTCCAGACTGATTCTCACCGTGTCACTGCATGAATGTCTCTTCTTCAGTTTGCCCTTGACCCCCAGAGTGACAATCGGGTGGACATTTCTCACCCTCATGGACTTCTTGGGAGCATTCAAGGCAGTGGGAACCTCAATCCCGTTTAAGAAGTATGACCTTCACGGTTGGCAGGGCTGGGTTCAGATCCTGGGTCTCCTGCCACTCACTGACATTAAGCAAATGACTTGGCTCCTCAGAACCTGAAAAATCAGCAACTAATTCTTACCGGGTGGTTTTGAAGATTAAATGAGATACAACACATCAGGTGCAAAGGGCATAGTGGCTTTTTGCATTTTCTCAGTCTCCAAATCCATTATTTTTGACGATTTTGGTTGTTTAATTACTCTTTCCTCTGGAAGATCTCTGTGTCCTGCAAGGCAAATAAAGCTCCCATCTTTCTATTTTCGTACTATGTGCAAGCCTCCTCTTTATTTATACTGTTACGAAGGAAACCTACTGAATTAGGTGACAGAAAGAAGCCACAAATACAACAGTACATTCCATTGTGATGTTGGACAAACTTTGTGTTGGAAAAACAGATATTTAAAGAGGGTTTTGTAGCTCTGATTTTTGTATTTGCAGAAATATTTTTTATGGCTTTATAAAAATGTCTTATTTTGAAAGGTAAGAATCAAAGTTGTCTCGCGGTTTAAACCCCAGGAGGACCAAAGTATAATTATTCCTTATTTTGTTATATTTCCTAGCATCAGCAACAGATGGGTCTAATTTCTAAAGAAAAAAAAAAAAGGATATCTAATTTATTTACACCACTCCCTTTTTTTCTTTTCTTAAAAGCCAATTTAGTATATAGATGGATCTTAGTGCTGTTACAAATGTATTGATTATTTTGGAGAAAACAAAATCTCATGAAATAAATCTCTTCTGACTTGACAAGATGATATGGTAACCCTTCATTTGTTTCTGCAAAAATTATTCATTTAAAAGATGAGACTTGGTTACGGATTATTTTTCCTTTGTTTTAGTAAGGAGCTGAAAAATGGAAAGAGAACATGCACACCAAGTCGCTTCTGCCTCTGATATAATACTTAGGAGACCCGAACTTGATGATATACTAATGTACTATGCTATTGATTGATTAGTCAGGGCAATGAATTATTATAGTAGAATTGCTATTTGCAAGGCTTTTTAACTATCTTAGAAAACAAACTAACGATTCAAGAAAAAGCTTTAAAAATAAATGGGTGCCAAAAGGACATAATTCACCATCTAAGCAGTTTCGTTGGGAGAAAAAAAAATATATTAACTTCATCTAGTCCTTGGGGCTTTGTAGCAATAAATATTGATTCGATATGAAAAATAGCAATCTGCTGTAGTTAATAGTGTTAAGGATACTTTACCCGTTAAAAGAGGGAAAATGCAACAAAATATGAGCTCCAGGGCTATGTTGGTAAGCACAACCATTGTATGTTAATAGTTTTATTTCATAAAACACTGCTCTCCATTGATTTTTTTTTTTTTCTGGAAAGCAGGTGCAACATTGCTGAGAAAGCATTTCACACATGTTTCCATTGGTGAACCCCCCCATGCCAGGGTTGTTTTGTTTTTTTTTTAACACTGAGAAAAATATGGGTTCCAGCAATCCAATTTAGGGGTGAGTGGGGGCCATATTAAAAAAAAAAAAAAAGACCTATATATACACACATGTACTCCGAGGTAACCATTTTTAGAACATACGACTTTCTCCCCACAGTGCCCCAGTACCGAGCCCCGTTTTCGGTGGACAGCAATTTGTCTCTGGTGCGTGTGGACTGGAGCGGCTCTTTCTTGCTGAACGGCCCGCTGAAGGAGTTCGTGGTGACCGACAGAGGCCAGCGTGTGTATAGCGGGCTCGACACCACCATCTATCTACCTAGGACGGCGGACAGAAGTTAGTTTCCGACTCCCATTCCATAGTGCGTCAGGACCTCTGGGTCCCCACTTGACAGTCCTTCTGGAAGGTGATCAGAGAAGGGGAAAGGACAGAGGGAGAAGCAGACTCACTGCCGAGCAGGGGGCCCCAGGTAGAACTGATCCTGCGACTCCAGGATCATGACCTGAGCCAAAACAGTCACTTCACCAACTGAGCCACCCAGGCACCCCAACATCTGTACCTTTTGGAAAGAATAGGTTTAGACCATGTACAGAAAAACAAGATACACCGTTATTATCCTTTACTCTTCTGATTCTTCTTTTGGGGTTTGTTGTTGTTGTTGTTTTGTTTTGTTTTGCTGTATAAGCTCTAAGCTTCTTCAGTTCTGTTATTTATAAATATATACTATTATTACACTGATGATAAGCTATTTTTCTTGGCCATATTAATATTAGAAATAAGTTTGCCTATTAGATACAACCTCACAACTTGTGCTGGAAAACTGTTTTCAGACTTTCCTGTGCTGTGAGACGCTGCCCTTCCAAAAGCCTGCCCCATCTTTGTAGGTGTTGAATGACTGAGGCATGGACCTTTTCTCCAGCCTTCTTTTTCCAGGTCATCTGCACCACAGATGAAGGAAGCGTTAAGACGCCTGTGGTCCAATACGATACCTCGACCGGATTTGGTAAATATTTAACTCCTATTATATTTAGTATAGAGCGTATTCATTTTTCTAAAGAAACAAGCATATGTTCATTTCTGCATACTTGTGCTAATATATTGGCATAGACTATATGGAAGGAACTGTGTTAAGTATTATAAGAAATATTTTTAAAGGTTCTCATGGAAATTATATCAGGCAAGGAGTTAGGAC
Organism: Mustela erminea; assembly: GCF_009829155.1. Taxonomy (NCBI): domain Eukaryota; kingdom Metazoa; phylum Chordata; class Mammalia; order Carnivora; family Mustelidae; genus Mustela; species Mustela erminea. The sequence continues at coordinate 55,205,330 of NC_045630.1, read as the reverse complement.
ATGTGGTACTCTTAAAATATCAAGTCATTGAATTATATACACAGAGAGATATAACTAAATTCTCCTCTACACACAAATCCTGTCGGTTAAGAGCTAAACGACTGTGTTTACCAAAAAAGTGCTTTATAGAGGAAGTCAGAGAAAAGAGATCAGAGGAAGAGAGAAAATACTCTAATGCCAATATGTATTGATCATAGAGATAATATTACAGATTCAGAGCCTAAAATGGTGAATTGGAGAGATTTCTCTCTTGTATTCTCTGTAAAAGATTATGATTGATTGTTATTACCAAGTAATTTAGCTGAAGAGATGAAATTGTAATTTTTATGGAGCATCTTTTAAATTGAGTTCTACCTACAATCTCTGAATCTAACACGTGTAATACTTTACAGTTTCAAAGGGCGAGTTAGAGAAATGCCAGATCTTTTCCATTAGAACAGAACTGGGACTGATACCTTATTTTAAATTCCAGTAACTAATATCATATCAAATTTGTACGCAGGTATAGTTAGGATTTTTTAATATAAATGTCCAAAAATTCTGAAACACAGGTAAACATACATATTGTTATCAAGGATAATTTCAATTACTAAATATATATATATACATATATATGTGCATATATATATATATGCACATATATATATATAAATAAAATTCTATGATTCCAGACTTAACATGTCTGGATGCCATGTACAATTTTGTGCAATACCTAACACAATTCCACATAGTCTATCTTATTTTGTTTCATAGCTGTTATAGATTAGAGTAGACTTTATTTGGTTTTTGGTTTGGGGGTTTTTTTAGAGAGGATGAGAGGCAGGGGTGGGGGGAAGTGAGAATCTTAATGCAGGCTCCATATCCAACTCGGGGCTTGATCTCATGATCTCAGGACCCTAAGATCATGAACTGAATCTAAATCAAGAGTCAGATGTTTAAGCCACTGAGCCACCCAGGGCCTCTATTTGGTATTCTTTTAGCAACTCCAATGTTTCCACAAGTGAAGTGGACCAATGGAGGCCTAAGGGACACCAGAACTTACCCAAGAATGCCCACAAGCTCATTGCTAAGATGAGAATTGGAACATGGTTTCTCTGCTGACCCCTGGTCCCGCCCTTTTCTTGAGCAGCTGTTCTCAAATTTAAGTGTGCAGAAGAGTCATCTCCGCGTGCTTGTGTATTACATGGTTTCCCAGGCCCCTGGCAGAGATCCAGAGTCAGTAGGGCCCCAGAAGCTGCTCTTTCAACAAGCCCTGCCCATCGCATTGTGTGTCAACTATAATCAGATTTTAAAAATCAAAAAGCAAACAAAATAAACAAGCTCCACCCAATGATTCCGATACAGAGGACCCGGATGAAGACTTGAGCCAAACCCATAACCTAGATTGAGCCCCCTCGGAATCCAGTCCATCCAGTCTCCTAGCTGGGGGCAAGTACGCCTTCCCTGGGGAGGGCAGTCCCCAGGCAGGGGCCTCCTCTGACACCACTGGGGTTTTTCTTTGAAGTCGAGTCAGCCACTGCAGTTCCTACCCTGACCCTGAAGCTCCCAGGTGATGGGTGGGGTCCCCTGAAATCAAAGGGACTTTAAAAAGAAAACTGAGAAGGGATAAAGACACACCATCCTGATTTTCTTTTTTAATTTTTAAAATTTTTTTTACTTTGTTTTTCATTTGTTTTTAAATTTTTAACATATACACCATCCCGATTTTAAGCTCTCCTTAAAAGAGCGGAAGCCTGTATTCGGTTCTTGAATATAGCAGAGGTTTCCGTGGGTGAGAGAAGGAACACCGAGGACAGTGAGAAGTTATGAAAAAAATTCCAAGATGTATTGTCCAACTAATACCCATAGTCAGCTTTAATTTTGTGAGGTAACTTTTAAAATGTTCCTGTTCCCTTCCCTGAGGCAGCCTTGAAGCGCCAAAGTCTGGCCATCCTCATTTCCCTCCTCCTGTTCCGAGGGCTGTTTGCTTTCTGCGGCTTCCCTCAGGCAGGCTGCCCTACATTGCCTGTGTCCTCCCAAGCAAGGGGCCCACTGGGCCCATCAGATCTCTTTCTGGCGTTCCAGCCCCGCGCCACACAGAGGAAATTCAGCTCTTCCCGCAAACAACCAAGGTTGTCGGTTTTATGTTTTGTTACGCTTTGTTTTAATTCAGACAACACACATTGATTCCTAATTAGGGGAATTCCTATCTGCTGGAACTTGGCAGAGCTTCGACTCTTTACTTCTGAGATGGTGGAGCGGAGCGACTTTTATCACCACAGAGCTATGGGGAGTCCAGTTAGGATTAGCCAAGTCGCACGGCTCCTCTTAGGAAGCTCGAAATTCAATCTCAGTCACCTTCTCTCTCTCTCTCTTAAACCTCCTCACCCCGATTCTGAAGCCCTCCCCTTCCCTCCCACTGAAAGTGTGGGTGTCAAGTGTCCAACAGCCGCCCCCACCGCCCTGTCCTTGAGGAGCTGCAAAGGGGGACTCGGTGCTGATAGCGCGGAGGCCCTGGCCTCTGTGTCTGTTCCCCCTTCCTGCTCTGGGCCACAGGCACCTGCGCTGGAGCAGCAGCTCTGGGTCCCAGCAACCCCCCCCCCCCCACCGCCAAGCCTGCATGCCTGCTGCTGCGTCCACGGGCTTCTGAGCCCGCCCTGTCACCCCAGTCAAGGGTTTGCTCCTTGGGGTACATCAAACTGAGCACATTTAGAGGAAGTGTTGAAAGCAAAAAACTTACTTGTTACAAGTAAGGAGACAGGGAGGTTCGTACAGGGAGCTTTGACTCAGTGCATTAGGGGTGGGCGCGGGGGCGGGGGGTTACAGAGGCACTTCTGGTTCAGTTGCACATGCCTTGCACATCGACGTGCTAGGGCCAACACCGTATGTTCAAAACACGGCAGAAAACTCCACCCTTAGGAAGAGATCTCAGTGTTACAATGAGCTAAAGATGACTTCGGGACAACTCCAGGGGGCGTCTGTCTGCGCTGGTGCCCCTCCAGGCCTGTTCCAACGGGCTCACGTAAGGGCTCTCGGGCGAAACACCTGCTCGGCTGTTCCCTGGGCTGGAACTGTTTGTTCTGCAAAACAAAACACATCTCTCCTCAGCTCTTGTCCTTCCCCCTTCTCCCTTCTGCTGAGAGGGTGCAGCCCTCTTCGTTGAGTGACTTCCCGTGACATCCCCGCCAATGGCCCCAGCAAGTGGCTGGGCTGGAGATGATCTCTGAGCCCCGCTCGGGCTCCTGCCCCATTTGCTGGACGGCACTGCTGCCCTGCACGGAGCCCCGTGAGCCTGTCTCCTGTCTGCCCCGGCTCTTCCAGCTTTCTGCACACCCACAGATGTAGAGCCATGGGCCCAGCGCAGGGTAAACAGTTGCTCATTTAACATGAGCTGCTGTGATTAGCCTCGTGTGCAAAGAATCACATCGCCCGAACTCGAGACACTTGAACAGAAATCGAGAGTAAGTGGTCCTGTGGCCAAAGGGTATCTTTCCAGGGGAAGCTCTCTGGGGGAACTTGAGTGATGACTCCCACAGCTGTTGCTGTGTCACAGAGAGGCCAGGGTGCGGGACATCGGACGATAACCTGTTGGCAAGCACAGACTGTCAGCATCACAATAGAAAACGGGGTCTGGGGTTTCTAATCCAGTTTGGACCAAACGTCCCAGGACCATGAAGTGAGGGGCTGAGATCTCCTCAGCTTTGAAGGGATGTGTCCAGAAGGTTCTCTGCAGTGACAGTGGTAAAGCTGGACCTTGGCGAGAGTCCACTGCCCAAAGTCCACTTTGCACTCAGGGCACACGACTGTGAGGCAGGCACTCCTCAAGGTTACTTTGGTGACCCCCCCCCCTTAGGATCCTCCCGCTCCTCCCCCTGCCTTTCCCAGGAAGCGTGCAAAGGCAGCAGTGATTTCCACCCTGAGCTGTGTCCCAGAGGTCTCCCGAGGGCTATAAGCGTCTCCCTGCCACACTCGGCACCATTTTCCCAGCCCGAACACAAGTACAGACAAGCACCGTGAGACAAACTGCTTTAAACTCCTTTCCAATTTACTATCAAACATCGGGGCAAGGGATCACGAAACTGCCTTCTGAAATAACGTTTCTCTTTCCCGTCCCTGGGTTTCGCAGGCCTGGTTCTGACGACTCCTGGAGAAAAGAGAGGATCGGGGAGCAAAAGCACCGAGTTCTATAGCGAGTTATGGTTCATCGTGTTAATGGCGATGCTGGGCTTGATCCTGCTGGCCATTTTTCTGTCTCTGATACTACAAAGAAAAATCCACAAAGAGCCATATATCAGAGAGAGGCCTCCCTTAGTGCCTATTCAGAAGAGAATGTCTCCGCTGAGTGTCTATCCACCGGGGGAAACCCACATGGTAGGTCTCCGACGCCGGGCCCCGTTTCCCTATCACTGGGCTGGAATACTTGCTGTTAGGTAGAGGGAAATATTTCCGGAGTCATGGTAACAAGGGGCTTGAAGACAGTTATGTTTGATAAAATACAGGGTCCGAAAAAGGCTAATAGAGACCTTATGAAAGAGACCACCAGAGAGCTTTCCCGTCCCTTCCTCCATGGGAAGACACAGCAAGAAGACAGGAAGACGTCCGTCTGTGAACCAGGAAGCAGGCACCGACCTGACACTCCATCGGCCGCCATCTTGAACTTGGATTTCCCAGCCTCCAGAACTTGAGAAATAATTTCTGTTGTTTATACGCTAGCCAGTCTATGGGATTCTGTTAAAGCAGCTCAAAGGGACAAAGATACTTGGGAAGTTTTGTTTTGTTTTTTCAAAGATTTTATTTATTTATTTATTTGACAGAGAGAGATCACAAGTAGGCAGAGAGGCAGGCAGGGAGACAGAAGAGGGAAGTAGACTCCCTGCTGAGCAAGGAGCCCGATGTGGGGCTCCATCCCAGGATCCTGGGATCATGACCTGAGCCAAAGGCAGAGGCTTAACCCACTCAGCCACCCGCTCCCCCCCGCCCCCCCCCCCCCCCCCCCCCCCCCCCCCCCCGGCTGGCCTCCGGGAGGTTTTTAAAAAAGCCATTGCTTGGGCCTTATCCCAGCAACTCTGATTCCATTGCTTTCAGGTGGGGCCTGGGGATTCACATTCTTTTGTTAAACTCCAAAAGCTATTCTCTGGTGCAACCAGGAGTGACTGTTTCTGCTCTAACACTGTAAATCAGGCGATGGTGGAGAAGAGCTGCATATTGAAATCACCCAGGGAACTTACAGGTTATTTAACTGTGCAACTTGGGTTGGGGGCTAACAAAAAAAGGGGGAATCTAGGGAGAAACTAAATTGCAGGCAGTGCTCAGTTTGTCCCCGGCCTCTGACACCTGGGCCACTGGGGGTGAGTGGCTTCTCATAGCTCCCATCCGCCCGCTCCCAAGATAGGAGGTCAGGCAAGGGTTTGGGGGTGAGGCCACACGTGTGGTAGTGCAGGCGGATCCTGGCCCAAAGCACTCGACGACAGGTAAAAGGTGATTGGAACTAAAGTGGCACTCTGGTGTGGGGCTGGGTCTATCTGGAGGAGGAAAGGCTACAAATCCTAATTCCCACCAGGTGCCAGTCCTTCCCAAGCCGTGCATCCAAAGGGCGACATCTGCCTGAGAAATCTCCTTTCGCCCAGTTTGCGCAAAGGTTGAGCTCATGGCCAGCCTGTGCAGCGAGTTTTAGCTGATGACCACTCTGATTACCACTTCCACCGTTGGAGGGGGAAGTTCTTCCACAATAAGCAGTTCTCAGACACGAGCTGGGTGTCCTACGATTCAACTCAGTTCTGACTCTACTGAGAGATGGTGTCAGATTTTACAAATCAAGGGTTCAGTTCTCCAAGACTATCCCTGCCCCTCAACTTTAGACACCAGTCACAAGTCCAGGCTGCCACCAGGCTTCTGACAGACCAGCTACAGACTGGAATTCGCAATCGCCCCTCCTTGGGTTCAATTGGTTTGCAAGAACAGCTCACAGAACTCAGAGAAACATTTTACTTACTGGATTATCAGTTTATTACAAAAGGATAGAACTCAGGAAGGGCCAGATGGAAGAGCTGTGTAGGGCGGGGTGGGGTGGGGGGGGTGCTGCGGGGCTTCCTCACCCTCTGAGCTCGCCACTCCCAGCACCTCCAGGGTTCACCAGCCCAGAAGCTCTTACCCCCCAGCAACGGAGGCTTTATCACTTAGGTGTGATTGATCAGATCATTGGCTGCTAGCTGCTAATTCAACCTCCAGTCTCTCTCCCCTCCCTAGAGGTGGAGTTGGGAGTATGATGAGTGAGAACTGAAATTCCCAACGCTCTAATCACAGGGTTGGTTCTCCTGACAACCAGCCTTAGGTGGATCCAAAAGTCACTCATTAACATAACAAAAGACACCTTGTGGCTCTCCTCACTTAAGAAATTCCAAGGGGACCAAATATATATTTATTATAAATCATAGTATCACAGCAGCAGCAAAATTAAGCACAGAAGCCCGGTCAAACCAGTTGAGTTGCAACACTTTAAAAAATAGAAATGAGTGAATCGCCTGCCATCCAGATCGCTTCACCTTCCATGACCCGGCAATAAACAGTGGTTAAGGCTCTGACAAAGCCATATCATGCCCAAGTAGTGGAAGTGTGGGCACAACGACTGTCATCCCTCTGAGACCATGGTTTGTGTCTAGCCATGGGACAGTGTCTTGGTGGTGGAGAAGCCAAGACAACGTCCCCATCATCTGGTCTTCAGCACTCACCAACCCTACCTCCTCCCACTCTTCGCTCTCCAAGTCTCCTTCCTCCCTGAGCACATCAAGCTCCTCCCCCTGGGCCTTGCTCTTGCTCTTCTCTCCGGTGGCTTCCACTCTCACTTCCTACAGGTCCCTGCACAAATGTCACCTTCCCTTCCATGTGAAGTTAAATTCCCTATCTTCCTAGTCTACTTCCATTGTGCCATCACCACAAGATAACCATAGCAGATATGGTTGTCTGACTCCTCAAAGAGAATGTGAGCTCCCCAAGGGCAGGGATTTTGTGGGTCATTTACTGTTGTACCCCAATACCCAGAACAGTGCCTGGCATAAAACAGATATTCCACAAATATTTGTGAAATGAATGACTATTGAATGGCCAACTCAGACCATTGGCCATGTGCTACTATTCAGTGTATGTTCATTAGAAGATTCTCACTGAAGAGCAGTTACTTTACAGTTTTCCCTTGTTGAAGAGGAACTCTCTCTCTGAGGAAGCCATGTTCTTAGATGAAAGAAGCACCACCACTTCTGGAGTTCAGAAGTACATGGAAGAGCCCAGAAGACCTGAGATCTCTCTAGCCTACGGAGACCAGCTAAATCAACCCTGGGCCATAGGGGGCGCATGGAGAACATGGAAGAGAAACTCTGGAGCTCTGCTGGGTTCCTCTACTCTGTCATGTGAGGTGTGCTTCCAGAAAACTTCCCCACATTCCGTTATTGTAACTCCTTTCAGAGATCAAATCTCCTGTTTCTTGACCCAAACCCTACAGGCTGGCACTTCTGCCTCATTACCCTTCCCGAGGAAGAATCCAGTTTTGTCCACTTGCCTAACTGAGAGATCAAGAAGCAATCACATCATTTCAGCGGGAAGTTACTCTGGATGGTTCTGTTGCTCTCGGTTCTCATGAGTCTTGTCAAGCTTTGTTTCATCAAAGCGTGGCCCGTGAACTGTCAGTTTCAGCATCACGTAGAAGCAGGACCTGAAGCTCTGAGAAAGAAACCAAAGGATCTGCTACGTCAACCAGCACCCTGGAAGTCAGATGCTCAGTAAAGCCTGAGAATAGCTATAAATGAGCTAAAAATAAAATACATAGAATACAATTCCTGGAAGGGGTGTGTATAGTCTTGTGACCAATGGAAACAGGTAGGGGGGATTCCATGATTCCACTTAAGAGGGATCTAAAATAGCCAGATTCATGGAAGCAAAATATGGTGGTTGCCAAGGTGGGGAGAGGGAAATGGGGAATTGCTTATTAGCAGGTTTTATAAAGGTTCAGTTCTGCAAGATGACGACATCCTAGAGATCTGCTGTACGGCACTGTTCCTATAGATAACGATACTATATTGCCAGTCTGCTAAGAGAGTAGATCTCATGTTAAGTGTATTTATCGTGAAAAAATTAAAAAACGTGGAAAAACAAAACAAAACAGGTGGGGGCTGCTGATTAGCGCTTTTAGTCCCTGCAAAAGAAGGCCAAGTTGCCTCTGGGACTAGACTTGGACTTCAGCTGGGATGGGCAGACCAAGGAATTGGGACACCCTCTTCCCATATACTCTTCGCCACCGGGGAGAAGCAGAGTGGCTCCCAATGGGTTAACTTTTGCTCAGTGGCCAAGGGAGGTGTGAAGAGGGAAAGGGCTGGTGGGGACCAGCAGGGCACCAGCAGCTCCGGGTCCCCACACTCGCTCATCTTCAATATTGAGAGTGTCAGTGACAGGTCCTGGAGGGTTAGCAGGACTGAAATCTGGAGTGTCCCAGGACCCTGGGCCGTATTCCGGAACCCACTGAAATATCCTAAATTAATCCTACCCAGGTAATAACACGCACTTGCAAACCTTCTTCTAATGCTTTAAAAAAAATGTTGAAAGTAAACCGTTCTCACAAAGTTGCAAGAATATTAGTGAAAGGAGAGAAGAATTTGCATTAGTAGAGCAAAATAAAGAGCCATTGTTGGTGTCCCTGAGCTCCAGAAACAATGGCTAAGATTCTGAATGGGACCAGGCGGGATTCACCTGCTCAGTGTTTCAGACTGTTTCTTTTCACTTGGGGAGGTGGGTGAGAGCTATCCCTGCAACACACGTACACACACACACCCTGAGATGCCTCTCAGAATGATTGTGTGATTATGCTATCATTGGAGAAACAAAGAATTTGTTTTACAGTCATTTTGTTTGTTCCAAACACTAACTGATGCCTCCCCATTTGTTCTCAGTTTGACTCTGTGGCCGATATATCTGATGTGTCAAGCAATGTGACCCTAAAAAGTTACACCATGCACTTTGAGGTACCTCCGTGTGCTGCATGAACGTGTGATCTTCTGCGTGATGTGTTGACTGCACAATGGAAAGCAGGAACATTCCACTGATTGGACGAGCTAAATCAAACCTCATTTACAGTAGCTTGGTTCTCTTACAGCACCTTCTAGGTTCTGCCCATGTAGTGCCTTTGTCTTTCTGATGTTAATCCCGGACCTGATTTATTTTGAAGGCTGAATCTTACAACAAATAGAACAATATGAATGAGAACAGACGGTGGGAAGAGTCCATTTCCCTACACAAATCCAGGAATTTTGAAATATAACACAACCGTGCTCACGTGGCAGCCAGGAGAGACCATTATTTCTTTTAATTTTTTAATAATTTTTTATTTTTTTATAAATATATAATGCATTATTAGCCCCAGGGGTACAGGAGAGACCATTATTAACGTTGCTCTGGGAAAGCATTGATCTCAAGACACAGGCTCTGTGGGGACACGTCTCATGAAGGGATGACTTCGTACACCCCGCCTCTACCTCCTGCACCCACCACTTTGCAAAGGAGCAGCTCTTACCTACAGGGAACAACAGCCAGAGCACTAGGGCATGAACTCTCCAGGTGCTAAGAACACTGGGTGTCTAACATGACTATTACTTCATCATCTCACCCTTCCCAAGAAACCAGGGGCCACAGTGTTGCAGATAAGCTAAGTTCTGCAGTGGGATACGGTGTGTTCCTTCACTGACAATGTGTGACACACAATTTTCTGTCGTATTTCAAGCCCATTTTCTTGAGACTCTAATTACCAGCAGCGACTTTCTTTTCAGGGGTTAGCTAACACCAGAATCGCCCGGTCTGGGACACCCATCAGCATTAGGAGCAACCGGAGCATATCCGTCCTCCGGATCCCAAGTCAGAGCCAAGGCACCCGCACCTATTCCCAAGGCTCCCTCCACCGCAGCGCCAGCCAGCTCACGGACATTCAAGACAAGAAGGTCTTGATTGATGACTCGCTGTGGGAAACCATCATGGGCCACGACAGTGGACTGGTGAGTTGACTTCCTTATCCAGAGCCTTTTTTCAAAAAAAGATTTTATTTATTTGTCAGAGAGAGAGCACGTGAGCACACAAGCAGGGGGAGCAGCAGGCAGAGCAGATAGAGGGAGAAGCAGGCTCCCCGCTGAGCAGGGAGCTTGATGTGGGACTGGATCCCACGACCCTGGGATCATGACCTGAGCTGAAGGTAGACGCCCAAGTGACCAACCTATCCAGGCATCCCAAGAGCCTTTTTTTTTTTAAAAAATATTTATTTATTTATTTATTTGAGACAGGGCAGGGGAGAGAGCGTTTATGAGTGGGAGGACAGGCAGAGAGAGACTATCCAGCAGACGCCCCACTGAGCACAGAACCTCATCTGGGGCTTAGTCTCATCACACTGAGGCCAGGACCTGAGCCAAAAACAAGAGTCTGAGCCTCACCGGCTGAGCCACCCAGGACCCTCCTTATCCAGAGCCTTTGATCCGCCGCCCAAAAGATATCGGTAAAGAGATGGCTTAGCGCTTTCTGTCCCTCACGGACTGTTGCCTCCCAGCGCTCTGCAAGGAAGAGATAGGCAGACGGTGACTGGGAACACCAGAATTGGTCTAAAAGGAAAAAAAAAAAAGCAAAAAAGCGAAAGAAGTGCATCACCTTCTTCCTTCTGGTGTGCGGTTAGAGGAGAAAGAGCAGTTCTGGGGCGCCTGGGTGGCTCAGTGGGTTAAGCCTCTCCCTTCGGTTCAGGTCATGATCCCAGGGTCCAGGGATCGAGCCCCACATCGGGCTCTCTGCTCAGCAGGGAGCCTGCTCCCTGCCCTCTCTCTGTCTGCCTGCCTACTTGCGATCTCTGTTTGTCAAATAAATAAATAAAATCTTAAAAAAGAAAGAAAGAAAGAGCAGTTCTTTTGATAGGCTCACTGGCTCTTTTCCAAGAAACTCAGAAAGTCATGATAAATAAGACATTGCTGTGTATGAACTTCAGCCTTCATGATTTTAGTCCAGTGGATACAAATAATTGACCCTTTGAAAGTTAACCCCATTATTCTCTAATATTTAAGTCCCTAGTGGCTGAAATAGATAAAATCCTAGAGTTTTTACCAACCATCAAACTTCTGCCTGGTGCCAAGTACCCGGACTTTTTTTTTTTTAAGATTTTATTTATTTATTTGACAGAGATCACAAGCAGGCAGAGAGGCAGGCAGAGAGAGAGGAAGGGAAGCAGGCTCCCCGCTGAGCAGAGAGCCTGATGTGGGGCTCGATCCCAGGACCCTGGGATCATGACCTGAGCCGAAGGCAGAGGCTTTAACCCACTGAGCCACCCAGGCGCCCCAGTACCTGGAGCACCTGTCCCTTTGGGGCAGTGAGCAGGTAGAGCAGCCCACTAAGACCGCAGCTCCTCAGCGTGCTTCTCGGAGGCAGAACGCGTCACCTCTGTGTCTTTCAAGCATCTGCTTCTGCTTCCGGACCCTTGCACTCCTCTCAGTTCTCATTTTTCCTTCACTGAAAGGTCGAGGACTTCCACGAAGACTTTCTTAACTAACCGCAAGGAATACAGCAGATTTCCTGGCTCCGGGTTCCAGTCACAGGGAAAAATAGAATAAAATGTGCTGTCCTTCTTGGCTGGTGCAGGACGATGTTTTACCATATGCATTTTGAAGTTATGGGTCTGCTTGACGTTGGAATGGCTCTCGAATTCCGGAATCTGTTCCAGATCTGAAGTTTCTAAATGGAGGAATAATTACATTAGGTTGAAACACAGGGATTGTTAATTGATTGCACTTGACATGGCAAAAAGGCGAGTTTATGGGAGACAACATGACGACATAATTGAGGGCTTAGATGCCTGTGTCCCCCCGCAAGGATACACAGTAATTTGTCAATGGAATCGGTATCTTGAAACCATCCTTTGATTACGGAGCCCTCAGTCCTCACTGTGACACTCCAGCTCCAGTTTTGCTTGCTTTTGGCAGTAGCAGCAATAGGCGGTGTGCAAGGCAACTTGGCGAAAGCTTTGGAAGTTGCCGATACTTGAAAAATCATCTGTTCATTATAATGTTATAAACACTCTTACTAGTCTGCTTCGATAAATACAAAATACAGTAAAAGAGTGGGAAGCAATGGAGCAAAATAGCATGCATTCTGTCTCTTCTGCTTGCATTTTGAACTAAATCTTAGGTTTATATTGCATATATATATATGTATATATAGTATATATATGTATATAAAAAACACACAAATAAAAATATAAAATAAACATGAAAAATATAATCTCCCCACTTTACAGATGAGAAAACTGAGGTTTAGAAAGGTTGAGGTATGATGCACCATAACACTCAAATGACATTTTGGATTAGTCCACAGTTCACGTGTACATGTGAGGTGATCCTTTCTTTAAGGTAAATTTAAGAGAAGGGCAGTCTGAAACCACGCCTTAGAGTTTTGAGCGTAGGATGTTAGCCTTTAACAGAATACTTACAGGGTACTTTCTATATTAAATTGATAGAACTATCAACCGATGGCCAATACTATTAACAGTGACTGTCCTAATCAATGGCGATTGGCTTATTTTCCAGTATGTGGATGAAGAGGACCTGATGAATGCCATCAAAGGCTTCAGCTCTGTGACTAAGGAGCACACCACGTTCACCGACACCCACCTGTGAAGGATGGAAACTTGCATCACAGGAACCTGAAATGCCTGCCCCACGCCCCATCCCCATGGGGATGTCACGGACTAACACACCATATATGCTAAATATATTTATATATATATATATATATATATATATATATATTCTGTAATCCTTTAAAAAAAAAAACAAAAAAACAAGAAACAAAAAAAACAAGAATTGTTTTTGAAATTGTTCCTCCTTAATAGAGGTCTGTTTTTCTGGTGGTCTGAAATAAGGGGTACTGTCAGTATGAAAATACTTATTTTGCTCTTACTTTGTGGAAGCATAAATTAGCATATTATTTTCACTTGGCTCCAACAGTGGCTCCATTGGTTAAATGAATAATTAGTGACAATTTCAAATTGGCCCACAGTTGTAACAAGTAAGTGAAGTTACTAGTTTAAAAACAAAGCAGGTTTTCTGAGAGGATGTCACGACTGCTCCTTTCAGTCGCTTCCCCCATTCAATCCTGTCAGAACACGATCCTGGAGGAGTAATTCCAACGATCGTAGCTACAAAATAAAATGCAAGTTTCAGGCCAAGCTGAATCAGTTACAGAACGGCACTGAGGGATACACAGTGGACTGACAGTCCAATTTCGTGACAATGTTTAGGGATAAGTATTTACCAAACTTAATGGAAAAAAAAAGTTTTCACCAACCTTTTGACAGAGCACCACATAAACTGGTAAACCTCCGTCCTTGTATTTATGAATCTTCCGAAAAGGACGGAAGAGCTATTTCCGAAATATTTTACATGGCTTTGAAACTACAAAAACTTCCCATAAAACTGTCAATTCACTGATTACCCAGGAATACTGACATCTTTAACTTAGCACCATTCACTTGGTTAAATATTTGCATTCTTTAATTAGCCTACGAGGAATTTTAAAAAGGCACATTTTATGCTCCTTCCAGCTTTGAAATTGTTTAACACTTATACATAAACACAGGATGATACATAAGCATGTAAATCCTACGTACAGCTACGCGTCTGTTCCTCTGTACTACATCCTTTCATGTCAGGGATCTCACTGTTTTAGCCCTAGAGTCACTAAGAGCCGGTGATTTTCCATGGTTCCGATTTCCATGGGTCAAAATTTCTGTCATCTGCTCTATTTGGATTAGTCATTGGTGAAAGTCCTACTGTAAGACATTTTTTCCCCAAGTTACCAACATAAAGTTAAAGGTATTCAAGTTTGTTCTTCATGGAAAACAATGTTAAAAAAAAAAAAAATGTCTTCCTTATTCTTAAAAGGTCTACTTTAAGGATCCCAGGAAACTATTTTGAATCTCTAGGTCTCATACACAATTGTCTGACAGCATTTTGTGAGTTAATTGAGGGGTAGGTGGATTTTCCTTCCCAAAGCTGAACTGGCAAAAATCTGTAAAATAAGGGATAACCTTATTCTGGCCCAAAACAAGCCAGACTCTGGATTCTGGGGTACTGAGGCTTTCACCACATCTGTGGAGGAACAGTTCGTCAGACTGACCAACTCCCAACAAACCTTGCCAACTCTAAGTGTCAAAAGCACAGACCAGTATTAAACACAAGTTCTGCCCCCTCATCAGAACTACGTTAAGCAAACAAATCAGAAATGATTGTGTGCCCTTGGCAATGGATGTACAAATTATAAGATTCTTTTTTTCTTGCCAAGTTTTATACTTCCTAAAATGGAAACACAGGATTGGCTAATTTAGTTTACTGGTTTTAATACCATTTGTTGATTCTGGGTCAAGCAGTTTAAAGCTCACTTTACAAATGAGTCTTAACCAAGGCTGAGTTTCTGAATCACACGAGCTACTTAAGGCATATAGGGGAAAAGTGCTTTTTTCCAGTCGTAAGCTTGCATCTTTATCCTTGGTCTACTCTTCTGCAAATATGATTTGCTGGTTACAGGTGGATTTAGGAGATTGAGGTCTTCCTCATTTTTGAAAAATTAACTAAATACCTTTATCACAATTTAAAACTTTTTAAAAATGGTTTCCTCACATTGCTACTTTTTTTTTTTTTTTTTTTTAATTCATGAGAAACAGAAAGAGGCAGAGAGAGAAGCAGGCTCCCCACAGAGCAGGTAACCGGATGTAGGTCTCGACCCCAGGACCCTGAAATCATGATCTGAGCTGAAGGCAGATGCTTAACCAACTGAGCCACCCGGACACCACCATCACAGCGTAGAACCTAAAGAACACAGAGAACTGCAGGGGATTTTATATTAAATCAGTCATTCTCCATTTAACCTAAATAGACATTTAGTTATTACATGAATTAGTTTCACTGCATCGTTTCCATTTTGATCCCACAGCTGGACGAAAGCCTGTAGGCTCCCACCAAGAACATTGGCCCCTGCAATACTCTGAACCTGACTTTCACCTTTCGGAGGCCAAGACTTTGTT
The DNA here is from genome assembly GCF_009829155.1 of Mustela erminea. NCBI lineage: Eukaryota > Metazoa > Chordata > Mammalia > Carnivora > Mustelidae > Mustela > Mustela erminea. Next base: position 55,190,266 of record NC_045630.1, on the reverse strand, counting down.
CTTTGCGCTGGTATTGTGTCCCCAGCCTCACTAACGTGTAGACTCATCCCTAGCGATTGATTCTGTTGTCTGCCATGGGGCTGAGGCATCAGAGCTTTTCTTGATTTTATTTGATGGACAGAGATCACAAGTAGGCAGAGAGGCAGGCAGAGAGAGGAAGGGAAGCAGGCTCCCCGCTGAGCAGAGAGCCCAATGCAAGGCTCGATCCCAGGACCCTGAGATCATGACCCGAGAGAAGGCAGAGGCTTAACCCACTGAGCCACCCAGGTGTCCACTGAGCTTTTCAAAGCCTACAGGAGATCCGGGGGTTCTGGTGTCGAGAGCCAGTAGCGAAAAGCAGAAAGCAACCCAGAGGCGCTCAGGGGCTAAGCTGCTAGCTGTGCTCAGGGACTGTGCCCCTGGGATACACCACAAAGGAGGACGAGCAGGTCTCTACGAATCCCTTTACACTGGTTCTAAATCTCCCGACAGAGGTCTGACCACTCCCAGAGACCACCTTCCCGGCTTCAGAACTACTGTTACTCCTAATATTAGTGGTTTGATAAGAGTGTGTAGCCATGATTTTATAATCTCTATTAAAAATTTTATTTATAGATGAGATGTTATTTCCACTAAATGGAAAACCTAAATACTAATCTGTCCATGTACCTGATGCTGATCTTAGAGTCATGGCTGTCGTCAATAGAATTCAGCTCGAACAACCTGTAAATAAAACATAGGCCAGATGGAGTGATTCAGGGACAAGGAACTTAATGATGTCACATCTGAGTAGTTTATTTCCAACACACAAATATCATGTAAATTCATCTCAAGATGATTTGCTTCATTTTTCAATGTAAACACGGTTTATGAAAACACACTAACAGCTCTGAGTTAGAATTTACACATAAATGATGATGGTAAGGGTGAGCCCATGTAATAGGATGTTCTGATCCCTCAACCATCTGTGTCCGTTAGAATCAACCGTTGGGCTTTTTTCAAAGCGTGGATCCCACCCACCAGATTCGAACTTGGCAGGTCTGGAGGCCCCACCAAGCGTCCGTGCCTAACCTGAGGTGAAGGCCACGTATCAGCCTTGATGAGAAAGCCAGGAACAAGACCACAGGCTCCCGAAACAGGCAGAAGGGTTCAAAAGTTGGCTCGGTAGGTGACAAGACTTGTGGCTAAGCAAGTTCTCCTCATGATCGCCTCTATAAACTGAGGGGAGCAGTACCTCTGCAGCCGGTGTGTGAGTACTTCTGAGACCGCCCTGAAATACAGAATTAGCGGAAACACTGTCCTCATCATGACGGTTCTACTTCTGTTCCTATTGCTCATCAAACGCGAAGTATATAGATTCAGCTCAAGTTTTTTCAGTGACAGAAACACCTCCTGAGGTAGGTGCAGAAGGAAAATGCTGAGGCCCAGAAGGGATCATCTGCTCCAGGCAACAAAGCGCCAGGCAGGCTCCAACCCCCGTCACAGCATCAAGGTTCAAACTCCCCTAAGTGAGAGAAACGACAATGATCTGCCGCCTCGTAGTAGACAGCAACCTGTCCTTCAGCGAGTTGCCTCTTTATGGGCTTTTGCTCTGTCAGTCTCCAGCTCCTCCCTACCCCATGGCCTTACTCTTGGAGAAGGCTGGTTAAATACAAACTTTTTCACTCATTTTCTTCCTCGCCCACCCACCTCTGACCTGCCTGTGGGAAGGGGAAAGGCGGCTTCGGAGATAATGGCAAATCCTTAGCAATACGGCAATGAGGTTGGGCCCGACCCTCCCCCTCAAGGAGAATGTAAGTCAGCCTCAGGTCTCTTCCGTTCCCCCCTGCTCTTCCCCCTTCTTACCGCCGGAAGCAGACCCCCGCCAACCTTGTAGGTGTACTTCAAACAGCATAACGACTCCTTAAATAACTGAGAACACACCATTTTAATCAATTTTATTAGACTTCATTGATAAATAAATACAAGTGTTGTGAAACCACTAGCAATATAGTAAACTTTAAAGAATTTATTTCAATTTCACTCATATTTCTTGACGGGGAATATATACATTATTCACCAATAAATGCTTAATGCTTTAAATTTACAATTGCCCTATGTGCAGAAACTTGAAAAGTATTCCAAACGGAAAAAAAATTTGTCTCATAATTCAAAATATATTTTAAAACAATTATTTGCATAGCAGCCAAAACCTTGAACCACAAGTTGAGAACTGCCGTCTTAGAAGCTTAACAAAATGGCGACATTCTGACTTAATTATTTTCATTATTGACAGTGGGTGGAAACATGTGGCCCCTAAATCGGACAAGGCAGACGGAAGACTAGGATGGTTTCCCTTCTGGGCACGCAAAGCTCTAGCCTTGATTATTATTTTTTATTTCATCTGTTTCAAACACAGACAACTGCTCCAACTTTAAAGAAAGTTTAAACGGATTTGGGTATTTAATATTGGTGACACTTGCTAAGATTTAAGAACTCCAAATAATGAGAATCAGAAAATGACCCATGATTTAAGAAAAACATCCGAAGGGACTGCCTACTGCGTAGTGTAATCTGGTGGTCAACATTAACAGTGTTTCTGAATTAGGTAATTCTTCACAAACATAGCACCTCATTAAATATGTGGTAAACACGTGGCAATCACAAGAAGTGTTGGGAGACTATCCAGAGAGATTTAATGTGATTCGCTTCACTGGACGATGCGAGACAAATCTCAAGCACGATGAGATCAGGAGCGCCATCTGCTGGTCCCTGCGCCCTCAGGGATGCCCAAGTGCAGTGCGCCCAGGTCAGTACGACGCGGTACTTGGCTTCCAAAATCCAGAGTAGCTAAACATTGAAAGGGACTCCTGCTTTACAAATGATCCACTGAATGTACTTGTAAAACTAAAAAAACTTTCCAAAAGGCCCGAAGAGACAGAATTATTTTTACCTCCTCCCTCTGGGTAATTCCGTTAAAAAGATACCGAATGAACTCCGGTTTTAATTTCTTGGGAAGTTTTGGTGTAAAAGCGAATGTACTGAAACCCAGTAAAGTTGTGAACCTTCATCTAAATTAACAACACAACTATTTATTTTGGTGAGTCTTCACAGGCTGTATTCTTGACCTGAAGAATCGCTTTTTTTATGCCGAGGGGATGGCGTGGTCTTTGTCGGAGACGGAGACGCAGTCCCGGGGGAGTCTGTTCCTCCGTCCGAAGTACTCGGGGACGAGGCCAGATGGGGAACTTTCTTTCTCCCAAGGAATCCTCCTCCTTCCAATCCCCCTTTCTTCCGTAATTCCACTTTACTTTCATTTTCTTCTTCTGAGGACCTTTTCTTGGATTCTAGACCTTCAGCTATTTTGTGCACTTCCAATCCACCATCTGATTCTCTCAAACTCTTCGTTTCTGTTCCAGGAGACTTTCTCTCTGACACATTACACTCCCCTGTTGCCCGCTTTACTTCGGCTTGTATTGGACCCACGTTCCCATTTTCAGGGACACCTCTGTCTACATTTCTGCTCAAATTAACAGTCTGGAAGTCCCTGTAACTGTGGAAGCTCTCAGTTCTCCTTGCTCTTGCTAACAGGGGACTCTCTCTGTAAGGCCTCATGGAACCGTAAGTAGCTGCTTCGTGGATGGTTTCATGGTGCTGGAGCTGAAGGCTGAAAGAGAGTTTTTAAAAATGACAATTTAGATTTCTGAGATTTTTCAGGGGCCTATCTCATTAAACTACCTGAAAAGACATTATTTAAATATATAAAGAATGATGTAGAGGAGCCTGGGTGGCTCAGTGGCTTAAAGCCTCTGCCTTCATTCAGCTCAGGTCATGATCCCAGGGTCCTCGGATCAAGCCCCACATCGGGATCTCTGCTCAGCAGGAGCCTGCCTCCCCCTCTGTCTCTGCCTGCCTCTCTGCCCACTTATAATCTCTATCAAATAAATAAATAAAATCTCTAAAAAAAAATAAAAAAAAAAGAATTTCTATATATAAAAATTTACTTATTAAAACTCTTTATAGTATGTATTAGTGTTTGCATAGGTGTACGTGTATCAAATTACCAATGAAAATAATATATACATATTCAGTCCAGCTGGATTTCTGAATAACTGAAAAAAGCGATGAGGGGGTTACTCTTTAAAACTAATGCGGAACTAATATAAATCAGTATTTGGTCCTTAGTTCAAATTCCGGAATTGTTAAAAATGTGCTAGCTGGAAGATACACTAAGCCACTGTATTAAAAGTACGTAATAACTAAATCCAAGATTAGACAGATGATGTCATCACTTTGATCAATACGTCCCTGAGGCAACAGGAACAAAGTTCCACATACTATCCAAGGTGACATGTGGTTTTTCTAATTTCCTTTGAATGAACTCTTGATTGCATAAAAGGCATCCAGATTGGCAGCAAGTCACAAAAGTTAAAGGGAAAATGTGTTTTTCTATGAAAAGAATCAGATATGCTTGCAGATGAGAAATTAATATTAAAAAAAAACCAAAACTGAGTATCAACATGAAGTCTGAATTAAAAACGTGCCTTGAACAACGTGGCTTCCAACAACTATGTGATTACGGGATCTCCCAATCTTCCCCAAAGCAACCAAGCGACCTTGAGACACAGTCCCAGGCCCCCGCCCGCACCTGGAGCTGGACTCCCGGAGGCGGCTGTGCTGGAGCACGGAAGTTGCTGGACTGATGTTAGGAGTAGCGCAGCGAGATGTGCTCAGGTCACACTGATCCAGTAACTTGAGCAGCTCCTCCTCAGTGGGACCACCTACATCTTGGGAAAACACAGCCTCATTACCATCACTGCCGTCAGAGGCTCCCCCTGCGACGCAGAGCTCTCGGCACGGAACCTACCCCTCTCTTCGCTTTTGTTCACCATGTCCATGGCCGTGGTCAGGTCCCACATCTGAATGCTGCCGTTCGTGTGGCCCGTGAACAGGTAGCGCCGCGGCCGGGAGCCCATCCTGCTCGAGCCCTCACATTCTCTCACCGTGAACGACGATATTGTTGTGCAGTCAACAGCCTGGATCTCACAGATTCTGCCGAAGACGGGGAACAGCTAACATTTTGTAAGCCAGATTTTTGCAATCAATTGTTTATGTATGAGTGTCCTCTATGTGTAAAACATTAAAAAGTTCAAGGCAAGTTGACAGAAATAAAATTTGAATGCTGTTTGAGTATAGAGAAAAGGCTCTTATAAAACAATGTATTTGAATAACTGAAATAATACAATAATTTAAGTCACCTTAAGAGAAAAACAGAAAGAAAAAACCATAAAAAAAATTAAAAAAAAAGAGAAAAACAGAAAGAACCTTGATAGGCATTGAGTAATTCTCTAAAAAGACGTTATAAAACTAAAAAGGCAGAAAGAAACAAAGCAACTAGGCATGAAACTAGAAAAGATCTTGAGAGGTCATTTAAAACTTATGCGCCAATTACAAGTCTGAAACCAGAAAAAAAATGCAGAGCTGTATGGAGAGATCTAAGTAGCACCCTCCATTAGGATAATATTCTTAACTTTTCTGAAGCATTTTTATAACTATTTCATTAATTTTCATTAAGGGCAAAAGAACCTGAGAATGAACAACTATCCACGTTTGACAAATAAGGAAACCAAGGAATAGTATCAGCAAATGATGTGTCAAAGTCATATAAGAGTTGACTGAACTGCACTTAATTATTTATCCCAGACTACTTCAAAGCAGAGGGGGCTTATAAATAAAAAAAATTAAAAAAGAAACAACTAGTACCAGGCAAATGCAAGGTCAAAAAATAAAGGAGGAAGGGGAAATACAATCCTTATCAACGTAAGAAACAAAAAAACAGAATATGAAGCATAGCTGAGCTTCCTAGCAGGCAGGGCAAAAAGTGGTAAGGGGAGAGGGGTTAATTACTAGATGCCCACATATAGTGATAGAGGCTGTCCTAGTCTCATTCCCAATCTAAGGGAAAAGTTTTCAATATTTCACCAGAGTATAAAGTGTACTAAAATTGTTTTTATAGGTATTATTTTCAGATTAAAAATAATCTGTCATTTTAAGTACAAGATTCCTTTTCTTGAAGGTCAAAAATGGATGAACTATCAATATGTTTTTTCTGTGTTTATCAAGATAATTACAAATTTTTCTTGATATAGTGAATTATATTTAATACCTGTAAATTGATATAAAATATTTCATAAATCTAGATTACTGTTTACATTTAAAATAAAGTGAAATGAAACAATATAAACCTATCTGCTTGAAAACAAAGATGATTTTGCTTTTTGTTTTTTCTATGGGCTAGATTCTTTAGAATAACTCCTTCCTTTAAAACGCTAACAAGGTTTGTTCGCTGCCCACTTTCAATAAAACCTTTTCATTTTACTTCCCATTCTTAAGAATCTGAACTATCTTTAAACAATAGCTTTGCTTCACATTAGCTTCATAAAGGGTTGATTTCCTATTCAATTCTGTAAAATAATTTCTGATTATTTTTATATACATATCTTTTCCTCTGGAATCGTAAATGTAAAAATTATAAAATCTATTTTGTTATAAAGATTATAATTGCTTCTAACACTCTGCTACTGTTTACAGTAACAGAAAAGGGGTGCCTGGGTGGCATGGTTGGTTGAGTTTATGACCCTTAGTTTAGGCTGGAGTCTGATCTTGGGGTCATGATTGAGCCCCACGTCAGGCTCCGCACTCAGTGCATAGCCTGCGTGGGTTTCTCTCTCCTTCTCCCTCTGCCCCTCCCTCTTCCTGCTTGATCTCTCTCTCTCTAAAATAAGTAAATAAATCTTTAAAGTAACAGAAGAGGGGAGACACTAGAATTGAACAAGACTCTGAAATACTACATCGTTAGAAGATGTTATGCGGCAGTTTTAATAAATGTTTGGCAACATCTTCACTGAATATGCAGAGAACACAATAAATCACAATGACTTATAACATTTCTCAAGATAATAATTCAACTTCTAACTACATCACGGGCTTCTAATACATTTTCTTTAAAAAAACAAGGTGACAAAAAGATAGTTTAGTACATAGAAATAATTCTCTGGCATCAATTCATTTAACTGCTGAGGACTACATGCAATGAACTTTGATGGAAGAAAATATATCTCCAAGAGATTATTCTTTAAAATATCAGAGACCATATGCTGAAGGGTAAGAGTATCAGTAGCATTTGTTAACATTTATATGAAAATCTGTAAACTTCTTAATGACTACTAACAGGAATTCTACCTTTTTCACTTGTTGGGCCTGGAAAAAAATCTTAGGTTTTTATTTTTATTTATTTTATTTAAGATGTTATTTATTTATTTGACAGACAGAGACGCAGCGAGAGAGGGAACACAGACAGAGCAGGAGAGGGAGAAGCAGGCTTTCCGCGAAACAGGAAGCCTTATATGGGGCTTGATCCCAAGATCCTGAGATCGTGACCTCAGCTGAAGGCAGATGCTTAACGACTGAGCCACCCAGGCACCCAAATCTTAGGTTTTTAAAGAAGAGAAACGTACAGCAACTCAATCTGTGTGAAGCTACATGTAATAATTTAAAAGAAGTAAAATTTCACTCAAATGGAAAAGGAAGGGAAAGCTAACTTCCACTGTGCATCTGTTAGTGCCAGGGACCACATAAGATATTTCATGTTTTTAATTCATTTTATCTTACAACATCTTGCCATGGTAGGTGAACTTTATAAAGAAACTGGCGGGGGAGGGTGCTCAGAGAAAAAAAGCAACAAGTTGAATTTTCATAGCTAGTAAGAGCAAGTGCCAAAATTAGGATTTAGTCCAACTCTTTGCCATCAAATTCACGACTCCTTGCTCTGTAACTTGTCCTTCACTACCCACAGCATGCTTGAAAATCTAAATAAATGCTAGAGGATACGGACTAAATACTGTCTTTATTTTAAGCTAAAATGATCACAAGATTATGACTAGATTTCTTTTTTTAACAATTTGTTTCTGGTAGCACTCTTTCATCAATGTGCCAAATTATTCAACAGGTTTTTTAAGACAAAAGTGACTTGTGAATATAAACATCTCTACAGTAAAGTTTTACCTTTTCCCAGTCGATGAGAGTCTTACGAACAGTTTGTTGGTGATGGGAACAACTTTCTGGATAAACACCTGTTGATCATCTCGCTCTCCGAAAGGCCCTGGGTTAGGAAACAGAAAATGACAAAACAAGTTAATTGGAATTCGGTTGGTTTCACTGAACAAAAGGAACGTGAATATCAATACAAAGAGGAAAAAGAAAGAATTTTCCATGCCTATCACTATGCGGCATTGTGTATCCCACGTCCAAGTCAGACAAGAATGAAGCGCTTTGACAAGTACTCCAACTTGCATTAAACCTTTCTTAAATACATAATATTTCAAGTTATATTTTATGCACTACGGCCATTAAAGCTGAAGGCATTAATTTGCTTAAGACTATACATCAAGAGTAATAGAATGAGACGTGTTAAAATAAAGGCTCTACATGTTTTATCTTTGAGAATGTGCTCAGTTTCTTATAACTTCAGAAAAAGGATATATAAGTAAAATTATGTATTACGGATTTTACTCTTTTTTGCAAAGCCACCTGCAAACTCTTATTTAAGGAATAAAGTGCAACTTCATTAAACAGAATTTAATTAATTAAAAAAATTAATTAATCAGAAACCTGCTGCATCCTGCAAGGTTTTCCATCTGAAAAAAAGGATTCAATTATTTTTACTTGATTGTACTTGGCAAAGCAGGTGACTAGCTCATAGTCACCTCATCTTAGAAAGATTCTGAACAATATAAAAAAAAAGTATTTCATGTAAAACTTAAACATAAAATTCTAATAATTCTCGTTTTCATACTCACTCGCTAAATAATACCAACTTGTTATTCACAAAAAGTTTGTGATGTATGAAACAATTTCACCTTATGTGAATCACAGCTAATTAATAAATGGAACATCTTTATTAGCTAGCAAGTACCTACACACTATGCTCACTGTGTGCCACAGGAAATGCTTCCCAAGTAACTCATTTTAGTCATCCTGACAACCACATAAGGGATACACTATTATCATCTTCATTTTACAGATGAGAAAAGTAAGGCATCAAGAGATCAGGGAACCAAAGACCTCACGGGTCCTGCCTAAAGGAACTGGAGTCACATCCCAGGACGTCTGGCTCCTCGCAGGCTGTGCAGGGGCCTCAGCGACTGGACAGTCTTCTGCAGTCGGATTCTGCTGAGGGTAAATGATGGTCCTCACTCAATAACCCATAACCGAAGTCAAAATAGCGGTGATGAATAAAATAGCCAGGAACGAGGGTTCTGGGACTGTATCTTCTCTCCCTTCAACCTTTACCTTCATGGGAGATTCTCACTTGTTTTCATACCTCAATGATCTACACACCCCCATCCCGAGCTTCAAGTTTCTCCAACTCCTCTCCCCAAACTGGCTCCTTCAGAGCACAAAATGCTCTCAGGCGTCTGTCTTCAATGGTGAAGAAGGAGCAGGGAATCAGAAAGACTCCTCTGAATCTTCTGAACTTCTGCCTCGGAACTTGTTGCTTTCTAAGTCGCTCCATTCTTGGTTTCACAGCGGCCTCCGATCCTGATTACTCAGGGCCCGCTGCCGTCCAGATCCCCCCCACAGGAGCCTCTGAAGCTGGACTTTCTGTTCTGTTCCACTAACGAGAATGTCTAGCTCTTAAAATATTTTCTTAAAGAACTATGGGGGGGGGGGATCTCCCTTCCCTCTTTCAAATATTTCACAAGGCTATTGTCACTTACAGGGCTCTTCCAGAACATCTATTTATTGACATTACACATGTTCTCCCTGATCCGACACTCCATGATCGGACCCTGCCCTTCCACCCAGTCTCACGCCCTACAATTCTTACCCACGTACCAGCAACTACTAATGACCTTGACATTTTCTAAACTTGCCAGGTTCTCTGGGCCTCTATCCCTCTAGCATGCTGTGTTCTCTGCCAGTAATGTCCCGATCCGGTAACATTCTATACCTTCATGTCTCAGCTCAAAGTTTTAGTCCAAACATTAAGACCTCATCAGTTTCCATCAAAGTTAAGTGGCAATAATCTACCTCATAAAATTCTCAGGGAGATGAACTGGGGACGGTACTAGCACGGAGACGAGCACTATCTGCCCTGGGTGCCTCGCCCCATGTAACTGTTTGCTTTTTATCCCCACTGGTCACTGCACTGCAACTTGAGGTTCACTGCATTTCTTTTTTCTTTTCTTTTCTTTTCTTTTTTTTTTAATATTTCTAATACTTGGAGAAAAGGCACTCAATATAATTGTTGATGCTGTCACTTAACCCTGCACCATGTTGTATGTCAATTATAGCTCAATAAATCAGGAAAAAAATATACTGATGAGATAAAACTAAACTTTCAGTGCCTCGATCACACAGAAAACTGGGTCACAGAGCAATTAGTTCAAATCACCAAAACCAAGTGTTTCTTTGAAAAAAAAACACTAAGACTGTGGTAGTACAATTCCCATAAGCAGCTTCTATTTTTTTCAAAGATAACTATTTTGAGGGGTGGCTCAGTGGGTTAATAAGCCTGTGCCTTCAGCTCAGGTCATGATCCCAGGGTCCTGCGACTGAGCTCCACATCGGGCTCCCTGCTCAGCGAGGAGCCTGCTCTCCCACCTTTGTCAAATAAATGAAATCTTTAAAAAAAAAAAAAAAGATAACTACTTTGAAATCTTTACCGTGAGGGCATATTCTGGATGGACATACATTTAAATGTTTCACATAAAACAAATCTGGTAAAAGACCTCTCACATACTCCCTATTTTCCACCAGTGCTACAATTTCTGCTTATTTAAAAAATGACCAGACAGGCCCAGGAGTCAGTGAGCAGGTCCTATAGAACTATTAAAAGCACGTGAGACGCAATGAATATCCAGTAGAGATTCTTCCAAAAGTGCCCATGGGGAAAATGATTGTCTCTGTGAAGACTCTGTGTGTGTGTGTGTGTGTGTGTGTGTGTGAGAGAGAGACAGTGACGGAATCCACATCTGCACGTGTCATATGGTGTCAGGACAGACAGATCAGAACTTCATATGTTTTTGCTGAAGACAGAGAGAGAGAGAGAGAGAATCCACATCCACGTGTCATATGGTGTCGTGATGGACAAGTCACACCAACTTCATATATTTTTGCTGAAATCAGAGCGTATCCACTGAGACGTGCTATTATCATTTCCTACAAGCCACTGCGATGCCACCAAGACTGCTAGCATGTAACACAGCCAGCCCTTTGCCAGCTTCAAAATTTTATTTTCAGATTATTAGCAATAAAAGAAAAAAAAGCTTCAGGTGTCAAATGCGCACTGCTATCCTGCCTTTATTTATTTTTTTTCCCTATCCTGGTTTTTAATTACAACCTAAAGTGGTTAGCATTTGGAGATACTATTTTAATAAGGAAATGATAAACAGATGAAAACTCTGCTCTCAACTTTTTTAAACAAAAAAAGGCTATAATTTGTGAATTTATAGAACTAAGAAACACATTAAATTTCTTTTAAATGAGTTTCGAAACTAAAGTGAAAAATTTCTATTTGAAACTCAGTTTTAGGTTTCTACTACAGTTAATATACTACTTCTGCATTGCCCACAAAGTACTTGAAAATGCCCCCAAATTATCTAACCCACCTATGTCATTTCCAGAGGAATAGCTTCCGTGACTTTCCGTCTCCTCCAGAGACAGTATCTTGAACGACGCTAATGGTGTAGACCCTGGCTGAGTAGAGATCATGCCTCTGAACCGTGTTACCGTCCATGTCCGGACGTGATTATTGTCGGCACACACTAGGAAAGAAAACAAAAAATAAGTTATTAAATACAGATTATAAAAGCATCAACAAAATCACTTTTATAAACAAATTTTAACTTTTTAAACTATAATCTTGGATAGATCACAGCATATTTTGAATGGCCGATGACCTATTTATCCTAAAGTTATCCTAGCCAACAAAATTGAATACAGTTTACCTTGCTACAAATCTAAGGAATGTGAGTAAATCCATGGGTCCTTATAAAAGTAGCCTGTTGAGTATAAACGTAAAAAAGGTTTAAAAAAAAAAAGGTGTACGCAAGACAAAAGATGCTGAGTATTATTCTGTTCTGTGGCTAAACTACATAGTAAGTGAGTTGTGCAGTTTATTTTTTTTTCAACCACTGAAACTGCTTCTGTTAAATATTAAACAACCTAGATCAGGAGTTCCTGAAAATTTACTGCCACAAATTACATTTGTCAAAAAGCTTTTATCGCCCACTCATAGGTATATTAAGGAAAATTAAAATAAAGAAGTATTTTTATATAAAATGAGAGACTGCATCTAAGAAACATACTCCAACTAGCTTTTTTTTTTTCATGTAAATAATATTAAGTGGATATATATTGAGATATCTAACAAGTACCTGACCTCTATTGTTTTTTTGATCTAAATACTCCTTTAGAAAATATAAACCAGCAACTGATATTAATGTAAAAGAAAAAAAGTACATTTTTGGCATTCCTTATTAAAAAAAACGTGCTCTTAGAAAAAAAATTTTAAAATAAATAAATGTGCTTTTGTGGCATTCCTTTTTAATGGAAAAGTGCAATTTATTTGGATTCCAGAGAATGTGCTATTATTAGCAATGAGCTATGACTTCACCAGTAAATACTAGGAAAGTATCCAAGCTTTCATATATACACACCTTTCCTACTGGGTAAATGGCCACAGTTGCAAATTTGAAACAAAACTTTAGAAATTTAATTTTAACAAATAGCAATAAAAATTCAAAGTATCAGTGTTACTCATGTAACAAGATTCTCATGTCTCAGGATACTGGTTTCTGGTGAAAAAGGAGACATTTAGTTCTAGGCTGTTTAATCAACTTCATGGAAAATAATTTCCTGATTTCACTCTTATGCTTAACAGGAATCAGAAAAATACCTTAAAAAAAAAAAAAAAAGAAAATACCTTGAACACTTAAAGTGATTCAACAGGCAATTATGGCTATTATGTTAAAATTAATCATTTAAGTTTCTATTTAAGACATGAAAACTAACACTATCAGAGAAAGAATGTCGTTACATACATGTTGATATCCACCAGGTGGCAGAATAATGTAACTGAGTTAACATAAAATACTCTAGATTTTTAGCTCAACTGGACATTTTTCTTGACAAATTTATTTAAATTTCAAACCTACAAGAAATATTTGATGTTAAAATGCAGATCGCACTGTGTAGTTCTCTGGAACCTCATCCTGCAGGAACCTCATCACCATCAAAACAACAGCATTTAGTAGTCTAAATACGGTCATTTGAACATCACAATAACCTTGGCAAAACAATCTTATTTTCTCACAGGATCCAATTACCTCATTTTATGTAACATTTATTCAGCATCTTTTATGTGTCAAGAAGTATGGTAAGTGTTGAAAACAGAGTCAAAGAGCTTCTTCTGCTACTGTAAGACTGACATTCTAGCAGAGGGAGACAGACGATAAATAAGCAAACAAAACAATGATTCAGTGATAAGTCTATGAAGAAAACCAATCGAGATGTTGACAGCAAAAGCGACCTGGAGAGACGTCTGGCTAAGTGGGACTGGGTGGCCTCACTGAGGAGGTACTGGAAATGGACCTGAGTGACAAGAAGGCAGCCAAACAAGTATCGAGAGGTGAAACATTTCAAATAAAAAGAAGTGCAGGGGCGCCTGGGTGGCTCAGTGGGTTAAAGCCTCTGCCTTTGGCTTAGGTCATGATCCCCGGGTCCTGGGATCAAGCCCCCATGTCAGACCCTCTGCTCAGCGGGAGCCTGCTTCCTCCTCTCTCTCTGCCTGCCTCTCTGCCACTTGGGATCTCTGTCTAATAAGTAAATAAAATCTTAAAAAAAAGAAGTGCAGAAGTTCTGAAGCATTTTTAACAAATTCAAAAGCCAAAGGGTTAGGGTGTTGTAAGCAATGAGGAAAGTTACATGAAGGGCAGAGAGAAAAAGAGGCTTGAAAAGAAGACAGGACCCATAATAGGAAAAACCCTATTAGTTTATTTATCCTGCACTCAATAGGAAGCCATGGGGAGTCAGCAAGGTTTACATTTTTAAAAGCTATTTCTGGCTCTACCTACTAGAAGGAACATGAACCACAGAGAGGCAAGAGAGAAACAGACAAAAAAAACCATCTGAGCTCAGTGATCTGGGGGAGAAATGAGAAAAGCTACCCGGCTGGCAGCAATGGACACCGAGTGATCAGATCTGTGACATACACTGAAGCAAAGCTAAAAGGACTTAGCGACAGATTACACATTTGTCGGGGGTGTGAGCGAGGGAAGAACCAGGAGGGTTCCTAGGTCTCGAGCTTGAGGAAATGCGCATGGTGATGCTGTGTGCTGAGATGGCTTCTGAGAGAAACACCCAAGTACTGTTGATCCAGGTTAATTCTGACATGTCTATCCAACCAGAGACTTGTCTACTCTAGATATACACGTCTGGAACGCTGTGAACGGTCACAGGTGAAGAAAAAGTCTGGGGGTCCCTGGCACACAGACGGTAACACTCAAGTCACCAAGAACACTACGGACAAGGAAGAACGGAGAACGAGGAAGAGCTCTCAAGCAACCCAACCCTCAGTAACTGGCCAAAAGAGGAGGAACCAACAAGAGTGTGACGAAGACTCTTCAGGGAGGCAGGTGAGCTGCTTTAAGAAAACCTAAAGAGGAGAGAGATGGATTGTTTGGGGTGGGCGGGCATAATTATACTCAAAACCACTGGACTTTTTACTCAAGCAATTAAATATCAATAAAAGCGCGCCCATCCACCCACCCATCCATCCATGGACAAGGTATTTCAGCCCCATGAGTGTTTACTTAGACTGCAGATTAGTCAAAGATGCATCACCTTTTAGTATGACGTAGTCTTCCAATAAACAATAAACTTGATAGATGAAAATGATGCTTATAAAAAGTTTAAGTTAGGCAGGAAGTGATCTACAAAAGATTTAATGTAAAAGCAAACTCTACTGATACACCTGACTCAAAAGAAAATTAAAGCCTTTTAGAAATTTCATATACAGTGAGCCTCATCAATGGAATTTTACTGTGATCAATACTGTGAGTGTCACACTCATTAAGCTTAAAAACCTGTATCATCTAAGTATCTAATGAGAATCGACATTAAAAAAAAAAAACCCTAATGACTAAAACAACGAACGCAAAAAAATGTAATTTTCCTCAAATAAACTGCCAGGAGAACAAAATATTAGAATAGAGAGTAAGTAAAAGATATGCTCAACTCTTTACTAGACTTATGTATACTACAATCGGGCAAAATTAAAAATAAACTTTCTTTAAAAGACAACCGTAACATTTCTTCAGTATTAAACTTTCCTACCATTTCTTTTAATATGCTTTTCTCACATAAACCAGTGTTTTTTCTCTTCTTTCCATTCGTGGAGTCTAGAAAATTGCACACAGGCAAACCAGGTTTTAAGGGGACAGAGCTCCTCACCAGGCCTTTACCTGACACCAGGTGCTTCTCGGACAGCATGATTTTTGTAACAGGACTTCGGTGAACGGTGAAAGTCTGAAACAGCTGCGGGCCCGAGCCCACCGTCTCCGGGTGCTGCACGATCACGCGCACCGCGCCGGAGCTCGCGCCGTAGGCGATCTCGATCCAGTTCCCAGAGACACCTGCACGAGGGCAGAAGTTGAAAGGGGGCACATCAGATGACGACACAAAGCTGCCCTGGGGGAAAAGCGACAGAGCTGGATTCGGTGCTTTCATGAGCCCCCAGTCCAGCCCGGCACAGACACTGCATGAAAATCGTTATTTCCTTCGCAAGGCCTTGCCCGGCCCCCCACCCCTCGGATGGACTCGTGCGGCCCTCCCCGTCACTCTGACACCCGCTCCTCTGCTTCCCCGTCTGTCTCCACTCGTCACTGACAGGGACTCAGTCACAACCATCTTTTTATTTGTATCGCCTTACGGAGTGCCTGAGACAGGTCCTCTACAAATGTTTAAAGAATTAGTAAATCTGACACGCTAAGTATTTCCTAGCAGTATTTCTAAAGCAATATTCCATTACCACTTCTAGCCTGGAATAACCGTGTGTTTTACTTTTACTTTTGTTATATTATTGATTCTTTCTTGAATACTCATGGATATACTATTTAACAGACTCGAAACACTTAGCTCTGAAGCAAACACACCCATGACCCTGCTTACATCACACTCACCTCCGGTGTGTCTAACTCCGCACAAGCTCACTGTCAAGCTCACCGGTGTGTGTGTGTGTTTTTTAAAGACAAGTGTCCAGACTCCATTACATATTTAAGGACAGAATGGAGTTCAGTGACCACTATACTTAAGAGGTTCACAGATAGAGAATCTTTTAGCTTTAATAGTTATTCTGCCGGATTCACCCGAAAACACCTGAATCAGAAGAGAAGGAACACACCGCAGCAAACGCTTCTAACCTAAAAAGCCACCCCGTTCTCCCCCTGCCACCACCACCTTTCTAATCTGACTGAAAAGAAAAGCACATCTCATTCTATAGCAGAGGACAGCAAACTTTCTGTAAAGGGCTAGATGGCAAATATTTCAAACTTTCCACGCCATACTGTCACAACCACTCACAACTGCTGCACAAAAGCAGCCAACACATAAGACCGTGTTTACGGACCCATTTTAGCAAAAGACAGCTGAAATCCTACTGTAATATTAATCAAAATCATCTGCATACATTAGAATACTTCCACTGAAGGTTGCTTCTTCAATGAACTCAATAAAGTGATGACTTTATATGAGTATCACATTCAAATATATTAATATTGCTAGACATGTTAATATTTCCTGAAATTCATCACAGATAAATTTTAAATTTCCCGCTTACATTTTCTTTCGAACTAGAATGTAAAAATATAAAAAAACACAAAAATTCTTAATAAAATTTCATTGCAATGGCCTTGGAAAGACTGAAAGCTAGATACTAAACCTCCAAATAAATGTTTTTTTTCCATAACAAATTAAAATCTTTCCAAGGAAATAAGGCAATTTCCAACAGAGATTAATAGTCTGAAAGCTTTCTCACTGTTAAAAAAATAAAAAGCTCCCAATTTCAAAACAAAATCAGCTACGGTAAATAGGAAGGTAAATGTACAGATTTTTTTTTTTTTTTTTTTTTTTTTTTTTTTTACTAACTTTAGTTAATACTGCAATGTTTTACTTAAATACAACACGGGAGAGGAAAAGTCCTCATTTCCCACCTCAACTTATGCTTGCTTATGGGTCATGTTTGGCTTCAATACATGACCAAATATAAACTTCAGACTGAGAGATGATATCCTCCAAAGTGTAATTCTCAAAAAGAAACTACTATTAGTTTTAGCATGATAAACCAGTAAATGCACATACGTTCTCCAAAAAGGGTCAAGAATCTGTAAGAGTTTTGCCGGGTACTAACTTGTCTTGGGTGTGAGGTACACGCTCAGCGCCGTAATGGCATCATTTGAAGGATCGTGGTAAAGCTCGGTTACAAGAAGATCATTATCCTTCATTCTCAAAGGGAACTTCTGCATATCTAAAACATAAACATTTTAAGTATTAAAATAGTGCATCTATTTAAAATTTTTTTAAGTAATATTTTATTTTTAAAAAATATTAAATAGGACCAGGCTACATGGCCACAAACTTACCTATGTAGTATATTGATCCATTGTTACATCCCAGTAGCAGGAATGAGCCAGCAGTGTCGTAACTCGTTATAGGAACAACATCTTGAACCTGACGTAGGAAGATTATTATTAGATGTTAGGTATTAATTATCATTTACATTTCCTGCTCAATTTGCTGAAAATTTTGACTCTTAACTAAAACAAAACAAAACAAAACAAAAAACTCACTAGGGCTGTCTCACTAACTGAGTAAAGCAAGGAACTCAATCATGAGTTCGAGCCCCACATGGGGTTTGGAGATTACTTAATTAAAAAAACAAAAAACAAAAACCGGGGGGTCCTGGGTGGCTCAGTGGGCTGAGCCTCTGCCTTCAGCTCAGGTCATGATCTCAGGGTCCTGGGATCAAGCCCCGCATCAGGCTCTCTGCTCAGCGGGAAGCCTGCTTACCCCACTCCCTCTGCCTGCCTCTCTGTCTACTTGTGATCTGTCAAATAAATAAATAAAATCTTTAAAAAAATAAAGTAAAATATTTTAAAAAAACAACCTAGTATCTAAACAGTGCTTAGAAAGTTACTTCTACACACAAATGCCCTCCAGAGGGAGCTCTGCAGAACTACCAGTACAGACCCCTGGAGAACTCATCACAAACGCCCTCCAGAGGGAGCTCTGCAGAACTACCAGTACAGACCCCTGGAGAACTCATCGCAAACGCCCTCCAGAGGGAGCTCTGCAGAACTACCAGTACAGAGCCCTGGAGAACTCATCGCCGTGTCTTTGCCAAGATGCTGTTCTCCCCCTTCCTTCCACCGAAGACCCTCCCTCTGTTTCCTAGGAAATGGCAAGACAAAAATTCCCCTTAACCGTTTATTCTCTTAAAGTACTAGAATAAAAACAACAGCTACCCAAGCCAATCGGTCTAGTTAAAACTTAACAACTGCCTGTATCTGTGCTACAAGAAAAGCGAAGGGCACATTCCTTCCTGAAAACAAACAACCGATGTGTCTTATTTCAGGGGCAATTAAGAAAGATGAAAGTGAATCTTCCCTACTCAGGGGTGGGCAGGAGATGCCTGGGCAACTGCAGAGCCGACATTTAAGTATCGGGTTCTGGCCCCGAGAAGGAGAAAGCGGACTGGATGAGGGATGTGAGATTTCACACTTGCTCCGTAAGAGCTCGTCAGCTTGAGGGCGAGAAAGAAACCCGAGAGCAAGAGCTTGAAGCAAAGAGCATCACAGTGCGACGAGCTGCACCAGAGTGTGCGATACCATCAGAGGAGTGAGCCTTCTCTGCTCGGTCCCACGCGGGGAGAAGGGCCGAGATCAAGAAGAGTTCAGGAAATGAAACTTGAAAATTGAAGAAGTCGAGTGTGAGGTCGGTAGGGAAGGGCCTGCCTGCCAACACCGAGTGTGTCAGCGCACCGTCTGGGTCCCTTCTAAGTAAAAGGAACACGTTTAACCAAAAGCTAAAACTTGGAAGTGATGATTCCGAGAAAGCTGGAGACACACGACCCTTGCTTCTATGTGACCCTTCTAGGGTCACACACAGAAATAGCACAGATTCAGTTACCACCCCCTGTGCTGACCCCAGCGCAGGGTCTCATCGGAGCCAACAAGTTCGTCGAGAGCGACACAGAGCTTTTCACTCAGATGATCAAAGACATCTGGACAATGGAGAGAAGACGACTTTAACACCAGTGACCAGTTTCCTCAGGCCAAGTTCATTCCTTGGGTTCTAGCACTCCAGAAAGAGCTTCAGCCACTACCCCAGAATCTTCAGAGTGGGAAGATGGGGACAGATAAGGGCATGAGATTCCTGTCCCTTTAGGTCCCCTTTCAATGCAAGAGGCAGTACCTGCAGGATCCCAGGGCACAGCTCAGACAAACATTTCTACCGTTTGTTCTCCAGAACCATGGGCTCCAGGGTTAGAACCTCCCCACTTCTCTTTCTGCAACCCTTGACCCAACTCCTGCTCTGCCTTCAGGCCTCCCCCTCAGTATAAGAGAACGGAGAAAGCAGAGGACGAGTGAGGTTACAGGAGCTGGGAATGAGTTCTTCTGTCCCAGCATAAGCGAGTTGGTCACTCTGTGGCCTCCTCTTCTTTACCCGAACAACTTCGTATGGAGAACCTGAGGAACTTACTAATAATGCAGGTATGTGGCTGAGTCAGGACGGTCACAAAGCTATGATGAAGTGGACTTTCCCTCTAAGGCAGCACACAGTGATGAGCTCTCTTAGGTGCAAAATTAAATGATAAATAATTTGAAAACAATCAGTCTTAAAAAAAGTCAATCTATGTTCCCAAGCAATACAAGGTCCCTAGTCTTTCAACCACAGCCTCTACCTCGGTCATCATCATTTTTAACAGCATGTTTTAACCGTCATCCATGACTTACTACATAATCACTTACTGAGATTTACCGGCCTTTCGGTTTCTTTGCTGATGTTTATTTCATCCCAGTCCTTTCCCTTCAAGGTATAAATAAATATCCCTCTTATCAAAGGGCATTTCTTGTCTTTTATTTATTTTTGATGGAGGCAGGGGGAGGGGGAGGGACAGAGGGGAGAAAGACAGGGGTGGGGCAGACTCCCCAGTGAGGAGGGGAGCCTGCCAGGAGGGGGCGGGGCCTGGGTCTCGGATTCTGAGATCATGATCTGAGCCAAAATCAGGACTCGGAACCGACTGCACCACCTATGCGCTCCAAAGGGCATTTCTTTAGTGGCTTTTTCATTCAAGATTAGAAGTTTAAGCAAAAAAAAAAAAAAAAAAGAATAAAAAACTAAAACATCTCTAAAAAATCAATTTTCTTTTTTCTTTCTCAAATCAGATAAATGATTTTATAAAATTTTCATTAAGATCTTAATGAGGAATTAGTCAGTGAAGCATCTGCTTTCAACTCAGGTCATGACCTCAGGGTCCTGCGATCAAGTACCGCGTCAGGCTCCCTGCTCAGCGGGAAGTCTGCTTTTCTTTCTCTCTGTCCTCTCCAACTCCTGCTCTCTCCCTCCCTCCTTCCTGTGCTAGTAAGTAAATAAATTCTTTAAAAATAAAATAAAATCCTACTAACGCTGTCCTGGGTGGCTCAGTCAGTTAAGCTCCTGACTGTGGCTGAGGTCCTGATCTCAGGGTTCTACGATGGGAGCCCAGCAGCGGGCTCCACACTGGCTGTGGAGCCTGCTCAAGAGTCTCTCCCTCCCCGCCCCTCCCACCTTACGGAAGCTGTGCTAATAAAAACCGCTACACCGACAATTTCACAACAGCCTGCAGAACTCACACACACACACACACACTCTCTCTCTTAGTCATCTGATTTACAGACTTCAAATCCATCTTGATGTCTGTACAACAGCTGTCCTGTGTACTCTGCGTTACTCATGGGCAGCACCTTTGCTGAAGGCCAGACAACCTACTCAACCGGAGTCACACAACCAGAGTCACGGCCATCCCAGGAGTCAGCCTCAGGACAGGAGTGTCGGGTGAGATCTGCGTTTCAGTCGCTGAGACTTCATTACACACTGTCTCTGCTCTGCACTACGAAGAAATTCATCCACTGGCCTGTGAGGCTTGTTTGCTGCATGAATGCTCAACCTTCCCAAGGTCTCCCTGAAATTCAGTAACAAACCTGCTCTGTCAGATACGTTCTGAACTCATGCGGGGACCAAACAAGGAGCAGCGGGTTACACCGGGAACTAAGAGCTTAAGAATGAAGGATGCTGGTACAGGTCTCAGGATCCCAAAGATACGAAAACTTTTACATGTAGTTTTGAAAACACTGGTTAAAAAAAATCAAAAAAGATAATAAGGAAGCATGTTCTTTACTGAGTGGTTTTCACAGATGGTACAGCCTCCCTCACCTGCTAGAAGCTTTGACTTGACCAGAATTAGTCAAATAAGCTACCTGAAGGCAAATCTTCCATTAATTGTAAAAATTAGCATTCCTCCTTACAGAAGTATCAAGCACGCTGAAGAATCCACCCACCTTCTTCGACCTAACGCTCTGATCCACTGAAACCAGCCCTTCGCTACACTTCTCAGTCCCATCACTGTGTGGTGACAACCATTGTGCCTCCTGCTGTGCACACTCCAGCTAATATTTTTTTTCCTACAAACAGGACTTCTTTCCCTCATCTAACATAAAACCTAATTCTCTCTCACCATCAGCCCCAGATCTCAGGAATGCTGCTGTACAAACTCAACTCATCGTGACTCTCAACCACCATTTATTTCTACCTGGACTGTAACACCCAGATCAACCCATCACCCAGATCACCTCTGCTAGGATCCAGGCATCTGGGCCACAGGTGCGTTTCTCCTTACTCTCCACTAGTCTCCTGGCACCTTACTGGACATACTGACCGCCCTTACAGCTCGCTGTGTCCTAGATCTGACACTGTCACCTTCAAGTCAGTTCTACATTAGGATCACTGAGAACTGTCCCAACTCCCAAATCTTAAATTAAGTCTTTGACCACAACTTCCTATCTTCCCGTCAGGTGGTCAATCCGCATTAACATCCGTCAGTCCCGACGTCGCTGCGTCCTGCTCTGCCTAACCGCACCTCCTCACTTCCTCGTCTCCTGATTTCAGCTACTTTGCATCTTTAGGTTTTCTCATCCCTTAGTGTGTCACATCCACCTTGTTACAGCTCCGATCCCGGATCGGGCCGATACCGCTCTCGCGAGCTCTGCTCTCGGCACCGAGCACTGACGGAGAAACTCACACGGCTCTACCCCCCGAGCCCCTACAAACCTACGGTTTCTCATCTCGGCAACCCCTGACCCCTACGGCCGCTTCTTTCTCTTCCTCGGAATTTACGATCTTCAGCACTCCTTTCTTACTCTGTCAGAGAAAGACGTAGCTCTGGTCTCTGCCGGGCAAACCCCTCTACACGGTTTTACATCTCGCGCTCCTGACTTCCACGGGACTAGAAATCCTCTCCACTCTTTCACCCTGCGCGTGCTTTCTCCGACAACGCCCCTCTCTGACTACAAGCACGCTCGAGCTCCTCGCATCCTAGAGAAAACATGAAACAAAGCAATGACATCTTTACCACCATCTAGCCTCACTCCTTAAGCTAGCACTGTTTCCCTGCTTTCCTTCACCCAACTTCTTGAAAGGTTAACTCTGAATGTGCTGTCTCCAACCTCTGATCGTAACTCCTCAGTTCCCACAATGTGGCTTTCTCCAACCCAAAGCTAATTATATTTGCCAATCATATCCTAGACTAATGTCATTTTCTCAATTGTGTCACATATGTCCCTTTGTGGTTTCCTATCTTGTTCCCTGAAATGCTAATGTTTCCCAGAGTTCTAACTCTGGCTTCCCACGTACATCCACTTAACAGAAAACCTTACCCATTCTTATTTTTCAGCTATCTCGGAAGTGTTGTGGTTTCCAAGTAATTTCTTTCTAGCCCTTTTTGGCTCCTAAGTGCCAAAGGGGTACTCCCCAAATGTGTAGTGAACACCTGCACTCGGATACCTCAGGAATATCGAAGTAAACGTATGTCACCAATCTAACTATTCCTCACACTGTCCCCCACTATATCTGCCTTCTCTTCCTACGTTCCTTTTATCACTATCCATCTGTCAAAACTAGGGACTCCAAAACTAGACACACAGCTCATCTCTCTCTCCTTCTTTAATTTACCTACCCAAACCAGGTTGCAATCCTAGAATTTCAGGAAGGTTTATGAAATGCTTTTCAAAGAGTCTCATCTTTGCCATCTCAACCACCGCCGTCTTGAGTCAAATCTCTCCACTTCATTGCGGCACTACCCCCTCATCTCCGGCCCAGCTTTCATACTGGTTACCCCTGTGGCTTCCTTCCTAAAACATGGATCTTATTATGTTACTCTCTGCTTAAAGTACTTTAACTTTGCCTCTCCTTCAGAATTAGGTAATAACTAATAACCCTTTTATGCTCTTCTTGTTCCTCTCCAGTACTTGAGGTCACTTAGCTTCTCTGAAAACGCTTTGTACGTTCACAAGGTCTGTTCTTCACTCGGGAAAAGAAGTCGCCTGGACTACTATTCCCAAAGCACGGAACTTAAAACACTTCAGAGAAATGAAGAAATGTCAAATCGCAGTTTAAAATACTCACTCATTTTCCGAAGTAATTTTTAAAATTCTTGAAAACGTAATCAAATCTGCATCTAGAAGTAAATTACCACCACAAATAAATATTCTGTGTAATCAAAAACAGAAACAAAAAATGGGCAGAGGATCTAAGCAGACATTTCTCCAAAGACCTACAGGTGGCCAACAGGTGCATGAAAACATGCTCAACATCACTCATCATCAGGGAAATGCAGATCCAAACCACAATGAGTTACCGCCTCACGTCTGTCAGAATAGCTATTATCGAAAAGACAAGAAATAACAAGTGTTGGCAAGGAAGCGGGGAAAAGAGGCCCTTCGTGCGCTGTTGGAGAAGGTCAATTGGTATAGCCACTAGGGAAAACAGAAAGGAGGTTTCTCGAAAGATTAAAAACAGAGTGACGATGTGATCCAGCAATTCCACTTCTGGGTATGTATCTGAAGTAAACGAAAACACTAACTCAGAAAGCTATCTGCACCCCCATGTTCACGGCAGCATTATTTAAAACAGCAAAGATAAAGAAACAGCCTAAGTGTCCATCAATGGATGAAGAAATAAAGAGATAAAGAACATGTAGTATACAATGGAATATTACTCAACCACACACACACAAAAAAGAAATCGTGCCATTTACAATAATATGATTGGACCTTGAGGGCATTATGCCTAATGAAGTAAGTCAGACAAAGACAAATTCCTATGATCGACTTAAGTGGAATCCAAAAACAAACAAGTAAACAAAAACAAAATAAAAACCAATCATAGACAAAACAGTCCAGTAATTGCCAGAGGCATGGCATGGAGGGTGGGCCAAATGGGTGTAGGGAGTCAAATGATACAGTTGCCAAAAAAAAAAAAAAAAAAAAAAGGTCAGTGCCTGGCTGGCTCAGTACATAGAACATGGGACTCTTGATCTCAAGGTTGTGAGTTCAAGCCCCACAATGGGTGTGGAGCCTACTTGGGGGTGGGGGGGGGGGGGATAGGAACTTCCAATTATAAAATAAGTCATGGGGATGTAATGTACAGCACGACAACCATAGTTAGTACTGTATATCTAAAAGTTTCTAAGAGAACAAATCTTAAAAATTCCCATCATAAGAAGGAAAAAACGATATAACTGAATATGGTGAAAGATGTTAACTAGACTTACTGTGACCATTTTGCGATGTACACAAATTACCAAATCATTTTGCTGTACATTTGAAACTAATATATGTTGATTATACCTCAAAATAAGTAAATAAGACACCATGAATTCCACAAAAATAAAGCAAATACATAATCAGCATGACTTTCAGAAACACTTTCATGTAAACTAACCTGCCAGTGCTGAGTGACGGCATTCCACACTCCCACTTTCCCCGTGTGACTCGTAGCCACCAGCTGGTTACCGATAAAGAAGAGCGCATCTACAGGAACGCCAAGGCTGAACACTCCTTAAATGACAACAAAAAATAAAGAGGTTAAATAGTCACTATCTTTAGAATTATTCAAAACCCAGATTAGAAACACTGTGAAGGTGACAATTTAAACTTGTTTTCATTTCCTTAAGTGACATGCTAGACACTTGGGGACCAAAACCAAGGA
Source organism: Mustela erminea (assembly GCF_009829155.1). Lineage (NCBI taxonomy): Eukaryota > Metazoa > Chordata > Mammalia > Carnivora > Mustelidae > Mustela > Mustela erminea. Next base: position 55,164,943 of record NC_045630.1, on the reverse strand, counting down.
AACTCAGTAAGCTCTTAGCAGTGTTGCACAACAACTGACACAGATAAAATCTGCCTGAGGAATCTCACACTGATAAAACACCATATTATCTGAAGCTGTGGTTCCCACACTTGGGTGACCATCAAAATAACCGGGTAGATTTATAGTGAGTAAAATGAAAAAAAATCCTAAGATTCATCCAAGGCCTGCTAAATCAGAAAACCCACTACATTTTTATAAAATCTGTAAGAGAGTTAGCTACAGCTTGCTAATGAAGTAGGAACCACTGATCTAAAGACACAGACTTAGCACCCTCAACCATCTAGAATGTTTCTAGAAATCCGGACACACACACACACACACACACACACGCACAGAAAGGAAAAAAAAAATCTTACTAAAAAAAAAAAAACATTCAGGACTTTACTCAGAATTTAAACTCCTTGGTTCCCAGCATTGCAGATTTCAATTTAATCCATTTTTAGTAGGCCATGGAATTAAGCAACATGAGAAGGACAGGGTATTACTAGGTACTTACGGTTTAAAAAGAGAAAAAATGCAAACAACCAATTACAACATAAATCCAGCAACAGCTGAAGGATGCACAAGGTTAAGCAACATCACGAGGAGTAAATGGGGTAAGAAAAATGGGTTTTAAGATATTTCATAGAAAAGAAGCCACCTGAGTTGAATCTTTTTAAAAGGAGAACGGTTCATCAAACGGGGGTCGGGAATGGACACGCCCAGGGAATCAAAGAGAGGGGAGAGGGATGCAGGGGAAGGGGCTGTAAGGAGCAAATACCCCCATCAATAGCAAAGACTCGGGAATATTTAAAGGAGAGAATTCTAGGGTCACCCTGGTATGGCATTATGTCCCTTTCCAGTTGTTTCTGGACAATACATAATAGGAACACAAGTGACATAAGGCTTTGAGGACTCATGGGAAGAAACAAACCAATTAATTTCAACTGCGCATGTACTGAAATCGTAAGCCAGAAAAGATAACTGGTTCCTTTTGACTCTTACACCAGTGCCGGGTATTTCTCTTTCTGTTCAGAACTTTACCACATACAAGACAAAACCAGCAGCAATAAAAAACACCTTGAAAATTCTTAACCAGGGTTGCCTGGCTGGCTGGCTCAGTCAGCGCAGCGTGACTCTTGCTATGAGGGTTTTGAGTTCAAACTCTGTATCGAGTGTAGAGATTTCTTAAAAATAAACCTCCCCTCCCCAAAAAAATTCTTAAAAAAAAGAAAAAGAAAAAAAAATTTTTTTTCTTTTTTTCAAGATTTTATTTGTTTATTTGACACAGAGAGAGCGATCACAAGTGGGTAGAGAGACAGGCAGAGAGAAAGAGAAGAAGCAGGCTACCTGCCGAGCAGAGAGCCTGATGCGGGGCTCGATTGCTGGACCCTGAGACCATGACCTGAGCTGAAGGCAGAGACTTTAACCCACTGAGCCACCCAGGTGCCCCAAGAAAAGAAAATTCTTAAATAATCCTGAAAAACCCAGGCTTGTAGCAGGAGGAAAACTGATAAATACCAGGGAAAGGGGTGGGGGGGAGGTAAGTATGCTATGAATGTTTTCTATATATTTTTAAAAATTTATGTAAAATGTGCATTTATACACATGAATTATACCATCTCAGACCAACTGGTAAATAAACAAACAAACAACAACAACAAAAACCCAGCAAAATAACACAAAACACACACACAAAAAACTAATAAACTCTTTAACCAGATTAGCTGAGAAATAAGCTTACCACTTCAAAGCAGAAAATCGTCATTTCACACCCAATTTTAGGAAGTCTTTTAATTTTGCTGCCAAACAATGGTTCAGAACATGTGAAACCAACCATACTCAGGACTATGGCCCACGTGAAAGGTAGAAATAAAAAACAAGAAAACCAACTACTAACATCTAACATTACTCTAGAGAAGGATGAGGTTCTGGGAAATCAAGGAAGACATTCTGAATGATCTCAAGAAATTTCAAGTGTCACTCCTACTTAGGCTCAACAATCTTGGCCACTATCCACAGGGAAGACACAGTACAAGTAATGACAAGTCCCTGTCTTCGGGGACCCTTTCAGCAGAATATTGCTTAGAGCAGCAACCCCACAGCGCTGCCTTATACAGGTTATAATGAAAGCAGCCCAGCCTCTGGAAGCGCTCTATCACCAACATAGCAGCCCTCGCAATTTTCTTTGGATGGTGTTGTCAAGTTCCGAAGAACATTTGTAATAATAAATGGTTTCTTTTACTGGACATGAACAAATTACTATGCACCATCTCATAACATAGTGGCCTACCACACTGGCCTTTAAAACAAAGCAAGGCACAAAACCTCCTTCCCTTACGGGTCTGTTACAAGTGGCTACTTGAAAAAAAGGAAGAAAAAAAAAATAAATCACCACTTAATTTCTCTCTGTAAAATTACAAGGGTATCATAATTTGAATATGTAACATTAAACCTTTTTTTTTTTAAAGATTTAATTTATTTATTTGACCCAGAGAGACAACACAAATAGGCAGAGAGGCAGGCAGAGAGAGAGGGAAGCAGGATCCCTGCTGAGCAGAGAGCCCGATGCGGGGCTCGATCCCAGGACCCTGAGATCATGACCTGAGCCGAAGGCAGAGGCTTAACCCACTGAGCCACCCAGACGCCCCCATTAAAACTTTTTTTTCCCTAAAGTTGTCAGGGAGGATTTCCTCTGCCAGTCATGATGCAGTAAAAACGGCATCCGATGATTCCTCACGGGGCGACAACAACAAAGTGGCCCGAGTCCATGAGGCAACTGTTTTAGACATTGGACAACGGGCAGCAGAAGGCTGAAAGCTGGGAAACAGCCGAGAGAAGGCCTGCATTCACCCACATGGAGGTGAGACTCCAGGGCAGACTGATGCTCTCCCTGAATGGAAGAGGCGGAGACCAGCGTGCGCAGCTGCTGAGGTGACTAGCACCTGTGAGTGAGGTAGGAGGGAGGGGGCAAGGGCACCAGGACGGGAGTGGGGATGGCACAGAGGTTGCACAGGGGACACCAAAAATGTCTCCAGACATTTCCACATGCTCCCTGGGGGCTTCCTATGCCTTCACAGAGGCCGGACTGCACCTGGGCAGGAGAAGCATCCCCCAAAATAGGACAAAGAGGCTGTCACAGGACTGAGCGCTGAGTGGAGATAACAGAGGTTATTACACAGGCAGACGCCAGTAGTTCCAGCTCGGTAGGAATGGAGAACCCTTGCTGAACACCTCAGAAATTCCCCAGTAAAGACTCCGAAAACCCAACACTTTAGGAGTAAAGACCACACCCCTTAAAAGGAGTCAAGCCCTGAAATAAATGAGCAGAGGGAGGCTACCTCCCCTTAACAAAGCATAACAAGCCAAGCAGGATCAGGAAGATCCTCCAGCAATGTAACTGCCTGCCGGGACAAAACTCACGTATTTTAAAGGAAGACGATATTCCATGTCCCCTATATAATGTATCATGCAAATGACCAGCATAAAATCAAAACTTCCTAGACATGTAAAGCAGAAAAATGTGACCCAAAATAAAACTATGACATGATCCAGATATTGGAATTAAAGTAAAAAAAAAAAAAAAAAAAACCAAAACCTGAAACAGCTTTAATGAACATGTTAGATTTAATAAAAAGTAGACGGTAATGAGTAAAAAGATAAGAAATCTCAGGAGAGAAACAAACTAAAATGGAATCGAGAGTTCATTTTAGAGCTTAAAAGTCCTGTATCTCGAACAAAAAACTCACTAGCTAGGCTTAACTTCAGAGTGAATACTGAAGAAAACAGGCAAAATACATTAAAGACAGATAAAAAATTTTATCTAAAGAATGAGGAGTAAAGAAATAGAAAACAACAACAAATCAGTGCTTCAGTGATCTCAAGGCCAGTATCAAGTGGTCTGAAAGAGAACTGGGTCCTGAAAAGAAGAAAGAAGGAGAAGAGAAAGGGACAGGCCTTGGAGTGAAGGGGGAAGCCAGGGAGGAAGGAGGGAGACAGGGAGACACGGACACTGGGAACTCCCTTAGCCGTGCCAATCAAACTGTCTCCAGACATTTCCACATGCTCCCAGGGGATCATATTACCCCCTGGTTGCAAACCTCTAATCTGGAATATATAAAGAACTATTACAAATCAGTAACAGGATGATAAACTCATAAAAAGAGAACAATGACTTAAAGCCACTTCCCAAAGGAAATAATACAAATGGTCAATAAGCACATGAAAAGATGCTCGGTATCATTCGTCAACAGGGAAATGTAATTAAAACCACCATTAAAATCACTACATACTCATCCCATACCCAGCTAGCAGAAATGTAGAATAGTGCACCTGCTTTGGACACATGTGTGTAAGCTTCTTCTAACACTAAACATACACTTTTCATATGATTCAGAAATTCCACTGCTAGGTATTTACCTTGAGAAAACCTATTCACAAAACAAAAAGAAAACATGTCCAGGGAAAGACTTTTTCTTGGATTCCTAACACCTCTGCATTGGAAATAAACCAAATGTCCACCAACACATAAATGGACGAACAAATTCTGGCATAATAATTCAAGGGACTATTACTCAGCAATAAAAAAAAAAAGGAACCACTGATACATACAACAATAGGGATCAATTTCAGAAACACTGTGTTCAATGAAAGAAGCCACACACAAAAGAATACATGCCCTGTATTTCCATTCATGAAATTCCAGACAAGGCAAATCTAATCCATGATGACAAAAAACCTCAAGTATGTATACAATGGGGTTTATGCTGAACACCTGCTTTCCTTTTGGAAATCTGGACCCTTAGTATGTGCTAGGCAGAGGGTGCCTATGTGTGAGCCCCAGGAAAAAACGTGGGCACCAAGTGTCTAATGAGCTTCTCTGGTAGCCACTACACAGACAGTGTTACAAATCACTGCTGGAGAAATATTTCTAGTTTCCATTAGACTTCACCCTCCATGTCTTTATGCTGATTTTGCTTGTATGTTTTTGTTGTAAGAAATCGTAACTCAAAGTAGCTCTTGCTGAATGAATCCTGTGAGTCCTCCGAGCAAATCACTGAACCTGGAAGTGGTCTTAGGGACCCCTCACACAAACATAATTCTGAAGTTCAAGAGGAGGGGTTCAGATGAGATACACGAACATGCAAGTCATCAGCACACAGAGGGCAAAGCCATTCGTCTATGATATCACTAACAATAAATACGAAAGAAAGATGAAATCCAAGGACTGAACTCTGGGGCACGCCAACATTGTGAAATCAGTCGAATGAGGAAGAACTATTAAAAGAACGGAGAAGAAGCAGAGAAGTAGGATAAAAATCAGGACTACAAGGTATCCTGGAAGCCAAAGGAGGAAAGACTCCAAGAAGAATCAGTAACTGTATCAAATGTACCAGGTGACTGCTCTGAAGTTTTAATGCGAGGAGACTTAGCCGAGAACAGACAACAGGCAGTACTAACTAGAGCAGTTTTCCGAAGTGGTATGGGCGAAAGAACGATTAGATCAACTTCAAAAAAGAACAGAAGCAGCGGACAGAGAAACAAGACCAGGTCACTCTTATCTTCTGCTTCAGGAAAAGAGAAAAATGGAGCAAGAACTGGAAGAGACGGGAGGGTAGTTTTGTTGTTATTCTTCACAGAGAATTACAGCATGGTTGTGCGCTGGGGGAAATGATCCAAGAGTGAGACGCTTTCACAATGAAGGAGAGTGAAGAAACAGCTAGTGGAACAATGTCTCTGCACAGGTGAGAGCAAACAGGATCTAGTCTACAGCTAAATACAAAGAGCTGGCCTTAGATCAAAGCAGAGACCATTTAATCACAGGGACGAACAGGACAATAGAGTCCAATAAATGATCTTAAAATCTAGATTTTCCTTGAGCCTACAAAAAAACACAACAAGAAAAGTTGCTATAATCTCTATAATTTCATTTTTGTCCAATAAATTATCTTAAAATCCAAATTTTCCTTGAGCCTACAAAGAAACACAACAAGAAAATAAGTACATTTTGCTGTGTTTTGCAATATTACTATTAAAAATGCTCTGGAAACTTTCGTAAGTGTTTTGTTGTTGTTGTAGTTTTAAGATTTTACTTATTTATTTGACAGAGAAAGCACAAGCAGGGGGATCTGGAGGCAGAGAGAGAGGGTGAAGAAGGCAGAGCAGGGAGCCTGATACAGGGCTCCATCCCAGGACCCTGAGATCACGACCTGAGCCGAAGGCAGAGGCTTAACCCACTGAGCCACCCAGATGCACCAACTTTCATAAATTTTTAAAATTTATCTGCAACTGTTTAAAACATTTTAAAATAAATTTATTTTAATACATTTTTCATCTACTTATTGAAGACTTTTGGCTTCAAAACCGAAACACTAGAACAGGTGCCTGCTCAACCCACAGTGGCAGCACCCAAGGCTAAGGGCCAACAGATACACGTGACCTGGAAGGGGGACTGGGCCAACACTGAGCCAAGCAGGAAATAAATATTAGAAATATTAAAATATAAAATATAAAAATTACCTTTCCCTTAACTTTATAGTTTGCGCTATGCAACAGGACATTTTTGCATACTGTTGTAATGCTAGTTGTGGGTTCACAGAGACCAAATATTCAGAGTTTAAAGAAAAAAAAAAACTTTAAATGAAGATGTGAAAAAAGTCTTTAAAAGCCAGAAACTGTTCTAAAATTTCACCCTGAGAATGAAAAAGGCCCTGAAGCACCTGCCAGGGATAAGTCACGGCACCCCGGTGTCTGGAGAGGCGCGCACCACCGCTGCGAAGCCACGACAGCCTTGAGACGTGACAACGCCGATGCCTGCTAGATGGGAGGTCAGTAAAAGGGGTCACCTCACCATCACACAGGATGGCCCTGAATTAAAGATGTGGCAGACATGACACCTTGTCAGCAGGACTACAAACAGATGAATACCCAGTCACAGCTGACCCTGGTATTCTACTTCTATTAATCTGGCATCAGCAACAGCCGGTCATTAAAGATCTTTTGCGTGAATGTTTGGCCACAAACACACGTGGTGTTGAAATATTCCAAGTGTTCAAAACTTCCATGAATCTCATGCTTTCCCCTAAAACGTCCGTGTTGACAGCTGCTCTGACGGCGCAAAGCAGCGTCGGTGAGAACGGTAGGCATCGTAGCACGAATGAAATGAGGGGAACCAAACGGTTCAGTAAGCTTCCGAGTCTGTCACACACTCTCAAGGAAAGAAAATGAGACCAGTTTAACTTCAGAATGTCCTTGATGAAGCAGTCTGTACAAAAATTTGTACTAACTCTTAATTTAGTAAACACTAAATCTTAATTTGGCATGTGTTCTTACTATTCTGTGTGACTAAGTATTACGTGTCAAGAAAAAGAATCTTCTGGACACTGGAGCCGAGAGCTAACCTAGCTGTTCTTTTCACAGAACACCATTTTTATTTGAAAGGATGACAAATTCTTCTAATTCAGATTTGAGTACTTGGTAGACTTTCCTTAAAAGTGAACCAAGTAAGCTTTTATTGCAATGATAGAAATTCAATGTTTCAAGTGAAAATTAGAATTTTGGAAAACTTATCTGCCACAGTCAACGTGGCAGATAAGTTTCCCAAATACATTAGAATTCAGGGATGTGGTCAGTGGCTATAGTAATTAAGTGTGATTTGGGGGTTTTTTTGGGGGGGGATATTATACAATGAAAGATATCAACATTTGGAAGATCTACATAACTCAGTAAACCAACATTTTCTAAACGACCAATGCATGATGTCACAAAATCATGCATGGATAAAAGATCCGTTCAAAGTATAAAATAGACTGATGAATTTCAACAGTATGCAAAATTCACTGACATGATTTCATATATGTTTATGACAGTAGCAAAAAAGAATGTCCATGGTTATCTGAAAAGACTGTAAAAATGTCTTTTCCAACTACATATCTGCATAAATCCAAATTTTCTTCATAAGGTTCAACCAAAAAACAAAATGCAGCACACAAATCCACAAACAGGCACCAGAAATCAATAAAATTTTGAAGAGATTTACAAAGCTATAAACCAATGGCATTCTTCTCACAAATGTTTTTGGAAAACAAAGCTATTTTTCATTGAAATGTTATTCGTGTTACCATGGAATGGGTTTATTTTTGCTATTTTTAAACTAATTAATATATATTTATAAAAATTTCAGTCTTAATTTCCATTATGCTAAGTAACAGTAGATATAATCTACACAAGCAAACTCTTATTGGTCCTGAATGACATTTTAAGAGTACAAAGTAGTTCTGAGATTAAAAGGTTTGGGCACATCTGGTCGCAAAGCAACAAAGGAGGAAAAGCAAGAAAGTTATTTACCCATCTTCAGGCCCTAAAGTGTGAGGAACTAGAGAGAAAGCAGTCATCACTAACCGGGATCCAGGAAAAGCACATTCTCATGAAATAGCCAGGTTTCAGCTAGAGCATATTGGTAAAAAGATTCTACCCTCGCTCCTGAAACACTAACTTTTTTCCCCTCTTCCAGAATTTTCCTCTCCTATGGGGTGGTCCTATTCCCACTGAACCCTGGCAAGATGATGTGGCAGCTCTAAGTAACAGTCCAGGTTAGTTCTTGTAAGATGGGCAATCCTTCTTAAACTTCAGAATAGTGTATGTACCAGCAAAATGTAGCATAAGCAAGGTTTTCCTTACCAATTTCACTTCCGCTCCCTCCATCCTGGACACTCCATAAGATGATGCTACTCTCTGAAGCAACAGCAACCATTTTGTCTTTGTCTCCATGTGGACCTCCAACCACTTTTGCATTTAAAGCTACTCGCTCAATAGTCCAGTCCAAATATGGACTCGTAAACACTTGTTGCCATCCTGAAGATTCTTTGATTCTGTTGAGCAAGAATGGAAACGTAAGTTAGACTCAGCAGCAATTAAGCAAATACAAAGAAATGTACCAAAAAATTCAATCACAGCTATATTTATTAAATATAAAATTTTGCCAATGTATTTCCTCTACAAAGCCAGACCGTTACTCCTAAGCTACCTTGTATTTATCCACACAGTACATATAAAGCACTTAAAAAGAAACTAGAGTTCTTTATTTCTCCAAAGAAAAGTTCAGAGTTTTAAGAGCTAAAATAAAATAAAGTAAAAAATAGCTTTTACTTTACTACACAGAAAAGTGCTACCATCATCATCTATGGATAGAAACGGTCAATAAAAATCAGAATTTTAGGATAATTATTATTCCTTTCAGTTAATTAATCAGTTATTCAGTCATTAACCGAAACTACCTGCAATCAACCTATTATTTTTTTGGTACTTCAGATAATAGGGTAACAGTCTCTCCAGGCAAATCAAGATAAAGGAGTAATCTGGTATACCACTACACATTCCAATATCCTGGGCAACCAGGATAAATGGAAAATGTAGGGCTTTGGAAACCCTTAGATTTTAAAGGTTTCTTCCTAAATGAAAAAATTTCATGAGCCTATTGATTCCCCATAAATAAAGGCCTACCAATGTTCAGATTTGCAGTTCAGTGAATATAAATACTTTTTAATATTTAATTTCTGAAAAACATACTGATAAATTTTTAATAATTTTTTCTGCCTTATCTGAATTTAAGTCTTTCAGGCACATATTCTGCATGATTACACAGCCAACCCTCACACATTCAGAACTTAAGAGTTATGCAATCACAACAATGGATGATGTAAACTTTAACAATGGAGTATCTATTTTTAGTTACCGAACAAATATGCAAACAAAACTGTAAAGCTTTTATTTGCCTTACCTAAAGAGAATAAACACCCGTGAGGAGAATAAATACTCATTTATATATTACCTGACATATTCATCACAAAAAACAAACTTCAGTATTCATAAAGGATGGCTACCTAAAGACCTAAATGGAATCACTTCAGCTTCATTTTTGTGTAAAAATGTATGCTAAAGTAATACAACCACAATTCACAAAAAAATGCAATTTGGCCTTATTAATTTCAGTAACTAATGATTTCCTTAACTTCAAAGGAACACACAGAAACTGTGTAATTTTTTTTAAGAAAGTGTACAATTGGACGCCTGGGTGGCTCAGAGGGTTAAGCCGCTGCCTTCGGCTCAGGTCATGATCTCAGGGTCCTGGGATCGAGTCCTACATTGGGCTCTCTGCTCAGCAGGGAGCCTGCTTCCTCCTCTCTCTCTCTCTGACTGCCTCTCTGCCTACTTGTGATCTCTCTCTGTCAAATAAATAAATAAAATCTTTAAAAAAAAAATAAAAATAAAAAAAAATTAAAAAAAATAAAAAAAAGAAAGCGTACAATTTTTCCTAAGCATTGTATGATCTGCAATTACCCACTTTGGCCACCAGATGGGATGTGTTATGACCACCGAATGGAAATAATCATTTAAAATAAGCTAAACATTTACAAGCACTGAGGTATGAAACATAGGCGCTCTTAGGAACTCCCAAACTGGGCACGAAGCAGGGACTGCCAGCACTTGAAGAATAATGACAATACGCTGTACGTGGATGCGAGCACATACCAGGCTCTCAACAGTGTCCAATAAAGAGATGCTGCATTGATTTAATGAGGTGAATGATGTGGTTTTGTGATCATTAATTCAGAAATATAACAAAACTGTATGTGATCTAATCTTTCGCAGAGATTCTACTTCAAAGTTATCTTTTCAGAAATTAAGATATTATAAAATAAAGAGATGCCAAAAAGAATAAAAGGTATCAGGACAACATATTTGAAAGTGATTATAACAATTAGAAAATCTATCTCTATTGATATGATACCTTTGTTTTTAAGTTAAAATTAAATACCAAGATTAAAAAAAGTATGCTTTATGATTTTCCATACAAATTATACAAAACTGAAAATACATAAAACAAGACAGAATGAGCTCTGAACAGCACTCCATCTCTTTTCCTCACTCCCGCCCACTGAACCAACACTATGAAATCAGGACGGCTATGCACCTTCCACATCATCATCTTAAAGAAATACAGTGGAGGAGTCATGCCCAACAACGTTCTGAAACTTAATGCAAACATAGTGTACACCAAATTGTATGGGAATAGATAAAATATATCAGAAAAACAGAAGACAATCTAAAATTAGACCCAAATATACATATAAATATAAAGTAAAATAAAGAAGGGCGTTCAAATTCAATATATAAGGTAATTTATGTGATAAATAACCAGAACATAATTAGTTACTACCCACTTGGAGGAAAAGAAATGAGATTCCTAAATCTCACACCATAAACCAAAAGTAAACTCTACATGGATTAAACGTCTAAAAAGAAATGCAAGCTCCAGGAGGGCAGCAATTTATAACTCCTCTCTGGGGCGCCTGGGACACAGTTAGGCAAGTGACCAACTCTTGGTTTTGGCTCAGGTCATGATCTCAGGGTCCTGAGGTCACGGCCCATGTGGAGCCCCATGTCTGCTCTGGTCTGGTCGGGCTCTGGGCTCAGCATGGAATCTCCTCCCTCTCGTGATCTCTCTTTCTCTCAAATAAATCTTTGGGGGAAAAAAGGAAACAACTCTTCATTAATAAATATATATAAAAATAAAGCCTGAGGATGTAGAAAATTAGTGAATCTAGGTGAGAACATACTGGGGTTCCATGTACTGTTTCATTTTTTAGGGTTTTAAATTTATTAATACAAAAAGCTGCGGAAAAACAACTGTGGAAAAGATTATGCTATTTAAAGAACTGGAGTATTTCTTTTGAAATCTTTTTATTGCCACTGTGTTAAATGATTTAACTGTACATGAGGAAATGTAATATATCCTCAATTGTTTTCCTTTGTCACTATGCATATTAGTCTGTCATCAGTGACATCCAGTGAAAGCAAAGGTAGGTCATGGTCAAAAGCAAACGCAAAGAATGGAAGATGTAACAACATCCCTCTTTTTGTATTTGTCATTCAGTGAGTAAAACTTCATGTAATTTAACTGCATGCCTCTGTGCCTCTGTCTGGCAAGTAGCAATCTTTAGCACTGCTGAGCAGTAACAAAAGTTACACCTGGATTCATTATAACTGTTTCATAATTCCTCTGGAACTCCTCATCAGCAAAAATATGTATATAGTATTTGAGCAAGTTAAAAAGTAAAGTCTAAAACAGTTTTCTCAATTTAGATCCATAAGTTAAGTTCAAAACACTTCCTAAGGAAAAAAATCCTTCTTTCACATCAGTCTTGCTTCATATGAAAGTCATCCCCCCAAAGACCCTAAGTTATTTCCATAGGATTTGTTAACTGGAATAAAAACACAGAATGCTCTCAAAACGAAAAGTTGGCACTGAATCCCTACTGCAATGAAAACATAAAGCAGAGATTACCATAACAAAAGGCTTTTTTTACACACAAGGCAAACCTACCATAAATTTAGATTAAAAAAATAAATCTGGATTCTGTTTTTTCTTTTTTAAGATTTTATTTACGTATTTATTTGACAGACAAAGATTACAATTAGGCAGAAAGGCAGGCAGAGAGAGAGGGGAAAGCAGGCCCCACGCTGAGCAGGGAGCCCGATGTGGGGCTCGATCCCAGGACCCTGGGATCATGACCTGAGCCGAAGGCAGAGGCTTCAACCCACTGAGCCACCCCAGAGGCCCCTAAATCTGGATTCTTAAAATGCATCTATAAACTTGAGAAGACCTATTAAATATTTTTACCCTATTATGGCTCTTTTTTCTTATCTAAACTCAACAGTGACAAAATGTTTATATATTATTTTATTTTTCAGCACTTAAGTGGGATCATAGTCTAAGCTAGAATATCACAACCATTTATGTGCTTCTACACCATTCTGTCATCATAACATTGTCTGCAGTGATTCTGAACTAAGAATCCTACCCCTTCCCCAATTTAAAAACAAAAATCACTGGTCTATACTCTTCCTCATTCTCTTTTAGTTTCTGAGAATGCAAGAATTAATAAAACCCAACTGTGTCTATGTGAGCCTTTATAGATATAGATATATATTACAGATATAGATATATATTTTAACATTATAGATATTAAACTGTATCACTTATCCCCACAACTGTCTTGCTTCACTACCTCATTCCCAACTATTTGGTAGTCATGACCACTGCAGAGTCTCACTACCCCCAAGTATAGAGTACAAAAGACTGAAATCATTATTCACAGAAAATCACAGGGCTCACATTAATAATTCTGCCTCGTCATTTAGTACAACAGTTATGTGATTCAGAGGTTGTATATAATAAGCAAAAAAAAGTAACTTCTGGTGTGCCTGGGTGGTTCAGTGGGCTAAAGCCTCTGCCTTTGGCTCAGGTCATGATATCCTAGGATCGAGCCCCGCATCGGGCTCTCTGCTCAGCAGCGAGCCTGCTTCCCCCTCTCTTCCTAACTCTCTGCCCACTTGGGATCTCTGTCAAATAAATAAATAAAATCTTAAAAAAAAAAAAAGGAAATTCAAGATAGCTTAGTTGTATCGGATGATAGCCAGTGGGAAACAGACAAAGGCTCTCTGTAAATCTTACCATTAGCTATAAAAATTAAGAGATACAGAAGTAGGCAAGATATGCAGGAAAAAAAAATGACAAGCAACTCTTAAGTCTGTAACTATAAAATCACAGTTATTAAAACCACCCTCTCTCCACAAGCAAACAATTACTAATTATACAGTACCTGTAACATACAGCAAAATGGGCATATGCAGCTACGATCCAGTTGTGATGGCCAGCAACTATCAGCACCTTTCGTGGATCCACAGGAAATCCTGTTGGTTTTCGAAAAAGAAATACTTTATGTTCTCAAGCAGGGGATGCTAAACTATGGCCCATGGGCTGATTCTAGGCTTCTGCCTGTTTGGATAAAGTTTTGCTGAAAGAGACATGCACATTTGTTGTTGTCCCTGGCTGTTTCCATGCTGCAATGGCCGAGTTGAACAGTTCGGACAGAGCCGAAATGTTTACAGTCTGTTTCTTTACATAAAAAGTTTGCCAATCCCTAGAGGTTGAGAGCAAACAGATCACCACACACTTCTGAAATAAAAATTATGTTCTACAAGACTTTTCAAGATATGAATGTTAAAAAGAAAGATGAGGCAAAAATTACATTTTTAAAAAATAATTACTCAATGTCACTGAGAACAAAAAACATATGCATTTTTGTCTATTTCTGCGGCCTTTGCTTACCTAGCCGCACAGTCTCTTCTCCTGTTCCAGAGAGAGCAGGCTGGGCGCCGTTCCCCCGAGCTTCACCTTCCGTGGAATTCAGGCCATTCCTAGAACCAGCAGAGGACCTCGTTGTGTTGTTTATTTTACGACTGGGGATACCTATAAAAAGACACAGTAAGATAAATTTATTTCTAAGTTCCACCTACTAAAAATTTAAAATTTTATACGGTAACAAAGAAATATACAAACATGAATTTCATCGTAGCCAAAACGTATCTTCCATTATAGCAATTTATTGCAAATAATTACCATTAAAAACAACAAAATGAAAATGAATTAAGTTCTTTCAACAGATTTTCTGATATTTGATGTCACATGTGATAAATAAAATGAAGATTTATCATATTGCATTTCATTTCTACTACCTAGCTCTACGTTACCGAACTCAATCATTAATTCATTCAGTCTATCACCAGTGTTTGCATTTACCGTCTGGCAGCTTTGTGTGAGGTACAACTTAATCACGGCAACTTCTTTACAGCTTATAGTCAAATGTCTTTTATTTGCCAGGGCAATCTTTTTTGGAAGGAAATCTTGCTCGGAAACCCACCTTAACACAGGTAAAGGCAGACTCTATTAACTGACCAAGGTTGGGGCGGGGATAACACAAGATTCACTGCCTCTCCCATACACTGACGTATTTCTGCAGAGCTCCTGGGGTTCTACCAAAGGACAACAGACTGACAACCAGTGCTCTGATATCGGGGTTGGCAAACAATGGGCCACAGCTGTTTACGTCAATAAAGCTGTACTGGTCGCAGCCATTTATTTCCATAGAGTGTATGGCAGAACTGAGCTTGTAGTTCACAAGCCTGTCTGGCTTTTTACAGAAAAGAAAAAGTCTGGCACATCCCCATTCTAACATATAGTATGACGTCTGTTAAATTTGAAGCTCGCAACATTTCCAGTATATTTTTACGTGAGAAACTCAATAATCAAAACAGAGATTTTCTAATATACATGTTTGTACTTGCTTACAGATAAAAACCATTTTTTAAAAGACTAAATCAATGAGAAGTACCTGGCGGAGGCAAGTAACCGTGGAAAAGGACACTGCCACAAGACGAGCGCTCCAACTCCTCACATAAGAGAAGCCTTCTTACTGAAAACATTTCAAAGCAAACTTGTCAAGAGTACATGCAAACAGAAAAACAGCACTCCATTTTTATCTTCTCTAGTTCAAAAGGATAAGGAAAGAAAAGGGAAATGTTTAAGTTAAATCAACTGACATCTATTTACTATGGAAAACCACAAAAAGTAAGCACACTGAACTAGTCCATCAAAAAACAGGACCTAGTATAAAATATATTTCATTAGGCAAGTTTGCTACATGAAAGGTCAAATCATAAATATAAAATATCAGGACAACACATACCTAATGGAGTGATTCCATAAAATTCTGCTTCATGCCTGAGAACATTAATACTCACTCCCCTACAAAGAAAAACCAGATAAATGATATATATCCCCCAGTAGCAGCAACTTGGATTATCATCTGAAGCAGAAGAAGAAGTACTAGGTTCTTAATGTGAAAAAAGTATAAGGCTTTAAAACTTACTTTATTCCTAGTATCTTCAGTCATTTTAAAATGTCTAAATAAAAAACTGCATGCCAAGAAAAACATTTCCTTACATAAAAACCATTCCTATGCAGATGAATTGGGTGACTTAGAGATTAGGGCTTGAGGTCTAGTGTAAGTTAATTATCAGTAAGTACCTAATAAGGCAAACGAGTAGAAATCATTCTTGTATGGCATTAATCGCTTTTCTATTTTCATAGTAATTATTTCTACACATATTTTAAGTGCCCCAATTATACTGCAAAGCTCCCTACAAGCATGACCTCCTTGCATTTTTGTATACCTCACATAGTGCTTATATATAATAAATGTAATAAATATTTATTGAACAAAGAACTTCAGATAAGTGGTTCTCCTCTCATTAGAACAAAAATAAAAGCAAACTATAAAGTAAGAGGAGGGGGTAAAAAAGACTAGCCTTAGAAAGAGTTAGGCTAACCAGAAGATGTTATAGTACAGTCAAATAATATGAAAACAAAGAGTAAAAACAACAGAAGATTAAGAGTTTACGATACTTAAAAAAAAAAAAAAGAGTTTACAATACTAATGATTCATTTTAGGTTTCAGTTATAATTTGTCCTTACTTAAAAAATATTAACTGGAGAGAAATGAGTCAGCATCACTACAGACTCCATGGAAATTAAAAGGACAATAAAAGAATACCATGAACAATTCTATTCCCACAAGCTGATAAAGATGAAATGGACCTGGACCAATTCCTTTAAAGACACAATTTGCCAAAACTCACCCAAGAAGAAAGAGACAATTTGAGTAGATCTGTATCTACTAAAAGAACTGAATCAATAATAATAATCATCTTCCAAAACAAAAAGTAACATACCCAGAAGGACTCACTTGTGAATTTTACCAAACATTTAAGGAAGGAATCATACCAATTCTCGAAAATCTCCTTCAGAGGAAAGAAACAAGGGAATACTTCTTAACTCATTTTATGAGGCCAGCATTGCGCTAATACCAAAGCCAAAGACGTTATAAGAAAACTACAGACTAGTATCTCTCATGAACACTGATGTAAAAATTCTCAACAATGCCATATGGCAAGAAAGTGGAATAAAGGCACACAGAGTGGAAAAGAAGACATACAATGGTTATTCACAGATGGCATGATTATCTGTGTAGAAAAATCCAAAAACGTAGATAAAAATCTCCTGGAACTAATAAATGATTATAGTAAGGTTGCAGAATACAAGGTTAGTATAAAGAAGTCAATTGCTATGTACCAATAATGAACAATGGAATTTAAAACTAAGAATATAAGACTACTTATGCTGGCAGCAAAAAATAAATAAATAAATAAATAAATAAATAAATAAATAAATACTTAGTTATAAATCTAACAAAAACTATGTAAGATCTATATGAAGCAAACTACAAAACTCTAGAGAACAAAATCAAAGAACTAAACAAATGGAAAGGTATTCCATGTTCATGAATTGAAGATTCAGTATTTTGAAGATGTCAGTTCCTCTGAACTTCATCTAAAATTCAATTAAATCCTAATCAAAATTCTATCAAGTTATTTTATGGATAATGACAAATTGATTCTAAAGTTTATATGAAGAGTCAAGTCCCCCTAATAGGAGAATAAAACTGGAGGACTGCCAGTACCCAACTCAAGATTTACCGTAAAGCTAATAGTAATCAAAGTAGTGTGGTACTGGTGAAAGAAAAGGTAATCTGAAAAGTCAACATACTGTATTTTTCCCAATATATTACTTTCTAGAAAAGGAGCTAATAAAAAGATCAATGACTGCACAGAGTGGGGATCAACAGGCAGAGCACAAAAGATTTTTAGGGTAGTGAAAACACTTTGCATATTAAAATGATGGACATGGGTCATTATACACTTGTCTAAACCCACAGGATGCACAACACCCCAAGTTAACTATAACATAAACTACGAGTTTTCTGTGGTTATGGTGTTGATAGTGAGAGAGACTACGTATGTGTGGGACTAGAGCAGGAAATACGTGGGAGATCTCTTTTCTTACTCTCAATTTTGTTGTAAACCTGAAACTGCTCTGAAAAAGTCTTACAAGAAAAAAAAAAATCCCTGTGTTTAATAAACATATGCAACTGCAGTGTTAAATTGCTTTTATTGGTCACTGGTTGTGACTGGTTTAACACAGAAAACAGTTAAACCTTTCTTACTCTAGTTCAATACCCTCTGTATTAACAGTAGAGTAGACTGGCTAATTACAAGGTGGCTCAGGACACAGCAGTTCCTGAGAACTCCAGTCTCCTGAGGAGGACAAAGAAACAAACATGTAATTGTAGTATGATAAGGGCATCACAACAATTTTATGGAGGGTAGAGAATTAGAACACAGTATTTTTAAAATTCCTTCCTATCTTCTTTCAAAAGGTAACAACACTCAGAAAATTTTAATTTGCTAGGCCTCTTTAAGTGAAATAGGGCAGCAATTTACAAGTAGAACACTCAGTAAATGCAGATATTAAAATCTACCTAGTTCTGCCTTTCCTGAGTTATCTAATGGTGGATTAATCAATAAGGACACTGACTAGAAGTAAATTTAAACTTCTTTAATCAAATGCTAGGGGTCAAAATAATTTTACTCAAGAAGTAAACAGTTAGTAATTTATATGTCACTTCTATCTAGACCAAGAAAACAAACAAAAAGCTCCAATGAACTTTTTTATTCATTCATTATCTGTTGAAAAGCTACTATATGCACTATTTTAACACTGGAAAAATCCCAGGAAACAAACTAGACCAAAAAATTGTTCACCTTTAAGGAGCCCATATGCCAGTGAATATAAGTCAAAAATCATACAGTATTATAAAGAAGTAGGTAAAATAAACCACCAGAATTTTTTTTTTAATTTCTTTAAAAGATTTTAAGTCATCTCTACACCCAGTTTGGGGCTCAAACTCACAACCCTGAGACCAAGAGTCACAAGCTCTACCAACTGAGCCAGCCAGTTACCCTTAAACAATTAGAATTTTAAAAACTGTATCTAAAAAAAGTATAAAGAGATGCTCAGTGAAAGCTCACTGGGAATATACAGAATAAAAGAATAATAAGATCCAAATTAGATTGTAAATTCTTGGTAGGAATCCAGACTATGGCAAAGTTACAAAGTTAAAGAAATAGTTTAAGTGATCATTCGTTTATCTACAAAAATCCATGTTAGATCCTGGGAATATACAGGATAATGCTTGCCCTGCTGGAATTTAAAGTGGAACAGAAGAGAGACTACTGAAAAAGGAATACGTGTAAGGAATGCTGCGGTGGCAGCTGGACAGGACACCAGGAAGACCTGTATTAGGAGGACACAGCACAGACCACTGAAGAGGTCTGGATTAAGCCAAGACCAGAAAGGGGTGAAACTATCAAAGCAAGAGAAATTCAGCAGAGGCAAGAGCAGAGAGAGCCTTAAGAAACAATAAAGTCCAAAGTCCCTAGCCATTAATCTAAGAACATATTAAATGAGAGGCTTTTTGTTTTTTGTTTTTGTTTTAAGATTCTTCATTTATTTCACAGAGAGAGACAGAGTGAGAGAGGGAGCATAAGCAGGGGGAGTGGGAGAGGGAGAAGCAGGCTGCCCTGAGCAGGGGGGTCGATCCCAGGACCCTGGGATCATGACCTGAGCCGAAGGCAGACACTTAATGACTGAGCGACCCAGGCACCCCTTAAATGAGAGTTTTAAGCAGGTAGCAACCAGATGAGATCTGTATTTGTAGAAGCTAATGTTAGCTACAGTGTGGAAAACCAATCAAAGCAATTGAAGACTGAAGGCAGGAACTGGTTAGGAAGCTGCTGGGAACAGTTTAGAGGAAGAATATGGATAGGATGGTCTCTGTTGAGTTTAATTTGGAGAAAACTTTTAAGCAAAAATAATTCGGGGGGTGGGGACCTTCCTCTCCACAAAATATACCAGAAGTACATACCTATTAGTAAGAATTTACTTTAAAAGGATTCATTTCTTACCGTAAGTCTAGTTCTTTTGTCCGAAGAAAGTTTAAAATGGGTGCAAATGCCGCTGGATCTCGATCAATAAATATCTACAAAGGAAGAATTATTTTTTAGAACTGTCTTATTTTCAAATTAAAAATAAACTAACATAAATATGTGTAATACAAACTTAGGGAACGAACACTAAATTATTTAAATACTGTATTTACTTGATTCCACTCTTAAATTTGAGTATTTCTAAAGTTGGAATGCAATTTTAATTCTGTGCATGTAATGTAGTACTGTCTCCCCACCCCAAAAACCTACGATTATATTGATAATATTTTAATTTGTAAGAAAAATGGCATGTGTTTATTGGTATCTTTGGTAAAAGTGACACCCAAGGGAGAATTTTTATCTGAAATTTACTAGAATTCAGTAAATATTTCAAGAATATTACACACAAGTAATACCATACCTTCTTATATTAATTATTGGTGACAGTGACATAATTTGTGATTCATATGTGAATCACTCGAACAACAATGTACTTTTATAAGATAATCAAGGCAAGTAAATACTGCACAGTGCTGCCAAAACTAGAAAAGAGGGGCACCTGGGTGGCTCAGTCAGTTACTCATCTGCCTTTGGCTCAAGTCATCATGTCAGGGTTCCGGGACTGAGCCCAGTGTGCGCCTCCCTGCTCAGTGGGAGTCTGCTTCTCCCGCTCTCCCTGCCCCACTCTCACGCCTGCTCCAGTGCACTCTCTTCTTTCTCTCTCTCAAATAAAATTAAAAAAAAGAAAAACTGGGAAAAGAATACTATTCTTCTAACACCTTTACATCCTATTATCCCAATTTGCTCAAAAGCTAGGGATGGGGGATGACAACAAAAAACATTTCTTAAAACCACAGAATACAGGGCACCTGGGTGGCCCAGTGGGTTAAAGCCTCTGCTCTGGCTCAGGTCATGATCTCAGGGTCCTGGGATCGAGCCCCACATCGGGCTCTCTGCTCAGCAGGGAGCCTGCCTCCCCCCCACCTCTATCTGCCTGCCTCTCTGCCTACTTGTGATCTCTTTATCAAATAAATAAAATCTTAAAAAAAAAAAAACCACAGAATACATACCAAGAAAATAAAATGCTTTAGAAAATATGAAATATGTATTTGATAACTTTCTATGGGAATGTATACCACTGCTATTTCAAATTAATTATAAAAGTATGGATCATAAAACTGAACACCTCTTAAAGCTTGGGTTAGTCAGCTAGACAGGGAAATGGTAGCTCACAGTAAAGCTCTTTATACCATGATTATGTTTATACAATGAATGAGGCTGTTCTAACTTCATAAATTCTTGCTTTTGTTTTCATTAGAACCAATGAGAAGCTGGAGAAACACCGCAGATCGCAGAGAATCTTATTACTGTTATCTTTTCTATAATCTCGTATGGACAACATGCCTTTGCTGTCTTATTTCATATGCAAATCCCATCACAGGAAATAAATACCTCTGGCCAGTTTGTTGCCTCCATTCGGAAAGTTTTTTTTTTTTTTTTTTTTAATGAGTACTAGCCATTTATTTTATATACAATGCTGCACACATTATAACTGCTTTTTAAATGTATAAACCAGTATTTTTGTACTAAAACCGAATAGTTCTTTCCTTCCCTCATTTCTCCAAGTTCTTCAGGTTATTCTCCAACAAACAGAAATCACAGGACTTCACTAATTAACAGTCCTAGCATTCTAACTCAGTATCAAAATATTTTAGTATTTATATTCATCTATTTATTGTTAAAGTTTTAATTACTGATTAAAAGTACTTCCACGGCGCCTGGCTGGCTCAGTGGGTTAAGCCTCTGCCTTCGGCTCAGGTCATGATCTCAGAGTCCTGGGATGGAGCCCCACATCGGGCTCTCTGCTCAGTGCGAACCTGCTTCCTCCCTCCTCTGCCTGCCTCTCTGCCTACTTGTGATCTCTCTCTGTGTGTCAAATAAATAAATGAAATCTTTTAAAAAAATAAAATAAAAAAATAAAAGTACTTCCTCTCCGGACAATGTGAGCTCATATCCTCACCTCCCTCTAATCACAAATACTTAAGTTGTTATATTCACTATTCCATTTAGAGTGCCCATCTATTAACTATAGGAAAACTATATACAACAAGAAATTAAACTTTTTAAGTACATATATGTCACTTTCATTTAGCGGTTATTAGAAGATCAGCTTTTCTGTCTGTTTTCTTAGAGTCACTACATAATAAGGGTCAAGCATTGCAAGCATTAGTTGATTCAATTTAGAAACATGTATCAACATATTACACTCACAGCACCAGTTTCATCTCGAAGTGTTGAAATTCTTCCACTCAGCAAACTAGAAGACATGAATAAGCCAGAGTTAGTTCTTAAAATCTGACTATGCATAAAATGTACTAATTATTTATCAAGTATCAAAGACCAATACAAATGAATCATCCTATCTCCAAAGTAAAATAAAAAATTTTTAATTCTGTTTTAAGAGTTCAGATTTTTTTAGCCAAGAAATAAAAACATTAACCAGGAAAGGGAGGTTTGTTATTATTTCAATGATCAAGTTTTATAAAAATGATATGAAAGAATTACATGAAATACCTGGAAAAAAAAGAATCTGGAATCCACATAAGAGTTTGTCTTGAGGTACTAAATCTGCAATTAAAAATTATCTGTTATTATGAATAAGGACATGATTTGAAATTTCAATATTCGATAACCTGCTTTAATATGCCGGCTAATAATTTACAAGTTGTTACACAGCTATAGCTATATCAATATTACACATTCATTATTTTAAAATTTCTCCACTTTCAATTCAGAGTTAAGATTATTCAAAGAGCTCTCAACAAAATCAAATGATTAGCTCACTGACATATACTGCTTCTTAAAACCCTATTTTCCAGATGCCCATCTCCTGAAGAATCAAAAGTAAGTCCATCACAACAAATCTGAACTTCTTAATGTGGCACTTAAAATTATCTTTCGGTCCTGTTTCATCTTTCCAACACGAGTGTCTTCTCATCTGTAAGACAATACTTCAATACCCCGGACAATTCGTGCTTCTTATTACCATTTCGGTATCTTTACCTCCATCCATTTTCTTGACATCACTCAGATGATACCTTCTCCTTAAAGGTTTCTCCAAATATTCTATCCTATATTATCTTTTTGAGCTTTTGTTGCATTCCTTCCTTCAAAAACTGCTCAGTAAGTAGCTCACTGTTCTGAGGTGCTATTTGATCAAGTCCAAGTTGTCTCAGTAGGACCAGTTCTGGGGGGGGGCTTTATCCCAGCCTACTGGAGCCAACTACCTGTTGCCCTCACGTGTCCTCACACAGAAGAGAGCCTGAGAGACAGCTTTGTTCCTCCACATTCATTATCTAACACTATTATCACCGCTTTAAAGCAGTCCCTGTGCCCATTAACCAGATTAAGAGAGGATCCAAGCAGTTTATTCAAGAAATGTGTATCTTCGCAGAATCTTAAGAAAAACTGAGGAACAGATTACAACAGTCAAAGGAAACTGACTAGGCCAAATAAAAGCCAAGTCCAGCAAATGGCAAACTGAAGGATACAAGGATCCACTGCCCAAATTAAAAAAATAATAATAATAATAAATCACTGTATTCTGAGGGGTATCACATTAATTCTAAATAAGGTCATTATAATTTATGATCTTTCACATTAATTAATTATTCAGCAAATTGTTTGCCAGATAACTCAAATTCCGTGTTACTTAGAAAATTACACAGGTCTGCTTAAAGTTGTATTAGCAATTTCAATTAAAATCAGCAGTCTGGGGTAGGTTTAATAATTCGAAATCTCTGGGCAAAGGGACTGGATCCTCACTCCACCAATTTCTTTCTTTTTTCAAACAAGAGGAAGACAAATGGGAAAAACACACACACAAAACAAAAAACAAAAAACAAAAAAACCCCAGAGACCTTTAAAACTAAGATCCAAGTATGACTTCATAAAAATGACATTTAAAATTACATATGATAAGCATAATTTTCTGCAATGTATTTGAAAGCCTTTTCTAATTTTTTTTTATTATCTCATACCCACAATGTGCCCAGAAGATGCCATATAAAAGATGTGGTATACATACACAATGGAATATTACTCAGCCATCAGAAAAATGAAATCTTACCATTTGCAACGACACAGATGGAACCAGAGGGTATCATATGCTAAGCTAAGTAAGTCACTTCTCTCATGAGGCCTCAAATCATACCCATTCATAATAGAATTAATCACAAATTGAGTCATATTAGGTTTCTTTTACTTCTTTAGGGTTTTTTGGGTAAATAATGTTAATTCTAAATGAAACCTCATCTTCTCTATTTCCTGAATCACCCATTACATGTAAAATAAATCATAAAAATCATTGCTCATTTTTGTAATTCCGTTGAGTATTTCCAGTTTCACATCCTGGGGTGGGGGGCGCGGGCAGGCAGAAGTCACAACAATAACAACAACACACATCTTACCTGTAACATATGCTTCTCTGCTCACAGTACACTCTCCTTTTGAGTTTTACTCTATCACCTCAGAGCCTTTCCTTCTATGCCACAGGTGGTTCTCCCAGTGGCAATTCCTCAACTTTAATGACAATGAAATCAGGATTTTTTTTTTTCCTTTATAATGATTTAAGTGATTGTGTTAATATGTTCTGTACAACATATACAGATGCCTTCTGAATCCCTTCTAGCCCTAAAACACTCCCAAGAGTCTATGATTCAAAGTAACTCAAGAAAATATTCTCAGAATGCCTGGAGCTTGATGTTCTATTTTTCTATAGGTCATGTCATTATTTATTTCAAAAACTATGTCATGTTAGCCAATTTAAAGTTCGTGGAATTTTTACTTAATTTTTCATTCCTATCTAACAACTTTCATCTTTTCTAAATTGTTCAATCTAATAATACATTTACCTTATTTTGTATTCTTTGCTAAGAGAAAGAAAACCTTAAATCCTATTATGATCTAGTTCTATACACAATGAAACAAAATAAAATGTTCCAGCTCCAAGATGGCTGCCTTTTAGGATTTAAAAACGTCAACTGAACTCTACATTCATTAACAAGAATGCACTCTTTCGACCACCCACTTTCAACATACAGTAAATAACAACACCTTTAATTTTTATCATACTAGCCTATGTCCTTTAGAATGCCTGAAAAAAGATGTCCACAATCTCTAGCAATTAGGAACCAGAGCAGGAATTTTAAATGACTCTAGTGCTAACATACACTCTAGGCCAACTCTTGTGGAAGAGTCGGTCCATTTTTTGCATCCGGAAGTTACCAAACCTGCAAAATTTTCATGTGATTTTAGGGGAAAAATCCATTTCTTACATGAGGAGACATAAATGTTCTCCAAAAGACCGGTATCTATACAATGCAATAATGTAGTATCTTATCTTACACTGTTAAACAGTTTTTTTCCGGATGTGAGGGAAAGAACAGGGAAAGAATGAAGAATTACTGTTTCTTGGGCTGAACTCTGTAGCACACTTAGAAAATGATTAAATGTTTAGGATTAAAACATGATACATTTTATTCCTACGGCCCACACTGCTGCTGATTTGCATTGTAAGAAATAGTAGTTAAGTTTTACATGTTGAAACCCTTTCACATTCTCGAGCCATTTCAACGCTCATCTACCAAGCTTTAAACTCAACCACCCCTTCCTTCCAACAGAGCTGGCAAAGTCCCATTCCTGAGAAGAGTGACTCATAAGCCATAGCAAATCCACCAAAAATGATCCTCCCCCCCCCCCCCAAGCATAATAAAAGGCACAGACACGGAGTGGAAAGCAGAGAGAGGATAAAGAGGCTTCAGTCTGTCTACTCCGTGCCACACTGTGCCCATACCCGAGGCTTTCCAGAACTGGTAAAACTGCAGTTGCTGGACCCACTGGCCTGCGAGTTGAACAGATCGTCCAAAGCCAGGCACCCAGAAACTGAAAATAAACAACAACGCACTGCCAATCTACTGCACCCCATCCACCGAAGTCCTGAGATTACAAACCCTCCTTAATTAGGAGGGGGAAAGCACTGGCCTCCTCATCCGAGCCAACCGACCCCCCCTGTTGCCCGGCGAGAAGGCAGGTTCCTCCGCAACAGCCAAACCACGAGGCCAGGCGTCTACAAAATAAATTCCTCAAATACACTGTAAGGTGAGGTTAGGAAGGCCTTTTAATGCTCCTCTTAGGCCGGCAGCTCAGAAAGGGGGAGGGACGAGGCTGGCATTCTAGGAAGGCGGGCTCGGGCACATGGGCCCGGCTCGCGCTCGTCCCAGAGGCCCTGCGGCCGCTCCGCCCGGAGCCCAGACTGGAGCCCGAGCCCCGCCGACAGTCCTCCCGCCCGGAGGGCCCCCCGCGTGCCCCGCCTGGCGCGGCTCCCACCTTCGCCCCGGTCCCCTCGACACCCGGCCCCCGTCGCCCCCCGGCGGGCCGCCCGCCGCATCCCCGGCCCGGAGCCCCTTCTCCGCCGACTCACCTGGTCCCCCCCACGTTCAGCTGCACGATCTCGCCGCTGCCGGCCGCCGCCGCGGCGAAGCCGCCGCAGTGCCCTCCCGCCATCTCCGGCGGCTCCGGGCGCGCACGCCGCCCGCCCTCCCCGCCCGGGGCCGTCGAGCCCGCGGCGGGAGCCCGAGGCGGCGGCGGCGGAGGCGGCGGAGGCGGCGGCGGCGGCGGCG
Source organism: Mustela erminea (assembly GCF_009829155.1). Taxonomy (NCBI): domain Eukaryota; kingdom Metazoa; phylum Chordata; class Mammalia; order Carnivora; family Mustelidae; genus Mustela; species Mustela erminea. The sequence goes on along the minus strand of NC_045630.1, from coordinate 55,138,475 downwards.
GCGGAGGCTGTGGCTGGGCCAGCGGGGCGGCCGGAGGGCGGGAGGTGCGCGGAGCCTCCCCCACCTTCCCCGCGGCCGGCCCGAGCTCCCTCGCCGCCGCTTCTGCCCCTCCGCTCCCGCAGCGCGGGAGGGCGGCCCGGCCTCCGCCCCTCGCGGCCTCCAGGCCGCAGGGCCGGCCCGGACCTCTCCTAGCGCTCAGCCGCCGCCGCCACCGCCACGGCGGCCGCCGCAGCCCGCCGGGCAGAAGGGGTCGCCGCTGGGGACAAAATACCGCAGCGCTCGCCCCTTCGCCCGCCGCGGCCGCGAAGGAGGTGGAGGAGGAGGAAGGAAGGGCCGGGGAGGAGCTTCCCAGCCCCGCGGGGCCGGCGCGAGGGGAGGCGAGGGAATGCGCTCCTGGCCCGCCGCCCGCTCGGGCGGGATCCCGAGTCTCTCCTCCTCCGCGCGCGCGCCCGGCCTGTGCCCTGTGACTTGTAGGGTTTTCTGACACCGGGAGTCGGATTTCCCGGTTTGGGGGGCAAGTCCGGGCAGCCTGCTCTTAAGCAACTTTATGTATCGTCTCCTTTCTCCGCACGGATTTGGGAGGTGAAGGAAGTTTCCCGACGGCCCGTGGTTGATGCCTGACGTCGAAGGTGTCCGCGCTGCGAGAATCTGGGGATGTTACAACTTGTTGCCGGCGTTCCCCGCAGCGAGCGCGTTCCTGTATTCCCCTCCTCGGTCGCCAGCTGGTCCCCCGAGCAGTTCTGTTTTTTGTTTTGTTGAGCAGGGAAGGAAACATAAAAAACACCCAACAAACAACCCTTAGGCAGCAGGGCAGTGTGTTTCTGGACTAGGGCAAGTCACACCCAAATGCACACTTTTAAAAAAGGGTTTGCTTTAACTAGTATACATATTGGAAGCCCAAAACGTATATTTTTTAAATATACGTACATTTTTAAAATCTTAACACAAAGGGGTACCCGGCTGGCTCAGTCGGAAGAACACGGCAGATCTTGATCTGGGAGCTTTGAATTCAAGCCCCACCTTGGGAATAGAGAATACTTAAAAATAGAATCTTTTAAAAAATAAATTTAAAAAATATATATTTTATTTATTTATTTGACAGACAGAGATCACAATAGGCAGAGAAGCTGGCAGAGAGAGAGGAGGAAGCAGGCTCCCCATGGAGCAGGGATCCCCATGCGGGGATCAATCCCAGGACCCTGGGATCATGACCTGAGCCGAAGGCCGAGGCTTAACCCGCTGAGCCACCCAGGCACCTCCCAGAATAAAATCTTAACACTATAACACTTCATATTAGCTAACAAAAGCGAACAAAGTGCAGTATGTTTCAGAGTTTATTAATCTGTAGTACTAAATTCTGTTAAAAGGAAATAGTCCCAATATGGCGGCACTTTAGCTAAGCCCCATCAAGATTAAATGCCTAACCTGTGGGGGCCTTGTTGGGTTAGTGGGAAGAATATGGGAGTTGGTTCTTGCCATCCCGTTCTTGCAACCTGAGTTGGAGCCCCAACTTAGGTGTGGAGATTACTTAAAAATAAAATCTTAAAAAAAAAACAAAAACCCTTAATGCCTAACCTAATTGCAGTTTCAGCCTGTCCTAGGAGTGGAAATTTAAACCAATTAGTCTGGAATTTCCAGATCAGCTTTAGTGAGGTAACCTGACAGATAAGGCCTCTATCCTCCCCTGAGGGAAGGTAACCTTGCCTGAAATAATTTAGTCTTTCAACCTCCCAGTCCTACCTTCCTTTTGCCTCTAAAGATGTTTCTCATTTTGTACCACTCTAAGGAGCTGCCCAATTCATGAATCACTGAATAAAGCCAATTAGATCTGCAATTTACTCAGTTGGATTTTGTTTAACAGTTCTTAGCATGAATTGTGGGTTTTTTTTTTAATAGTTTTAACATTAAGAACTCAAACGGAAGACCTACTTGATGTTATGATTTTATTTTTATTGTCGTAATTTTTTTTTTGAAGATTTTATTTATTTATTTGACAGGTCACAAGTAGGCAGAGTGGCAGGCAGAGAGAGAGGAAGGGAAGCAGGCTCCCTGCTAAGCAGAGAGCCCGATGAGGGGCTCGATCCCAAGACTCTTAGATTTGGCCTAAGTGGTATCATTTTGGGCCTATGGTCTTGTTTTTTAACAGGATTTATTAAGGATTTATCACATGCTAGATGGTTTAGATATTTCTTGTCATTTTTTTTCTTCACGTCTATTATTACCACTATTTTACAAATTTTTAAAAAAACCTGAGACTTAAAATGATCAGGAAACTTGCTTAAAATTACATAGCCGGCAAGTGGCATAGCAGGAATTTGTAGGCAGGCAGTTTAATTTCAGGACCTCTTTGCAGTGTATACCTTAAACCTTCACTTTATACTGAGAAGATGAGTAACGGTTCTAATTAAAAGAGCAGGAAATTAAGATTTGCTCATATTTTAAACAGTGTTAGCTGTCCTTGCTCTAACCTGTAATGTCTGCTCCTACCAGAATCTGAAACTCTGCATTCAAAGTTGCAAGATAGAAGTTAGGTGCCCAAAAAAGGCCGCTTAATTCTAGGCCCATACCTTGGAAGAATATAAAAAAGATCACTTACTAACAGATTTTTGCCTTTAAGGAATTCAAGAGGCAATGTGGAGTTAAACTAAGGTTTGTGCTAGTATGATTTATAATAAGAAATAGATTTTTGGCCTTCATCCTCTGTTCTGGGACAGAACTCCTAAAACCATTATAAATTCCTAAATGATGAGAACAATAAGCATTTCTTAAGTTATAATAATGAGTGACTTCTGGAAAGCACTTAGATAACCTAAGGTTAGGGGCTGGTTCCTCAAAGACCCAACCCTGTGATTAGTGGGTTCGAACTTTTAGTCGCACCACCCACAACTCCCACCTCCAGGAAGAATCAATTACCAATGGTCAATGATTTAATCAATGAAGCCTTTGTAAAACCCTGAAGAGACAGGGCTGAGACAGCTTCCAGGTTGGTGAACATGTGAAGATTCAGGGGTTTTGGCACTCTCTGAGAGAGCATGGAATCTCTGTAGCCTTTTCCCATATCTTGCTCTTTAAATCTCTTCCACCTGAATATTCCACCTGATATTCCTGAGGTATATCCTTTTGTAATACATCCCTGATCTAGGAGTAAATGGGTTTCCTGAGTTGTGTGAGCTGCTCTAACAAATGAATCAAAGCCAAGGAGAGGTTTGCAAGAACCTGTGATTTGTGACCACCAGTCAGAAGCACAGAGAGCAACCTTACTTTGCAACTGGTGTCTCAAGTCCAAAGAGCAAGTCGGGGGACCCTCTGACCTATAGCCGGTCAGTCAGAAGCACAGTTAAAAACCTATGCTTGTGATTGGCATCTGAAGTAGAGGACACTCTTGTAGGACTGAACTCTTATTAATCTATGGAGTCCGAGCAGATAGTGTCAGAATTGAATTGAATTGTAGAACTGCGCCCCCTCCCCTATTGGTGTCCAGAGAATTGCCTGATGGTGGCAGGTAAACCCCTCCTTTCTCCACAGTGGGACTGTGTGCAGAATCCCTTAGTAGGTATTCAAGAATTCAGTGTATTCAAGTGAGATGTTGAGTAGGCAGTTGTAGGAGGATAGTTGGAAGACTATCCAGGCAGGCAGGGGCAAGGGACCTGTCCTGAGAGAAAACTACTCTTAAAAGGAAAAACATCCCATCCTGTTATTCGACACCACGTGGAAGGAGCCTTCCACCCTTTCCCACATGAACATGAATCTGATTGGTAGATGAGCACATGGCCGAAACCTGACTGGGTGCCAGGCAGGTGGAAAGTTAATCAGATTAAAGCCGCCTGCCAACAAGCCCATAAAACACCTAGATTTAAATACCAAAGTGGCAACCCTCTCAGGGCCCCTCCCTCTTCGAGGAGCTTTGTACTGTCTCCCAATAAACTTTGCTTTGCTGCCAACCACTCTATGTCTGGTCTACCTCTTCATTCTTCAAAGCTGCATGACCAAGAACCATGGGCACTGAAGGAAAGCAAATCCCAAAACACATTTGTTTTAAAAGCTGGAAGTTTGGAAGAGAGATTCAAACTGAAAATACTTTTAATCTTTGCCAAAATAAAACTTGGGGATTAGCAATAGTGATATGGCTGGTAGAGACATGGAACTGACTAAGATCGTAAGGGAGAGAGTGTAGAATGAGACAAGAATAGGGATCAGGAGAGAGAGCCCTTGACTATCTAATTTGGGAGACTGGGAGAGAAAGAAGATCCAGCCAAGAAAAACAGGAATTCTGGAAAGATGGAGGAAAACCAAGGGATTGGGGGTCCAGTGAGATGATGGGTCAAATAAAATAACTGAGAATGGACCACTGGATTTAGTAACATGAAGGAAGTTGGTGACCACTTAAGGATAGTTCTAGTGCAGCAGTGCGAGAAAGAGCGTGATTAGTGGGGTTTTGCTGTAAAGAAAAGTAAAGAAATGGACAGTAGCAAGCAGGGGAAGTAAGGTCAAAAGAAGGCTTTCTAAAGATGGCAAAAGAAATAATTATATACTGATGGAAACCATTTAGTAGAGAGCAAAAACTGGTAATTCAAGAGAGGTGGAAGGTAATTATTACAGTTATGTCTTTATGTACATGAAAAAAGACCATATCTAGCCAACACGTAAAGATAAACTGAGCCACAAGGATAGATAACTTGCCCAGTGTTTGCTGTTGGTCATTATTATTACGGTTCTCTTTTGACCCACCCCGGGTGTAGATACACCCATTATTTGGGTATGTCTCGAGTGATATACTCTGTGTATCAAAGGTTATAACCATAGGCATGAGATGACTGACCTCCCACAGAATTGTCAATATCTAAAGGCAAACCATAACAAAAGGAAAAGTACTCAGAGGTTCACTGGATCCCATCCAACCTCACCAAAAAAAACACATTCCTAATCTGATAGCAAACTCATCAAATAAGTTATAGTTTAAGGGGAAGATGTAAGGACAATAATCTGGAAAGACTGGTGTCTGGTCCTAACGCCGTCTCCCCTCCAGGCCCATGGTATGAAGATTATGGGAAAGAAAATAATCTACAGTTGAGAAGGAACCAAGAGAGCCAGTGTCCATAGGGGAGAGCCTGCTTTTAGCCTGTGTCAGGAATATTTAGAAAAGAGAGTGAAGGTAAAGGGAATTTTCCTTTTGAGAGACCATAAACTCCAAAGCTCAATTGGAAAGGTTGTGTGCTGGGGGCGAAGACTGGAAAATGAAAAACCTAAGTGCGGAATTTTTGTGCGCAACAGTATAAAATGGGAAAATTGGCATGAACAGATTGGTCCTGAGGTTCCCTTAGGCAGATTGTGGTGGTGATTTAGAGAAAGTTTTGTTTAATTTGGGGGTGGGGATGACAGCAAAGGCCTTTGCCTGAAGCAAAGAAAGTTCAATGAACACTCCCAGAAAACTAGTAAGGCCTGAGATGATCTCATACACCACCTATCAGCATTCAGTCTCCTGCTATCTTTTTCCCGTGTTCATTCCTACCTCTCTACTCCATTCCCGGTACAATGGTCACCTTGTTAATATTCCAAAATGTCAAATATGCTCCAGCTTCAGGGTTTTACACCTTGCTTTTCCCTCTGCTTATGAGGTTTTTCCTGAGGTAGAAAAAGGGCTCACTTCTTCAGAACTCAGCTCAAATATTACCTTAACAGAGAGATGTTTGTTCTTCTAAGACAACAAGAGAAACAGAATCATAACATATATACTTAATTAATGCAAAAGAAGGTATAAAATGAGTGAAGCAAGATAGAAATAGAAAACAGCAAGATGGTAGATTTAAACCAAACCGTATCAATAATCACATTAAATGTAAATGGTCTAAACACACCAATTAAGGCAAGGTTCATCAGACTGGATAAAAAAGCAAAACCAGGCACCTGGGTGGCTCAGTGGGTTAAACCTCTGCCTTCGGCTCAGGTCACAGTCCCAGGGTCCTGGGACCAAGCCCTGCATCGGGCTTTCTGCTCGGCAGGGAGCCTGTTTCCCCCATCTCTCTGCCTGCCTCTCTGCCTACTTGTGATCTCTCCCTCTCTCTCTGTGTCAAATAAATAAATAAAATCTTTTTAAAAAAAAAAAGAAAAAAAGAGTAATATACGCACAATGAGGTGGGGTTTTCCCCAGGAATGCAAGGTGTCTTTGTGTGTCAGGTCTCCCATTCATCTATTTTATAAGGATCCCAGTCATTGGATTTATGGCCCACTCTAAATCCAGGATGATTTCATTTCGGGATTCTCTAACTTAATTACATCTGTATAAATCCTATTTCAAATAAATTCACATTTACAGTTTCAGGAACTAGGATTTGGGCATATATTTTGGGGACCACCATTCCACTTACGATTTACATGTTCTTATAAAAACTGTTACACAAATATTTATATCAACTTTATTTGTAACAGCCAAAGGTAGAAACAATCCAGCTATTGATTATCAGGTGAAAGGCTAAACAAATTCCATTCCTTATAGTGAAAGGCTTCTCAACCATAAAAAGGAGTGAAGAACAACACATAAAAACCTAGATGAGTGTAAAAATAATTAAATGAATGTTAATATAACTGTAAGTACTGTGTGATTACATTTATGTAAAATTCTAGAATATATAAACCAGTCTTTAGTCATAGAAAGCGGTCAGATCAGTGTCTGGGCATGAGAAATGGAAAGGTATTTGATGGGGGGAATTACCAAGGGGTTCAAGGAAACTTTCTGAGTGATAGTTATGTTCATTATTTTGATTGGGGTGATGATTTTCTGGATGTACATGTCCGGCGCCAACTTAGTAAGTTGTATACTTTAGTAATTGCAGTTTATTGCATTTTTAGATGCAATTAAATATGTTGTCAAATACATTGTCAAAAATAATGTTTCCTTGTGGATCCTGCAACACCTTGTCATCTGCGGTAACTCCTGGAAATAATGCTAAGCCCTTTCACACTCCTTGTTTTTTTTTTCCTTTTTCTTTTTTCCTATGTGCTATGTGACACTTAAATGTGGGACTGCATCACATGGGCTCCCTTCCCTCTGACTTGCAATTTGTGTTAGCCAATGGGAGGTGCTAGCAAGAGATTCAGGACACAGTTCAGAAACCGTGGCCACGGGATTTATTTTTCCCTGTTTCTCCACAGTTCTGAAAGTGTTTGCATCTTAGATGGTCACACTTCATGTAAGTTATCCCTCCTTCAGAGGTCTAGCTCTGATGAGGACCCTTGTAAATCATGTCTTCCCTTAAAACAGGTAAAGTGGTTCCTGTTGTTCCTACTCCTTGTGTATTTTACCACCATTTCCTGGATCCCTGAAATCTGCTCACACCTCTCTAAAGGGTACCTTTATTTAACACTCTTTAATTAATATCTTTCCATCCCCCTCGTCCCCTCTCTTTCTCTCATACAATACACGCGTGCGCACGCGCACGCACACACACACACACACACACACACACATACTCCCTTCCTAAGATAAAACAAGATGTTCTCAGGGATAATACTCCTAACAGTGATAATATAATCTACTAAAATTTCCTGGATCTGCAATGGAAGATTCCACAATTACTAGGCAGAACTGTTTCAATTCTCCTTTATATTCTTATTTCTTGACCAGTCATTGGTAAACTGTGGCTCAAAGGTCAAATCTGACTCATTATCTGTCTTTGTAAATAAGATTTTATGGAAACATAGTTTTATGGAGACACAGCCAGGTCTATAGCTATTTTCACACCACAATGGCAGAGGTGAGTAGTCTTGACAGAGACCACGTGGCCTTTGAAACTATGATATTTGCTATCTAACCTTTCACAGAGAAAGTTTCTTAACGTAGGCCATGTCCAGTGCCTACTGATGCTTAGTAGATCAGGCCATTATTGTAACTTTCCAAAGAACAGAGCAATCTTCACCTTTAGACAAATAACTGCAGAAGATTTGAGAATAGTTTAGTTTAGTTTAGTTTTGTTTCTTTTTTCCCTGCTATCAAATTTTTAGGCAGGACTATCTTCCCACATTGTCACCATAAGCAGGAAGTCAACAATATAATGATTTTCTTTTACCTTATCCAGAGGAAAATGGGTTGTTGGAACCCAGAGCTTGGATTGTCCTTCCCATTTACCCCTGATGTCATGCAACCTTAAATCAGAAATATGGGTTAGTTACTGAAATTGAAATATGAGACTTCTCATAAAGTTTGAAACCTAAATACAACCAGATATAAATATGTGATTCTTCTTTATAAAAAATTGTGTACCAACAGTTCTGTAAAGTGTAGGAAGAATTAAAACAGAAGACTTTGGCTACACTACCATTTCTATTTTGGAGCAAGTTCTCTGATGATAATATTGATTAATATATTTAGTAGAGTACTTTTAAAAATCTTACATTATTAAAGAGTAAAAGCTTCTCATAACCATTAGTCAATATATATTGAATTCTCATTAAAAGTTAATAAATCATTATATAAAGTTCTTTGAAAACTATAAATCCAAATCCCATGCCATCATCACCAGGTTTGAAAGAAATGGGAATTAATCAGAACAATTCTTCATGTGTTCAAATTGTAATATTATGCCGCATGATTTGGTTTATTCTTACAAAAGCACAAAATATCGAAACATTTCCTCTGTAATTGATACTGTCCATCTACTTTCATAGGGATGACATCTTATTTCTTATCTGTTCAACCCCAACAGCTTACAACATAGGGATGATACATTCTCTTTTTATTTCTGGCAGTTGGTTCATTAGAGAACATTATTAAAGGCTTTGCCATCCAGCCATACATCCTGTCATATTTAGTCTTCATCATAGTTTACATACAAGCTCATTTCTTTACCTTGATGTCTACCAAATCTGGCTACTGACTTTTAAAGACCGAGGATTCAATAGTGATTAAATTATCTAACCATTTGTCCTGAGTGAGGGGATAATAAGCTCATTACCAGCATTATAATAGGGAATGATGTTCCATCAGAGTCATTACTCAGTTAACTCTTCAGAAATTTTTTTTTGCCTTCCCAAGCTGATTTCCAGACATAGCTAACTTCTGCAGGTGGTCATAACCTGTTTTCCATTATACTCAGACAGCTGTTTTAGCAACATATCATTTTGATTTATGGTCACACTGAGTGCAGATCTCTGGTGTTCACATCTCCTTTATATGTTGATGGTAATTCTCTAAAAAATACCCAAGTGGTAAGCATGGGCTACATGGTGTGAATAGAGTAATAGCTATAATTGATTACCTGTAAATTGAGTCATTAGGGTGTTGTGTTTCTTCTTTTCCCCAAATTATGCCAGTGGTGTTAGATAGAGCTTCCAGAATACCAGAAATATAATCTTCATTCCCTGGAGAAAATGAGTCCTAAGTGTTTTTCATAACACTGAATACCAGTCAGCCTCAAATCTTCATCACAAGAAATATATCTAGATGAGCCAAAGTGATAGACAATTTACTGATACAAACATTTATCTGACCATTTATTTGGAATATGATTCTTAATACAGAATAGAAACAGTTCTCCAGTTCCATGATTTTTCATTTTTAGGAAGGCAAAGTATGAGAACACCACAATCATTTTGGTTGAATTGTTATAGAATACTGCAGTCGTCACCCAATTCATATTCTTTAATTGACATATAAGTTGACATTTAATCCAGTAAAAGGCAGGAAAGGGGGAAATGGAACAACAGCAATATAACAAAATGACAACTAAACAACAAAAAATAATTTTCTGGAAAACAGCAAGCAAAATCGTATGGTTGAGTCTAACCATGCCAATAATTGCATTAAATATAAATAGTCTAATACCTCAATTATAGACAGAGATTATCAGATTCTATTTTTATTTTTTTAAAGATTTCATTTATTTATTTGACCAATAGAGACCACAGGTAGGCAGAGAGGCAGGCAGAGAGAGAGCAGGCTCCCTGCTGAGCACAGAACCCCATGTGGGAATCGATCCCATGACCCTGGAATCACGACCTGAGCCGAGGGTAGAAGCTTTAACCCACTGAGCCACCCAGGCACCCTAGATTCTATTTTTAAAAATCAAGACCCAAGTGTATGCTGTCTATAAGAAGTCCACTCAAATAAAAACATATAAGTAAAATAAAAATAAAGAGATGTAAAAGACATACCATGTGTTTCAGTTACTAATTTGTAGCCCCAAATTTATGCTTCATTATCTCATTCACAAAAACAGATCTGGAATATATATATATATCCCCCCCTTTGCCAGCTGGCATAAAACTGAATTTTGTTAATAGTGGGCACTAGAGAGACATTGCAATATAAAGGAGCAGGTTCCCAGAAAGCCCACCTTCTTTTCCCCCTCTTGGCCAGTGCATTTCCTCCAGTGCACAATGCCTACAGGGTACAGCTTTCTACAATATTTGGCTGCTCCTGGATATTTCACTAGTTCTTGACTCAGTCCACCATATGACCTGGGCCGCCAGTTTTTTCCTTAGGTTTTCTCTACCTCTGACTTTCAGCAATCCCTGCATGCCTGAATTTAAGAGGGAGCCTCTGTCCATTCTCTTTCTTGTCCCTTTCCCAACAGTGGATTGGTGTTGGTTATCACTCCTAATGGGCTTGTGGTAAATGCAAGGGATTCTTGTTTGCCTTGGTTTATCCTCAGTCTTACACTAATCTTATACTCCTGGACCGTGGGAATGGGACTTTCTTCCTGTGAAAGGTCTTTAACAGGAAAGTTTCCTGATCATTCCCCCCCATCTCTACCCCTGTTCATTGGCTTTTGCTTTGTTACTGTGAAAGATCTTGAGCCTAAGGGGACTCCTATTTCCTTGCAAGGTGAAGGGCCCTTGCTTCAACCTTACCCCCCAGACTTGATTTATTTGGTCCTGTGAGCCTTTACTACTCATGCAAAACACTTCATTTCTAACACTTCTGGTCACCAAATACATGTGTGGGGGATTTCCACATAAACAATTCTCTATGACACCAGCTGGGTGTCCTACAATCTAACTTAACTCTGACACCAGCTACCTGAAGAATGTCAGTCCCCACATGTTAAGGACAGTCTTACAAGACTGTCTCCCTCCTTCAGATATTAATCACATGTAGTAGTTCCCTAGGTTACCCACAACTTCTGTCCAACTTGGCCATAAATTAGCTGTCCCTATAATCCCTTCCTTGAATTCATTTAATTGGCTAGATCAGCTCACAGGACTTAGGGAAACACTTACATTTACTAATTTATCAAAGGACATGATAAAAGATATGGATGAACAGCCAGCTAAAGGGATACATAGCATAAGTCTGGAAGAGTACTGATCACAACAGGAGTTTCTGTCTCCGTGAGGTTGGCGTACATCACCTCCCTCGTATCTGCATATGTTTGCCAACCTCGAAGCTCTCTGGGATTTTTATGGAGGCTTTATCGTGAAGCTTTGAATAATCTTTAATTCTATTGCTAGCCCCTCTCCCTCCTCAAGAGAGTGTGGGATGGGTCTAAAAATTCAAAGTTTCTATTCATGGCTTGGTCTTTCTGCTGCTGACCACTCTTATTTGGAAACCATCTAAAATCCCACCCAGAGTCCTCTCATGATAACAAAAGACACTCCTATGACCCAAGAACTTATAAGGGTCTCCCACCTCTGTGTCAGAAATTAGGGGCAGACACACACACACACACACACACACACACACACATATGCATATACGTATACATACATATATATGCATATGTATATGTATATACATATACATACATATATATGCATATTTGTGTGTGTGTGTATATATATATATATATATTTTTTTTTTCCTATTGTCTCACACATGGTGATTGTTTGGAGTGGATGGTTTTAGGACTGGAAGAGGGTGGTAAAAAGGAAAAATAGGTAAATAGGTTAAAAGCCATATTTTAAGGGTCTTATATGCCAAACTGGAGATTTTGACATAGTATTATAGACTGAGGCAATCACTAAAAGATTTTTTAATAGGAGTGCATGCATGGCTCAGTTGGGCAATGATCTTTGAGAAAGATTGGTTAGGAAAGAGATTGGTGGTAGTAGGTGTGTTGCTAGGAGTCTGTTACACTGTATCAGGTAAGAAATGGAGGCATGGGGGCTCTTGGGTGGCTCAGTGGGTTGAGCCTCTGCCTTCAGCTTAGGTCATGATCCCAGAGTCCTGGGATCAAGCTCCACATTGGGCTCTCTGCTCAGTGGGGAGCCTGCTTCCCCCTTTCCCTCTGCCTGCCTCTCTGCCTACTTGTGATCTCTCTTAGTGTCAAATAAATAAATAAAATCTTTAAAAAAAAGAAAGAAAGAAAGAAAGGAAGAAAGAAAGAAATAAATAAAGAAAGAAAGAAAGAAAGAAAGAAAGAAAGAAAGAAAGAAAGAAAGAAATGGAGGCATGACCCAGGACAGTGCCAGTGGATGAACCTTAAGAGGATATCCTGTCAGTATTTGAACTTCGTCTTTTTTTGTAGACTCAAACATCTGTTTCTGTGAAGCAATTTAACTAGCACTCTGAGACAAACTCAGTGGAATTCAATGCTTATATAGGACTAATTATGAGGTAGCATATGGTTGCTTCTGATTATTTTTTAAAAATCTTTACCATATATTTGATGAAGGTTCTGCAAACAGTCACTACTGTTGAGCTAACACTCATTTGCCTAAATATGAACATAGTGCATGTAGTTCTAGACACCTGGAACTTTCTCCTCCCCTTTCCATATTAGTGCCTCTCTTTTGTGCAGTGGTCAGTTCTTTTTACAGCAGTACAACATAAATATCTAATCAAACTTCTGTGATACCCCAGGGGCTAGCCCTCAAGTAAGGAAAAGGAGCCCTTTCCAAATTAAAACAAGCCATTCATATTTAGTGAGGAAGGGAAGGAAACTGTTCCAAATTAAGAACACCAGGAGCTTCATGGCTATCACATTTAAAACTAAACTTTCTAAATTCTCTTTAATTTTAGAAAAGTATTTCTTAGTTGAGAGACTAAAAGCCCCAAATGCATCTTAAACGCAGCTTGAAATTGGAATCATTTTTATGAAACAAATGTTGTAATGAATTAAATAAATCAGAAATACATGTCTTGGGTGCCTGGGTGGCTCCGTGGGTTAAAGCCTCTGCCTTTGGCCTCAGGTCATGATCCCAGGGTCCTGGAATTGAGTACAACATCGGGCTCCCTGTTTAGTGGGGAGCCTGCTTCTCCCTCTGCCTGCCGCTCCCTCTGCGTGTGCTCTCTCTCACCCTTTCTGACAATTAAATAAATAAAATCTTAAAAAAAAAAGAGTATTTGTAAGAAATCCCCTCTGATACTTGGATTGTACCACCACATTGATTCAACACCTTGAGAAATAAATAAATTAAGCATACTGAAAAGCTTCAATATTAAAAAAGTAGAATATCAGCTTTTATAAACTGAAGTAGTTCATACTTCAGTTTATAAACTGAACTCACTTCAGAACTCACTTCACACGAAGGCCAGAGTAGCTCTGTGGTGGAAGGGGTAGGCAAACCAGCAATGGACCCGGTATGGGACCACTGCCTGGTCAGGAGTGGCGGGTTTGTTTGTTTTTAAACTTTTTCATGTCCTACAAGATACGCTGCTTGTTTTCCAATATCCATGTCATCTTATTTAAGTAGCAAGAACCTAACTCTCAAACATATCTTGCCAGAGTGTTCACACGTGCGTGCGCGCTCTCTCTCTCTCTCTCACACACATACACACACACACACACACACACACACAAGTTGTTGTCAACACAGCCTCTTGATGACATATATTGTCAACTTTTATAAGCTGTTATAGGAAACAGTGCCTATGCACTATGTGAGTTTTAAACGCACACTTCTCTACAAAATTGACACAATCAGGGCCAAGTTTATCAAAATGAATTATTGGAAATACAATGACGGTTTTCCTTGTGTGAATTATAGTAGCTTTTATAAATTGCTAAAATCTGCAAACCTGTGGGAAACATTTTCAGTAAATTGATTTTTCCAGACATTGCCTCAGTCATAAATAAGTCATCCTGGTGGCTAATAAGTGTTCCTTCTTTTGATTTTGTTCCCTTGTAATTAAAAAAAACCTGAAGTCAATTAAGAGAAATCTCGAAACTACATCTGACAAAATATCACAGTAAATCACAGACCAGGGCCAAGGCACCATAATTGTTCTTCATATAATTTCCACTGTTGAGACCTTTTCAGTTGCAAATGACAGGAACAGGATTTAGAGGAAGTAAGCAAATGAAGAAATTTTAGGGCTTGTGGAACTGAATGAATCTAGGCTTGATTGGACCAGAGTAAGTGAAGGAAACCAAAATATGTCACCCCATATTTTGGCCTCTTTGACATAAAAATTATTTTGACATGAAGGCAATTAAGAAGCAGCAAGCCCCAGAAAAGCTTCCCCTTTTCTATCTCAAGACAGGAAATAAATTCTTTTTCTGGTGACACTCCAATCAACCCCAATATCCTCCAGAGGAATCTGCAAATAAAACTTACTTTTTCCCATATACAGTTGACACTGGAACAGTGCAGGGTTTAGGGCCACCAACCCCCTACCCGAAGATGAAAATCCGCATATAACTTTTGACTCCTCCCAAACTTAACTAATAGTCTATTGTTGATGGAAGGCTTATTGGTAACATAAAAAAGCCGATTAATACATATTTTTATGTCATATGTATTATATACTGTATTCTTAAAATGAAGTAGGCTAGAGAATAAAAAATGTTAATTAAAAAAAATAAGAAAAAAGAAAATCATAAGAGAAAATACATTTACAGTACTGTATTTCTTTTTTTTTTAATATTTTATTTATTTATTTGACAGACAGAGATCACAAGTAGGCAGAGAGGCAGGCAGAGAGAGAGGGGGAAGCAGGCTTCCTGTTGAACAGAAAGTCCGATGCGGGACTTGATCCCAGGACCCTGAGATCATGATCTGAGCCGAAGGCAGAGGCTTCAAACCAAGGAGCCACCCAGGCGCCCCTATACTGTACTTCTACATAAAAAATAATCCCCATGTAAGTGAACTTGTACAGTTCAATCCAGTGTTGTTCAAGCGTCGCCTCTGTTTACCTTCCCTGAGTTTGCCATCCTTGGAAGCCTACGACTCTGTGCTTTGTTCTGTCATTTCTCTGTAATGCATTGTTCTCTGTTGAAGATGCTACAGAAGCTGGAATCCAAGCCGCCATTTTTAATTACTCTCCGTTAAGTTTCTGTCATGGGATGTGCACTGTGCACATTCATAAACTCCAATCTCTTTGTTAGAGTGTCGACTGAAAACCTAAGAGGGGGAGAGGTAAAGTTTTGCCTTCCCTACACGTGAAACATGTTATCAGTACCTTTCTCCCCATTCTTCTTTCGGTCCTTAACTTTTCTGGGAATCTTTCTCACCTTTTCCCCCTCATTGGTGAGCCGCTGGCCACAGAGAGCCCTCTGCCCACCTAATTCCTGTAGCCTGGGGATCCAGAGAGAGACTCTCTCTCTCTTCTAAATTCCGCAAATCAACTTTCAGGGCTAGATCTTCAAGTGTAAGTGGTATATCACCCCTGATGATGTGGGCCAAGGTGGGGTTAGTGCTCTGAGCATCTAAAATTTTCCAGGTATTGCCCTGGCACTGGGGATGCCATGTGAACAGGAGGAATAAGACTCCTGCTCTCCTGTGGTTTACCTAACCCATCAGTCAGCCAATTTCCAATAACAGTAACAACAACGTTGTATCATAAATGTGCTTTGAAGGGAAACTAAGCAGGTTAAAGAGGCGAAGGATAATGTGGTGTGTAACAGTGGTGTCAGTGGTGAATTTTAGATAGGAAGGTCAGGAAAGGACTTTTTAAGGAGCAAACATCTAAGTAGCCACAGAGCATGGTTCCGTGTATTGTGTTGTGACCCCTGTTTACTCTAGAGGAAAATGCAGAAAGGGTACATCTGCCTCCTGGGCTCTCAGGAATATCCTTTATAAGAAATATCCTAAGGGCTACTGGGTGGCTCAGTGGGTTAAGCCTCTGCCTTCGGCTCAGGTCACGGTCCCAGGATCCTGGGATCAAGCCCCGCATCGGGCTCTCTGCTCAGCGGGGAGCCTGCGTCCCCCCGCCCCGCCTGCCTCTGCCTCCTTGTGATCTCTCTTTGTGTCAAATAAATAAATAAAATCTTTAAAAAAAAAAAATCTCCTAGACATGTAGGGTTGGGTGTGTAAAAAGACAATGCCATATGTAAGAACTATTTCCTCCCCCTGGAGATGGGGCATCTTGCCCAAGAAACTTGGCTTCTCTGGATTGAAGTATGTATGACTTCCAAGGTCCCTTTCAGCTCTAAATCCAGTGGCTTTGCATTCGTCCTATAAGTAATTCATTTTCATATTTTCTTTTAACATTCAATAATGTCAGAGTGAATGATGCAAGCAGGACAAAATTACATTGTAAGATTATCATTTACATTAGCCAATTATAGAAAGGCATAAACAATCTTACCTAAAAATGACAACAGTTCTATTTTTTAATGACTCATGTGTCAATAATTGTAACTTCTATCAAATAACTTTTAAAATGCCTAGTGACATAGAGTCATTATTTATTTTCAAGTTTCAGACACTCTGTGATTAAATTAACATCTTTTTGATCAGTAAACAGCTTCTAAGTGTAGTTGACATAAACTTGGCAGCCAGGAGAAGAAACATTTAAAGAAAAATAATCCTACATTTTCTATTTTGTGCTTGTTAGTACTAGTACTATATGATTTAATGAAATTAAATGAAATACCTAGAGAAACATTACTTCCGAGAAACTCTACCTGTTCTTCATCAATCCTGCTTGCAAAATCAAGATAATAATAATTACCTCTAAATAATTTCTGTTGTGCTAAGTAATAACAACAATAGTGACAGTGAAAACTGGCCCTCTAGGTGACTCTCAGTTTTCCAGGGGGGAACGGCTTTGGATGCTGAACTTTGGGGGCAGTCAGAGGTAAACAGAATTGGCAGAACTTCCACTCTCTCTCTTTTGATCATCTCTTTTTCCCTCTTTTATTTTTCATTTCTTCTCTCCTTCCACCCTTTTTCCTTCCTTTCTTTCTTTCTTTTTTATTAACATATAATGTATTATTAGCCCCAGGGGTACAGGCCGCTGAGCAGAGAGTCCGATGTGGGGCTCGATCCCAGGACCCTGAGATCATGACCTGAGCCGAAGGCAGAGGCTTAATCCACTGCGCCACCCAGAAACCCCCTTACTTACATCCTAAATGCTGTGCTGAATAATTAAGGTGACCAAATAAGCATTTCAACAGAGAACTTTCCATTTTAGGAGCCAGTGCTCAGAGTCCCCCAAGGCAGCAGTATACTTTTCACACTGTCCATTTCCTTACGGTGTTCTTACTCTTTTCCCTGTGAAATCATGCATGTTTTGTTTTCTCCTTCCTTAAAGAATGTTCCTTGCCAAGTGGCAATAGGTGAATATACGCACATAAAAATGTCACTTTGAATCCCAGTAGATGGCATCTTTCCAGGCTTCCAAAGAACTAACCATGTGGACATAGTTTCATATATCACAGCTACTTTTAGGACTAAATTTTATTCATTTTGGCCATTCCGTGATACTTAAATCATTCCTCGATCTAGTCCTTATTTTGCCGGCACATCTGGAAGGTTCTTCCAACTAATTTTCTCTTGTAATTAATATAAAGTAAATGAAGCTAAAGGAGAAGATGCTTTTTTACTTTTCATGATCTTTTTAACTATAAGACGTACTCACAACTTTTTTTGATAATATTTTTGTTTCAAACTTGAGGGTTCATTTTAAATACTAAGTAACAGTTCTTAAAACACCACCCTTCTTCAAGCCCCCCCCCCTTTTTTAATCAGATTAATGAAGAAGAAAGTTGGTAATACTATGGCCATTTTCTGAGTCCTTTGCTTATAATTCCCGTGTTAAAAATTATCACAATTACTAGTCTTCAGAAAACCACATATATTGATACTCTTCTGGTTCACTTGGTTTAAGCACTCCCTGAAGACAAAGTACACATTTTCATTTTTTTTTCCTTTCTTTGATTCGTTCATTGATACTCAAGAATGGTCAGAACTTCCAGTCCATGTTACAAGATATATTAGACACTCATTGAGAACATCCCTGTGGAGGGCGTTTATGCTGGAGGCTTTTCCCCTCAAACTCTCTTCTGCTTGTCTGACAATAGAGTATCCAATTCTGGTCTCTGTTTTATTCAGTTCACTAGAAGCCACACTCAGGCAGAATGACTAATTCGGAAGCCAGAAGGGTTTCTCTCTCCCAAACAGACTGAACCTCTGTCTAGGTCAGGGTAAGAGAGAGAGATGACCAGAACTGCTCCAAACACATCTCCTGGTTTTCAGGCTGAAATTTAGGTTATCTTTCTGCCTTTGGGGCTTCTGCCTGCAAATAATTTAAACAGCTAAAGAATATAAAAATATACTGGAAAGAGAACTGCACAGACAAGTGGATTTATAGAAGGCACCCTTTCTCAGCTACTCGTTTTGGTCAGAATAACTTCAGACACTGCCTGAAGTTGTATGACATTCCACTTCACTCTAATTTTTCTTTTTGATCAACAAAATCTGTTTTGAGTAACATGCACATGAGTCAGTAGTCTTAGCTTGAGAAGGGTCCTGCCAAGATTACCAACTATATGTTGTTAGGGTTATTGTGAGGATTAAAAGAGATTTAAAAATCTGTAAAGCATTTAGAGCAGTGTCTAGTATAATTTTAACCACTCAATGCTTGTTAACTCTCAATAGTCTGATTATTGTTACTGGCAATTACTCTGAGCTCACTTTATCCGGTGGCACTGCCTTGTGATTATAGGGACAAAAACTAATACAAATGCAAAAGAATCTGATATGAATGTTGATTTTAACATTGCTCCTTGGAAAATACAGCAAGTTCTATCAATAGGATTGAGAGATCAACCTGAAATCATTTTGAATTCAGTTATTACCAAACAGTTTATTTGGGTGACTCTGTCAGGCAATAAGGTAGGCTTATTCTACACATATTATTTCTACATATATGATTATTCCCCCTTTCAACAGGTGAGAAAAACCAAAGCTCGAAGAAGCTCTAAGTAAATTTCCCAAGGCCACGCAGCTAGAAAGTGGTAGAACTTATTTACTTTACTGGTTTACAGAAAGTTTCAAAGTAAGTTCTTTATTGTGATATTTTGAGCTACCAATTATCCATTACTTTCCCCTTCTCTGTGGTTGTATATGATTTGGCTGTTTTAGACTATTGATGATTTCCATTAAGTACTTCATGAAATCATGTTGATTTCTGTTTCCCAGGAGTTTAGACAGCTTACTGCTCCTCCTGTTGCCCGTGAAAATCGTTTGCTTCAGTGGGAGGTGGAAAAATGGCCCCTCAAAGGTGTCCAAGTCTAATCCCCAGAGCATTTTACCTTCCGTGGCAAAGGAGATTTCATGATTAAATTAAGGATCTTGAGATGAGATTGTAGAATCTGGGCAGACCGAACATAATGCAAATGTCCTTATGAATGAAAAAGGAAGACAGGAGAATCAGAGAAGATACTTTAAGGGCCTGTTTAGCCAGAGCGGCTCCATCTTGGTTGAACAGCCATTTTGTTGTTTATTCAGTAAAACTTAAACTGATCCTGCCCTCTCCCCCAACCCCCACCAGGGGACTTACTTAAAAGCAAATCCGGGAAACTAGTAAAAGATGGTCGACCAGTCCCAGATAACAGAGCCCAAATACAAGGGTGGGTCAGGCCAGGTGAAGACATCCAATCACCCTAAAGAATGTGGGCCCCGCCTTTTGGGTGCCAATGCTGACCAAGGTGATAGGCTAGTTCAAATATCTACTATAGGGTAAATTGTAATACAATTGGCCACTCATGTGTGACCTAGCATGACTATGCAACTTTCTCTGTGTGTTGCAATTTCATTGGCCACCTGTGTGTGGCCAGGCTCAACCACATGGCCTTTGTCCTGTAAAAGTTAGTCTGTAAGACTGGGAGGGGTCGCTCTCTCTCTAAGAGGCGTCCCCGACCGGTCAGTTTGATTCCCATGTTGGCTCGAAATAAAGCTTTGCTTGACCTTCGCTTTGTATCAGTCTTGCTCCTTTGATCATGGACCCTAACAATACGAGGACAGAAGTGGAGGTCAGAGTGTTGTACCTGGTACCTTTGATGGTGGAAGAGCTATAAACCAGGTAATGCAGGCCACTCTAGAAGATGGGAAAGGCAAGCAAACCAGTTCTGTCCTAGAGCCTCTGGAAGAAACACAATCCTGCTGACATTTTAGAAAGGATTTTATTTATTTGAGAGAAGCAGTGAGGGCACGAGAGGAGGTGGAGGGTGTGGGAAGCAGAGGGAGAGGGAGGAAGAGACTCCCCACTGAGCAGGGGTCCAGCTGTGGGGCCGGATCCCAGGGCGCTGGGAACATGACCTGGGCCAAAGGAAGGCAGACACTTAACCCGACTAAACCACCCAAGTGCCCCGATTCTGCTGACGTCTCACAGTTTAGCTCTGTGAGACCCATTTCGGACTTCGGCTCTCCAGATCCATAAGGTAAGTTTGTGTTGTCTTAATCCACCGACTTTGTGTTGTCTGGGTATAGCAGCACTAGGGAACTTAAACACCCTTTTTTAAGCATTTACAAAGTGTCTCACCTTTTGCTTTAATGCTCCCACAAGCTAGAACAACTGGTTTTTTTTAATCATCTGTATCAGAGTTCTGAGTAATTTGTTTTCAAGGAACACCTGTTATCGGCTTGTTTGCGATCAGAAGAGAGGTTTGGGAGGCTTGAATCAGTATGTGAGTACAGGACAGGAACGGATGGGAGATGGGAGCGTGACCCATATGGATTGTGGGGGATCTTGAAGAGAGGAAATGGCTTTAATAAAAAGACTCCTCTGGCAAATCTGAAAAGGCTCAAGGAGGGCTTTGTCTCACCCTGCTGGAAATCGCTGACCTGATAAAAGGACCAGTGACATTGGAGCAGATCATTGCTAACTGGAATTCTAAGAGCTTTACTCACATTGACTTGTTCATTCCTCACAACAGCCCTGTGAGGTAGATACTCTTGATAATATATCCATTTATGACTAAGGAAACTGACGGGAAAGGACACAGATTTTGCATTAACTTTTACATAGCCACATTTTGTTTACAATACAATTGTTAACCCTGAACTTGGCCCAAATGTAAAATTCAGAAACATTTGTGATCACCTTATCATTTCACATTCAAATTTTTAAAAGCCTTTAACTTTTCTTCCCCTGCCACTTTGTCTTTAGCTATTGTTACTAGGTTGCCATTCAGAATGTGACTATTAAAATAGGTTAAAAGCAAGTGTTTTAAACACCTTGTCCATCAAGGTATTAAGCAAGAAGCTAGCTTTGCACAAAATGTCCACTGGGTGGCAGCTTTTCACAAAAAGTACCCGGCATTAGCTCTAGCATTTTCAAAAACTTTTAAACACCAAAAGAATCGTTTGTTTTGGGTTGTTGAGTAGTTAATCTTTGTTTGTTTGTTTGTTTGTTTAAAGTGGGAGCTTTACTGTTTTTAATATCCTTTCAAAATCAAAACAGAGCCTTAGCAGCTTAACACATTTGTGTTATAATATAAATCCCTTAAACAAGAACTTTGAAATGCATTTTGCAAATAAACTAATCACACTATACACAGATGACACTTGAGCACATAAGTAAACTTGTAAAACAGTTTTGAATCCTTAAAAGCAAGCTATAACAACAACAACAAACCCTGTGTAACTTTAAACTGAAGACATTCTGATTTTTTAGGAAAGACCAACAAACTATTTTACACTATGAGTTTATTTACATTTAATTGCATGACTCTTTTTTCCTGTGTGCTTACAGTTTTCACATTGATGGTGAATTTCCCACCATTACGTATTTTCAGGGTTACAATTTGATGCCAGATCAAAGTTATTAACTTGCTTAGTGCTGTAATTCAGAAAAAAAAGGGGGGGTATTTTGAAAACTACTCAGCGAACATTTAAATATTGTTACTGTAAAAATGTGGTTGGCCCATGTGTCAGTTAGCCACACACTCAGTTGCCTGCTCCCTGCGCAGACTGTAAGTTAGA
Source organism: Mustela erminea (assembly GCF_009829155.1). NCBI lineage: Eukaryota > Metazoa > Chordata > Mammalia > Carnivora > Mustelidae > Mustela > Mustela erminea. Next base: position 55,116,389 of record NC_045630.1, on the reverse strand, counting down.
ACATGGCCATCAGGGGGCGCTGTATAGTGATGCTTTTAGACTACAGGCTCCAGCATCGGGGACTTGGTCATGGCAAAGACCCGGGGCAACCACCTGCTGAATCCAGACAGGCCCATCAGGTGACCTACCTCAAACAATCCATAGGCCCTAACTTATTAACTGGCTACTTACAAACCAGGCACACTTATCAAAAAAAGATAAATTCCATACTTCACCATATCTCCTTACCTTCCCCCTTTAAGGGGGAGCCCTCCTTCTGAGCCCTGCTTCCCGCTGCTCCCGTCTGTCTCAGTAAACTTCTGTCCTTTGTTTTATCTCGGGGGAACTCCTTTCACTCTCCTTGCCTCCAGTTTCCACCCTACCATTGACCCACATTTGGGGGCCCCCATCGGATTGGGAGAGACACCACGTTTAGACACCACACACTGAACCTGATACGGAGAAGTCCCCAGGGCCTTTCCACATTCAACCAGATGCAGCTTATTCACATACAACTCTCCCTCCTTCTCCTTTTCTCCTGCTGTATTCAGTTTTTCTCTGGGTGGTACATCAGGTTGTTAGCACAGTAGTCTAGGTGTTTCCAAGACATCCTGGACTCTTAAAAATGCCCCATCTTTCTGTCTTTCGTTGAGGCTATGAGCTCTGCTCACTAGCTTTTAAGATGTAAATATGCCAATTTGTGAATTTTAAAATGTACTTTAAAATGATCAGCTCAGTCGTTTGCCATAATCATAAAAAGGAAAACATTCTGCCACTATTCCCCAAATTTAAATGTCAGTGACTGGCTTCACATTTACTAGCTCTTGTTTTATGAACTTTAGGAATTTATGAACTTTAGGAATTATGCTTATGAGGTAAAGCTATTCAAGTATAGTAAACTTTGACCCGATTACAGCACACACAACCCCAAATAAGTAAGATGAAGTCCATCAGACTGTTTCCTACACTAGTTAGCTTTTTCACAGCTGAAAGATGAACTCTCTAGTGGCAACTGATTAACCGGTTTTGGTGACAGTTTTTCAAATATGAAAGTTAAACTTAAATGTACTTTATCTTATCTTACACCTGCACTAAATTTAAACAATGTTCTAAGTTGTCATCATTTCCTTATTAGAAAAAAAAAAATCAAAGGAAATGAAAACAAGTATTAATTACTGAAGGGTAGTGGAGACAAAACATTAATCAGTTAATCAGACCGATGCTGAGTACCTTCAGTGCTGAAAATTACTTAGTAGATACTCAACTAATGCACTCATGCTGACTGGGCAATAATGTTTGTTTTTGTTCACTAGCCTGCATTAGTTGTGCTTTTTTTTTTTTTTTTTTTTTAAGAAATGGCACTGTAAGGGAAATATCAGCAAGTATCAGTAACTGACTCTGGTTTGGTTTGCTTTTAGCCAACTATGCTGTCTCATTGCCTAGAATTCTGGAAAATAGAGATTAGCATTAACCTTTAACATAATTGTCCATTTAGTAGAGTGCCAGATGAGTTTGAGTGTAGTTGAGTTTCTGCTGTGATCATCTAAGGGCTTTTTGGTTTTGTTTTTTGGGTTTTTAAAATTACATGGCCCGCTGGCTGCCATCAAATAGCTCACAATTTTTGGCAAAACAAGATATACACAAATTGAACATTTGGCTAATGAAAGAGAACACAATACAAACCAAGTGTCAAAATGCATAATGTAGTAGCACTCACAGTAGGAAACAATGCAAGGCAAAGCAAATATCCGGGTAGATAGCTTTTGCTCTACAATCTATCTGCCTCTACTTTTCTTTAAATAAACACTTACAATGCATCATTATTTTTCCTTTGAATTCTAAATGAACACATGTTGTAAATGCAATTATTAATACCTAGGTCTTTTCTACTTATAATTAATTACAGGATAATTAACATGTTTCTTTTATTTATACCTCCTTGGAGAAGTTACCATATCATATCATATAATATACAGACAATGTATTTCAGAGAAATGCTCATCAAACTTACTGACATTTAGACTTAATCATCCCCTGTAGGCTGATTATAGTAATAATAAAAATCAGCACTGAAGACCATATTTTATTTTAATAATCATTCTTTTTTTTTCTTACATTATGTAACTATCCACCCCAGTTTTAGTCATTGTTTTGAGCTGTTCTCCACCATTTTGTGGACTTGCTGTGGGCCGAGGATCAGAGAGATCTGGCAGGAGACCGGCTCTTTTATCTCTTCTGGGAGTGCTCTCTCTTGCTCTCCAGAGATGGCAATAACATTATACAGAAATGATTGTCAGAGGCAGGATATTTCTTTCCTCATGATTTTTTAAAATTAACTTTCATATTTTAGAGAATGAGAGAGCAAGAGGAAGGAAGAGCAGAGGGCGATAGACAAGCAGACCCCCTACTGAGCATGGAGCCCCACTCAGGGTTCAATCTCATGATCCTGAGATCATGACCTCAGCTGAAATCAAGAGTTGTACCCTTAAGGGGCTGAGCCATCCAGATGCCCCTCTTTCCTCGTGATGTAATGGAAAATATCAGTAAATACTTCGTAACTTCACAGCTTCACAGGTTTGTTACTCTACAACAAATAGTAAAACCAGTATGTGGTCTGTTGACACACTCTGAAATTCAGATACAGAATCAAAAGCATTAAATCAGATGCCCACACCCTTATTTAATCTCAATAATAATGAATGAGACATTCTAAGTTTGAATTATTTTACCTTCTGTCTAGAATTGCCATGCCATGTTATTGTTGCTCCAAACCCACAACAGTTTATCTCCAAAATGTGTATAAATGTCACATAACACTAGAAAATAATTTATTATTCCTTTTTTCATAAGAGCTCACATTGAGGTCAAACACTACAGAGGCAAGGAAGCAAAATCAGTTATTCAAAGCACAAACCAGTGGGTCACACCTTTTATTTACATAGTCTTTGCTTACCTCATTCCCCTCACTCATGCGTCTAGCTTTCCAGATGCTACAAAGATGTAATAACTTCAGATATTTCTAAGGACCTATTTAGCCAGAGGCTTCCATCAAGGTTAAACGATAACCTTGTTGTTTAAGCCTTAAACTGTCCCTGCTCCCCTTCCCGCAGGGGACTTACTTAAAAATAAGTCCCCGAAACCAGCCCTAGGTAACAAAGCCCAGATAAAAGGGTCAGGCCAGGTGGAGACATCCGATGGGGGGGGGGGGCTTGCATACTGTCTCCCTAGCTACCAAGGAGTATGGGCCCCGCCCTTTGGGAGCCTTTCAGGCACCAATTCTAACCAAGGTGATAGGCTAGGTCAAATGTCTACTATAGGGTAAATTGTAATTCAGTTGTTCACCTAGCATCACTGTGAAGCTTTCTCTGTGTGTTACAATTTCATTGGCCACCTGTGCGTGGCCAGGCCCAACTGCATGGCCTTTGCCCTTAAAAGCTAGTCTGTGAAACAGAGAAAGGTTGCCCTCTCTTGTAAGAGGTGCAGCCCCGAACATTCGGTTTGATTTTGATGCTTGGCACGAAATAAAGCTTTGCTTGACCTTCACTTTATTATCAGTCTCGCTCCTTTAATCATGGACCCATTATTGGGGGACCTATCAATTATACTGGGAAAAAAATGCTGGGGAAAGACCAACTGTGGTCAATTCTGCCTCTATCACTTACTTGGCTATGTGGTTGAATTTCTTAACTTCTTTCCTAGTCTGTAAATGGGGATCAATACAACTTACCTTAAGGGGACATCCGAGTGGCTCAGTTGGTTGGCTGACTGCCTTCAGCTCAGGTCGTAGTCTCAGAGTCCTGGGATTGGGTCCCTCATTGGGCTCCTGGCTCCATGGGAAGTCTGCTTCTCCCTCTGACCTCCCCTCTCGTGTTCTCTCACTCAAATTAATAAAATAAGATTTAAAAAAAAATTAAAGTGTTGTGAAAATTAAATAAGAGATTAGATACTAAGTTCTTATTCTATTGCATATACTCAACATGGTAGTTCTCTCTTTATTTCTTTCATAGGCAACTCCAGAGACTCATGAAGAATAGTGTGGTACACATAGAATTACAGAATAAGCAGAAAAATCTTAGAATTGAAATAAATCTTTAATATGATCTAATCTACTTCCATCTCAGTCTTTTCATAACATTATTGAAAGGCTTGTAGGACGGGCTGAGTCTGCACAATGAGACATTAAGGAGACCCCGGATGGCGTATTGACAGTATTTTCATCTGGAAGACTCAGAATGGCTTCAACAAACAAAAAAAAGCACAACAAAACACAGGATACCCCATTATGAACAGTCCATTGTTCAGGCAGTGGGACTGCTCGAAGGGCTCCTGATTTTCCCATCTCTCTGCTTGACCATCCTCTGCGTGGGTCTTATTCTCCGGCTCATGATCTCAAGATGTTTCTGCTGGGCTCGGCATCACACACAGGACTACAGCCAAAAGGAGAAAGAGATCTTTTCTCAATGTCTATGTGATGTGGGGAACAAAGGCAAAAGGAAATGTAGGTAAAATTAAATTTCCTCATAACCTGCAGCCCACTGACAAATACTTGAGCAGGCAGAGTGTAACACTCACTCCTTTAGGAAACTTCTACTGTCTTAATACTTAATACTTCGCCAGAGGGAAAAACAACCTCAGCTTGGCAATAGCAAAGGCTTGGGAACCCTGTGAGCCTTCCTTAGCATATGAAAGTCCTTTTGGAAACTTTCTTTTGTCTTTACTCCCCCGACTCCAAAGTATTTAAGCAAATGCTCCTCAAGTCCCTAGGGCAGCCCTTTCTGCCCATGGGTCTTGTCCCTAGGCTTTAATAAAACCACCTTTTTGCCCCAAATGATGAGGGACCAGAAGGCTGGCTGGGGACAGAGCAAAAGCTGACGCCCTGCCACCTTCCCCCACCCCCACTCCTGGGTGGGACCTATGTAACATTCTTCATGAGTCTTCCAACTATCTTAATGTTAACAGCTTGCTAAAAGGGGAAAAAAACGACCTTGACAATGGCAAGACCTTTGGTATCTGGTATCTTGTAGGTATCTTGTAGGTCCTCTTTAGCATATGAAAGTTCTACTGAAACCTCCCTTTTCCTCACCTCCCCCAACCCCATCCTACAAAACCTAACACCCCTCACAACCCCAGGGCAGTAGCTGTCTTTGCCCATGGGTCCTGTCCCTGTGCTTTAATAAACCACCATTTTGCACCAAAGATGTCTCAAGAATTCTTTCCTGGTCATTGGCTCTGGACCTCACCCCACCGAACCTCACTTATGCTCTAAAACTTCATCACAAACACATCTCAAGGATTCTTTCTTGCTTGTGGGCTCCGAGCCCTACCACTCCAAAGCACGTCATATTTACTTACACATTTACAAACACGGAATCCATTCTCGGAAATCTGCCCTGCACATTCCCTCTCATTGGTCGATATGTTCATTTCCCAACCAAATCCTGGTAAAAAGATCCAACTGATGAAAGAAAACATTAGGGTTTGAAGCCAATGGCCAAGAAAGAATTCCTGAGACACCTTTGGTGCAAAAACGTAGTTTTATTAAGGCTCAGGGACTGGACCTGTGGGCAGAAAGTGCTGACTTGGGCTCGAGAGGAGTGGCCCATTGTATACTTGTGCAGTGGGATGGGGGTTAGGGATAGCATAAGCCTCCCAGGTATTTTGGAAACAAGGTTTCCAGGATCCTGAGGGGGTAGCTATTGTTAGGAAAAGGTCATTTATTACTGTTTAGTAAAAACTCAGTCATGAAAGTCTTCAGATGTATGATCAGTGGGTTATATGCTTGGAAGATGATTGCCAACATGCATTTGGGTTGAGATAAAGGAAGTTTCCAAAAGATTTTTTTATATGTTAAGGGGCACCTGGGTGGCTCAATCCTTAAGCGTCTGCCTTCGGCTTAGGTCATGATCCCAGGGTCCTGGGATCAAGCCCCACACCGGGTGCCCTGCTGGGCGGCGAGTCAGCTTCTCCTTCTCTCACACCCCCTGCTTGTATTCCCTCTCTCGCTGTGTCTCTCGCTGCCAAATAAATAAATAAAACCTTTAAAAGAAAAAAGAATTTTTATATGTTAAAGTAGACAACAGAATCCTGGGGGTTGGGCTAAGATTGCCTTTTGCTCTTAGCAGAGTGTTAACATTGAGGAAGCTGAGTTCCTGGAGGAATGTTACTCTGCCTGTTTCAAAGACTTGTCAATGGGCTGTAGGTAGTAAGAAAATAATTTTTCTTCTGCCTTTGTTACCTACAATATCACAGCAAGATTATTGTGACTACTTAGAATAATGTTTAGAGAGAAAGATTGTTGATGAGTCAAACTTGTTATTATTTTGCTTCTTTTCAAAGCATCTCCTGTTCAATAGAAGATTTGTTAGTCCTGCTACCCTACCAGTTTGTCCTTTGTCCCAGTTAAGAAAAATAAAAGGTCCTTTAGAAATGCAGAATCAAAATGGAATGATTGTTACAGAGCTTCTGTAATAAATATGTATACAAATATTATTGTGCAAATGAATCCAGAGGTGCTAATGAAAGAAGGTTCATGTTGGTGCTGAATATGTGATTCTCCACCACCCCCATTTTTTTTTTTTTTTTTTTTTTTTAAGCCTCATCCTTGAGCTCTTTCAACTTGAATCTGGATCAAAATAAAGATGGCTGGTATACGAAATTTTAGTCTTATAATCCCATTGAACCTTAAAACATTGTCTTCAAAACTATCCACACTCATCTTTGGATATCATAATCACTTTAATGCTTAGGAGGAAGGGCAGTGGGTAAGACTTTAGGTATTAAAGAGGCAGTAGTCTCTTTCAGGTAGACAGTGACAGGCACGGGTATGTGCTTGCTGCTCTTTGAGACCTTGCTCTGGTAGAGCCAAATCATGTTCTATTTCCTGCCAACGACATCTCTTAATGGAAAAAGGAGAGGCAAAGCTTACCCTTTAATGAGAGAATTACTGCACTCTTGATGTGAGTCTCTGCTCCAGGCTGAGAAACAGAGAGAGTCTCTTCAATCCCCTAAAGGAAGGAAGAGGGGGATTCTGCTATTTGTTATTTTTAAACAGAAAAAAAGAAAAAAGAAAAAACAGGAAGGAAAAGGAGAATTATCTGAAGGAGAATTGAGTAGGAAGAATTTTTTCTTTAAACTTATTTAAAAATAGTAGTGGTGCTGCTGGTTATTATAATATGATCATGAACTGAAGGATTCCATTCATGATTGCATAAATTATGGGAAGAAGGACCTCGTTAAAATATTTTGCCTATTATTCATATATTGTTTGCAAATGACATTGTCCAGGTTATCTTTATTTTTTTTAAGTTATTATTTTTATTTTGTAAGATTTTATTTATTTGAGAAAGAGAGAGAGCAGGAGCAGGGGGAAAGGCAGAGGGAGAGGGAGAAGCAGACTGCCCACTGAGCAGGGAGCCCACGTGGGGCTGGACCCCAGGACCCCAAAATATCATGACCTGAGCCAAAGTTAAAGACTTAACAGATGGAGGTACCCAGGTGCCTCCAGATTCCCTTTAAAGAAAAAGCTACCAAAAAATCATTTTATTCCTTCCATCACAATGGCTAATTAAAGACAGATTTGCATGTTTTGCATGCTTCTTCAGCTGAACGTGTGGTGACTGGGTTTCAACCCGTAATTTTCCTACTTTACAACAATATGAAATGACCCGGATTTCCGGTTGAGTCAACTGCTTGGGTTTCCGCTCCAATTTTTCCTAGCCAAGCTTTTGATTGAAGTGAAGGAAAGAGAGAAGGAAGAAACAAAGACACTGAGCAATGCTTAGTAAGCATATCTGTTGGGAGTAGCATTTCATTTAACAAATGTTTCCCTGACAATATACAGTTTACACAGAAAGTATGACTATTGGTACCTTTACTAAATACATATATATAATATATATATATTATATATATGGGTGTGTGTATATATATAAAAATATATATAGTGTATATATGTAAAATGTATAATTTATATATTTTATATATATTATATATTCATATATAATATATATTTTATATATATATAAAATATATATATATATTTAAGATTTACTTATTTTATTTGAGACAGAGAGAGAGCAAAAGTGGGAGGGGCAGAGGGAGAGGGAGAAGGAGTTTCAAGCAGACCCTGAACAGAATGTGGAGCCCAACTCGGAGCTGGATCTCACAAACCTGAGACCAGGACCCAGTTGGGCGCTTAACCAACTGTGCCACCCAGGTGCCCCATTACATGCCAGTATTTAAATAAAAAAATACACCAGTATTACCTAAGCCACAATAGCCAGAAATAGTGTTAAGTGCTTAGCTTGGTGCTAGGTGTAGAGAGCTGTGAAAGGCGCGGTCACCCATCCCACAGTACAACAACTTTGCCTATCACTGTTTTGCAGATGTGGGCGGGATGCCAACTGCTGGGTGAGAGACAAGGGGCTTCGTTACTCACGGCAGAAAGGCAGCATGAGCCTAGTATTCACGAGGGTTTCCCTCGTCCTCCAGTTCCATGGAAGGAGTGATATTAGAAGGAGCCGAGTGGTTGCTGTGCACACAGTTTGTATCACAGTGAAGAACACCAAGCTTAGGAAACTCCCAGTGTTTTAAGAGGGCTGCTAACAAGCTTGTCCATCCTTTGACCCAAAGGGAGGCATATTTTTATTATGCTCATGAGGAGACAAATCTTTCTTCCCTTCCAAAAGGAAGTACTAATGCTTAATCTTCAAGGCTGTTTGCTCTAAGAATATAAGAATATTCTTCTTCTTCTTCTTCTTCTTTTTTTTTTTTCCTCTGAGAATATTCTTGAGGAAAATAGTTTGGAATAAAAACTGTCGGGGGCTCTTGGGTGGCTCAGTGGGTTAAAGCCTCTGCCTTCAGCTCAGATCATGATCTCAGGGTCCTGGGATCGAGCCCGGCATCGGGCTCTCTGCTCAGCAGGGAACCTGCTTCCTCCTCTCTCTCTGCCTGACTCTCTGCCTACTTGTGATCTCTCTCTCTGTCAAATAAATAAATAAAATCTTTTAAAAAAGAAAGAAAATGCTTATTTCAGCCTATGAAAATCTTAAAAAAAAAAAAACTGTCACCTATCACAGCTGTGTAAAAATTTGAGACCCATGGAGAACTGTCTCCTAACACTATCACAGCCATGTATACAGCTATGTGGGATGGTGTGTTTGTGTGTGTGTGTTGTGTGTGCATGGCATCCATATGTATATCATTCTTCCAACAATTCTATAAAGACAGCTCAAAATTCTCATGTTAGTTGCAAAGAAAAACAATACCAGCCAATTATCTTGCATAATATCCCAGAGATTCTAAGGGACAAATTCAGAAACTCAACCTTTATTCTACGCAACACCCCATAATTTCAGTGATCAATCAACACACGAGTTGCCATGAAAAATCGGGAGAAATGTATATACTCTGGGACACTGAGTTTTAGAAAGAAGGTCCTTTGAATTTTTATGTTACATACACTAAAATTAAAGAAATATCTGTGTTGCTTCTCTCCTCATAATTAAACTTGTTACAAATTATATCATGTGCAATCCCATTCAAACAAGTATGTAAAATGATGGTCAATGAAGCAGTATGATTTCTCCCCCCCCTTCAATCAAACCAATTGCTCCGTGTAATTATAATCTTGGAAGATACAGTTAAAAAGATGTTGAATTAAATTGAGCTCTGAAAATTGCTCACCTCATGATTCCTTCTGATTACATCTTGGCATAATTCCACCAAGTTTCAATATGTAATTTAGGGATAATGTATAATTGGTATTGTAGCCATCACGGCTTCTCCACATTTAAATGGGAGGCCAATTTTATTAGTAATAACTATAATAACTCTGCTAAATAGGTTGTCTGACTTATTTGCTCATTAGGAAATTATTTTTCAGCAGGAACATATTACCTTTATATATTTAATTTCAAGTTTTTAATAAGAAATTTTTTAGCAATGCAAGTGTTTACAAGGAGATCATCTTTACAGATATTATAGTCAGGTCATAATCAGACAATTATTCCCCTTGGTACTAAACTCAAAAGCTTATTTTCCATTAAGTTTTATATTTAGGAAAACTTTATATCTACATGAGACATTATGCATCATCTACTAACCTAAATATTAGCTACTCTCAATGTAGGCTCTCTAAGTGAAGCAGATTTGGAGAAAATCTGGTTCAGGTACGTTTTCATAGGAACTATATCGCATATTCAGTAAATAAAGCTGCTGGCAGGTCCTGCTTATAAATAAAGTTGTTTTTCTCATCATCTTCGACATATGTTTGATCACAGACTCTACGTTGTAAGCCTTCCCATACTTGGGGAAGTCCTTTAATGATCTTATCCCACTAGAATGGCAGCTATTAAAGTTATTCACTATTTCAGCCACCAAAAAGTGACTCTGGAAGTTACACAGCATAGAGTGACGTGTTTTTTTTTCCCACTGAAAGTTACCTCCCTCTTAGGATTTCATAATACTTAGTGAAGAAGTGTACACAAATCACCAACCACTGTCTAGCAGGTAGTACAATATATGCAAGTACTTTCATTTCTTTAGAAATTAGCACTGAATTGCATTACATTTGCTTGGTTTGTTCAGCAATATTTTTGAGCCACATGGCAGACATTCCTCTAATGGCTACAGATACATCAGCAAACAAGAAACAAAAAAAATTCCTGCTTTCAGACAGCTTATATTTGCAATTATAAGCAAATTCTCATACTTGTGGTAAAAGCAAAGAGAAAATTACAGAAAATTGGAAAAGCAGGTTAACAATAGCTTGTGAAAAAGGCTTAAATGTAATTGTACCAAAAACAAGCAAGACTTGATGTTTCTTAAAAGAAGCTTGGTTGTTTCTTGAGAGAGATGGGGAGGGCTTGCCAGAATGTCTAAGAACGCTGCTTACAGCTCTGAGCTTCTGGTTTTAGGATGGAACTTTTTCTATTTCTAAGTGACCAGCTGTTTCATTTCCACCCAATCTTGCGGATACAATTTAATTTGATCTTTAAATCTCTTCTCAGAAGATAGACTACACAAGACTAATTCCATTTTGTAGGTTTGAAAACCCAGGCTCAGAGAGGAGTCACATGAATTGAGATGGTTGGAAAAGAAAGCGATAATAGTGCCCTTCACAGACAGGTAGAGCCCAGGGTGCCTGATTTCCAGCATGCATAACGTCTACACGCTCTTCACAGAGATCATCTTTATCTGAAAATGGATTATTATATTTAAAGTGAGATCTTGACGGAGTTCGTGGGTGGCTCAGTCGGTTAAGCATCCCACCCTTGATTTTAGCTCAGGTCATGATCTCAGGGTTTTGAGACGGAGCCCACTGTGGCGCTCTGTACTCAGGAGGGAGTCTGTCCTTCCACGCCTCCTGCCCTGCTCATGTGCAGGTGTGAGAGTGTGTTTTCTCTCTCTTTCTCTCAAAAATATAAATACATTAAACAAATAAAGTGAGATTTTGAGCATGAGAAACAGGTTGAGGTTGTATAGCTTTTGGTCCTATGTTACTAATTATTCTAAATATAATTTGCAACTTTACCTATTTTGAATGTGCTCTAACAACTTGTTCGTTATTTCCTGTGCTGTAAAGGAGTGCTACTAGACCCATGGCAAATCATCAACAAATATGGGTGGCTCCGGATTTGGAATGGCATTCAAACAGTATAGCAAAGGATTGCTCAGCTAGAGTGATAGGAAAATACGGCTTGGTGACTTCCCTGCTGTGGGAAATGTGGCCCCATGTGGCATAGTGGTTAAAGCACCTGTTGAAGAACTCAGGACTGGGACCAAATCCTGGCTTGACTAATGGACATTGTTTAAGATCTCTAAGCCTTATTCTTCTCAATATGTAGTAGAGAAACGAGAATGTCGACTTTATGTTGTCATTTTGAGATGCACACACTTGACGCATAGTGATTACTCACTCAAATGTTAACTATTATTATTTCCCTTTGAAGTTAATTGGTCAATTCAAATAACGTTCAACAAAATTATCAATCAATTAGATATCTTGTTAGACACCACAAGTTACTTTTTTCAGAAGTTTACCTTGAAGATGTTTAGAGCTTATGAAAATCTCAAATACTGATAATCTTAAGAAACTAAAAGAAATTTGCTTGGGAGAGATAAAGAAATGCCACACATTTTGAATATGGCTTCTTCTACTTGTCTCATGTTTATGAGTTTGATACTTATATATACATATGGAATATGTTCTTGTGGTTTATGTTTTTCATATGCACCCTTAAGAATTCATACCATCAATTAGATGACAGTGATACATGGCATTCCTTTATAGATTCACCTTAACATGATAGTCCTCATTTAATGAACCTCTAGGGAGTTAGGAGTAGGAAGAAAACAGAGAGAGAATCTGTAGAATGTAACGCGATGGGTGTGGAGCGGATGGTTTTCTAGTGGTACCATAGTGTAATTGCTTATCGAAAACATGGTACTTCCTCAAGACAACTTTTTTTTTTTTTAACTTAACTATATGGAAAACAATTTAGCAGAATTTTTTTTAACTTAACTATATGGAAAGCAATGTAACTTAACTATATGGAAAGCAGAACAGGATGATCTCAGGGTACAGGCTGCCTGGGTTCATAGCCTGATTCTATCACTTATTAATGGTGTGCTTGAGATTATAAGGCTTAACTTCTCTATATTTCACTCATTGTCTATAAAATGAGATAATAATAATCCTCACTTTATAAGGTTTCTAACAACTAAATAAGACAATAAATATGAAGGATTTAGTGTGTAACATAACCTGGGTTCATAGCATATATATTAACTGTTATTACCTCTATGTTAGAAAAAAGTGCCTGAAATGATATAACACTTAAAAATTTTAACACTTTTTTATCACCCCCTCATTTAACCTTCACAGATCCCAAGGTAAGAAGTTCAAGTGTGATTCTCCTCCCTCACACATTAGGAAATTGAGATCCAAAGCAGTCCAGTGATGTGTCTTAGTCACATGGTCATTAAATGATGGGGTTGATTCTATAATGAGATGTCCACATGAATGCAATCATAGGCTCTCTCCTTATCGTCCTTTTTACCAGGTTGTGTCTTCACCGTTGTGGCAAGGGATGATTCTCTCACAGGGTAGATATTTGACAAAGGTAACAGATGAAAACAGAAAAGCTATGAAGACTTCAGGGAATGATCTACTTGATAAAATCTTGGGAGGCACAACAAAGCCACTACCACATGGCTGATGCATCAGTCCAAGCTGAAAATAGATAATGAATCTAATAGCCAAAACTATAAAATATTTTTACATGCAATTAAAAAAAAAAGAAACAATAAAGAATACTGTGTATTATCTAAAGGTTAGTTTCCCCATATACAGAAACATCAAATTCCCTATTTTGTTCTTATCTTGGCACGTTTAAATGGAAGGAGTCAGCCTTTGTTCCAATATTTAAGTTACCCATCACTCAGTATAAATTGCCCGTCTTCAACAATTATGGAAGGTATTAGGCACAGCAAGACAGGAAGAAAATTAAGTCAGTTCTGCAAAAGGAAATATTGCCTTTCACTAGCTTTTACTAATGTCACTTTGAAAAATCTTGAATATCTGTTTTCCTGTTCAATTATTAAACACAATATGCTCGTGAGACTTAGTCCATTAGTTTTGAATTTTGTTTCATGCTGTTTTGTATAGCAAGATGCTACTGTAATTATCCTGGGCAATAACTTAGCCCATCCATATTTTTCTTCTGATTTGTGACATTCTCCAGTGATTTATAAATATTCAAATATAATTAACGGAATATTTTTTGTATGTTTTAAAATAATTGAAAATGGTAAAGCAATATCAAGGAAATCTGTAATTTAAGCATAAAAGCTTGGTGTTCCAATTAAAATTTCTACATAGATCTAAAACTACAGGCATGTGAACCTTTGGAAAAAGAGATGCAGTTTATAAACAAAGGATGAAATACTCGGCACTTGCATAATGCCATTTTGGAAATATACACTAAGATGGGCATAATGAAGTTGACTGACATTTTGGTCCAATTAAATTTTACTTAGTGGTAATACTGATTATTATTATGTAAGAAATTTACCAAAATATCTGTTTTTGAGTATGACGATTATAAGAAAACGTATAAAAGTCACAGCCCGTTTTTTAATCTCTAAAATAAAATCAGCATCTTCTAGAGAAGATGCTCACTGCCTTCATTACGCACTACCTTTCTGCCATCAGGTATCAGCTACTAGAGTGTCAGACATACCATCTTAGGATGATAAATGCAATATTAAAGAGAATCATTTCTTTTTTTTTTCTTTTTTCATTTATTTATTATTTGAGAAAGAGAGAGAAAGAGCAAGTGCAAGTGGGGGAGGGGCAGAGGGCTAGGAAGAGGGAAAGATCCCAAGCAGACTTAGCAGGGAGCCTGTCGCGGGGCTCAACTTCATGACCCTGAGATCATGACCTGAGCAGAAAGTAAGAGTCAGACACTTAACCAACTGAGCCACACAGTGCCCGAAAGAGAATTGTTTCTAACTGTATTTAGATTATAAATTCTTTAAGGTCTTGATGGAAACTATGAGTTCTTTTTCTAGAAAAATGCACATATGCTCTACGGGTTCTAGGTTTACAGTAAAGTATGGAATCCATGGAAGGGAAAAGATTCACCTTTTTTTTTTTTTTTTAAAGATTTATTTATTTATTTTATAGAGAAAGAGAGAGTACAGGGGAGGAGCAGAGGGAGAGAGAGTCTTAAACAGATTCCATGCTCAGTATGGAGCCGGACTTGGGGCTCTACCTTTTGACCCTGAGATCAGACCCTGAGATCAGGACTGAGCCAAACCAAGAGTCAGTTGCTTAACCCACTGAGCCACCCAGACGTCCTTCCGATGTACTTTTTTAAAAATTAAGTAATATGTTAGAACAGAAAACACATCCTCTGAGATAACAGAAAAGACTTCCCAGAATGGACTATTTAGTAAGGCAAGACGAGGGTTAAAGAAAGTAATAAAGGATCGGAAAACACTCTGTGACTGGCCCCAGCTGTGTTCTGCCCCTAAGCCTCAGATAGACAAGGGACGGGGGATGTTGTGGGAACGAGACAAGAGCTATAGATTTTGGTGCCTCCCCTTTTACACACGTATCTGGGGAAAGTCTTCAGCTTCAGGGAAGGTCCCAATAAAACAACAGGAAACAATTAAACACATAATTCAGGAAATAGAGGAAAACCTAAATAAAGATTAGGTTCCACAGTCTGTCTTACTATCCAAGTGGTAAGGGAAGATACTGCATCCATTAAACAACAGCTGGATGCTACCCACGGGAATAATCAGAATAAGGGTGAGCAACAGCCACTTAAAATTAAAACTGCTAGCTTATATTTTAAAAAAAAGAAGTGTGAAGATGAAGCTGAGTAAACATCCCCAAAGTAGAAAGTACAAAGAAGAAGAAAATTTGAGAAAGAAAAAAAAAAAGGAAAAGAAAAGAAAAGAAAAGAAAAGAAAGAAATACAACGAAAGCACCCATCCCAGAGGCACATCATTGAAGGCTCAAGACAGTGGGAAATAATGTTGTCCTGCCCTGGAAACATTAACTCGTGGTCTCTTAAGGACCCCACCGATCATCTTTCATTCTGATCCTAGGAAAAAAGTACAGACTTTCTTTTAAAGGATATATTAAATAACATTGAGAACCTAGAAAAATTAGAGCAAAGACACTGATCCTTCAAACCACAGTTCTGCTACCTATTTTCTGTGGGATCTGGAAAGCTCAGTTCTGAAATAGAAAACACAAATTGCTTATAAAGTGACCCACTAGATATAATGTAATTTACCTTTTGGTACATACATGTTCACACTAACAATTCCTGTATTCCTGTACCAACCCTGTACTTTGAAAATAATCTGATCTTTCAATAATATAAGTATCCAGGAAATAAGACTGTGTGAGACTTTTGCTTAGAGTTAATTCTTAAAAGAACAATTATGCTTTAAGCGTTTTTTTAAAGACAATTGTCAATTTACATCCATCTAGCACTTTCTACAAAGGTACAGTTTGTCACGTCTTACCAACACAGGCAATATTATTGTGAAACATATCTTTGTAATTTGATAGGTGAAAATAGTACATTGTGACTATTTTAATTTGCATGTATTTATTTATTATTAAGGTTCAAAAGACTATTTTATTTTTTTTATTATTTTTTTTAATGATTTTTTTAAAAGATTTTATTTATTTATTTGACAGAGAGAGATCACAAATAGGCAGAGAGACAGACAGAGAGAGAGATGAGGAGAAGCAGGCTCCCTGCTGAGCAGAAAGCCCTATACGGGACTCGATCCCAGGCCCCTGGGATCATGACCTGAGCCGAAGGTAGAGGCTTAACCCACTGAGCCACCCAGGCGCCCCTCAAAAGACTATTTTAAAGGAAGCCTTATAATTTATTTTTACCACTCTCATTTGTATCTATTTTCCTTTTGCCAATTGACAATATACTTAACTATGGTCTTTTGCAGGTATGCTCTTTTCTTCTTCCATATATATAATATAGCTCTATGTATAAATATATATATACATATACATATATATATATATTTTTTTTCTTTCTTTCTTTTTGCCAGGATAGTTTTAAAACATGTATACTATGGTGAAAATGAATTACATTCCTTTGGCTCATTCACTTATAGATTAGATAACACAAATCAGGGAACAGTCCAAGTCAGTTTCTATTCTTATAAGAAGTAATAATCCACCAATACCTGGCATTTCAAGACTTCTGCTTCTTAGATGCCTTTTATTTTTCTAATATCTGAGTCATTCCAAGTGGACAAATAGCTCTATGAGCACCACAGGTGATGGCCTCAAAGCCTCCAATCAAGGCAATGTTCCTTCAATAGCTCCCCAGGGAGATCTGATCGACTGTAACAACCTCCTGTAATAAATTTCCTGACATCATTCTAGTCCCGAAGATCAGGCTTAATTTTTACTGTAACAAAAATATTAGGGCAATAAAAAGATTGGGACACCAAGTAAGTTTTCTTATAGGCATGTCACAGAGTACTATCTGTAATCCATTAAATTTTGTAATCCATATACTTTTTCTTGGGAAGATACGTCCAGAGTCATGTAGCATCTTGCTTAAGAAACAATAGTCATAGCATACATATTGATCCATGTTTTCCCAGGAGATGTATTACATGGTCAATTTCCTCCACTTTCCTAATCTTTTAAACAGCAGTCCAGAACACAAATAAGGATAAAGTTTTGTTGATAATGTATTTTTTAAGTGTGCCCTTACAAATTGAATTGTTTCCTCCCTATATCCATAACGTCTTAACTCCTACTCTCTCAGAATATGACCTTCTTTGGAAATAGTCATTGCAGATATAATTAGTTAAATTAAGATGGTATCATACTGGAGAAGGGGGTACCCCTACACCGATATGACTGGTGTCCTAATCAAGTGGGGAAATTTGGACACAGACTCACCTACAGGGAGAATGTGGTGTAAACAAATATGGGGAGAAATTAGAGATCCTGGTGATGCTTCTACAAGCCAAGGAATACCCAAGGTGGCCACTCAGCCTCAGGAAGCTAGGGACAGGCACAGGAATTTACTGCATTTTAAAGAAATTAGTTCATTTTGAATAGTTTATTTTTATTTCACCATGATCCAATTCGTTAAGCTCTTTCATTTTGTCAATCAAACACATTAATTTTAATGTTATCAACTATAGTTTTCTGGTCATTATTTCTACTAAGTCCATAATCCCGGGATTAACATCTGAAGATGCAGGGCACCTGGGTGGCTCAGTTGGTTAATTGTCTGCCTTGGCTTAGGTCATGATCCGAGGGTCTTGGGATGCCTGGGCTCCCTGCTGAGCAGGGAGTCTACTTCTCTCTCTCTCTCTCTCTCTCTCTCTGCTCTTCTCCCACATTCATGCTCTGTCTCTCATGCTCTTTCTCAAATAAATAAATAAAATCTTTTAAAAATTTTGAAGATGTACATTTTTCCATGAAGGTTTAATTTGTCCATCATATTTAACCCTGGGCAGTTTTAATCATATTAGTTCTATTTTATGATGGTTGTTTCTACCAGTGATATTCACTATGCCTTGTCATGAATGACTGAAGTCAGCTCTGTCAGGAGAAAACTGTAAGCAATGTTGTGAAACAGAATCTGGAAGAGAGAGAAGCAAAGACAAAGAGAAAGCCAAGAAGACAGTGAAGATGATCAAGAAACATATATAGAGACACACATCCTGACGATGTCAGGAAGTCAGCAGCCAAGTTTTCGAATGCCGGCTAGATCAAGAACATCTTCAGGATCAAAATGCGCTCAGGGTCAAAATGCGAGGGTGAACCCGTATACTTCAGGAGTCCCAAATTATGTGTAAGACACAGAGTGAAAAAGCTGTTGGTACACAAAAGGTAGACTAGAAATTGCAAGTTTCTTTGAGAAGATGTGACACTCTTTGTATCTTAGACTGGCTAAAGGGAACACTTTGTGTGCTTAGAAATCATGAGATGTAGTTCACTGTGGGAAGCCAAAGGTTAACTTTTCCCTCCCCTTAACTAAAAAAAATGTCCTATGGAAGGTATAGGGAGTTTTTTTTCACCAAGAAAATTCTGCCTAGAAGAGCAGATTGTAGGGCTCTTAGAATGGAAATTTGGACTGAATGCAAATGAGGAGTCCGAGGAAATTAAGGATAGCTTGGGATGATTTCCAACATATATTTAATAAGCATTCAGTTGCAAATAAGAAAAAACACTCAACTTTTGCTCTCTCTCCAATGCACACGCCTCTAAAACCTGGTCCCTTCTCAGCTGTACAACGTCTGAGGTAGAAACAATTTGGCTGTTAGCTTGCCAAACTGTGGTTTGTTCTAGTCCGACTAAAGGATTTCTGCCTTCAAAACATTCGAAATTGTTATAGATGTTTCGATCTCAGCTATATACAGTTCATTTTGTTCCTTTTAAGCTTCACAATGTGTTTTTACTAACGTAAGCCCTTGAGGAAGAATGTATTGGTTTTCAATATTGATAAATACACACTTTAAGGGGAAATCTCTTAATGATCTCTCAACTTTGAGATCAATCAACAGAATGAATGGGATATTGGGACAGTAGACACTTTGGACTCATGAGTGTTTTACTCTATATTCTGCTTATTATTTAAGTCTGAAAATCTTTACAATCAAAGAGAAATGAGATACAAAGAAGCAATAATGGAAGAACCAATGACTTCTTTCATTTCAGGTTCTAGATGGAAAGATCCATTTGCTGGAGTCTTAAAGAGCCAATTTCACGCACAATTCTCTTGAACCTAAGTTGCATAGCAGAGAGAGATTTTAACTGCTTTTTTTCCTGTATATAATATGCTATGGGAATAGTAACGATAATTATTCTAAAATCTACCATACCAGTTTTACAAACGGCTATGAGGCATTAGGCAATTTTCCCAAGTGTGATGCCTACAACTTTTCTTCTCTGTCTTACACAGTTTGGATCTACAAAATTCCTACAAGCAGAAGGAACCAAAGTGATGCTAACTCATCTCATCTCTCCTACACTCATAAAACCTACTGAAATCCCATACCTGAGACACACTTCTTTGGGAGACAAGAGAGATTCTTTATTCTTTGTAGTAACTCATCTTCTCCTTTTGGTGAGAGATTTTTTTTTTTTTAAAGATTTTATTTATTTATTTGTCAGAGAGAGAGAGAGAGCAAGAGCGACCACAGGCAGAGTGGCAGGCAGAGTCAGAGGGAGAAGCAGGCTCCCTGCGGAGCAAGGAGCCCG
The DNA here is from genome assembly GCF_009829155.1 of Mustela erminea. NCBI lineage: Eukaryota > Metazoa > Chordata > Mammalia > Carnivora > Mustelidae > Mustela > Mustela erminea. The sequence goes on along the minus strand of NC_045630.1, from coordinate 55,096,630 downwards.
ATGTGGGACTCGATTCCAGGATGCTGGGATCATGACCTGAGTTGAAGGCAGCTGCTTAACCAACTGAGCCACCCAGGCGTCCCTAGAGAGATATTTTGAAAATATATTTTTGTTTTTTTTTCTCCTTCAAAACAAAACAAGAGAAACTCAACAACACAGAAGCTATATAATTCTTTGGTTTTGTAATAGAAAGGGTTTTTTTTTTTTTTTTTTGTGGGTGGTGTGACTCAGTTATATAAGAAAATCAAGTATGGGCTTGGGGGAAAGATAAACAAGCCTTTTATCTCTATCTCTGGGATGAATTCCCGATATAACCTCAGGAAATGCTTTCTTAAGTTTTAGTTTTCTTATTCCATTAAGTGAAAGTGTTGGAGGCAATGATCTCGGAAGTCCCCTTTAGTCAACTCAATTAAATGGTACCCATTATGCTGCTGTTTCTAACCAGAACAGTCATGAGCTTGGCAGCTGTTATCTCACCTGACACATATTTAATATGTCCTCTAACAAAAAAGGAGAGGAAAGCCAAAACAAACATTTGAGTGGCAAGAGCCTTTCGTTGCTACCTGCAGTGGCATGGCCCTAGCTCCTGGCTACCACTATTCACCCCTCTCCTTCCTGCTTCAGTTCTAGTGTAAGTTGGGGAGGAACAGGGATTGTCCTCCCGATACCCTTCACCAGCCTCATTATCCATACACAATGGAAAGAGCCAATCGTTTCCAAGCGGTAGCCATATTTTCTTTCAAAGAGATTTAACCCTGGACTCTTCTATTAGACTATCAGTTCCTTGTCCTATTGATGACAGAAAATAAAAAAGAGAAAAGAAGAACTTAAGCCTTATTGTCTCGAGTGTGAAAGGAATTAGTGTCATTTTCATTGTGCTAGAAAACAAGCAGGTAGCAGCAGGGAACTTCTACAACTATCTTGACAACTTGCTACTTTGACAGTTTGAATGAGAGTCCCAGCTGTGACCAAGGGAAGCAGGATGGTGTCACTTGGACACTGCAGTTGCCCTGTTTTTGTTGGCAGGGAGAGTTTTGTGTGATTCTTGGGAAGACAAAACATCTAACGTATCGGAGAGGGGCCACTGTTATCAAGTCAATCTCTACAAGTCTTTAATGAGTTGACTGATGACAATAAAGTCTTAATTCTTCTTTTGGAAGGGCTAGGATCACCAGGTGGCTATGAATTCTGCCTCAGTGTTACCAGAGGCAAAGAGACTAAAACTGAAAGACAGATGTTTGACTAATTAGGTATGTCAGACTCTCTCTTTTATTTTTATGCCCTCTGTGAGTTCATAGTTTTCCAAATCCATTCAAAGTTAATGCACAAAGAAGGTGATTTACAGTCAGCTACCAAAAGATGTTAGATCAGAACCGAGCAGTTACTTTAGGCTACTTGGAAAGCATGATAATCTACAATTATTTGGAAGCTATAAATATTGAGGCAGGAGAGGAGGCATTTAATAGGGCATTTCAGAGTACAATACCAAGAATGACATAATGTTTAGAGCCTGGCTATTAGATCAGGAGTAACTATATGACGTTAAAAGCTCCTAAGAAATAGGATATTCTCATGAGAAACCCTTCTCTTGCCAAGTTTGCCACTGAATTTAGGAAATGGAACAAATAATGGATTGAGTAATATAAGAAAAGCAGATTTGTAGTGGTACCGCGGACAGCACATTAATTATTTGACTATACACTTTATAAGTAGTGCCGGCTCTCAGAAAATACATGATTTATGTCTTCTCACCTGTCTGGTAAGAGTCTCTATTTCTCTCTTGGGATCATAACAATAGGAAGCCTCCTCTCTCATGATTCCCCCTGATCGCTACATGCTGTGCCTCTCCCTCCTCAAAGCTGTCTACAACATTAGATTTTCTTCTACCTTTCTACTTCCACGTAAAACATAACTTAGCTAAGTAGATGGTGAAGAGATCTTGGCCGATAGGGTTTCATATAGGATTTTACCAAAGCCTCCCACAAACAAAGGTACGGCATACAAAGCAATGAGTCTGTCATACAAAGCAGTGGGTGCTATCGGCAGTAACAAGGGCCTTCTTAGCCCCTTGTAAGTCAAAAGATATTCCACAGGGCACCAGTCCCACACATCATTCCTTGTAAGGACTCAAATTACCGACTAAACTTTCCACTCTCACTTCAGGTTACTGGTTATGCTGATAAACTAAGCTTAGTGATAAGCATGAGGTTCCCCTGCTGAGGGAAAGAAATGATCACGCGATACGTATTAATTGTTGGCTAGTTTATATAACTTAAAATTTGTTAAATAATGTATTATCAAAGTGTTAAATTAATGACGACTCAATTCAAAGAGGGGAGGAATCTGAGCTCTGAGGGGAGGTATATGAGATCATTCAAAGTTCACCCACGTGTCCTGTTAACAACAAAGGAAACTAAAAGGAGTTTATTATCCCAGGGACAGATATTCCAGTGTCCCTGTCCCCTCAGATGTGGGCTTGATGATTACATGCTCAATTTTTTGTAAAGATTTATTTATTTATTTATTTGAGAGAGAAGAGGGGAGGGGCCGAGGCAGAGGGAGAGAGAGAGAGAATCATAGAATTTCCAGCAGATTCCTCACTAAGGGCAGAGCCTGATGCAGGACTCAATCTCATGACCCTAAGATTATGACCTGTATACATGCTCAGTTCTTGTAGAGTTTGGCTTATGGATGGAGGCAGTTGGTAAGAGCAGCTCTTGCCTTTGAGGTTTTCTAAGAATAAATTGCCATGTTAAAGCAGTTGAAAAGAGATGCTTTCTTTCTCAGATTTAGAGATTCATCGAAGAGAACTATGCATACAGTTTTATAGGGCAAATAGTAATAGAAGAGTGAACATCCTGAGCACTGACAAAAAAGTTAAATATAATAATAGCAATGGCTAAGGGACACAGAATTGTGAAAATACAAAAGGCTTTTAGGATTCATCTATACTTAATAAAACTTTTCAGTTTATTACAATAGAGAAATTCTGCACAAAGCCAAGGTTTAATTATTCCCAGGGAGAATGACCGTAAGTATTTCAGAATTCAAGTTTAACATTTCAGTCTTGTTACTTGAAAAGTGATAGTCCATTGTGAAAATCTTTCCTAAGGTTTTATTAGTATTGTAGGGTAGGAAGTTGGATAAGAATTGCTCAAGAATCTGCCCTCTTGGAGAAGGCTTTTGCTTTAAGTGTATTGGGGGGTATAAAGTATTTTAGGTAAATTTTATCGAAGGAAGAGAATGTGTTCTTGTGTGTTCCTCTCAAGGAGAGGAAAGAGGAGTAAAAGAGCAATACTGTATTTCAGACTCATCACCTTGACTGTGCTGTAGTTTCCAGGGGAAGTAACATTTCCTCTCAATGAGGACATTGGTCCCTCTTGGAACTAGTTGACTGCGACCAAAAATGTAAAACTTCTCTTGTATTTTTCTTTTCTCTCTCTTGTTTTTAAAATATTGGACATCAATGAGACCTAAACTTTAGAAGGAGTATTTTCCTTTCCTTGGACCCTGTATTAATTTGCTTCACTGCCGTAGCAAAATACCACAGACAGTGTGTCTTCAGCAACATACATATATTTTCTCACAGTTCTGGGGCTGAAAGTCCAAGATTAACATGTTGGCAGGTTTTTCCTGGGGTTGGTTTCTCCTAGGGCCTCCCCGCTTCTGTTTTCAGATGGATGACATATGTCATATTTTGAGTAGAGTTGTTACAAACTTCAGTCAACCTATTAGGAAATATTAGCTGTTTTGCTTTTCTTTTTTTCTTTCCCATATTGGACTGATTCTGTCTCTCCTAAATTCTCTGAAAGGAGTAACAATATTTACCCTCAGGAAATATTTGAATAGTAAACTCTCCCAGACCTAGAAAAATCTGGAGACGTTAATGATTCGGACAGTGCTTTCACTTCTTTTTTTCCTGATAATGGTTCTCATGTAGCAATACAGTCAGTTACAGAATGGAGATGAGAGAATAGTTTTTGGCTACGAAATTAAGACATTGTGAGGCCAAAAACTAGGGAGAGAGGAGTGAAACAGGGAGAGGAAACAGCAGAACCCACGTGCTATCCTGGGGAGGGCGAGGGAGGGCTCCTGCGCGCATGGGTTCGGGTGACGCGCCTACAAATGGACCGTCTTGGGAAATCAGACCATGTATGTTCTCACCAATGCGTGGTGGTGAATCTTTGCTCAGGCAGATGGTGTTTTAAGTATTATTTATAGCGACAGGAATTAACATGTTGATCTATTTTTTCTTGTCTGCCCTATTCTCAAGTCAATAAAATATGCCCCCTGAAAGAGATTAGGGTAACATGATACTCTGAATGTGTGGGTCTACTCTCCTTGGAGATGTGGGCAACGCTCTGAGCTTGTACCTTCTGTGTTACCAGGTGAGTCCTTATCTTAGGTGGAGGCAGAAAAATGGAGAAAGGAAATAGCCCAACTTGGAGCTGTAGCATGTGATTAAGGAATAGAAGTCCCCAGCAACATGATTAGGGTGACTCCACAGGCATTAAAATTTAGTGTGAAACTAGAGGAAATTAGGATGTAGTAGGATATTGTACTTGTATAGTATCCTGGACAAAATCAATGAATATTATTCTATTATCTTCAGTACACTCAACGTTTACTTTAGTTGTCTGAGGACAGAAGAGGGAAAACAGAACAAACCCAGAATGTGCTTGTGTGCATGGTGTGTGTGTATGTGTGTGTGTGTGTATGATAATCTTATCTTCCAACTACCTCACTATCTTCTCATATTCTTAGAAGTAGAGTTGAGAGTCTGATGACTTTGAGGCTCTCCCAACAGTCAAGTAGTTGCTGTTAGGCAGCGATTCCCTGTCCTGGAACAGAAGGTAGCTCTTTCCAGCATTTCGTTTTGGCATCACACAACTGAAATGGCTGGTTCATTAGGAGCCAAGCTTTAACAGTGGCTACATGAATTCCTCTAATTTATTATCTCAATAGTAGTTAGGTTCCCTGATGACTTGTTAATCCCAAATCTGACATGGAAAAGCCATAAAATGCAGGTAAAATCAGTGATAACAGTTTTGGGGGCTTTCGGGTGATATTAACAACATGGGGGAGTGTTGATTCCATTATTTGTCTTTCTCCAGGAGAATGCCACCACGTGTTTAATCTTTGGTTAAATATTTCTCATTGTGGGTAAGCTTCACAGAGAAAAAAGGGAAGTCACAAGTTGTTCAATCAATTTGCCAAAGTAATTCCTGCAGCGAGCAGCTCTGGACTGCCCCCGAACTCAGTCTACACCAGATAAATGGTAGCTAACATGCTTTTCACTGAAACGTGCATTTCCCAGAATATTGACTTTACTGGTGCTTTCAATAAGAGAAAAACACCCCAATCTACTTCAAAACAGTCAGGGCCTGCTAAATCAGAGAATGAAGGTACATTTTCTGAGCACAAGCTGAGAACTATTAGCTTACCTCAGAAGGTCATCAGGAGTAGATGGAAGAGGATAGGAAGGAGTAAGACACATAGAGAGAAGGTAACTAGAGGAAGTACTCTGGCTTGCGCAATTCAAGGGGGCTCCACTTAATGTCTCCGTGAATGCCACTTTCTGGAGCACAGCTTCATGAAATAATATATGTGAATGGTACTCCTGAACGTTTAGTGTCCTGGGGCTATGGGGCTCTGAGGGGAAAGGAATTTTTTCCACAATGTGTACCTATGTACATTCCTGGAGTAATATACATATTTTCCATTAGGGTTTATTAGATGTGAAGAGATTCATCCTATGGAATGCTCTCTGCCATGACTGTAGCCTCTAGCTATTTTTCTTTCTGTCTTCAGTAATTTTTTTTTTTTAAAAAGTGCCATATTTGAAAAGTAACCTTTCAGGGATTCCTTTGTTGAAATTATTGAACATTTCAGTTATAGGGAGTGATCTCTGCAGTAGAACAAGGAAGAACCCCTCTGTTTTCCTTTACCACAACTATCCTTGTGTTCTGTTGCTCTACTCCTGCAACACAGACATAAGGAAATAAAGATTTACTGCAAGAGATCTTTGTGTTAAAGATTAAGTCAATCAATAAACAAATATTTAGTCTATATGGTATAAAACTCAGTATAGCAATTTTTTTTTTCAATTTGCTTCTAAGTATAGAATTTTTACTTGATAACTAGAAGGAACCTAGTTAATATATAGACCCAAAGCAACAATAATTGATCATAAAGAGATATAGTCATAGAGAGATTGGTAGGTTAAATGTAGCTCTCAAATATCTCAGTAGAAGCAAGTGGATTTCTCCTAGAATGTGGTGTTGAAAAAAGTCATACACATAAACTACGCATCTTTTGTAGATTGGAAGCTATCTCCATTCTCTCTTTTTCCCCACCCCACCCTTTCACCAGGATTACACACAGGAAGGGAACCTAGACATTTGAATGTTGGATGCTTGTGTTATTTGGAAATCAAGAAACGATTTGAAGTTTCACTTGCAAGTCAGGGAAGGGGAGACCTTAAGTAGGATAGTAAGGTACTTCAGCAACATACTTTTATAAAATAAACAACCTCAAAATTTAGTTGGTTTAAAACAACCATTTTATTGTACCTTATGTCCATGTAGGAATTTATGATGTTCAGTTGGCTGATTCTTCTATTTTATGTACATCAACTTATGAAGATGGCTCATTAGTATTCGATTGGCAGATGGGCTAGACTGAAGGGCCCAATATGGCTAAATTCACATGTTCTGAAACTTGGTAGGGAGGCTGGAAAGCAGGGCTCAGCTGGGATGGTTTTCCACCACATGGCCTCTCCAACATGGTGGATTCTGGTAGTCCAACTTCTTACAGGTTGGCACATGGCTTTCAGAGACAATATTCCAAAAAACAAAACAAAACAAAATGATAGGAGGAAATCGAAAGGCTACTTGTATCTTAACCTCAGAAATCTCATCACTTCCGCAGCATTCTATTGGTCAAGCTGGTCACTAAGGCCAAGCAGAATGAAGGAGAGGAGATTTAGAATCTACTTTTCCATGAAAATAAATGCCTCCAAATTTACTGCCATCTTTAATCTGTGACAAAATGCTACCCATAGGAATAAGAGATTGAAGCCCAAGATGTTGTTAGAAATATTAATCACTTTCCCCTCATCTTTTAAGAAATCTCATTTTCATAGCTCATGAAAGAGGATTTTGATCAATCTGACAATAATCTGTGATGACTATGCATTTTCACCTGTACTCATTAAATGGTAATGAACAAGGGCATGACCTCTAAACCACCACCCCCATTGACCTTTGAATAGCTTGGGGACCAGAGCTGTGATCTGAAATTTAAGGAGCATACTTCTGCAGAGTTTAGTTGTGATATGATCTATCTGAGACTCAGTGTGGGGCTAGAGTGCCCTGCAGTCACTAAAAGTGTAGTCAGATTTTTGGATTCAGATGGCAGAACTGATGATAAGACTATATAGAAGGGATGAATAATGAGATAAAATTTTTAAATACAGATTATTAAAACAACAACAACAACAACACACCAAACGATTGCTAAATACAGGGTCATTTGTGTCCTGGAATGAGGTAGGAAGAGGAGAGGGAAAGGCAAAAGCAGAGATACATGAGACATACATGACATGCACAAAGTTGGGCATATCATGTAAGGCAGTTGCCTCAAATTTTCTTTGGAATGAAATGAGATATAATAGCAATGCAAAATAAATAAATAAATAAATAAATAAATGGTTTAACTCAGAAAGACACAGATAGGGAAATGTAGACCAAGAAGAACAGAGGCAAATTCATTAAAGACATTAAAGACATGGACATGGAAAGCACCACCCCCATCCATGCAAACTGTACACACGAATGCAGTACTTACTTCCCTTAGGCAGTTTTTGGGATGAACTAGACTGTTAATTAACTAACAAGTAGCTGGTAAGGCTCGTAGGGACTCAGAAACTGGGATAAAAATGCATTGAGACACAACTCACAGACACACTGGCATCTTTCCTTCTTATAAAGATATAGTGACCCCGGAGTTTTTAAGGATTTTGCCATGAAAGTCATTTAAAGCTATGCTTCGTTTTACCATGTGAAAATGAAAACCTGTATTAAACTCATAATAAACTATATTAAACTCATCAGAAGGAGGCTTTTGGCTCAAGAACTGGGGAATCCTTGCTTCCATCTTACTTCTAGTAATAACATAACATCTCTTACCATTAGCTTACAATTACTTGAGTAGTTTCATATACCTTAAAATTGCAAGAGTAGTTATTAAGGTCCTATTTCAATAAGCTGTAAGTGATTATATTTGTAATAAGACATTCACTTCGTGTAATTCCTTACATTTATTTTTCAGGCATAGCTGATATTTTTAGTGGTAAGGGATAAGAGAAATGACTCATTCTACCAATATTATAAATTTCATCTTTCTTGAAATTATACATTACTTAAGGACTGATTTTAAATATCACTGCTTTTTCCTTTAAAGTAAATTTTAACTAAAATATTGTTTTTCTACCCCCAATTTTAAAATGTTAACATTCTTTTTAACATTAAAAAAAAAAACCCTGCTAATACACATCTCGCTTCATTCCTGAAGTTTATGACCATCTCAAACATGAGAACTGATTGATCTCTAGAATGTAAGTGATGTACTGATACAGATCAGGTATCCTGATCAATGAGAAAAATAATCTTATGTATTGTGGGTAGAAGATATTGCATATCTATTTTGAGGAGACAGATTTTAAAAATGTTTTTAAATTAGAAAAGGAAAATTTTAAATTTAGAATTCTCAGGTCACTGAAAAAAAATTATCCTTTTAAGGTAAACACCAGAAATGTCAATTGAGATCAATGCAGATTTTGCTAAAGCATCACAGATTATTGAAACTGTGTTTTTAAGCTTTATTTTTCAACTTGTTACTAGATGACACATTGTCAAATAATGAAAAGTCAAGTGATAACAAGACATGAAATATTATATTACTGATGGCAAAAACTTAACTGAATTATAAAGTACTGCCAAAGACCTAAAATTTATGATTTACTTATGAGGTAAAATTGCATGATGTGCCAAGATACCTGTGGTATAAAACTTCCAAGATGGCTCCCAGTGGAGTGTCACTTCTTGACATTCATGCCCTTGGGTACTCCCTTCCTGTAGTGAATAAAAACATTTTGTGTCACTAAAAGGATATTGCAAATAGGATGGGGTATGGTTTTCAAAGCTATTTCATCAATAGGTGGTAGCTCCTATTTCATTCTCTTAGATTATGAGCTCCAGTGGTAAGCCACCTGCCAAGTCATGAAGATACTATTATAGCACTATGAAAAGATCTTGTGAATAGGACCTGAAACCTTCTGGTAGCAGCCATGTGAGTGAGTTTGGAAGCCACTCCTCCAGCCCCAGTCATGCTTTCAAATGACCACAGTCCTGAAACATCTGGATTACAGCCTCATGAGGAACAGTGTACCAGAAGTAACTAGCTATGCCACTCCCAAGTTCATGACCCAAGGCAACTATATGTCATGTATGCGAGTGTATATGTGTGTGGGTTTTGTTGTTGCTAAGTTGTGGATTCATCTCTTATACTGTGTTTCAGAACTCATTTAATACAATATTGATTGTTATGGGCCAAAACCTAACACTGAAGGACTGGTTAGCATTATGAAAAATCCCTTTATTAATTTTGAGTCTCAGATTCATTACATGTAAAATGTAATGATATATATGTAAATGTAATGATATAGTATCATTAGATATCTAGGATCCCTTTCAGATGTAGTATTTATAAATATTTCTGTGTATAAGACTGTGAATGTTGAGTGAATGAAGACCAACTATATGACTTGAATATTGAAAGAAAACTGTTTGCTTAATCATTATAAGGTATTTTCATTTTATATTTAAAATTGCTCAAAAGATAAGAGAATATTTTAAAAAGTAGAAGTAGTTAGCAAATTACATCATCCTGGAATCATTGTAAATTGTCAGGTATGTGGTGGAAGACAAATTGTGTAATATAGAAGGGATACTGATACAAGGTAAGGGAAAAATGAGTTAATATAAGACATGAGTTTTAGTGCTGGATGAACATTTGAGTCCCCTGGAGAGATTTTTTTGAAACATACTGATGCTGGGGTCCCTTTAGATCAATTAAATTAGTGTTTCTGGTAATGGAATGAGGCATTAAGAAACATTTTTATACACTCCTTAGGTAATTCCAATTTATAGTCAATATTGAAACTGCCAAGACTCTTGTAGGAGGTTGTTACTTACCAGATTGAAGAGAACTGAGAGTGGGTCTATTGTGAGAGAGATTAAGGACACTCATGCTGTGCTGGAGACCTCCTCACCAGAGGCAGAGCCATTGGCCCTGGTCACTCAGAGCTCACTCACTGAAGGCTGTTCAACTATCTGTACCTGGGTAAGTTAAATAGCTAATTAAGATCTCAGCAAGAATATAAAAGAAAGCCTGAAGGCTTAGTGTTCACCTGGATTATATAATTATATATTAAGGATAATAAATTAAACTAAGAAAATGCCAGAAGTTGAGTATATCAAAGACTATTTAGCCGGTATGGGTAGGTGATACAGCATTGCCTAAGTACTGGGATATTTATTCTTTGAGTAAAAGTAGAATATTTGGGGCACCTGGGTGGCTCAGTGGGTTAAGCTTCTGCCTTCGGCTCAGGTCATGGTCTCAGGGTCCTGGGATCAAGCCCCGCATCAGGGTCTCTGCTCAGTGGGGAGCCTGCTTCCTCCTTTCTCTCTCTGCCTGCCTCTCTGTGTACTTGTGATCTCTGTCTGTCAAATAAATAAATAAAACTTAAAAAAAAAAGGAATATTTGATTACCCTCTATGGAGTGATTTAGAAAATATTCTCCTCCTTCTTTTTTTAAATGAGTTTATTTTCTAATCCCAACAATAAAAATAAAGGTCAACATTTTAGATCTGATGGTCCTCACTATCTCTAAAGAAAACAGTGCCATCTGGCCATCACTCTTAATATGTAGGCATAAAATCTTAGCAACTTTCCAAATACCATTAGAGGAAGCACTTTGCATCATAAAAACAAAGCACAACACCATTTAAAAATTAAAAGAGTAATGAGAAGTTGGAAAAATTTCACGACATGAAAAATAGCACATAAATCAAAAGGAAAGTAGATTATACCAATAAAAATATGGGCAAATAACATGAGCTCACAATTGAGAAAAGAATAAGTACAAATGGTTGACAAAAACCTGAGATATTCTACCTCATAAGTAGATGAACATTTGCCATCTGCAGGATCACCCATTTTTTAATGACTGTATTAATGGTATCTGTCACTTCCATCCACATAGGGAGTTAATAAGCATTTTAATTAGAGAACAGTTTAGCACACTGTATTCAAATTCCATACATGTAAGTGCCTGGAAGTTTATATTTAAAAGATAAATGGAAAAATATAAAATAACAATCTTCGAGGAAGCGTATTTCATCAGTGTTAAAATACAGACAATTGGAAATGCTTCAATTGACATAACAAGAGGGGTGGTATTGTACCATATCTATGATAGGCATCAGAGTATAACATATTTATAAAATGAAATAATATGTAGCCATTAATAATAATGTTATCAGGAAGTATTAATTGAACCTATTGTTAAAGGAGAACAGTTTAAATGAAATCCAAATCATATATAGTGAGAACCTTAATATAGGAACAGACATTGGTGAGACCATATGGGACAACAGAATTCTGACTTTCAAGTTCTGTATTTAGGAAGCTTCTACCCGCTCAGCTGCCAAACCACACTTCTGCAGCTAATAGCCTAGAACAGGGAGGACTTGGTCAACGACTGCCAGATTTTCTTTTTACCTCCTCCAACTCTGAACCACCCAGAGAAAGCAAAACATGCCCCCCCCCCCAACCAAGCAGATAACATGTCCTGGCTCTAAGTAGCCCACAGCACCCCCTTCCTCATGCCAATAAACCCCCATCAGAGAACACCCTAAACTTTCTTTTTCCCCTATAAGACATTTCACATCTCTGTCTGCCTTTGAGCCTTGCCAAAAGCAAGTGATGGTAGTTGAATCACTTGCTACAGCAAACTCTGAATAAATTACCTTTGTTTGGTCTCATTTGGGTAGTCTTCAATTATTTCCATGATAGCATACTAGTATGTAAATTTCGTGAGTGTTTATGTGGGCAAGATTTGTTTCTAAGTGTATGCCTGGGGACATTCCTGAAGACTAGTTACTAAGACATTAAACTTGGTGATGTCTGGGAAGTAGGATGCAGGGCAATTTTTACTTTATAGTATTTTGCTTTTGAGTTTTTTAATGAGTACACACAATTTATGTAAATAGAACTAAGGCCATTGGAAGTCTATAAAGCAGTTTATTGTTATGTTTAGTATTATGAAAATTAAGAATTCCATACACATAAAGCATAAATATTTCTCTCTCTATATTATATGTGATGATGTTCAGTTGGTTGGGCTTACCCTTTTCTCTATCATTCTTTAAGTAAAAACTTTAAATTTTGTTATTTTTTAATCACTTAAAAAAAAAAACTTCCCATATTAGGTACCTGGAAAGGTTTGTTCTGATATATATTTTTTAAATATGAAAAATACACTTAGTTGAGGAATAGATTTTTAATTATAAAAATGATGAATGAGTGTTAACCATGAGGGAACTCCCTGATTCAATAGTCTCCATTATGCAGCCATAATTCAAATAACTATTATGATTCCAAAGCTAGAAAGAAACCCCCCAAGATTAATAAATAGAAATCTTCATGGTCATCAATTTTTCCTCATGTTTCTTTAACAAAGGCCATCAAGATTAGATTTTTTGAATAGAGTATTGGTCATTTCTGTCAACATTTGATTATCTCTCTAAATTAAACAAAACCCTGGCTATGAAAAGACTAAACTTTGACTATATCTGCAAACCTAACTTACACAGCTGATGGGGAAAAGGAAGTCCAACTGTAGTGCTAACTTTTCTTAGCTGAGCTCAATGCTGTTTTTGACTAACGATGATGCTAGGCGTCAGCCACAGGAAGAGATATGCTGAATCCATTTTAAGGCAAGCAATTTAAGGTAAGCGTCTAGTCTACCCTCCTTCATTTCCTGGTGTGGCTTCTGACCTTTCCTCCATAGCAAGTGAGACAGCCGTCAAGGACAAGTTTGTCATAATATCATTGTGAGGAGGAAGAAAATATGCACAGGAAAGAAGGGGTAAGTCCAATCGCCGAGCATCATCACGTATAACATACATAGAAATATTTATGCTTTATATCTATGGGATTCTTTATTTTCATAATACTAACCATGATAAACTACTCTGTGGGCTTACAATGGCTTTACTTCTATTTACATAAATTGTGGGTACTCATTTAAAAGACTCAAATGCACAGTGCTATGAAGTAAAAATCACCCCACATCCTACCTCCCAGACATTGCCAAGTTCAATATCTCAGTGAGTAGCTTTCAGAAATTTCCCCAGGCATACGCTCAGAAACAAATATAAAAATTTTAGAAGGCAGGCTTGCTTTAGCCAAGCTTCACACACATGATAGTTACTACTACTATTTCATGTTCCACATTGTTTTGCGATCAAGTCTGATACATGTGAAACTCTAACCAATATGTTCTCTTTTACTAGCTTGGAGTAGAGGACAAGACCTTGTTTCCTTTCTCATTAAAAGTACAAGGGATTTTTAATACCAGAGGGCTTCCCATTGCCCACATTTCCAAGATCCACAAGGTCCAAGAATCAATGTTCTTTGTGGCTCATCTTCTGTTTCTACTGGAGAGAGCAGAAGGGCTCAGTTGTGCCAGCAAACCCACTGCCTGTAAAGGCTGACCTGGCAGAGCTTCCTCAGCCCCAAGGCCGAGTCTGGTTTCAGAGCTATAAGCAAGCCATGGGGGCACCTTTGTGCCAGCGTCCCATCTCCCTCAGGGATCCTCTAGGGTAGCTGAGGGGAACATTGAGAAAAAGATTCCACAAAGGACAAGGGTTTACCTTTTGTCTCTATCATTACAAGAAGCCACTCTAATGGCCCTTTCCACAAGAAGGGGTTGTGTCCCCAAAGGAAAGTGACAAATCTAACATTGAAGACCAAAGTCAGGGAGTAAATGTTAAGTGGTAGCACTAAGACTTTAAATAAATAAATCTGATAGAATAATAAATCAATGAAGCAATTGGTAAAGCAATATCTGAGACCTCCCACCCCCCCAAAATAATATCTGAGACCCAAATTCTCATTGAATAAGCTATTACATATGTATCTTGGTTGATTAAAAAATATTATATAAGGCTCATTCTCTTCCAATGTGTTCTTTTAAAATATGTGCTGTAGATATCTGTTAAGTCTGGTAAGAAAGTTCATGTATATTTATGCTTTTTGGCAGAAAAGGAATTGTTTCCATATTGAAAGCATCCTGAAAATGTCATGTGCACTATTAGGAATGATTTGTTACTCCCTCTACCATGGCAGTTTCAAATCGACTCACTGCCCTCCACACCATCAGCTCAACCCCACAGTAGTCTTGTGGAAATTATTCAATTTACCCATTTTGGAACATTTTGCTCATTTCTTCAAGAATTTTAATCTTCTAAAGAGAAGATCTTTGCTCATATTACTTTGCATCCTTCTCAGCTCCTTGGACAGTGTTCATCATGTAATGAGGAGAATTAACTTGTATTACTTGGTTTTTGATTTTCGTGTGACCCTCCCTCCCCCCGTCAGAGTTGTGCATCCACCAAACATATGTAAATGTTGTTTCCTTTCCTTAATAAAATGATGCCAAAAATGCACTGGACACATAACCCTTCTTCCAAGCTCGTAAGCGCATCTGAACACTTGCAGCCAGTTCACAGAGTGACCGCCCTTCAGGGTTACTTTTACTAATTTGATCTGGTCTCAGTGTTTTCTCTTTAGAAGGAGGAGCCAATGCTTGAATGAACATTGCAGAGCCCGAACTCAGTTCTCAATTCTGGTAACGCTTTCTTCCCTTATTCCCTCCTCCGGTAACCTTGTCATATATTGAACTCAGTACCTTCCTTCTCAGTGTGCGACAAGGGGCAGCTGGATGGAAGCACCTGGCTGAAGTTGTGTTCCACCCCCTCCAACCCTGATGAGTCCTCCTCTGCATGTTAGGAATGAAGAAGAGGGTTTCTAATCCTTTAGGCTTCCCTTAGAATGAGGAACCATGTTATAAGGACCAGAAGAATGGGAAAGATCAGTGAAGACAGGCATGAAGCTCCCTAGATGTTCTTTCTTTCTTTTTTTTTTTTTAAAGAGTTTATTTATTTGACAGAGAGAGATCACAAGTAGGCAGAGAGGCAAGCAGAGAGAGAGAGAGAGAGAGAGAGGAGGAGGAAGCAGGCTCCCTGCCTAGCAGATTGCCGGATTCAGGACTCGATCCCAGGATGCTGAGATCATGACCTGAGCTGAAGGCAGAGGCTTAACCCACTGAACCACCCACGCAGCCCCTGTTACTTCTTTTAAACCAATTCTTTTCTTTTCTCTCCTTCACTGGCTCAGTTAGTCATTGAAGAAACAGCCTGGGAAGGCTGTGGTGTCCCCATCCCCTTCCTAGTGAGAAAGCAGACCCCCTTTGGTGCAGGTCTGGTGTGGATTTTGTTACCTGAGGAGTTTACAGTTAAAGCTTGTCTTTCTTCAGTTTGTAATCTATTCTCTAGATGAAGGTAACCCTTGGCTAGTCATCTAAGTGAGTCTTTAATAGAACGGTTTTTTTGTTGAACATTTATGAAGCTAAAACAGTTACCATTGAAGAGTTCAGCAAAGGGCCACCTGGCTTTGGCAAGTTCTTTTTTGGTCTCATTTATGGACAATGGGGAGAAAAAAACCAATAAAAATAGAAACAGAGTGTTCATATGGCTGCACATTATCAGTTGGAGGAAAAAAATACAAGACCGAGCAGACATGATTGGAGCACAGAAACCAGGGTCCAGACACCTACCAAGGAGGTAGGCGGTACCTTCCCGAACGTACCCTTTCTGTTCAAGTAGAGCAAAACACGGGTTATGTTTTGAGACTAAGTGGCTTGGTCGTCACTTTTGCTTTGGGCATCCAGGAAAGACCATTTGCATTGTTGTGCGGAGGGTTCCACAAACCACCCTCCAGCACTAGGACTTAACTTCCAAGCCACTCTGAGCGAGGCGAGACACCTGAGGAGAACTCTTATGACCCTCAGTTGGGAAAAAAGGAAGTCCAAAGTAGCTTTCTGAAAATATAAAACCATTTATACTTTCAAAATATCCCAACCTTTTCACTGTATATTTGATTATTGGTCCCTTATTTCATATAGGTGTCAAACCTAAAATTATTATTTTTATAGATCTTGATAGAAGTAGGTTATCTTCGTTTTGTTGTTGTGGTTGTTGTTTGTTCGTTTTGTTTTGTTTTTTGGGGAACACACTCTAAAGACTTCTGGATATCAGGATGGGTGGGTATAAGTACAAAGCATATGAAAATGCTTAAAAAAATTTTACTGTTATTCTACCCCTGAGATAATATATTATCCTGTCATCTTTCTCAGTAGATGAAAAGAAAAATGTTTTCTAAAGTTTTCTCTGGTAAAATAGTTCCAAAGGATCTCATCCAATACTTGTGAAGTGTTAAGATGTATTACCTTACCTCTGGCAGAGGGATCCCTGAGACCCTTCACAACCTCCGTCAGCCCAGGTTGTGACTTTTGTCACAATAGCTCGAGTATTGCTATTGACCTGTTTCTTTAGGTAACTCACTGCTCAGACGTTCCACAGGCCAAATCTATTCACTCTGTTTATTCCCAGATAGATGCAGCAAACAGGCACATTAGATCAAAATGACAGTATCTCTCTCTCATGGGCTATATCTTGCTGATATAGATATTTTCTGTTTTAAAAGTTAATATAAGCTACTCTCTGATAGACGCATGACCCACATAAAAATTTAACATGCATTCAGGGGAAGTGTCTTTGAATTATCACTGAGAATATTTTTATAATAAATTGAAAACATTTTACTTTGGAAAAAATTTCCTGAGTCGTGTCCAAAATTAATGAGGAAAAAACCGGGTGACAAACAAATCAAAGTAAAGATAGCAAAATGATTTTTATAATATGAAATCTAAAAATAAAGCACAGATGATTTAAGAACTGTTGGCAAAATATTACTTGTTCTTATATGAATCATTGGCCATGTGGAAAAAAATAAAGCAACTTCTCATATGAGAATTTTCGTACCAAAATAATAACTAGCTTATCATTTCATTAACACACAGATCTCCTAAAACAAAAACAGAACCAGCTCTCCTATATGGGGTAACAATATACTCTAAAGGTTCATAGTTTGAGATGAAATCAGATGTATTTAGTCACTCGGACATACGGTTAAAGACAACTTTTGGTTTAATTATCGGAAACTTATGTACTGGTTTTACATTAAATATTTCCTTTAATGGGAAATGACATTTAACCAGTTTTTGCAAGCAATGCTGCTGATGAGTCTGACAGGTCAGGGCTACCAAAGAAGAGCAAAATCACAGAACTGGACGGTTCTTTCCTGGATTCACTTACGCACGCCTAGAACCGCATTTCTGCCGTGACTCCCCTCTCCCACGGAGGCAGCAGATATGCACCTGAGTATACAAACAAATTACAACAGTTTTTTTCTGTATAACATCTCAATCCTATTTAGATCTACCATTCCACCAGGAGTAACAGTATCTCACTATCAATTAGTCTTTTCCGCTATCATATATGTATACTTTACCCAGAGTTGTGTCTAATCTCTGGGAACCTATGCATCGTCAGGGTTCTTCAAAGGAACAGAACCAATAGGACAGTAGGGTGTGTGTGTGTACATGTATATGTGTATCTTAGTCTCTGTATATAGAGAGATGTTTATTTTTAGGAATTGGCTCATGTGATCACCAGGCGCAAGTTCAAAATCTTGGAGAGTAGGCTGGCAGGATGAAGACCCAGGATACAGTGTCTGGTCTGGGTTTGAAAGAAGTCTGTTGGCAGAATTCCCTTTCTTCTAGGGATTTCAGCCTTTTTCTATTAAGGCCTTCAACTGATTGGATGAGGCCCACCTGCATTATGGAAGATAGTCTTCTTTATCTCAAAGTCTACCGACTTAAATGTTAATTTCACCTAAAACCATGAGAGACTCATAACTCTGGGAAACAAACTGAGGTTTGCTGGAGGGGAGGTGGGTGGGGGATGGGGTGACTGGGTGATGGGCATTAAGGAGGGCACGTGATGTGATGAGCACTGGGTATTATATGCAAGTGATGAATTATTGAACTCTACCTCTGAAACTAATGATGCATTATATGTTGGCCAATTGAATTTATTTTTATTTTATTTCTTTAAAAGATATTATTTATTTATTTGACAGACAGAGATCACACGTAGGCAGAGAGGCAGGCAGAGAGAGAGGAGGAAGCAGGCTCCCTGTTCAGCAGAGAGCCTGATGCGGGGCTCAATCCCAGGACCCTGGGATCACGACCTAAGCGGAAGGCAGAGGCTTTAACCCACTGAGCCACCCAGGCACCCCGGCTAATTGAATTTAAATTTAAAAAAATTTTAAAAAAGATTAAAAAATCCTTCACAGTAATGTCTAGAATAACATTTAACCAAATATCTGGGTACTGTGACCTAGCCAAGTTGACACATAAAACTCACCATCACAGTGTATTTAGTACCAGTGTGGTGGGGAGGGAGAAAGGAAGAACCAGCACGTCTTTGAGGTCATCAGTCCATGCTCATATCCAATGAAATAACCAAGGTCCTTGTCCTCAGGGTCCTGACTCCCTGACCTTTAAGGTGCGTACTCTCAAGTGCTTCTGTGAACACCAGAAAAACTGCTTCCTTGACTGCTAGTGAGGAAGAATTTCTGCCCAACTCTCCACAGTATCAGGTGCTGAGACTCGTGAGGGGGTCACCCTCTGACTGAGTCTGTCTCCTTGGAAGCTGTGTTGGCATGAAGCCAGCGAACCTGAAGGACTCAGTACCCCTCTCTCCTCCACTCTCTCTGCATTTCCCAACAACCCCTGTCCCCAGCTCCCCTGCCCTGCCCGCCCTCCCGAGACAGGATTCCCGGTCTGGATTTGGATCATTCTTTCATATTTTTGTCTGAACCCTCTTAATTGCTACAAGTGTTCAGGCTTTTTGAACCTCAAAACTACATATTAACAGGGATTTCCTTTCGTTATTGGTGCTGTTGCTGTTTTATTCCATTTTTGTTTTTCCAAAGTTGCCCCTTCTTTGGCTATCTGCTTCAGGACTGAAAAGAGTAAAGGTGAAGGAAATGATAAAATATGCCTTTAATTTATTTCATAAATCAGATACACTAAAGCTTATTTTATAATCCTCTTCTTGCTTTCGTGAGCTCCCCCACTATGGTAAGGACTGAGATGTTTAACCAAACAACTAATGTGTAACCTGCTCCTGTGGCCTGATGCTGCTTGAAGACCCATGTGATCCTAGAACTTTCTTAGAAGCCAATGTAGAGATCTTCTAGGTGTCCACCAGATGGCACTGTTGACCAGAGAAATGTGACTAACTTGCTTCCGCTGGGAAACAAGTAAGTGTTAATACTGATTTAATTCCAAAAATAGAAGGGGCGAAATGTCAGAAAAAAGAAACAAGTAGATCTACCATACAACCCATCTCAGGTCAAAAGTAACAACTTTTCACTTACATGAGAAGGCACAGCTCTGCCCTCAGAGCCCAGGAACATCGTCCTTGAGGTACGTTTACATTTCACTCACATTGGACCCCACAGAACTCTGATAGGGACACAGCGCAGCTGCTTCTGCCGAGTCCATTCTCGAGGTCAGACCACTGGAAGCTTGGGCTCAGGGTTGCACCCAAGGCCTTGTGATCAGAACATCTGTGTCCTCGATCAAGTTCTTTCATCAATCTGGTCTTCCATTGCTTTACCTATAAAAATAAGAATTTGAATTTGGTAAACACTCCCAGTTTGGAAATGTAATCCTTGCTTCACAGATAAAATTTCAGAGAAATGCCTTTCTCAAGGTCACAGTATCTTATCTTCTGCGTATGCACGAGAACTCAAGTCCTTCACTCCTGAATGCAGGCCAGGTCCACTGAGGCAAGAAACTTACCCTAAGCTGTTCCTTTCTGCGGAAACAAGAAGAGAGATCCACTGAGCAAACTACCTTTTGCAGCCATTTTCCTTCTATACTCTTAAAACATTCCTTCCTTCCTTCCTACATAGAGCAAGAATGGGAGGCAGGTATCGAAAGGGCAGAGGGAGAAGGAGAGAGAGAAGGTCCAGCAGACTCCCCACTGAGCACTGAGCCCAGCACTGGCTTGGGCGGGCTGGGTCCTTGGGTCCTTTGCAGGACCTTGAGAGCATGACCTGAGCCCAAATCAAAAGCTGGATGCTTAACCGACTGAGCCATCCAGCCACTCCTTAACAACACATCTAATTAAAAAAATGGAACTAAATGTGATTTATTGGAGTGCTTATCTTTTAGCTTTCAGACTTTTTTATGTTTTGGAAAAATGGCTCAGTTTTTAAAAAAATTTTTTTTAAAGATTTTATTTATTTATTTGACAGAGATCACAAGTAGGCAGAGGCAGGCAGAGAGAGAGAGAGAGAAGAAGCAGCAGACTCCCTGCTGAGCAGAGAGCCTGGTGTGGGGCTCGATCCCAGGACCCTGAGACCATGACCTGAGCCAAAGGCAGAGGCTTAACCCACTGAGCCACCCAGGTGCCCCATGGCTCAGTTTTTTTTTAATGAATTTTTTTATAAATCAAAATATAATGTGTATATAGATGTATTTATGACTAATAAAGTGAATACACATTTACCTACCTCTCAGCTTTACAAAACAAGACAACTTTCCTACCTTATTACACAAAGAAATCCAATCCTTTCTCGTTTATACAAAATCATATCAAGACTTAACTTTACTCCCTCCTGTCCTCCCAAAAAAGGAGGTTTTTTTCCTGCTAACAAAAGATCATTTCCTCCAGGATTTTACCCTTCATGGCTTTATACTCTTAGCTCATCCAACACCTTCAGAAGGCAAGGGCAGCCCTATGTTCCCTTAAGCTCTCTTTCCCCATTACCTTCTTCTGAGAGAGAAAAATCAGGTTAATATTTAAACTGCACTTTATTTCTGCCAATAATCTTTATATTTACATTATAGTAAATTGTGATTCTCATTAGTGCAAAAATATACATTATTCACTTCATTTCTGGAGGACCCTTAGGGAAGACAGAAGAAGAAGAAAAGAGCTAGGGTTCATACATAGTAGCCCAGGAAAGAGAAAGAGTCCATGAAAATTCTCGAAGGAGGTGGGTATTTTCAGGGAAATGTTTGAAGCTGGAATGTCTACATACAATATTTAAGCTTATCTTCTATGAAGTAATTCAGGTTAATTCTTCTATTGCCCATAAACTTTCAATTGAGGCTCAGGTTCTGTGGGAGTAGTATTTGGGGATAAAGAGACCACCAGCACGGTATTGGGGCAAGGCCTAGAAGAGAGGTGAATGCTTCAGACAAAGACGGGAACCGGAGGAGGAAAGGACACAGAAAAATGTAAGCTCTCCAGATCTCAGTGAATTTAGGGTGATTTTGTAAGCCTTTTGAATTCAAATGTTACTAAAAAGGTTATCCTCCTTATGCTGTAAGATTTGGGAAAACAGAGAGCTGATATTCAAGTTACATATGTGCAGAAATATAACACGCATTTGTTGGAAGAATCAAAGTATCTTCAGCTTCACACATGTGAATGGTAAGGTAGAGTAATAAATTCCTTTAGTTCTCTTGGAAATTCAAATTCTCTGAACTTTTTTGTGATTCACTTGTGTTTCTCTCTGTTGAATTTCTTGGCCAAACTGGAAGGTCAGGGATCTTTCTCTGATTGTTTTAAGACTGAAAAGAAGTGAAATAGTGCATTTTCCAGCTATTGGCCATTTTGGCAAACATCTCTTGCTCCCCCACCCCCAAAGGGTTAAGAGAAAGCCTGTGCTGGAAAAGAAGCAACAATTACATACTTCCTGGGAAAACTGCCAGTCATTCCTGGCCTCTGACCTTCTTTGTCTACAAGGTGTCCAGCTTCTCTGCCCTTGAAATTTATATCTTAATCATACTTCACATTTGACAGTGTTTTGGATTTTTCAAAACAAATTTAAATGCACCCCTTCCCTTGGATATTATCCCCACTGCAGACCTAGATTTCTGGGGCTGATATCATCAACTGTATGTTGCACAGAGGATAAAAAAAATGGGGCGGGGAGTAAACCTTCTTGCTCAAAATCATACAAAGCTTGGACAAAACCACACTTTCTTTCTCCAAGGCTAATGAGTGTTCAGATGCAGGAAGCAACTTTCTGTCTCTGAAATACAACTACGTCTTCATTGTCGATGCTGTCAAAAGTCAAAATAACTCTAAGTCCTAAATTAGAGCCATTAACAGTATCCATTGTATCTAACAGTATCTCTGTATCTATTTTTGCTCTGTTTTTTTTTTTAACTTTCTGCCTTGGGAAATAAACTCCAGGAATGTCAGCATCAAATGACGAATTAGTTGTTTCTACAAAATGAATAGTGAAATTCGCGATGAAACTTTGAACCCCACTTCCAAGTTTTCCCTTGATGCGGAAGCCCAGGTTATTAGTCACAGCTTTGCACAAAGTATCACAAAACCACGTGGGATGACTTAGTATTTTTCCAAGTGTGGATATTAGTGAATGTTTTATTTAAAAAGAGTTCCATGTTCAGATAGGCTGGAGTCCTTTATTAAAGGACCCGCATCGACTTCTCATATTCGTGTACTTATGAGTAGAGAGGTTGAGGAGAAGAACATTTCTCTAAAGCTCATGCCCACAGAATTTTTGTAGAACTGTGTTTTCCTCCCCCAGATCATTCTTTGAGGAAAGCTCTATCAGAGAGGAGAGTTTTGTGATGATGTGTTTCTCAGCATTATTCTAAGGAACCTTATATATTTATATATTTCAGAATAGTATTAAATCGAACAACAGTTGAATAAAACCTTCAGGTAAGTTTGGATAACGTGTCTTAAGTTGAAAATACACAAAGGTATTACTTTTTCTTGATTGATTAAAGAAAAATAAAGCAAGGGGATTTAATCTAGACTACTTATTAACGCAAGGCATCAGTGACTGAAACTTATAAAAGCTGAACACATCCCGGCTCTAGGGCTCTGACAGTGGAAAGGGGGTTAAGATCACAACAAAACCATGTAATTTCCTTACGTGTTCTCAGGGGAGGGTCTGCACCCTGGACAATCCGAAGTTCTGATGCTCCTGTTGGCGCTTCCAGCTTCTCCGTTGGCTTGAGCTGAGCCTCTCTGGAGGTGCACCAGGTGGACGGGGAGCTTCTGTTGCCCCCAGCAGCGCGCTTGCAAAGATTCCCGGACAAGCTGAAGATGTCCACTCCCAGACAGGGCACGGCAGGCTGGATCGCGGGCTCCGCTTGTATCTTCGGAAGGGAACGCCTTAGCTCCTGCTGCTTCAGGACTTGCCTGACTGGGGCAGCCTGGAAAGAAAATCACAGCCACTGCCCTCAACCGTTGGGTGGTTGTTAATCTTCACGAGTCCAAACATCTTTCTAGGTCTTTGAAATGCTCATAACGCACTTATTTTGAACTCTCATCTCCACTTTCAGGGGTAATGATTTCTGTTTTGTAAGAGATCGAATACCTGTGCAGGAGAATGTGGATGGTAGCTGTTGGGAGGGATTGCTTCGATGACTCTGTCCCTCTACCAAGAGGTGTATTTTTTTTTTTTTTTTTAAATTACGTATACAAACCCACTTCTTTGAACAAGGCAGCATTTTTTTTTTCAAGGCAGCATTTAAAAAAAATAATTAATTAAATAATCAATTAATTTATTTATTTTTAAAGATTTTATTTATTTATTTGACAGACAGAGATCACAAGTAGGCAGAGAGGCAGGCAGAGAGAGAGAGGAGGAAGCAGGTTCCCCATGAAGCAGAGAATCCAATAGGGGACTAGATTCTAGGACTTTGGGATCATGACCTGAGCGGAAGGCAGAGGTTTTAACTCACTGAGCCAGGTGCCCTGTTAAGGCAGCATTTTTAAGATAACATCAAAGTGCAGCCTCACCTCTTGAATGGATTGTTATTTTTAAAATTTTAAAATTTTATTATTTTTTAAAGATTTTATTTATTTTGGAGAGAGAGCACACGTGGGAGGGTAGGGAGGGGCAGAGAGACAGAGAGAGAGAGAGAGAGAGGGAGAGAGAGAGAGAATCTCAAGCAGACTTTGTGCTGAGCGTGGAGCCTGACTCTGGGCTCAGTCTCATGACCCTGAGATCATGACCTGAGGCGAAATTGAGAATTGGTTGCTTAACCAACTGTACCACTTACGTGTCCCTTGAATTTTTTTTTTTTTTTAACTATAATGTTATAGTGCTTGCTTGTTCTTGTTTAGGTGGGAGTGAAACTGATGGTTTGCTTTCTGTCCAGAAGGCTAGTTCAGAATGTACACCACTATCCCTATTTTATGAATGCCAAAATCGATTCTAAGTTCCCCCCAATTTGGAGTTGTTCAGCTGGCATCTGGAGTTTAGTTCTCCTCTGACTCTACCATGTGTGTTCTTAATAGATTACACAGAGTCTATATTCACCACTTTTCATTTAAAGAAAAAAAATAATTTTCTTTCTTTTTTTTCCCGTAAGCCAAATTTTTACCCTTTCCTGCAGCATAACTTCAGTGCCAGGCTAGGATTTTCTAAATTACCTTTACTTTGATCTTCATTGATCTACAAAGAATTTGAAGGAGAATTTAGAGAAGAATCCCAGCTTACTTTCTATTGGATACAAGTGTGGAGAGAAATCAGCATGTACTCTACTTTCCCTTCTTAGAATAAATTGAGTTTTTGCTCAAAATGAAATATGGGCCTCTAACCTATTAATTTTGAAGGGAAGATCAGTTTTTATGTTCACATAATTGGAAATTTTTTGTACAAATGTAATAAACATAAAAAACCTCTCTAGCATATTTTATTTTATTATTTGTTTTAACTTTACCATATTTTACATGAATAAAAGAATTAAAAAGACGACGTGTTCTTGTAAATAGAAGATTTGTCTTTTTTTGCTTTGCTCTGTCGTCTTTAGGAGGAGGTAGGCAAGGGGAAGCTGTTTTCTTCTCATTATAAAGTCCCCCAAGTATTTGGACCAGTGTCTCTGGAACCACTTTTTCCCTTCGTACTAGCTAAGTCACTACTTTTCCTGTGTAGTTCCAGGAAACAGGCTTTCTGACACCTGAGCTCCTATGTTCCCAGTTTAAGGTAACCATTTCAGTTTTCTGAATTTCAGGGAAAAGTTGAGTCTAGAAAAGGAGACTTCTGGGAGGCTAGGTTGGAGCTCAGGAAAATTCAGAGAGTTCTAGGCAGTTGGAGGAGCACAAAGTATACTTAGATGTGAAAGGTCTGAGGAAATTTGTTTTTAAAACATTTTATTTATTTATTTGAGAGAGAGTGGAAGAGAGAGCATGAGCAGGGGCAGGGGAGAGGGAGAAACAGGCTCCCTGCTGAGCTTGATCTCAAGCCCAAGAAATCATGACTGAGAGAGAGATCAGGACCTGAGGTGAAGGCAGATGCTTAACCGACTGAGCCACTCAGGTCGAAAATTTTCACTTAAAGAAAATTTTAACTTAACTGAAGAAAATTTTAACATAAAAAGAGCAAAAGCTGGAAAAGTTTACCTTCTTTACAATTTGTTTTATGGCCAGCCTAGAATTATGAATAGAGTTAAGTATTCAATGTTTTTAAATTAGCCATAATGTAAAACTTCCTTTAACTTTGTGTGATGAAGTAAGATTTAAAAAGAAAAAAACTATTTCCCCACTCATTCATCCCACAATTATTCATTACACACCATATGTCAGAACTTTTCATCAGGGACCTCAAAACTCATATTCTCTAGTCAGTAAAAAACACACGTAAATATAAAGAGGACGCAAAATAAAATAATATAGACCACATGCTCTAGGAGCATAGAGGAGAAAAGTAAACAGTGATCTTTTCAGAAGAGGAAATTGGAAAATAATTCAAGGGAGTGAAAATTGATTGGATTTGAAACTGTATGTACTTTACAAAGACCTAAAAGGCAGAGGGAACTTCCAAGGTAGACAGAGTAGGACTGCCTTGCTGTGACACCCAGGTAAAGGGATGATTGAGGAAAGGTCTTGGTATTCATGGAGAAATAGATGTAGTTCAGTGCAGTGAAGGGGCATGGACCCGAGGCTATGTTGGGATGAAGTCTGGTCGTGAAAGGATGCCTAAGGTCTGAACCTTGTTCTGTAGACAACGGGGGTTATTGAAAGAATGTAAGACGCTGCTAGAGAGACTGAGATTTCCCTATGTATCATAAAGTAGAAAGGAAGACATACAATTAGAGTATCTTGGTTAGGGTAATAAGGACGGCTACCTTGGATCCCAGCCTGGTGAATTGAAGAGAGACAATGGAATAAAGTTTGTGTGATTCCCTTCCTTTTTTTTTTTTTTTTTTTAACTGAAATGTATTTGACATATAACATTGTGTACATTTAAGGTGCACAACATGTAGATTTGGTACGTCATATGTTGTGATGTGATTGCCCCTGTAGTGACTGTACCTCTATCATGTCATGAAATTTCCTTTATTTGTGATGGAAATAATTAAGATCTCATCTCTTACCAAGCTTAATGATTATAATACAGTATAGGCGGGTATATTCACTATACTCTGCAGTACTTCCCCTTTCTAAAATTGACACTATCAGCACTTGTATTGTCTTTATTTTCTCAATCTGTTTCTTCTTCCTCTCCCTCTTTGTGTCCCACATCTCTCTCTCTCATCTTTCTGGCAAAGGAAGGAGACTTTAAGCTTTGTAGGCATGGCCTCAGTCACCTTTCTTGGTAAAGTCCTGCCTGATGAAATTGTGGTAATTTTGATCATTCGAATTCAGATTCTTCCTTCAGTACAACTTATACAAAAGACCAAAGCTACAGATGTAAATAGAACCGAGGGTTTGGATATAGCCTATTGAGTTAATGAAGAAAGGGCATACCACCCCATTTCTGGCTGACAAATACGTCACAGGCTTGGAACAGTTAACTCAACCTATTAGGATGGTAGTTTTGATTTACTACCATGTTAAAAAAAAAAAATCACTTGTGGTTAATTCCAGGTGACTTACGAGGGAATCAGTGGTGTTGGAGTTGTATTCTAGCTGGAAAAAAAAAAACAAAAAACACAAAAACAAAAAACCCTTCATTCTTTGACATTGAAAATAAACTAAAGAAAAGGAACGCCTGCTCAGATATTTCTATTCCTGACTGGGGGTGTCCCCAGAACTGTAAGGGAAAAATAAGCAAATAGATTCATCTCCTTCATAGAAGTCATTCTTATTAATGACTCATTTTCATGGTAGTCTAAGATCTCCTTCATGACAATTTTCCTTTCTTTAGGAAACTTATTAACAAATTCCCCAGTTTAAAAATATTGAAACATTTCAATAAAATGCAAGACTTTTAAAAAACATAAACAAAACACCAGCAAGGCTCTGAATTTTAGTTGTCTGCTATAACTGCTGCATGAACTCGACCAGTATTTGACATCACGAGTAGGCTGAACCAAAGTGCTGTTTTTCTCTGGGTTTTGATTTGTGTTTGTATCTTTCTATTCTTTTCTTTTTTTTTTTAACTTGTCACTTTTTTGGAAACTGATTGAGGTTATATATTCTGAGATGAACGAGAAACTTCCAGGCCCTTAAGGGATGTAAGAGATGGGCATGGCATTGTGGGGAAGCCATAATAGTTTTAGATCCTCTGTTATGCTGGGAAACCTGATGTTTGGGTAACACACAAGCAAAACAGTGATAGCGAATGACTTTCTGAAACTGGCTGACATTCTTGGCAAAGCAAGCTTGGGAAACCTTTTATACCAAAACGTATATTTTTAAAAATGTCTACTTTAAAAAAAAGTCTACTTTTTTAGTCACATCTTCTTTTTTCTCTCTCTCTTTGCCTCTGCTTGGGCTCAAAAGAACTTACAATTATGTATCTGAAACATGTCAGTTAGTGTGAACGTTATTTGGCTTGTTTGGCAGAATATTTGACAAGACATCACAGCATATGGATTCCTCACTTAAATGTCAGACTCGATGTAGAAATTAGGAATAAAAATATAATGTAGGAAATTCTTACAAACTAATTAGTGTGATATTATTGAAAGTGGGCCATTACCCAGTTGGTCTATTTTGCTTTCTTGTGCACATCACATATTCTAATACTTAATGTTACCTTTATTATACGATAAGGTTTGAAAAGAGTAGAATTACCATTAAGACTAGCAAATAGCACAATAGGTTTTAAAATGGCACAAAACTGTAAAATAAAGTGAAACAGATATCATAAAATACAGTGAAACACAGAACACTGTATGGTAAGAGGAAAAGTCTCTATCCCAATGTATAAAACACTAAGGGATGAGTATAGTTGAATATGTATTTCCAAAATAATAAGCCAAGAAAACCTGGCAATGATATTTTGCAGTTGTATACAGCGAGTTTCCTTTCATAGGGCTCCATGGAACACTAAACAGAGCAGAGTTTTTAGTATCAGAAAAATGAAGATAAATTAGGAAGGACTCATGAGTAGAAAGACAGATAAGGGCCTTTGGAGTTTATTCATTAGAAAACATAATTGAGTGAAAAATATGGTTTGACTCACCACTAATGTAAGATATAGCCTCTAAGAATGTGATAAATGTGAGTAACCCAGGCCTGTGGAATTTCATGAGTGCATGTTAGGAACACTGTAGGGTGACCAGATTTTCCCATCTGGGGGACACTGACTCTAGTTCTAACTAGACAGCAGTGCTGGTTCTGTCTATGGCTTTAGGCATCTGTGAAGCTGAACAGACTTTAAGGTTAGGTTCTTAGCCTTAGAGGAGAGACAGTCTCTTGACGAACGTAGGCCTGCAGCTGGAGCGGACTCCAGGCTATGCTCAGAGTGCAAGAGACTCTGCACGAACGTATCCACACCACACATGGAACAGCTGAAGGAAACTTTTCCAAGACTGTTGTGCATCCCAATGTAGGAATTAGTGAATTGAGGTTATATTGCAGTGACCAGAGAGTTGCAGTAATGTGTGTCATCCTTTCTAGTATTGTCCTGCAAATCAGTGACTCAGAAGCAAGGCCCTTGGCTTCCAGCCAAGTTATAATTCCCTGTGGAGACCATGATGAGGGTATCAAACCTCCAGCAAAGAGAGGAAAGGACAGTCGAGTCAGAAAGAGCAGTGATAGGCATGGGTAGATGCGAGTTCTCACCAATGTGGGGGAAGCTTGAACCGGGAAGCACAGTGGGTGTGACTTCAGAAGGGTTTGCGTTGATTGTGATGCAGAATCCCCAGCTATTCTAGATGGAGGAGAAATTTCAGAGCAAATTGTGTATGGGTGCGAACGGCTCTTCCTCCAGAAGATGTTGAGTAAGGCCATGGTAGGTAGTCCTGCAATGAGGAACACTAAAAGTGATTGCCCTTGGGAGTGCCTGGGTGGCTCAGTGGGTTAAGCCTCTGCCTTCAGCTCAGGTCATGATCTCAGGGTCCTGGGATCAAGCCCTGCATCGGGCTCTCTGCTCAGGAGGGAGCCTGCTTCCCCCTTTCTCTCTGCCTGCCTCTCTGCCTACTTGTGATCTCTCTCTGTCAAATAAATAAATGAAATCTTAAAAAAAAAAAAAGTGATTGCCCTTTTGGGTATTAGAGGGAGTAGTACAAAAACTTTTGGGAAACATAAATGGGTTAGTAGGTCAGAGATGACGTTGTCTGAGCTCAGCGAGGGCTGTGTACAAAATCTTGGCCTACATCAAAATGTGCCTGAGCCAGGCCTTGGTCTTCAAGGAGGCAATTTTGTCCAATCTAAGGGTTATAAGTGGATAAAGATAAAAGGCTCCTTTACCAGCTGTATGCAATCTCGTTAGCAGAAGGTCATTGCAGAAGCATGTGCTGGTCTGTAATGGGGCGCATTCAAGTACATTAGGGTTGTGTCTATGCTTCATATCACTGGATATATTTTTAACTGTTTAATCTCTTTTCATTTTCTCATCCTCAGCAGTCATGTTCTTGTGTAAGAAACTCAATAGGAACCCTGATTGACTTTATACGTTCTCACCTACAGTTCCACCTCTAGATGCGTGTAGGAGTATGTTTGCATCTGTGATAAAAATAATAGTCTTTTATACACCTTCCTACAGGATGGTAGTTATCCCTGCCTTCATGTTCACCTGTAGCTCTAAATTATAGTGTTTGTTGGCATGTGTGAATCTGTGATTATTGTGTGGTAAATAGTGATGATTTTTATAAGGCAAGGTAAGGATGTAACTAATTAAAATACACCTTTTGTATAAAAAATAAGGCAACTATTCATGCAGTGTCTTACAATTTTACATGCTATTTTGTTTGCCTGTGCACGACCCAGCAGCCCAGGGATGTTGGGATCCTGCTGGGATCGTGTCTATGATGCTTGAACTGCTACTGTTTCCATACGAAGCAACAAAGAGAAGATACTCAGTTCTTGTAAGTGAAGAAGCTGTCAGACACTCATGGTTAGGAGACGTTGTTGGAAACTAATAGCAGGAGGATATGGCAGGAATAAGATATTTGGGGCATTCTTTTGGGAACAAAAGATGAGGGAAGCAATGGAGGCGTGAAGGTGATACATTCTCAACAGCTTTTCCCAAAAGCAGAACATGTGAAGAGGAATGAAAAGATAAAGCTTGGCTTCTCACAGATGAACCATTCAGTTGATAGAAGCAAAGGATTTTGTTGACGGGTATGAGGCTTAAACAATACTTCTTGGTTCTTGTACTTTCTGTGGAGAAATTCTCTGGAAACCATCTTGAGATCTAAAAACACTTCATGAGAAAGATAAGGGAAAATCTCAAGGTTTCAACAATGTGGCTTCAGAGACACTGGTTTGTAAGTGATATTTCAGATGGAGTATTTGTGAGGTTGAAAATAGACTATTATTAAGTTGCCCTAATGGATAATGGGAAAAACTGAAACCATTGTAAACTAATACATTTAAAGACAATTCAGCTGTCTTAGGTGACCTTAGCAAGGCAATTGCAAGGATAGTTTTAGAGACACCACGCTTTTTCCTATATGTTATTTAGGGAGGGGGTGAGTTATAAGGGAAAATTCATCTTTGGCTGGAAAGAGATTCACTCTTGGCAATGAACCAGCATCTTTGATCAAAGAAAACTAGATCATGCCAAGGAGAAAGAATTGTGTCCCCTAAAGGGCACTGCAACTTTTTCTTCATAGTTTTATTTATATTACCAACAAAGAAAGATAAAGAAAATATGTTAACATTGGTCAATCTGAGGTGATGGAAACATGGCCATTTCTTATGAATTTTCTGTACTTTTTTATATTTTCAAATTTTTAAAAATAAAAACATGTGGTTGATTAAAACAGAATCGTGTTATAAGAATCGCTTATATCTTACATCTTTCAAGGTGCTTGTGTGAATGTCAAAAAATGACAGAACGAGCAAGGAACCGGAAAGAGTCATAGATAAGGGCTTAATATAACATTTTTTTTATCATGTCTTCTGCCATCTGAAATGATAACTACACATTTGCAGTTTCCATGTTTCCTATCTGACCCTTTCTACTTATCTTAGCGTCTCATAATGAAATTGAAATGAAGCCAGTGTGCGCTCACGGACCATGTCCCATGTGTGGGGCCGTCTGTGAGGCACTGGGGTTGGGACAGGTGGAAGGCAGATGGGCTTGTGGGTACAGGTGGGGTGCTGGAACCAGACTGCCTACCTTTGAAACCTGGCCGGGCTCCCAGCTAGCTGTGGTGTGTTGGGGAAGTGATTTTGTGTTCTGTTTCTCAATTTCTCATCTGTACAATGCGGAAGGAAAAATAGTAGTTAACTCTTGCATTGTGAAGCTGAAACCGCTGTGAAGAGTTCCTTCCTAAGCGTTCATTTAATTATTGTAAATGCGTTATTACTCGTTTAGTACTAAAGAAAAGGACTGGCTCATAAGCATTCAATAAATGTTCGTATTACTATCATGATGGAACAGAGACTGCTGTTCTCAAAGAGATGCATCTACTGTTTCTTATGTATCATGATCTATTTTTGCATGGAAATTCTTTTACACAGAAAACAAATGTACGTTCTTTAAATAAACCCTAAAAACCTCAAGAGAATCTCTCGTAGATCAACTCCTTTGAGAGACTCAGAGCATGGTGGTTCAAAGTGAAAATGAGGGGTGTGGGTAAGGGGAGAGCTCTAGAGCATAAAGGAAAGACTTTAAAGAACATTAGCAAACATACTAATCTGATACATGTCAGAAAGTATTAACATCATGGGCTAGGCAAAGGACCAAGCTCAGGTAATGAATACTAATTAAACATTTAAAAGAGTTTTATATTCCTCAGGACAAGCATCCACAAGAAAGAACAGGCCATGCTTCCCTTCAGCGTTGTTTGGAAGAAAGAAAGGAAAAAGTAATGGAGAACAGAGAGAAGAAATAAAACATCTGACCTGGTTTTGATTTGGGGGGGCAAATTAAAACAACAAATACAAAAACATCATTTAAACAGAATCAGCAACTACCTCCCTTCCTCCAGGTCAGGACGTATGCATGCAGTGGCTTTGAGGTGCCATTGCTTTTGGATGTGATCTACCTTGGTGTAAATTACTGAATGAATAAATCACATTAAAAAAAAAAACGCACAGAGACAATATGGTCTTGAAATTTACCCCAGTGTTTCCATTCATCAGGCTTCTAATGTCCTTCTATGGACGGCAGAGTCCTCTGTGGGAAAGGGCGACAAGAGAGTGGGAATGAGGGGTGGGTGCAGGGCGCATGCGTCATGTGCCTGAAGACCCTGGAAAGCGTGTTCCCTCTCAAAGGGGATGCAGCCCCTTCTGACCAATATTCAGGTTAGAAATTCCAGAAATTAGGAGTTTTATTTAAAAGTATCATGATTTTAAAGCTTTACTCCAAAAAAAAAAAAAAAAACCAAAAAGGTTAAACATCATTTTGCCTAATTTTTTTTCTTTTCTTTTCTTTTTTTTTTTTTTTAATGCCCCATGTCACATGACTCAATGCATGTGATTTTCCAGATCCGACTCAGGCCATCACAAAGAATGTCCATTTGTATCAGTGGGTAGACAAACTGGATGGCTTGCTGTTTCCTAAATATGCCCAGTCTTGACCTCTATCTGATGTTTTTTCCCTATTACCAAATATTATGCCAGGTTCCTTCCCTGCCAATGTAGACTCCAGCTTGCACAAATGCTTTGATCACCTGAAACTTGATGCAATTATTTTGTTGAAAGCCACTTTTCCACGCTAACTCTGCATCACGTTTTATCGATGACTCTTCTGATACCTATACATTTCTACCTTGCGCTAGGAGTATTTTCATCCCGGCTTTAAGATCATATTCAGGACATTTTTGTGTGAACAAAATAATGTTTACATACTGCATGCAGCACAGATCAGTGACCACTGTTTTCGTTTGGCATATTTTCTTCCATTCTTTTCCAAGGAAATATAGCAAAATTATTTATTTGTTTATTTTAAAAGATTATTTATTTATTTATTGACAGACAGAGATCATAAGTAGGCAGAGAGGCAGGCAGAGAGAGAGAGAGGTAGGGAAGCAGGCTCCCTGCTGAGCAGAGAGGCGGAGGTGGGGGTGGGATCCTGGGATCGTCACCTGAGCACTGAGCCACCCAGGTGCACCGCAAAACAATTTATTAAGATCTGAAGTGGTTGTACCAACTTAGCTCTGCACCAGCAGAGGGAGAAGAGGCAGCTTTGAGCATTTCTTTAACAGCACTGAGTGTTTTCATTGTTTAATTCGTGCTGATTTGCTAGGAAAAAATCACAGTATCTTGAGATTTTGAATTTCTTAAAAGAATCAAGTTCAATTTGTTCAGTTTGGGCTATATCCAGGTAATAAGCTGAAGGGAGCATTTATAAAAGATCTTATGATAATAATAGTAATAGCAAATATGTTATCCTAAGCACTGTATAGATTTTTAACTCATTCGATCCTTATGAAAACTGGTTGATGTGTGTGCTAGAATGATCCTGATGTTACAGAAGATGAAATTGAGATATCAAAATTTTAGGTGACTCACAATCACAGAGCTACTAAGCAACTCACATAAGATGAACCCTCCTTTTTACTTAGTGCTATACAGTACTTCTCAACACACTTCAGCAATCAATGCTGTTTGAGGTATACTTTTCAAGCCTCCTGTCCCACTTAGGGCACAGGTAGGACCTAAAAAAGCCCAGATCAGCAGCAGTTCCTCTCCCACTTCCTAGAGAAGTTGTTTATTTTAAAATTTCCTTTGAAGCATTTTATTAGACATCTTATTATTTAGTCGATTAATAAAATAATGTTTGAAAATAATTTGGGCTTTGGAATTTTGAAGGTTTTAGCCTATCTTGGAACCACAATGAGTGTGGGGTTTCTTTTTTGTTCACCTTTCATAGCAGAATAGAGCCCAAACACATTCTAAGGGTAGAGTTGTACAGGTGAATTTACTCTCAGTGAGTATGATATGCATAATATGGATGAAGAAGTAGACAGCTCAACAATGTCTTAAAGCCAAGATGGCAGGCACCATTTATTGGAACCACTTATTAGAAAATTCCCTTATTTGTATATTCCTGGACTTGCTTGGAGACTTTCTGGCTTTGCTTACTGCTTCTTGGAATAAAAATCATACTGCTCTTCTTAACAGATTCGGAAACACATTTTGTTGAATTATTAAATGCATTCAGTAAAAACAAGGGGAATACCAGTCAGATTGGAAGATCTCAGGAGACTTCCTTAGAAGGTCTTTCACTACCCCCCCAACATGAAAGGAACAAAAGACGCATGGTAACCTGACTCAGAAGAGCTATTCACAGGCCAACATCGGTCTCTGTAATAGTGAAACATCCCATATTTTACCTGCTAACTTCTCTGATAAGTCATCTTTTCCCTTATGGCATCTCAAGTGTGTCATCTTTTATGACATGTGGGTCAGTCATACTCCTCTTTGTATTCAAGTGTCTCATCTTTTATTACCATATGCTCCAGGAGTATACTCTTCTCTCTGCCCTGCCAGGACATCTTTTCCTGTCTATGTGTCTAGTATGTGACAGGCTTTTCCTTCCTTTAGGGAGGGACCCCTCTTTTCAGCATGCATTCCATTTGTGACATTTCTTGGGGCATCTATATTTAATTTTTTTATTTTCAGGACCGAGAATTTTCATTGTGCATGTTGTTCTTAACTTCTGTTTATGGACAAAGAAAAGTTTGCATGTTATTTTACTGTTATAAGTATCATCAGTGAACTTTCATTTCACTTTTACATGTTGAATTTTGTGTTGGGACAGTAGGTAGACATTTAGTTTGGTATTTTGGAATGGGGGTTGGATGGAGATTGGTGGGGGAAATGGAGTACCATCTTTTCACATTAGGTAGAGATTTTATGTTCCTACCCATGCCAAAAGAATTTCCCCTCATTGCTTTCCAACTCCACCTCAATACCATTTTCTGGAAAATGACTTTTTATTCTAAGTAATCTCATGACAGGAAGAAAAAAAGAAGTGTAAGTGTGTGTGTGTGGGTTCATGTGGGTGTGTAAGGGTGTTTGTTCAGTGAAGGTCAGAAGAAGAGAGGGAAGGATGAAAGAATTATTTATATATAATATGTGATAAACATGCTAGCATGTGCTTTCATATATTAATTCTCATTTAACTAGTCCTTAGTATGATATAATAGATAAAAGCACAGATTCTGAAAATGAAGCGTTTGGATGAGTAACCCAGCTTTACCATTTGCCAGCTGTATAACCTTGAGAACTTCTCCTAACCTCTCTGTGATCTAATTTTCTTATCTGTAAAATGTGACCATTATTGTTTGCCGAAACTGTTGGTTGTAGAATCTAGACAAAGCTGAATAGTTTTAAATTTTGGTCCACTCATGCCTGGCATTTACTCTAAAATCCTTAGCTATGATTCCTCCATAATTGGGTGCAAAATAATAATTGCCTCCATTTCTGAAGATGAAATCAATAGTTCAGCGGGAGGGTGTTCAGGAATTTGTGTGTGAGTAGATAACCCAGTACGTGACAGTGACGGGAATCATGACCAAAGTCTGTGTTTTAGCGAAGGTGTAGGTTTGGCTGCTGTGAAAGAGATGTATCCTAGCATGCTAGAAGATGACAGACATTTAAATCTTATATAAAACTCTAGGCTTGTTTGAGGGTCAAGGGAGATTTCAAGGATGTGCAGTTCTTCTGTCTTCTTGTTCTACCATATTTAAGGTGCCCTTGCAAGCACAGTCCAAGATGGAAATGGTGAAAAGGGAGAGTGTGCCCTTTCCCTTAAGACAGTAGTTCTCAAGTTCAGGGTTGACTTTTGAATCACTGAGGTGGAGTGTTTAAATCCCTTCTTCTCAGAGATTCTCTCTCGGTTGGTCTGACATAAGGTCAAGACATTGTTTCTGGTTTTGTTTTTATTTTTGTTTTTGTTTCTTTTTAAGCAGATTAGTTGCTTCTTTTTTTTTTTTTTAAGATTTTATTTATTTATTTGACAGAGATCACAAGAGGCAGGCACAGATCACAGATCACAGAGGCAGGCAGAGAGAGAGAGGAGGAAGCAGGCTCCCTGCTGAGCAGAGAGCCCGATGTGGGGCTCGATCCCAGGACTCTGGGATCATGACCTGAGCGGAAGGCAGAGGCTTTAACTCACTGAGCCACCCAGGCGCCCCTAATTGCTTCTTCTTTAGCCCATTGGTGAGAGAGAGTGAGATGCCTGTGCTAGAGTTATGGGGATGACCAAACAGACACACCTGGCACCAGACTTATAAGTCACATATACTCCTAACTTGTGGGAGGTGGATGCCCCATGGCACAGGGGTCACGTAGGGGTTCCACTAAGAACAGAGTGAGCAGCCAGGTGAGGTGGGAGGCAGGCTTCATAGTATCAAGAGGACAGTGTATCTCCTGGTCCCAGTGAGAGGATATCGTTCCCTTGTTTGAATAATTCTGCGGACTGACAGGGTACCAAAGCCTGCTATTCAGGGTACCAAAGCCTGCTATTCAGGGATGAGCAAGAACTGTGCCTGGTCCTTCGAGAAAGAGTATTATTCACCTAAGGCACCTTATCCATCGGAGAAGAACAGGGAGCGGAACTTGCTGCTAGGCCATTTTAGGCCCTCCTTGTTTACCAGAAATCAAGGTAACACATAATATTGAGATTTAATTTCACGTCTTGCACTGTAACAGGTCATGATGGGTTTTCCAGATTGCCTGGCAGCCCACAGAAGTACTTAGTAATTATTTGATTTTTTTCTTCTTCTTGATAGTACCCAGGATATAACTTTTTATCTGCTTGTGCTTTATTTCCAGTGTTTCTGTACTCAGAAGTCATAATCCTTGCTTCTGTTTCTTTTTCTGCATGATTAAGTATAACTTCCTTCCAGGTTTAGCTAATAGGACTTTCTTCTCTGTGAAATTTCTCCAGGCAATTCCAGAAATTTTGCTTTAAATCCCTCTATCTATACTTCTTTTGAGTTATTTGAAAATAATAACAAGAAATTATGTTTTTTCTTTTCTTTCTTTCTTCTTCTTCTTTTTTTTTTTTTTTTCCTTCTAAGTGAGCTCTATGCTGGACGGGGAGTCCAATGTGGGACTTGAAGTCAAATGCTGAGACCAAGACCTGAGCTGAGATTAAGAGTCAAAGACTTACCTGACTGAGCCACCCAGGCTAACACCCAGAATGGGCTATTTCTTAAGCTGCTTTTTAACATAAGTTACTTAATTCCTTTGTTAGTATTCCATTTTTTCATGTTCACTTTACTCAACTTGATCAGAATTATCTAAAAGATATGCACAATGTCTTGTGCTTAGTTTCATTTTCCATGGCACTTAGTGCTGGCCCTTTCACAGTGTAGATAGGTATATGCCTTTGGTATGCATATACAGAAACATATCCATGAAAACTCCCATCAATAACAAATATAATTAACTGGAATTAAAAAAAAAGATTTATTTATTTTTTATTTGAGAGAGAGGAAGAGAGTGCATGAGAGGGTGTGAGAGAGGAGAAGCAGGCTCCTTGCTGAACAGGAAGCTAGATGTGGGGCTCAACTTCAGGATCCTGAGATCATGACCTGAGCTGAAATCAAGAGTTGGATGCTTAACTGACTGAGCCACCCAGTTGCCCCTTAACGGTATATTTAATGTACACAAAATTGGGGATGTAATTAAAATGCAATATTGTTTTGGTTTCTCATTCTCCATTTAAATTCAGTATTCAGTAGTGGATTTTTTCCTTTGCCATTACATAAAAACTGGGGTAGACCTCACAGCTTTTATGACCAATCCTAAACAATAGAAAATCTCAAAGTTATCTTTATTCACAGAACATTCTCAAATTTGAAAAAATGAAGAACAAACCAAACCTAGGGTTTCCTGTCCAGTGTACTAATCTTCTTCAGTGTCCACCGAAGTATGGCATAACTTCCTTGTGTCTCGGTTAGTATTTACAATAAGCTGGCCACCATATAGACTGGGGAAAGATGAAGGGTTGACTGGCTTCCTCTTTCTTTCTTTCTCTTTGGCTACCATCTTTGTTCACCATCTCTGTCTCTCATTTCCTGTCTCTCCTAAAGAAACCTGATTTTGCGAACTTGCATTTAGGTGGAGACTCTGTATCTCTTTCTATACACGTTAGTTGTTTTCTATTTTACTATATTAAATTTCATGGTAAATTTCCCTTTACACTTTTTTATTACTCAATTTACTCATATTTTCATTTCCCCAACAAGTTCTCAGAACTCTCTTGAAAATTTTACTCCTTTTCTCAGGAAAACGCTGTTTCTTAAGCCTAAAAAGTTTATCTTTCCTCCTTCCCTGTGGAGGGTCTAGAAGAGTGATATTTTCTTTCTTCTTTTTGTATGTCTGGTGTATCAAATCTTCTCATGCTTTTATCATTGGATTTCTCCCATAGCGTCTAAAATCAAAGCATTTCCTTTTACATATCTAGTGTTTTCTTAGTTCTATATCCTATACCCCTTGTCTTTCTCACATTTTTACCAACACCAT
Organism: Mustela erminea; assembly: GCF_009829155.1. NCBI lineage: Eukaryota > Metazoa > Chordata > Mammalia > Carnivora > Mustelidae > Mustela > Mustela erminea. Next base: position 55,057,484 of record NC_045630.1, on the reverse strand, counting down.
ATGTTATTCTTTTGGAAATGAGGGCCAGAACTTCTCTACTTTTTTTTTTTTTTTGGTCTTGTCTAGAGGCTCTTCTTTGCATAGGGGGCTGGTTCTTTCTTCTTGGGCAACCTTCCTTTGGCTCCCCAGGAGCAGCACCCTTCCCTCCATGAGGCCATCCTCTAATATCACTAGCATTAGTGTTACGGCCCCACAGGCAAATTCTTCCCTTTGTTTTTCATCATGGGATTCTCTATTAAGTCTGCTCAAGTTCAGAAAGTTCTTTTCTATTCTCAGTGTGTGAAACCATCACTTTTTCTTCTACTTGTCCCAAGTTATATGGTCTTTTCCCCTTGCTCAGCAGATAAACTGCCATTTCTCTTCTCATGCTAAATAAAATTTATCATCACTTCTATCTATTATTCATCAATTTCATATTTCATATTATGTCTATGGTTTGGGACTCTTCCTTGAACTTCAGGCTATTGTACTTACTCTTCTGTGGTTAAGAGTTTCTGAGCATTTCATTTCTTCTGCTGCCTTATAAAACTTCTCTTTTATTTGGTACATCAGGCAGAATGCATTATATTCTTCCATTCAAACAGTCAGTAATCACTTTGCTATTCTCTATTATCTTGGCAGTATATCACTGTTTCTTTTTCCATAACACAGATATTACATTTTAGTTAGGGTAACTCTATATAGATATCATTTCCTCACAGAGAATCTTCATGACTTCTGTGTATAATTTTCAGACATCACAGACCTCTTAAAACATAGATGGATTGCCACTTTGATACAATAATCAAGTTTCATAGGTAATTATTGTATTTTTTATTTTTATCTCAAGACACTTTAACTTCTCTGATTTAATTTTCTTTTAATATCTGCTCTCTTATTATTTTCCTTGGCACTTTTAGTGCTTTTCCTTTTCTCCTAGATTGTTCTCATCCAATTAATTTGTACTCTATAGACGGAAAAACAAAGATTTTAATCTGACTACACATAGCATTTTACAAAATGTTGAGATTAGAATGATGCATAAGAAATAGTCTTTGTCTTAAGAAAATCACAATCCAGAAGGGAAGGCATATGCTTACACCAGTAGTTAAATTCCAGTGTGCTATGCACAGGGCCAACATTATATGAGTGGCCCGAGGAGAGGATTATTGACCTTGAACATAGGAGGGAATGCTTCACAGAGACAGGTGACCCTAGGTGGGACCCTGAAAGAAATAGTAGGTCATCCTATAGAGAAGGAAAGAAGAGATTTCTGAAAGATGTATTGGCATGGCTGAGGTCTTGAGGTGTGGGGCAGCAGGGTCTGTGCTGGCTGACAAGCATCTCAGTGCTGCTGAGTCATTAAATGGATAGGGGTAGGGGAGCTTGGAGCAATGGGTATGAAAAGGCATATGTGTAGAGGTCATGAAATTATCTGCCCTTTCCACTTTCCAGTAGCATAAACTTCATTTCTACATGTCAGAAGAAATTATTAAAGGCAAATAAATAGGCAAGGAGCTGATATAGTAAGACAGGATAGATTTGGTCACAGCAGAGGATATATTTTGAGGGTAGCAACACAGAAGTCCACAAGGCAAGTTATGAAGCTATTGTCTAGGAGAGAAACATGGAGGGGCGGAACCACAGCAATGGCACTGGGGATAGAGAGGAAAAGACTTGTTGCCGACTGGACACACACCCAAGCAGGAGAAGAGAGCCTAGGACAAGGGCAGACTTCTGGCTCCTGGGATGACCTACCAATCAGGTAACCCTAGACAAAAGTGGTACCCGGTCAGCCTTCTTTGTTCTTTGCACAATAAATGCAGAGTTCTCTTCTGTCGGAAAGCCTGACCTCTTCAATTTCCTGCCTTCACTTTCTGTTTTGTAGCTCAGCACAGTATTTTCTCTGCAAGAAACACAGTCTCCCATTCCAGAGAGGCAGCCAGGCGTCCCAGAACAGCAGCAAGTGGTGGATACTGGAATTTGCAGGGGTGAAGATGTGCCACACGTTATCACTCCTGAAATGACTTCTCTATGTCTTCTCCTTAGATGAGGACTGACCCACAGAATCAAATTTTGGCGATCTGGGGAGAGGATGATCTGTTACATTTTTTAAAAAAAGATTTTATTTATTTGAGAGAGAGACAGAGAGAGAGCACAAGCAGGGGGAGCGGCAGAGGGAGAAGGAGAAGCAGGCTCCCTACCCAAGCAGGGAGTCTGATGTGGGACTCGATCTCAGGACCCTGAGATAATGACCTGAACCGAAGGCAGATGCTTAACCAGCTGAGCTACTCAGGCTCCCTGATCTGTTACATTTATGCTTCCAAAGCTGAATCAATGCTATTATATGCTAAGCAATTTTATTGACATTCTAGGTAAATAATCGGTGCTTCACATAGGACCAAGTGCGTCAAGAGGGCAAGTGGCATGTCCCAGCAATATTCCATAAAACTAGTTCCCCGTGACACTCATACACAAAGGCTCATGAATAGTTTTCCCCATTTAGAATCCTTAAATATAATCTTAAGAAAAAAAGTAAAATCTGGGTTACTGTCTCCTAGAAGAGCCTAATAATATCTGTATTCAGTTGGAGGAACCCTCTGTTGACTCTCGTAACTCATGATTTTCTTCTTCTTTTCCCTCAGTCAGTCCCATGGGTACTGTTTCTTCTAGACGCTGGAAGTATCTTTAGTGATTTGCCCCAGCTCAGATGTTTTAAACGTTCTTCTAGTGCATTCCAGGATTTTATTTTCAGATTTTCTTCTTTTATTCCTGGCAGACTCCACACTCCCCTACCATGTTCCTCATGGTTATGTTTCTCATCTGTCCTTTTTATTTTCTTAATTTTTTATTAACATATAATGTATTATTAGCCCCAGGGGTACAGGTCTGTGAATTGCCAGGTTTACACACTTCAGAGCACTCACCATGGCACATACCCTCCCCAATGTCCATCACCCCACCACCCTCTCCCCTCGGCCATCCTGTTTGTTTTGTGAGATTAAGCGTCTCTTACGGTGTGTTCATCTGCCCTTCTGTGAGCTCAAAACACTCAGGTGGGATGAAGTCCCTGTCACACACCTGTCACCAGTGCACAAAGTATATCCACTTTCCTTCACTTTATAATTATTATTTCCATTCTTGATAAATATCGTAAGGCTTCGCCTGTAACCATGGTTCCCTAATAGCGTTTACACCTGTCAGTTAGCATAAAGTACCTCGCTTTCCCCTAGTGAGACTCAGGAATATTTCGTTTTCCTCCAGCGTCCCTAAGAGTGCTGTTCTTGCTCCTAGCCCCGGTTAGCGGCATTGGTCCTTCCCCCTCGTCCTACCCCCGCGTCTGCCTCCGCCTCCTGCACCTCTGCAGACTCCAGACGCACCGTCCCCCACCCCCTGTACGTTTCATCTGTTCCTAATGTGATCCAGATGCCCTGTATTTCCTTCCAGGGAAGCGCGGGATCTTTATAAGCCATCCCCCGTGAGTCATCTTTCTGCCTCTGTGCCCAAGTCCGTTGTATTTTTCCCCGATGTGCCACAGGTGCATATGGCTCTTCTCCATCCCAGCACAGACGTCTAACGCCGTCACCTTCTGTTCTCTTACTCCTGCTGCTCCGTGTGGCCCCCGGTACACCTTTCTGCTTCCCATGCGGCTCGGCTCGGGTGTGTTATCTCCGCTCACGGCAAACATCTATCAATACTTCCTGCTTTAGGAGAGCAAGTTGCCTCTCTCGCTTGAGGAGAGGAAGAGATGTTTCTAGGTCTGTTAGTTGAGGTCCCTCGGACTTTATTCTACTGCACGGCGTGTGGATTTTACTGTTGGGCACCGCGAGCGTCCCTCTTCATCTTCACCTCCCCCGGAGGAATATGGAGCGTTGTGCCTGGTTTCTGAAACAGACTCTGCGGTCATTATTTGCCTTTTCACGTATATGCATTATTACATCAGGTAAACACTTGTTCAGAGTGTGTTAAGAGAAAGGCCTCGTGCCAAGTTCCACGCTCGTCACAATGGGGAAGACACGGTGAATGTGCGTCTGGTGTGCACAATCTGATCTCATTGCTAAGCTTATGGAGAAATGAGCAAATTTCTCACACGACTGTTTTTGTTCTATCAGAACATACCAACAGGGCTCTAAACGTCTTTAACGTCTACAAATTATATAGTTTTTCTTCATCATCAACAAGTTATTCTAACTTTTTCTTGAAGTGCCTCTACTTAGCAGAGCCAACGTCTTCTGACTCCTTGTGTCCCACGATGACCTGGGTTTTCAACCTCATGAATTCGGTTTGCTTACTCATCAGTGCAAAACAGCAGCACTGTAGTGATAGACACTCTCCCTCATGTTCAGCATATTTACTTGGTCTTCTCAGAGTCCTGCTTAGAATTTTCTCTGAGGTAGCGGCAATGTGTACTTCTCATCTGTGGTGCGCCTCATTCCTCATTGTCTCCACAAGAATTATCAAGTATCAACTCCGTTCATTATCTTTTTTTTTTCCTCCCAGTCTGGTCTTCTACCTACATCCCTCAGTTCATAAAAATTCTATCTAAGAACAGTGGAACTGTCTTCCCCTGGTGCAGAAAATATCTCTAAAGAGTTGTTATCCTCCCGTTTTGTGCTGGAAGGGGAATTGTTTTTCCTTTTAAATAGTAAGTCTTTAAGGAAACTTTCTCCAACATTAGCTTCTATCCATTGATGGATAGTAGTCTTCAGCTAACTAAAACCATGAAACACCTACATTATCTTCTTTTGTCCATGGTTTAATTGTCCTTTTTTCTTTAGGGCGTGGAACTTTCAGTCTTTTTCTATTGGAATACTAAGCTAGTACACTGTTAATTTTTTAAAAAGATTTTATTTATTTATTTGACAGACAGAGATCACAAGTAGGCAGAGAGGCAGGCAAAGAGAGGTGGGGGGAAGTAGGCTCCCTGCCAAGCAGAGAGCCCGATGCGGAACTCGATCCCAGAACCCTGAGATCATGACCTGAGCCGAAGGCAGAGGCTTTAACCGACTAAGCCACCCAGGAACCCCTACACTGTTAATTTTTAAAATATTCATTAAGTCTCTGAATATTTATAGAGCACATAGGCCAGGCAACCTTCTAGGTCTAGTAAAACAGAAATGAACACTAATTGCTGCCTTCATAATCCTTACATCTTAGATAGAGAGACACAAGAAGGCTGAGTGGATAAGCAAAAGTTTATAGTACTGAGAGCCATTAAATGCTTATGGGGGTAAAAACCCACACTGGGGAATGGTGATAAAAAATGTGTCTGTGGGCACTGCTGTGTGTGTATTGCGGGGGTGGGGAGGATTTTGCCATTTTGTTTTATTTTACTTTTTAAAAAAGATTTTATTTATTTATTTGACAGAGAGAGGGGAGAGAGAGAGAGCACAAGCAGGGGGAGCAGATGAGGGAGAAGCAGGCTCCCACTGAGCAGGGAGCCCAATGCTAGGCTCGATCCCAAGACTCCAGGATCCTAAGACTCCGGGATCATGACCTGAGCCAAAGACAGATGCTTAACTGACTGAGCCACCCAGGTGCCCAGGATTGCACTTTTATTTATTTATTTATTTATTTATTTATTGTTTTTATTTATTTATTTGACAGAGAGAGATATCACAAGTAGGCAGAGAGGCAGGCAGAGAGAGAGAGAGGAGGAAGCAGGCTTTCCACGGAGCAGAGAGCCCGATGTGGGGCTCGATCCCAGGACCCTGGGATCATGACCCGAGCTGAAGGCAGAGGCTTTAACCCACTGAGCCACCCAGGTGCCCCAGGATGGTGCAATTTTAAAAGGTGTCCAGAAAAGTCCCAGTTGAGGGGGGAGGGATTGAGCCACATTGATATCTGAATGAGGGATGTTCCTGGTGACAGGAACGGGAATTGAAATGCCATAATCTGGGGGGTTCGCTGGTGTGCAGGGATACTGGGAGGAAGTCTGTGGAGTTGGAGAGCAGTTCGTGAGGGGGAGAGAAGAAGCAAGGTTAGAGAAATGCCGGGTCAGGCTGGGCAGGGTCTTTTTTTTTTTTTTTTTTAAAGGTTTTATTTATTCATTTGACAGACAGAGATCACAAGTAGGCAGAGAGAAAGGGGGAAGCAGGCTCCCCACTGAGCAGAGATTCCCAACTCGGGGCTTGATCTCTGGACCTTGGGATCATGAGCCGAGCCGAAGGCAGAGGCTTTAACCCATTGAGCCACCCAGGTGCCCCTGGGTAGGGTCTTGTAGGCATTTTCCAGTTCATAAGTCCATGTCGTGAGATCTCTCTTGAAGTGCAGACTTGACTCCTCATAGGCACCCCCAACCATTACTGTTTCCTTCCTTTTTCTAGGGGTTGCTGACTTTTCCCCCAGTGGGATAAAGGAACCTTAAGGCCCCCCTCCCTCCTTTTCTCCCCCACCCCCAATATATTCCTGTTTCTTTTCTCACAATTTATCTCAACAAACATGGCACCTTATCCTTATTTATACGCATTTTCCTCCTATCTCTGATCACCCCAGGATATCCATTTTTCCACGGACACTGCATTTCTCATTCATTCTTGGGTCAAATGAGACACGCACACTCAGTAAGTGCGGCCGGCCTGACAGGAATGGGCAGTCTGTCTTTACACACCTCTACACGGCAGGACCATTCTCTGATTTCCAGCTGTTTCCTTTCTTCCTTGGCTCCTTTAGTGCTCTCGGTGCAGGACGTAAATCAGACACTGTCCCTGGGAACTGTCGGTCCGTTTTCCCCATGCTTTTGTAACGTTGGCCTCTATGGAGAAGCATAACTTTCTGCCCCCGCTTCTCACAGAAGTCACCTCTGAGCTGGCTCACTGCCTTAACTTAGTCTTCGCGGCTCTCTGCCACCCTTTACACCTGAGGGACATGGCGCCGGTGTGTGTCTAACTTTGTTCACATCCTCGATTGTTTTTTGTTGGTTTTTCTGTTAACTCTCTAATGGAGCGCAGCGGGGAGGGAGACCCCTCCACTGACAGAGCTGGAAATGATTCCGTGTGGTCCAGCATCACTCGGTCTGGGAAGAAGCTCTGCTGTCCTCTCTGCCTCACAAAGAGAAATGCAGAACAGACACGCGCTGCCATTTTTCCTTGAGATGCTTTAACCTTCCTTTTCGGAAAAGGGATAGTGATGTGTGTTGTGACATCACCTTTCCCATTTTCTACTTCCCAAAGGATCTTCTGAATTCCATTTTCTCTGTGAAAACTTTCTGGATTAGGCCAGCCGTCCCTTCACTTTTTCATCCTGAGCTATTCTGCCCTTTGTGGTGGATACTACTTACTTTGACATTAACCCAACATTGTTTAATACATACCTGCTTATTTATTTATTTATTAAAAAGATTTTATTTATTTATTTGACAGAGATCACAAGTAGGCAGAGAGGCAGAGAGAGAGAGGAGGAAGCAGGCTCCCTGCTGAGCAGAGAGCCCGATGCGGGACTCGATCCCAGGACCCTGGGATCATGACCTGAGCTGAAGGCAGAGGCTTTAACCCACTGAGCCACCCAGGCGCCCCAGTACATACCTATTTATTTATGCACTTCTATTTCTTGTTCCTTCATTAGACTGCTAGGTTCTAAGGGTAGAGTACCTCTCTTTGGCTCTCTCTTTTTCTTTCAAAATCTTCACCTTTCTCCTGACCACAACACTGAAAGCAATGATTTTCCTCAAGTGTTCAATAGTGAATTTTAAAGATGTTCACAGAACATGATCTTTTCATTCAACTTAAAAATTCTTCTATTAATTCTCCTCACCATTGGAACTACTGATGTGTCGTCTTAATGCCCACTTCCAGGTGGACTGCTGTCCCCTACTGTTTTGGGGAAGGGCATTCATCACTCTTGATCCAGGAAAATCTACTTTGATCTCTTGTTTCATCTTCTTTTTTTTTTTTTTTCTTTTAAACTGTCATAATAATACATCATTTTTTAAATTAACATAAAATGTATTATTTGTTTCACGGATGCAGGTCTGTGATTCATCAGTCTTACACAATTCACAGCACTCACCATAGCACATACCCTCCTCTTGTTTCATTTTCTATGTATTTACTTTTCTTGAAGTTTTCCCCATGCAGTTGTTTTTCTGCATGACCAGATTAAACCAACTCATTTCTTCGTTGTTTTTCCTTTTTTTATGAGTTACCTTTCTTCTTTCATGCAATTATACACATACAAGGACAGCCTTTGCAGTTCCTGTGCTTTGATTTTCTGCAAATATCAATTTAATAATTATTCTACCTTAACAAGAAAGAATTTTTTATTCAATGACATTTTCAAATCTAACGCAAAAGTGCCAACAGCATCACTTTCCCCCGCCTCCCTTGCAAATCCTCCCACATTACTTTGGGTTTTTTCAAATCTCAGATCCGATTTGGGGGGATGCTGTTTATTTATTACTTCTCCGCCTTTTCTTTCCTTTGCCTGGGCGAGGGTGTCACCCTGTCCCTCTCGAAGTCCGGGGCGCTCAGCCGCCTCCCGCTGGCTCCTGCAGGTTCAAGTTCTTGCCTGGGTCCCCTTCCCTGCGCTGGGACGCCTTCCAACTCGTATGCACCGTGTGTTCTCAGGTGCGTGCTTCATGCTAACCGAGTGTTCTTGGTTGGGGCACTGGAAACGCTGTATTTTTCTCGGCAGTTGATGTATTCCCTTTGTGTCTGACCTGTTTTTGTTTAAGTCTTTTAATATACTCCAAGGTTATCTTTCAGGCCCTTCGTGGAGCTCAGCGGCTTCGCGTTATCTCCGCTTCCACCCCAGGTGCGTCAATCAAACGTGTCCTTCATCTTCTTTGGCCCGGGGTAGCGCCCCGGGTTTCAGGCAGTAACTTTATGTCTCCTTCGCTAAGTCTGCTTTTGCTCTGCACACTCTTGAGAGGACGGCTGTGTTTTTTTTTTTTTCTTTTTCGTCCAGGTGTCCCTATTTTCTAGCTCACCTTTTGATAAATGATTTGTTTTCACCTTTGCTTTTTTCTCCCTCCTCTTTCATTTACTTTTTCCTTGTGTCGTGAACTCTCTTGTATTCCACATTTCAATTTGCTTTTTATCCAGTCTCTTGTCACCTTTGTGTCTGAAGAGCATTATGTTTTCTTTAATCCTTCACATGGTACCGCAGCCGAGCCAGATCACCTTTGATTTTGATAAAGGATCCACTTTTCCTTTTAAAATCATAGTAAGTTCTTTTTATATGTATTTACTTTTTAAAGTGAGGATCCATCTGATTTTTCTGGGTGCCTGATATCCTTTTATTTTTCTTCAACCTAGGTTTTACATATCCATAGTATTGCTTATCCCTCTGCATCCCTTAATTACTTACGGATTCTGTATTTTTCTCTTTTCAATTCTGAAAATATATTGGTTTTCTAATAGATTTGGGGTATATTATTTTCCTATACCTTCAATACTAAACTGCCTGAGTGATTAAATAATTAATTTATTCAGTGAAGATTTACAGGAAACTTTTACTTATCTACATGCCAAGAACAAAGAGGGATACACAAGTGTTAGAGGAATATTAATTTGGACTACATCAGCCCAGGAAGACTTTGGGGAGGGTAAGAATTTGAGCAAGACTTACAGGATTGATAGGTTTGGGATGGTTTAAGAAGAGGAGAGTTTGCCAAGTACCACAATTTTTCTTTTATGGTTTAGACAACAGCTTTGGAGACAGACCAAAGTAAAGTGATTCACAGACAGTCAGACACTAACAACCACCAGCATATCAAGTGTTGTTTATTTTCATTGAGAAGATGGAAGAAAAAGAATAGGAGAAAAGTGAACTGGACAATTACTCTCAGAACCATGAACCTGAGGCTAATTTCTATAAAGGACGGCAGCCATGTATCCCAGGTGGTTAGAGAACTACAACCTCCTTCCTGTTATCACCATTTTTTCTTAATTTATAAATAGTTGTTGCCTATTTTGACATTTAATCTATTATCTTAAATTCATCATCAACCAACCTGTAAATCAATGAATATTGTTCAATGACACACCATGTGTTGTAACAGATACAAAAAGGACTGCTTTCAAGGAGAATCTAGTCTCATACAGAAACAAATAATTAAGCTTTTAAATTTCAATGGTTTAGAACATACGATGAAATGATGAAACAGATGATGAAGGTTTCAGGCTGTATGAATTTAGAAAATCCAAAAAAAAAAAAAAAACCAAAAACCCACCAAAATTCAGAAAATAACTGACGGCAGAGTTAATCTACAAAGTCATTACGTAGATACAAAAATACAGCTGGACCTGGAGAGGTGCAGGTAGATAGATACAACAAGAGAACATTCTAAGGATATAAATATCTAAATATAATTACGTGTCTTCGTTCGTGAAGTCAGTGATTAGTATGATATATATATCCATTTACTTGTTAATTTATCCAACCATCAAATGTTGAGCATTTTGTCAGTTTTTCTTTTAGACTTTGAGATAATAGCGTTGAAGAAGACATACAATAGCTTTACACAAATAGAGTTTAGATGCTATGGAGAGGCTCAACTTAATAAAGGGGAAATAATCAAATGAACAGAGAAACTGATATTAAATAGTGGAAGTGCTAGGAAGAAATTAAATAGTGTAATGTGACAGGGAGAGAGAGGGAGAGAATAAAATTAGTTTGGGTAATCAGGAGCTGCCTCTAAATGGTGAAAAATCAGTCACTTGGGGATGTAGGCAACATATCCCAGAGAATGGGAGAAACACAGAGATGGAGCTTAAGCATGAATAGGAATTGATTTTTGCAAGAACGGGAAGAAGGGTCATGGTCGACGAAGAAAGCGGTAGGAAATGAAACTTGAGAGGCAGATTGTGAGAGACCATACAGGGCCTTGCTGGCCATGACGAAGCATCTCTTGGCATTTAAATGCACTCCTTTGTAAATTGTTCAAACCTTCGCCCCGTGTGTTTAGAGAAGTGTGGTTTTCTTATTATTATCTTGCTTGAAGTTCATATAACTTCTAAAGTCTGGGCAGCAAATAACATGTTACTCTCTGAGGAAAATCTCTATCTTCCAAGAAGGTATGGTGTATAATATTTGAAATATTTGAAAAGATATTCCACAACAAAAAGCAATCAGTGTCTCTGTTCTCAAGATGTGCAAAAATAATGAGAAATTCCTGAAAAACTGTTTCCTGTAAAAGGGAGAGACAAAAATAAATTACCAAAAAACTGATGTTTATTCATATATTTTGTGCTATCCTTTATCTCATTTACTTTTCAAAACAACTCTTAGGTACATTCCCCTAATGTCTTCATTTTACATACAAAAGTAGATACTGATGAACTTACCCTATGTCACACAGCCAGCATTTGGCAAAACCATAATATCAACTTGGATACTCTTTTAAGTCCTATCATGTCCTGACTCACTGTCCATGCAAAAGGGTGTAAAACATATTCATTAGATACAGGAACATCATGGTCATTGGTGACTTCACTGAAAGTCATTTCAGTAGAGTGTTAGGAACAGAATTTAGATTAGAGTAAATTGCAAAATGACTGGGATTGTATAAATGGAGGTGGCAAACATGAACAACTTATTTGAGATACCTGATTGCAAAGAGAAAGTAGGAGCGAAGGACTCAAGAAAGGATTTTTTTTTTTTAATTCTGAGAGATTTTTGCTTGCTTATGCATGGGGAAGGAATTAAAAAAGGAAAACAAAATAGCCTGGAGTATGGCTGCAGGCGATTGACAAGATTTCAAGAAAGAAAACCAGAGAAGATAAAGTCCAGTGCATGCATGGAAAGAGCCACCACCTCCATCAGAACAGTAGGATTTTGGGGAGGCCTGGGTGGCTCAGTGGGTAAGCCTCTGCCTTCAGCTCAGGTCTTGATCTCAGGGTCCTGGGATCGAGCCCCACATTGGGCTCTCTGCTCAGCAGGGAGCCTGCTTCCCCCTCTCTCTCTGCCTGTTTCTCTGCCTCCTTGTGATCAATCTCTCTGTGTCAAATAAATAAATAAAATCTTAAAAGAAAAACAAAAAGAACGGTAGGATTTTGCAGCTGTGCTGAGGCTGAAGTAGTTCCTACTGGATGGCTTCTCTTTGATCGATGAGGTCGAAAGCAAGGTCATTTGCTGAGTTTAAAATGAGGTGACTGGAGACAGTGGTTTGATTTTGAGAGCAGAGTAGCTCTTGGTGAAGAATGGGTGAGAGCGTCTACCCCTGTGGTGTGAGTTTCTTTAGTGATGCTCGGGTCCCGTTCTGCTGACATGGACAAACTGGGCAGCTGGATGGATCATGGCTGAGATTTGCCAGGACAAGATGGGTAGGCGAAGTAAGGATGTTGAAACAGAGTGTGGTTGGTGTGATTGGCCATGAAATTCAAGCTGGACGGAAAAAGATGTAAAGGCAGTGGGAAACTGATACATAAGGATAAAGCAGAGGGATGACCAACGAACTTGAAATCCTAAGTAAGCGTTATGTGGTGACGTAATTGAGTGAGCAAGCTGGAGTAACTAGGCAGTTGGAATCCTATTTTTTAAGTGAAGTTATGTTCCATTAGTTCTCAGAAACCATAACTTCTGCTTCATAAAGAAGCATGATCTCTGAAAGATCACTTCAAGAATCTTATGATCATAGACAGGAAAGCTTGAGAATTAAACCCCTGATCCTCTCTTTTTCACCGAACACGTGTTGAAGTGGGCAGTGTCTATGGCGGGCACAGATAAAGTACTTTGTGATGTTGCCAGGAAGAAAGACACAGCCAGGTCAGAGCAACTAAATTATAGGAAGCTCTTTGTCAGAGGAAACAAGGAGTCCAAGGCGAAGAATATGTATGTTCTCACAGAGTGTTAAGGCACTAGTGTTTGGTAACAATGAAGCACATCTGGGCTGTTTCCATGTCTTGGCTATTGTGAATAGTACAATGAACATGGGTGGGCAGATATCCTTTCAGGATTCTGATTTTATTTCCTTCACCTCTATACCCAAAAGTGAAATTGTTGGGTCCTATGGTAGTTGTATTTTTAATTTTTTGAGTCATTTTAATTTCTATAGTGTCTGTACCAATTTATATTCTCACCAACTGTGCTCTGGGTTCCTTTTTCTCCATATCCTCACCAGTATTTGTTATTTATTTATCTTTTTTTTTTTTTTGTAGTAAGATTTTATTCATTTAGGCAAGGGGAGGGGCAGAAAGAGAAAAAAAAATTCAAATAGACACCACACTAAGCTTGGAGCCCAACATGGGGCTCATTCTCATGACCCTAAAATCATGACCTGAGCCAAAATCATGAGTCAGACTCTCAACTGACTAGCCAGCCAGTGCCCCTGTTAGCTCTTTTTTAAAAATTTATTTTTATTTTCTGTAATAGCCATTCCAACAGGGGTGAGGTGACATCTCATTGGGTGATGGTGGTCAGAGGGCACTTCCAGTTACAACAGGAATCAGTTCTGGGGATGGAAGGATGACTATAGTTAACAGCATTATACTGCATATTTTAAAGTTGCTAAGAGAGTAGATCTTAAAATTTTCACCCCATGAAAATATTGCAACTATGTGAGGTGGTAGATGGGTTAACCAACCTTACTACTGTAAGCATTTTACAACCTGTATCAAATCATTACATTGTATACCTTGAACTTACACAATGTTATATGTCCATTATATCTTAAAAAGCTGAGAAAAAAATTAAACATCTCTGTTCTCAGGATCAACCTGAGATCTAATGTTGATACTGGTAAAGTTTTGTTGTAAGTGAGGTTTGTTTTCATTGACCCTTCCTCTCATCTTCTGTGCTCCCCCCCTCCAGTTTTGAATAACTTTTCTCTTCTTAGGTATCCAAAGCACTTGGACCCCAACACATGGCTATATTACTTTCTAGCTACAGTTCAACTGGGGGATACTTTTCAGGCTTTATCTGCAGCATTTGATTATATGGTAAAACCTGCCTCTTGGAATTTATTCTTTTCTCATAATGTCTCTCACTTCTAATGGTTTTTCTTTATCTAAAACAGTTCCTTTTCAATCTCCTGAATGACCTTCTCTCTCTCTATTCTTCTCTTTAAGTACTGATGTGCCCAAAGTTCTGATGACTGGCCATTACAGAAGACATTGCTATTAGCAATGTCTATTACATTCCTGTGTATTAGTTACATGTCTATTTTTTCCGTCTTTAGTAGAAAAGCTTGATTTTAATTGAGTTGATTGTTCAACAGCTTAAAAACTAGTTGTTCTAGTCTCTCTGGCTGCAAGATGTGATCATGTGACTAGAGTGACCAATCATCTTGGTTTGCTGGGGACTGACAGGTTTTCAAGTTTAGGAGATGTTCGGTAATAAGACTGGGGAAATGACAGGCAAACCCGGGTTTATTGGCCACCTCACATCTGACTTACCTCCAGTCAGCGGTATGTGAAGGAAATATGTGGGCTCTAAGTTTCTGTTTAAGAGACAGTGGGCCTGTTCTTTTCCTCTTTCTGCCTGATGAAATTATTAGTGCTCCAAAAACCATCTTGGAACTTGAATTGACCTTGAAGAAGTAGAGCAGAAAACCTAGGTGTTTGAGTCCCTCATGATGCTGTGGAGTCACCCACATTATACTGCTTCCATTAGTCTGGATTTCTTTTTTTTGTTTGTTTTGTTTTGTTTTGTTTTTAGCTGAACTTAATCTCAAGGCCATGGCCCTTTTCTGTTCCCTTCCTTTCTCCTCTTTCTGTACTTCTAAAGTGGAAAGAAGCATCTTTCATTTTAATGGCATAAAATGTCACTTGTTTGGTCTTTTTTTTAAATTTAAAAAAAATTAACATATAATGTATTATTTGTTTCTGTGATTCATCAATCTTAACACAATTCACAGCACTTACCATAGCACATACCTTCCCCAATGTCCATCACTCAGCCACCCCCTCCCACCCACCCCCTCACTGGTTTGGTCTTATAGGGAGCTCTGGATCCATGCATGTCCATTCTTAAATACATTCTTCTCTCAACTGTGATCAAATGTTAAAAGAAAGTTTCCCAAATTCTCTTAGTTCATGACACTTTTAGTGGCTCAGTGACTTTTTCTTAGCACCCATAGGTGTTAATACATAATTATGTCCCAACAACTCCATAACCATCTTAAACAGCAGTACACTTACATTGAAAGAAAATAATATATTTTATATTTCTCGCTTAATCACAATTGCTTGTTAGAGGGATGTGTGAATTTGGGGGTATTGCACAATTTTTCAAGCCTTAACAATTGGATTGGATCTTGTCACCTTCATTTCTGGTTCACACTGATGTTTGCATGCCAGGAATTTTGTACCCAGAAGCTACAGCTCTACAAAAATTCATCATCAAAAGGAATACAGTTTGAGCTAATGTAAAAACTGTGAACTGTTTTGAGGTAGTATTTCATACACTGTCTGACATTCTTGTGTTTTCTTAGAAATTTAAAAATATTCCGTGGTTCTCCAGTGAGTATGCTGTAGTGCCCCAGAGTCCCTTGGCACAAGGTTTGGGAAGTGTGCGGCTAAAAGACTGGCATTGAAAATAGTTCCACAAGGGTTTATTATTTCACTTAAAAATATAGCAATTGTTTTGGGGCACCTGGGTGCCTCAGTGGGTTAAGCTTCTGCCTTCGGCTCAGGTCATGATCTCAGGGTCCTGTGATAGAGCCCTGCATCAGGCTCTCTGCTCAGCAGGAAGCCTGCTCCCCCCCACCCCCCACCTCTCTGCCTACTGTGATCTGTCTGTCAAATAAATAAATAAATAATAACAATATATAGCAATTGTTCTGCTCAAGAAGTGGTAATTTTGGTAAGTCACTCGGCACTCAGAGTCTGCAAGTCTAACATCTTTATCTTAGACTTCACTTTAAGTCTACATTAAATGGTATTTGACATATGACAGAGGGGAAGCGGATTGGGGGGGTACAAGGCGCCAGCGTTTGCTTTGTCTTCAGCCAGCCTCGTGCTCTCTCATCAGTACTACTGAGCCTGACAGAACCCGGAATTGGACTCCTTCAAATGAGCTGCCTTACCTAAGGTTATATCCTCTCCCTGAGGGGCAGTCCAACTCTCACGACTACTCAGCGAAGCCCTAGGAAGGCTCAGGTCCCTTGCCTAAATTTGGGACACCGTCGAGGCGCCATCTTTGCTCTAGAATTCCCCAAGGAAATGGCTAGCCTTCTGCGGAACTGCATCACAGGTCAATCACTCCTTGAGCCCAAGCTTCCTTCTCTGGTTTGCTGGGAAGGGTTTTGGCACCAAGATCATTTTCTGATAAGCTTGCTGCATACATATCTCTATTTTAGAATGAAACCAGAGAGCTTGACCAAAGACCGGCTCTTAAGATATCACATAAAATGTCTTTTAATCAAGGTATTATTTTTTTCTAATGAATTTACCCTTCTGTAGTATGAATTTGTTACTTCTTTGGATTTGTGCTATTTTATTAATGTTATTATATGAAACACAAAGTCTTAGGAACAATAGATTGAGCTTTATCTTTTTCATCAATAAAATTTCTAAAATTTTACTTCATACTACAAGACAAAAACGAAAGAGACAGAGAGTTATCATTTTATGTAGCATGCCTCTTCTTCCCAATTAAAAAAGAATGCATAAGTTCTAAGACTTGGGAAAACCTTGTACTACTAGAAATGGTGATACATACCTAGTACCCATAACTTTTTAGCATTTAAAGATAATAAAGTTCTTAATCATTTACAGTGATCCGTTGTCTTTCCGTATTTTCATTAAATGCAAACATATGGGTAAATTAGAATAAAACAAGATTTTTTCTCATTTTATTGCTTCTCCAAAGACATGAAACACTGACCTTTCTACATTTGTGCTACTCAGAATCTTCTTGGATGTTGACTCAGTATAAATTCAGATTTTTTAATATATTGATTTAAAAAATATCAAGTTGTTAGGGGAATGGTAAGAGAAAAGGTCTTCACAGTGTTACGGTAGAAAAATAGTGTCACAGTAGTATAATGGCCGATATAAAGCTTGAGAATGGCACGCAATGTGGAGAAAGGCAAAGGGTTGGGGTTTACCCAGCCTCGGGACTGAAGGACTCTGGCCTGAACAACCTCCCTACTTAGTGGATTATCATCTGGGAACACTGGAGGGGTACTGGGTAGTTCTTACAATGAGATCTGTAAGAACACAGCGGTCTGACATTTTTGGAGAGGTATGTATTAGAAGGAGAAGGATTAGGAGGATTCTGGATCCACAAAATTTGTTGTTAAACTACATTTTGCTCAACTATGTCTTTCATTTTTCAAGTTCTTGTGGGAGCAATTAAAGAAGCTTCTCAATTCATTCCTTCCAGACTAAAATCACTAAAAAAATCAACAATGTAACTGTTTCAATTTTATCTGCATTTGGGTCAATTTTAGAATGACGACTTACAAGACAGTTGTTCAGAGACCGCCCTTAGAAAAATAAGTGAACTTCATGACTCCTTTTGGCCGACAGATGGTGCTCATGTATCTGTTAAGATCACATAGGCAGCTAAGAAGAAGAAAAACATCTTTGAAACAATCTGAAGGCGTGAAACCTAAGGCTTTGGAATAATGACAATGTACTTGAATTTTACCATATTGCATTTGAAATGTAAACAACTTAATTTAAAAGATACACTTTTTTTTTTTTTTTAAAATGCATTATTAAACAGCAGCCATCCACAAGAGAGCTAACATACCAAATTAAAACACTTGCGAACGATGCAGGATCCTGCAACCATTTTCCTATCTTCCCTTCCAACAACAGAACTGGAAGGGAAGTATGAGAGTGGGGAAAAAAAAAAAAAAGGAAATAGTGAAATAATACGTTAAAGGCATATATGCTAGTTTGAAAATCAGAATTTCATTCTCTTGTTATGCAAGAGACATGTAGTTCAGCGTTGGCTTAACATTTATTGAGTGTTTATTGTATACCTGGCCTTGTGATAAGTGTTCTACATTCAGGACTTCACTGCATCCTTAAAACAGCTTTAAGAAGTAGGTATAACTCAGGGCGCTTTGATGGCTCAATGGGTTAAGTGTCTGCCTTCAGTTTAGGCCATGATCTTGGGGTTCTGGGATCAACCCTGTGTGAGGTTCCCTGATCAGCAGGGAGTCTGCTTCTCCCTCTCCCTTTGCCATCCCATTCCCCAATCCCACCCGTGCCTACTCTCTCTCTCTTTCTCTCTCAAATAGGTAAAATCTTTTTTTTTTTTTTTTAAAGAAGTAGGTCTAATTCTTATCAAATCCATCTCACAGAGGGGGAGAGTAAATAAAAGTCATGAAGTTGGAGTCAACTCTTGAACCCAAGCTGTCTAATTTTAAAGCCCAGAGTCTTTTTTTTTTTTTTTTTAAAGATTTTATTTATTTATTTGAGAGAGAGATAAAAAGAACATGAGCAGTGGCAGAGGAAGAGGGAGAGGTAGGCTCCCATGTTGAGCCGGGAATCCCACGTGGGGCTCAGTTCCAGGACCCTGGGATCATGACCTACACCAAAGGCAGCTGCTTCAGTGACTCAACCAGCCAGGTGTCACTGAAGCTCATAGTCTTAACCAGTATGCTATAACAAACAGCTCTGGAAGTCTGTTGCCTACAGGTTGAATTCCAGATTTATAGAATGTATTATTTAAAACTCCCCAGATCACTGTTACTTGTTTGTGTGATTATTTTTCATAAACACATTTGGAAGTGGTGAGCATATGTTCTAGAGTCCTACATCTTCTGACGGAATGCCCGCAATGCCGCCCACTAGATATTCTTCACCTAGAAAATCACTGCAGTAGTCTTGATTTTAAGGACTGTTGTGAGGCATAGAAACATATACAGTGCTTATATTCAGTACATACCCACCATGTGGCAGTAATTATTTTCAAAAATATGTAACGAAATCTGATTCCTTTCTATAGGCAAACTCTAAAACCCACAGTGAGGGAAGAAAGTCCCATGAAAAAAGTGACTAAGGCAAAATTCCATCCTTTGAGTAAAATCAGAACATATATTTCTAGTACAGGTCTGTTAACTCTAAAATAGTCATTAAATATATAGCGTCAGAATTGTTCATATGAAGATTACTTTTTAAGTTGTAAAATAATTCCTTACTAAGAGATTCATAAAATGATACATTTTGAAATCGTGATTTGTTTTAATGCATTCATAATGTGATACAATTGACATGTTTTGTAAAGTAAATTACATAAAGTGAGATGAAAGTTAGATGATTATTCCAGATCATCAAATCCTAGTACTTTTATTACTGAATCAAGATTATATAAAATTTTATGCTATTAATTATCTTGCATATTTCTTTTACCCATAAAGGTCTAGATTAGTTTATTTCCTGGAAAAATTCCTGTGATGAGTCTTATCTGAATCAAAATTTTACTGAACTTAAATAATTATCCTGGAAATAGTAAGTGTACAACAAATTTATTAAGTGAGGGCTCCCCATACAATTAAGGTAGTCGGGTTTGTTTGCATATTTTGTGTTTTGACTAGTTATAGCTATTTCCATTGTGATTTTTCCCCAACTATAATTCTCTAGTATAATTTAAATTTGAGAGTTCCCCAAAGTCATAACATAAATGTATGTTTAAAGAATCCTCAGTCCCTTGGTGAATTTATTTTAACACATCACCTCCTGCATTTCATTACATGGATTAGTCTTTAAAAATGGAGAACAGCTGGCCTTCGTCTTCTGTATAACATTCTCCCATATTCTTCTCCAGGCTAAATAACCCCAATTCCCTCAGCCTCTCATCCTAAATCCTATTTTCTAACATTTAAATCACTCTGCTGGATCAACCTGGCCCTCTTCAAATCTACTCACCTCTCTGTTATGCTAAGCAGTCATAATTCATTAACCATCAGTAATAAAGCAGCTGCCACTCACTGTGCTCCCTGCTGTATGAGAAAGGGCCCGTACAACACAGCAGGCACTGACACACAAAAAGGGGGTTGTTTCCAGCCATTCTTTGGACCTACACATTTGTTTATATTCATATCTTATCAAAATAAAGATTTACATAGTGTGCACTATGTGCCAAGCCTATTGCTCCCATTCATTGGACTTGTATTAGTACTTGCAGTGTTCCTGGCTGCTGATATAGGATAAGCAATACAGACTTGTCCCCTTGGTGCTTATTGTAAGATGGGGGAGTCAAATAACCACTGAAATAAACAGTAATTATTATGAAAAATCAAGTTTTTGGATTGAGGAGAAAAATGATTAAAGAATTGAAGATTTTAATAAATCATAAAACATAAATTTATGTTTAGGGAATGGTAGGAGGTCAATGTGGCTATTTCTTATCTTTAATAAGGGTGGTAGACAAAATTTGAATCTATAATAATATAATATTGAAGATGCTGATAAAGGCTAATGTTTGTAGAGGGCCGATAGGCTAGGTAATCATGCCTTCTATCAATCACTGTGTGTGCAGTCTTTCATTGAATCAAGATACATTTAATAAAGCAGATATTATTGCTAGTCTCATTTCCTATTGGTAAGACTGAGGCTCGAAGAATTTGAGCGACTTTATAAAGTCATCCAGCAACTAAGGAGGAAGGCCTGGTAGCAAAACCAGGTCTGTTAGGAGTCTAGAGCTTAATTTCTTCACTGCCATATGGTGCTGCTGGGACAAGAGTAGGGAGGGAAATTGTCTTCTTCTTCCGTAGTTCTGAGCAACAATAATCATTAAAATAAAAGCTTTGTCCTGCTAAAACAAGACTCACTTTTCCCAGAAAGATATTTCATGACTGTCTTTTATTACTCAAGCATTTCACTGGAGGCCTCACCCCATTGCCTCTTTCCGAGTAACTTTATAAAATATTCCCTCCAGCTCTGATAGTACTCTCCCTGAGACAATGGAAAACGATTTTCTTATTAGGGAGTTCTATCACCTTGATTTTTTAAAAAATAGTGTCCGTTGATATGAGCATTTTGACTGGGTGTTCTATCCTTTAATCTTGGATTCTTCAGAAAAACCGCACCAGGTGCAACACAGAATCAGGAACAAAGGAATCAAGATCTTGGGTCTGATAAGATAGTCTGTTTGCGCGGAGCGTATGAATCCCATAAAACAGACTCCAATGCTCTGGACAATAGAGGGGAAAAAAAAGGAGAAAAATCTATGCTTTTGTATTTGGGTTGCTGAAACTCCTAGCAAAGCTCACACACATTGACAATGAAATTCTTCACAGGTGGGCGTTTTTCTTAACTTATGATCTTAACTTAACTGTATGATCTATTTAATTTCTTTACCATCACAGTAGGTTTAAATAGAGCTTGTGTAAAGAAATACATTTAAAAGCATCACTCTCAGGCGGTTTATCACCTTGGCCCTTGGTAATTGTATTTAAATCATAGAAAACAGCAGGGATAACTTCAAGGTCAGGATCTGCTCTAAACCCCAGCCCCTGGGACCCTCCTCTCCGCTGTTTTTCCTGGAAGAACTGCCCTTCCCACATGGTTTCTTCTTCCACCCATTGCTATTTCTTCCCACCCATGGGCTCTCCGATTGACAAGAGATGAGCTTCATGGGCAAGAAAAACTGATGATATCTCTCTTACATGGATACCTTTCAGGGAAAACTCCTCTTCCGGCTCTGCTCCTCTTCCCAGTGGCCATGTCCCCTTTTTGGGTGCTTTGTATTTAAAACTGGGCCTGGTTCGTGGCAGATTAGTGACCCTTTTCTGGCTAAATTTATGATCTTCTGCTTTCTTTCTGTAGGAGATAGAGTCAGGCTCATTATGTTGAGATAATATTTGCTGCTTCAAAGTTCTCGAAGAGAACCTTGAGCTCTTCAGGGGAAAGATACTATATAAATCCAATAAAGAATGAATACATAAATAACAAGAGGCTGGTCAATGCTGAGTACAGGGAGTTTTCTTTCTTTCTTTTTTTTTTTTGCTACTGGATAAGGGACACTATAAATTACAATTTTTCAGAAGTGCAGCAGTCTTATTAAAAGAAAGATTATCAGATATTTCCCTTTTCTCTTGAGGATAAAAGAAGAAGAGACGGCTTTAAATTGGAGTAGAAGGATTTTGGGTTAGATAGAGTCTGTTTCTACAGGGCTATTATATTTAAGTAGATCTGGTCAGTATGTGAGGGTCATTAAAAAAGAACTAATGAACAAATGGTCCTGCAAATGATGTTAATCCTCCTTTCCACAAGCTGATTTCCAAGCTGTGCGACATTCTTCATATGCAGGATGATTCTGCCTACGAAGGAAAGACAACTCTATTGAATTGAGTTTCATTCCTGATTTACGAGTTGGTATAGCATTGGGTTCTCAGAATAGGCTTGGGGGAAGGGGTCAGGAAAGACAGTATATTCCAAACCCATTTTAACACTGTGAGTTTGGACAACTTATTTGTCCTCTCAGAACCCAGTTTTCTAAGCTTGCATCTGGGAATGATATCTCCTATCTTTTAGGGTTTTCAAGCAATCTAAGAGAATATGTGTAAAGTGTAATACATAGTGATTAGCACATAGTAAACCTGCAATAACAGTGGGTCTGGTCAATCCTGCAGTCTCCTTGGGGCAGGTGTCTCTAGATCTCAAATAAGTGACTCAGAACAGCTATCACCTTTCCCTCCTCACTCTCTCCTTCTTTTGCCTCCTTCCTTCCTCCTTTTCTCTGAAAAAATTAATTAGCCATCCTCTGGGTATCATGTGCTATATTAGGCACTTCAAGCAAAACTGAGAAATCCATAGTCTATTAAGAGGCTGAGGCAAACATGTAAAGAAATATTGTAACAAATTATTTATAAAATAGTCTACCACTTGTCAGACTGGAAGAACTGTTATCCCAGGGCATGATAGAGGAACCACATGTCTGGTCTTATTGGAACTACAGCTCCTTAAAATCTTTTCTTGTGGTTTAAATACAGATGAAATATCAATAAAGTTTCTCAAGACTACTTGCTCTCTTCTTGCATATTTTGATGTTATCTCATGGCTTTGATGCTCAAGACGGATTCGTTGACAAAAGAAATCAACCTTCTGGGAACTTAAATGGAGATGATGCATGGTAACTGAGTCAAAAAAACAGAGAAGGTTGGCTTTGTGTTGTAGGGGGTGGGGGCAAGCTAGAAATGAGCAAATTTCCCCTGGTGAAGTACGAAATCCCAGAAAGATTCTAAAATGGGAACGATCAGATACCTAAGCTGAAACTGAGATTCATGGTATTTTTTTAAAGTCTACTTATTTATTTGAGAGAGAGAGAGAATGAGCAAGTGTGGGGGGGTGTCAGAGAAAGGAGAGAGAGAATTCTCAAGCAGACTCCCTGCTGGGGGCAGAGTCCATAGAAGGGCGCAATCCCAGGACCCTGAGATCATGACCTGAGCTGAAACCAAGAGTTGGCTGCTCAGCTGACTGAGCCATCCATGTACCCCCATGGTATGTTTCCAAACTTTCCAGGTTTTCTCCCCAACTTTCCACAGTCAAGTGTCTCCATTTTCCCTTGGCAGAAGACTGGAGTTTTACTTTCTGGAGAGGTGAAATTATAGGTTTTCTGTATTTGGGACACTGGACACTTGAGGATGGAGGTGGGACTCCCTATTAAAAGTGTAAGATTTTGTAAGCTTACTCACATAACAAAAGCCCATCTCACTGCTTTCCCCAACTTTATGCCTGCATGTGGACATTTTTTTTAAATTTTATTTATTTATTTGACAGAGAGCGAGAGGGGGAAGCAGGCTCCCTGCTGAGCAGAGAGCCCAATGCGGGGCTCGATCCCAGGTCCCCAAGATCATGACCTGAGCTGAAGGCAGAGGCTTAACCCACTGAACCACCCAGACACCCTTGCATGTGGACATCTTACTGATATTCTTGTCCTGTGTCTTACCTCAACTCCCAATCCAAGGAGACGGGAAATCTTCTCCCCAAATAAAATAACTAGCCCCAAATGATATTAGTCATTTCAACCTTGTCTGCACATTAGAATCTCCCTGGGGAAATTTTAAGTATTCTGAAGTCTGTGTCTGTGTCTCATCTCAAATCCATCAAATCAAAATATCTGGGAGAGGCTGAAATACCAGTATGTTTTTTCTATACTAGAGTGAAGACCATCAGTCAACATATCTTATCATTACACACAGAGCTACCACTCTGTCTCCAGTGCTTCATTCATTGTCACTAAGCAGTTGAAGAAAAATTTAATGTGAAAGAAACAAAAACAAAAAGAAAAAAAAATGAGAATGTGAAATTCACAAAAACAGTTTGTAAAGAGCCAGACACTCCAAAATCTATAATGAATTTCTTTAAAAGATTTTATTTATTTTAGAAAGAGATAGAGAGAGCATGACTGGGGGTTAGGACAGAGGGAGAAGGGAAGAGAGAATCCCAAGCAGACTCCACACTGAGCATGGAGCCTGATGTGGGGCTCAATCCCAGGACCCTGAGATCATGACCTGAACTGAAATCAAGACTCAGACACTTAACCAACTGAGCCACTCAGTTTCTCCAATTTAAAATGAATTTTAAAAATAAAAAAAGATATATGGGAGAACAACAAGTCACCACCCAAAAGAAAAAATGAAAGAACAAAACAAAACTTTGGAAGTTAATGCAATATTACAACAGAAAAAAATATCAACTGAAGATTTGTAAAGTGAGTGGAAGCAATTTCTTCTCAAAGAGGAAAAATGATCAAAGCTAACTCTGCTACATACTAGCTGTAAAATTTTAGGCTAATTATCTACCATCTCTCTTCCTCAGTTTCTTTACCCATACAGTGAGATAATAATAAATATTCTTTAAAAAAATATATTTAGTTATTTAATTATTTAGAGAGTGGGGGGCGGGGGACGGGGGGAGGCAGAAGGAGAGGGAAAGAAAGAATCTCCAGCAGACTCTGCACTGAGTATGGAGCCCAGTGCAGGTCTCCATTCCACATCCTGAGATCATGACCTGAGTCCAAATCAAGAGTTGGTCACTTCACTGACTAAGCCACCCAATCTCACCCAGTAAATATTCTTTATAGTATTCTTGTGAGAATTAAATGAGCTAATAAATTCAACAAGGTTAGAATGGTGTGATATTTTTAGTAATAAGAAAAGGAGGAGAGAGAGACTAGAACTTCAATCATTCCTGGTTGTTTCACATGCAATTGAAAGAATGTCCAGAGAAGAAGCACAGAGATCATAGAGGGGGAGAAGTTATTAAGGAAACAATACAAAAGCATTCTCCACAACTACAGCTTTCACATTGAAGTGGCTCATTGAATATTGACATATGAGTTTACAAAGAATGAAATGAAAACAGCAGTGCATTATTGTGAAATTTCTCCAGAAGATAAGGAAAAGAGAGAAGAGATTCTGAAACTTTTTAGAAGAGAAAAACAGATCTACAAGGTTTTAAACTTGTTAATTTTAATCCTGGAAACTGAAAGACAAAGGACAATTACTCACAACTTAGAATTCTATACCTAGCCAAATTAATACAATTGCAATGCTAGAACAAAGGCATTTAAGACATGTAAGGAATAAAAAAAATCCTTTTAATCCTAGGATTATCTGGGGACTTGCTTGCTACAAGGTGATACAATTAAAAAAGAATAAGAATAATCATAAAAATTAGAAGAAGAAGAAGAAGAGGAGGAGGAGGAGGAGGGGGAGGGGGAGGGGGAAGGGGAGAGGGAAGAGGAGGAAGAAGAAGAAGAAGAAGGCGGCACAGAGGGATCCAGAAAGCAAGGGATTGAATGTATGGCAGAGGGAAAGTTATGATGAGATGGAGATTCTTAAATATGTGTCATTCACACTTTCATAGATCAAGGGATATATGAATTTTAAATGTTGACAGATTTTGTCAAATTGGCCACCAGCAAGACATAACTTTTTGACTTCTACCATTTGATTGGGTAAAAGAGTACCTACTTCACTCTTAGTTTGTATTTATACTTATCTTATTGTGAAGCAAGAGGTAAAACCTATCTTCATCTGGTTATGGTCATTTATGAGGTTAAGGGTCTCCCACAGTCTTTTAGCCTCCACATGGGAAAGAATGAGACGGTGGGTGTGAATGTGTAACCAGAGAGACAGAGGCAAGAGGTCTGGACAGGGAGACAACAAAGAAAGGAGTTATTTCCAAAGTTCTGTCTTATTTCTTCATTTTATCTTTGGTGTAGTAACTTGTTCTTTTTTCATATATGTAGTACCTTTATTTTTAAAATTCATTATATATTGGGGTGCCTGGGTGGCTCCGTTGGTTTAGTGTCCAACTCTTGATTTTGGTTCAGGTCATGATCTCAGGGTCCTGGGAGGTTGAGTGTATTTTCATATGGTTAAGGCCATTCATGTTTCCTTTTCTGAAAAGTGTCATTCAAATGTTTTGAACATTTAGTATTTTTATTCAGTCCAACCAACATATCCTTTAATGTACCAAGTATTAGGACAGCTTGAAAACATTTACTTTGGAGAACAGTTGGTTTGGGATCAGTACTTAATGAAACCACTCTGTGGTAAATGATACAATAATGGCTATACACAAGGTTCTCTTTAGAACCATATTTCATCTCCAATATTATATTCTTATTATTATGGCTCTGGAGTCCTGTCGGTTTATTTGAAGCAGTTAATTTTTGTCTGGTTTACTTCCTTGAGGAAAAACCTTAAGTTCATATCTCTTCTGAAATGAGTGAAGTTCACAGTAGAAGACCGCTCCCCAGCCCTCATGTCTCCAGCCTCCTCACTCCATCTCCCCCTACCCGCTGCCCTCTACTCCACACTCCCATCCTCATGTGCCAGGGTGTGTCCCACCTTAGAGCTTGCCTTCATGCTTCCAATTCCAATTCCATTTGTTAGAATATCCTGTCTCTGCCTCAGTGGCCTCCTTATCTTGAAGACTGAGCATAGATTTCAGCTTTTCCAGCATGTTTCTTCTCTCTTTCCAAGTCAAAATTAGAGAAGCTTTCTGCATAATAATTTCCCAATACTGGCTATACCATGGAAGTTAACAATACTGTTATGGAATCAGATCCTGAGCCTCCCATTTGCTATATTTGAGTTCTGTGTTTTCTTTAGCAAGTCACTTAATTTTTCTGAGCAACAGTTTCTTCATTTTTCAACAAGGCTGATAATAATAATAACACCTACATTATAGGGTTGGAAGGAGTATAAAATGCAATATGGTACCCATACCTGACGCATAGTAAACACATACATCGTTCAGTCCTATCTCAAACCAGGTCAAGGGGCTTTTCCATGACCACTCTCATTGTCCGTTGCATGGGTGTTAAGTAATCCATCTTTTAAAATTTATTTTGTTGTTGTGTGGCATGGTGATGTTGGACCATTAAAAGGGGGATGGCAGCATGCTACTCAGCCAAGCTTAGGGTCACTTACTGGTAGCTGCTGCTGATGGGGTCTCACCCAGAAAGCTACTAGAAGATCAGCTCAACTGTTCTGTAGGTTTTGCCTTCTGCTCAATTGCAGGTGTTGAGTATGAATGGTGTTCCAAGATTCTTCTTCTGACCACCCTCCTTTTCTTGTCTCTCTGTCCAGACATCCTATGTCTGTCTCTCTGACTACATATCACATCTACCTTCTCCCTGTTTCCCACGTGAAGACTGAAAGATTGTTGGAGGCCCTGTCCCTTCTCTGTTCTCTTTGAAATCTGTTGAGGTAGTGGGATTTGTTGATCCACTCCCCTTACTAGCCTTCATTTTTAATTCCTTGGAGTCTAGTTGATAACAACAATAAAAGTGACTTACAAAGAGGAAAAAAAAAAAAAACACAATAGGAAGAGGGTTCTGAATTCTCCCTGACACAGTGTGATGGGAATGCTGGAGAAATGATTAGCATTTCAGAATAACATATCTCGCTGTGCACACTCATACTGGGTGTGATTTTAAATTTTATTATAAATACCTGCTTATTGGCCCATATCTCCTGCCAGAACATAACCTACCTGAGGGCCATGATTGTGTCTGTGAAATTTTTGCTTTCTTATAGTCACAGTGCCTGCCACTGTTGATTGAATGAAGATTCTGCAAAATACTCTAAATGACACTTGATATCTTTTTTTTTATTTACTTTTTATTTATTGTCTGCATAACAGTATTCATTATTTTTGCACCACATCCAGTGCTCCCTTGAAAAAAGAAGTTTGATGCCCCAAACTTTTGGGGGCCTTGACTTTTTCTTGCTCACTTATGGTTATTTATTGTAAAAAAAAAAAAAAAAAGAAAAGAAAAAAGCATTGAAGAAATGTAAGTTTGCAGACATCAACATAGCTATCTAAGCACAGTTTTTTTTTAGGTTGTTTATTTATTTATTTGACAGACAGAGATCACAAGTGGGCAGAGAGGCAGGCAGAGAGGAAGCAGGCTCCCTGCTGAGCAGAGAGCCTGAGGCGGGGCTCCATCCCAGGACACTGGGATCATGACCTAAGCTGAAGGCAGAGGCTTAACCCACTGAGCCACCCAGGCGCCCCTAAGTTAGCAAAATTTTGATATAATTCTTTTCTCCCAATTTAGAAATTCAGTTGCAAGGTTCCCAGGCTCAATATTGAATGTTCATGTTACAAAGTCCAATAATATGCGCATGAATTCTATGCCCTAGGATAGTGCTTCTTTATAATGCGCATAGACGTCACCCAGCAGTCTTGTTAAAGACTAGATTCTGATCCACTGGGCCTTGGATTCTATGATCCTAAGAAGCTTTCAGGTCATCTAACCCTTTTAGTTCAGGGACTCTACTTTGAAAATGTACTTTAAAGGCTCTAGATAAAGCAAACAAACAAACAAATGCCATATGGAATATCAAAATAAGGCAACATGATTGCATATTATATTACACGAGGTCAGTATACCATCAAAGAATAAAGAAAAAAGCCAGTAAAAATAGGAATCAAAATGACAGGCAAATAACATCATAAAGCATTCCATAACATTTACTGAAATTATACACAAATAAAAATCCAACATAAGCAATCCCTCTCCCTCTTCGTGATGATTAGTTGCAGGGTAACTTTATTTTTTGGTGATTGTTGAAATACCTGCTGATTTTTAATTTCTTCAGGTGTTACTGTAAAATTTAGGCAGCTAGCTTATTTGTTAAGTGTTGACAAATGTGCATTCAGTTTTTATAGAAATTCTACTTTGTTACAAATGGCAACAATAAAATTATAGTGATGAAATATTAAGCCCTGAACAATCTGCTATTCTCTTAAATTATGAATCACAGTTAAACTACCATATAGATTTATTCTTAATTGCACTAATGAGGAGAAGCCATGTCTAGAGTTTGTAAAACAGGATTAAATTTTAGTTCTAGGGAAAATCTCCACATAGACCAGTTCCTATTAAGAAAATTCAATATATCCAATACCAAGCACAAAACATATCAATTTATGCTTAAAGTACTCTGGAAATAGCTGATGATTTTTGTTATGCTGTGTCATGATTTTTGTGTGTACTATGCTTCGGTGCAAATTAGAATATGTTTGCTAGACAATAAACTGGCATTTTGTTTTGTACTGGGAAAAAGCTCTGGACAAATATCTGAGCATTTTGCAGCTTAAATTTTGA
Source organism: Mustela erminea (assembly GCF_009829155.1). NCBI lineage: Eukaryota > Metazoa > Chordata > Mammalia > Carnivora > Mustelidae > Mustela > Mustela erminea. Next base: position 55,028,036 of record NC_045630.1, on the reverse strand, counting down.
ATTAATTTAATGGGAATTAAGAAAACTTAATAAGTTTAAATCTCTAGTAGAGGTTGTTCAACAGATCATGAAACAAATGTCTCCTCTGATGTAAAAAGATAATTTCTAATAATGTTTAATGAATTGAAGAAAAAATTATACCGTTTTCTCCAGCAAGGATTCTGCTAAATTTGTAGGCATATACACTTGCTACTTGCCCTCAGCATTTCCCACATATGTTCCTTTTCACTGATTCCTATCTCAACAGGGCAGCAGGTTTGCTTGATTACACACATGTACTTACCATTTGAGAGCGTACACATACACACACACACACACACACCCACACACCCACCACCACCACTGCCACCATTGAAAGGTTACTATTTTAGATGCAAATTAATGGAATAAATTTGGGTCAAAGATGCAAGGCTTTAAACAGATTATATCTATTGCTTCAAGTTCGAATAATTAACATTTTTTTCTAAATAGTTTTATCAGTGGGAAAGTTTTGGGCTAGTTTTTACTGTTTGTTTATCTCTTTATTGCTTTTTTATTTTATCTTCCTTGTTGACAGTCACATCTAAGTGCATGCTCTCCATTTGCAGGCCTCACTTTTTGGAAGGACTTTACTCATCCTGAATAGAGTTGGAGACGTAAGGCTGAAGGATAACTCTTAGTTCTTTCTCACGTCTTTGAGGAGCAAAAATACAAGTCTTAATGCCATGTAATTTACTTGTCAGAAAATCCCCTTAGGAGTGACATCAGCATAAGTCATTCCCTTTGACTATCTCCTTCAGTCTACAACCACTAGGACATCCATGATCCAACGAAGGTTTCTCTGCAAAGCACAGCAGACACCTCTGTACATCTGAGGTGGGTGGATTGGACTTCATGGAGGCGGCGAAACTGGGAGATGAGAGACAAGACCTGCAGAGTGGCGACAGTGATGGTGCTGGTGACCCCAGTGGTTCCAGAAGCAGTAGTGGCCTCAGGACCCGGACAGTCGTGGTGCCAACAGCGGTGATGCCTATGATCCCATCGACCCTGGTGCCCCTGAGAGCAGTGGCTATGCTCCAGACCCCAATGAATGCATGGATCCTGTAGCTGGTACCAAAGACCCTGGAAGTTTCACAGGCAGCTCTTGGGAAGCTGTCCCTTGCTCCCAGCAGTGGTGGCAGTACCCAGATCTTGCTGCCCGATACTATAGAGCACAACTAAAATATTTGTAAAAAATGCAAGAAAGCATGATTCCATACTTTAATAGAGCTCAAATAATGCATGTGTAGTAACAGTTCTAAATAATAAACATGGGCCCAAAATTAAGTTCAGTATACTCTGATTAAGAAGATAGAGCAGTAAAAAAAAAAAAAAAGTGGTAATAATTTAGAAATAGAAACATGATTCTAATTACTTCAGATATCAAAGATTATTGTCTAGAACAAAGTCTCCCCTAGCAACATCAGACTAATAAAAGGACCCTATGCTATTATGACTATAGGATGAGAAAACCTATAGTTACATAAGCTGCAGTCCTCAGGTGCCCATAGTCTAGTGGGACTTGAGAAAAATAATACTGTGGCAACTACAGCTATAAGTGCTTACCACATTTGGTTTTATCATAGAAGAGGGAATGATCAAATCAGCAGGGAGTCAGGGGGACTTCATAGAGGAGAGATTATTAAACTGGGTCTTGAAGGAGTCATAGACATTCGCCAGGGAAGAAAGGAACATAAAACCGAGGTTTCAATAATTGTTTATATACAATTCCCCTATTGATTTCCTTTCTGGATTTATTCAATTATCTACTACCCCAGAAATAATGAGGACTGGTAAAGCAGAAGAAAGTAGAACAGAGACTATCCCATAAATGTTCAGGCATGCATACTACGTATTCAAACATCCATCCATCCATCCTTCCATCCATTATCATTGGTTGCCTACTTCGGAAGAAAGATTACCATTCCCAGGTCAGTTTTGTTGGCATTGTTCAGGTGGGTAGTTGGGAGTAAAAGTTCTCTTATCAGAGAACATGGCTGGAGAAGGTTGGAACACAACCAAGGTGAGTCAAGATCTGAAAGTAACACGTGAAGGGTTATGCGGTTAATACAAAGATAACTTTCATTCTACCCCACATGCTATGGTCTGCATATTTGTGCCCCCCCCCACAAATTGTTATGTTGGAACCTAATGTCCAGTGTGGTGGTCTTAGGAGCTGGGGTCTCTGGGAAGGGCTGAGGCCATGGGATGGAGCCCTTGTGTGTGAGATCAGTGCTCTTACAAAACAGAACCCTCAGAGGTTCCTTCTGCCTTCCACCATGTGAAGGCATAGCAAGAAGTCAGTAGCCTGAAACCCAAAGAGAACCTTCGCTGAAACTTGACCATTCTGTCCCTCTGTCACCCTGCCTTCCGACCTCCAGCTTCCAGAACTGTGAGACATAAATTTGCTTGGTCTAAGCCACCAAGTCTGTGGTGTTCTGTTACAGAAGCCTGGACAAACTACATCATGACACTATTGTCCTTCCCATGTGCTACCGGTGATGAGAGCTGGGACTCTTCCATGACTTTATTTTGCCATCATGAAAGGTTTCCCATTGGTCATTTTTTTTTTTTAAAGCTTTTATGTATTTGACAGTGAGAGACACAACGAGAGGGAACACAAGCAGGGGAGTGGGAGAAGGAGAAGCAGGCCTCCGGTGGAATAGTGAGCCCGACGTGGGGCTGGATCCCAGGACTCTGGGTTCACGACCGGAGCCAAAGGCAGACGCTTAACAACTGAGCCACCCAGGCGCCCCGCAAGGTTTTTGTCCCCCCCCCCCCCCCCGCCATGTTCTGAGGCTTTACCAAATTCCAACTGAGAAAAAACAAAAACCTCTTTTGGCAGATCCAAGTCATTCACTAATCCTCCTAGACTAGAAAATGGGGCTTCCTTCTATCAGCCTAGAAGTGAGAGTGGCAATCTACACAGGATAGCTCCCAGCAACTGTATGATGTAAAAATTCTGTAAAAATTTGACAAAAATGTCAAGAAATCTTCAGTGCCCATCCTCCTCCCATCATCCTTTTAGTGAATGTTCCTCTGGGCTCCTATAATAATTTTTATATGACCTTACTAAAAATTTATCACTTTCTATCATGCCTGTTGATTTATATATTTGAGTTTCTCCCAAATACCAGATTTTTTTTTTTTTTTTTTTTTTTGCAGAAAAGCATGTCTTACCTGACTTTGGATCCTCGGAGCCCAGCAGCTGGGCACAGAATTGGCTGTAAATACGTGACCAGTGGATAACAAAGGCAAGAGCAAGGATACTGTGTACAAAGGCAGACACAGAGCCACATCTGTGGCCACAGCCACAGACCTGCAATATGGGCATTTGCTGGAAAGAGATGTTGTGTGAGACAGTGATGGGAAATAATCAGGGAAGTAAACAGAGAAAAAATTCAGGAGCTAGGGCCCAAAAGGCCTTTTGTAACACAGTGAGGAGTTTGGACTTGATTTGGCAAGGGGTCATACAGTGCTTTGAACCTGCAGATGGTGGGTAGGTGCCTGCATTTTAGGAAGCTAACTACTGCCCTGCAGATGATGGGGTACGGTGAGGTGAGCCTGAAGGGTAAGAGGTGGTCAGAGCCTGAGCCGAAGCAGTGGTGGTAGGAAGGAATAGGAGGCGATAGGCCAGAGTAGACAGCCTTGGGGTGGTGGTGGGTCATGGACCCATCTGTGGAGCTGACAGCTCAGGAGACCTGGTGGTGCAGGAGGGCAAATACCCTGGGATTATGTGAATGGAACCAGGATACGTGTCTTTATACCACAGCGTGGTGAATTCTCAGTATTGTCATGGCTCCCACCTTTGCCAAATACTCCAAGAGATGTACATCCCTCAAATCTGGGCTCTTCAAATGATGGATTAAAAAAAAATTTTTTTTTCCCAATGTAACCTGCCTTGACTGTCACTCTCCTGGCGTAACTCTGGGAGAAATTAAGGAGGCCATTGGGCAGTTGAGTCATGGGTTTAAGTTTAGTTGTATATAACCTTTGCACTGTTTGTTCCTTGTTTAATAGATACATGAACTGACAGTGAATTTAAAGTCTCAGTGGACAGTCTCTTCCGTCTCTGTGCATTGCTCACTGGTGGGTAATTGTGCAAATGTGGTGACGATGGAGGAATTGGTACTAGCTCCTGGGCCCACGGTATAAACCGTTTGTAGCACCATTAATTGGAATGAAGCGGGAATGTAGAAAAAGAAAGAGCTCATTGAGGGATGGTCATGATGAGTTTCATTTTTGACATGTAGAGTCTAAGAACGTGGAGATACCCAGTGTAAAGCCCTGATGAGTGGAGCGATGGTGAAAGTTTCACTGTGGACCGTTTGTTTGAGGGGGTTCCTTGGAACATTAAATGTTATTTAAATTCTGTAATTCTCAAAATGTTTTCTCTCTTGCTAACGCTTTGCTCCATTTTTGACTGAAGATTCAAATTAGTCTATGTAACATACCAGCATCACCATGGTGACTAGCCCTTAAATTTGCTGACTGAAACCTTCTCCAGGGAGGCCCGGGAAGAGTGACAGTCACAATTGGAAACAGTATTTGAAGAAAGGACTGCGGGAAAACTTAAGATACAGCTACTAGTGTATTAGCTTTGAAGACTTATCACCAGGTTGTCTCTAATAATGTGTGGGATGGAGAATTTCTAACAGAAGACTGCATAAGCACGTTTCTCTCCAGATCTAAAGAAAAGCTGCAGTTCCTATCCAAAGACTGTTGTTACAGATTTGTTGCTGAGAAAGATATTTTCAAGTCTTTAAGTGCTGGGATAAATAAAGACATGCGATGGTCTTTCTTTTTTGTTTAGACCCTGGCTCTCATGCCTCTCCAAAAGATAATGGGGAACTAATGCTGCTGAACAAAGTTGATTTTCAGCAAAGGCCAGACAGGACTCATAATAGTAATAGAACTTCTTAAATCACCTGCAGCAGAGACTAAAGAAACCTGCACACAGCCAAAGAACCAGAGTTTCTGATGTTTGGCTGGAGCTGTGGTGTGTGAATCGGTTTCCATAGTGTGAGATTGTCTCTGTAGGTGATTTTACTCTTTAATGCTTATAATAAAAGTAACTCTCTCTTGCTCTCTGAAATAATGGATGCAGTCAATTATAGTTCTGTAATTGCTTCTAGAATTAGAGAAATTAGACCTTTTGGCTGGATGCTAGGAAAAACAGATAATGGCTGATTCTCCTAGCTCCCACAAGGCATGAAGGGTAGGTTACATATTTAATGAGATTTTTTTTTTTCCCCCTTGATAGTCTGTTCTGATGGGCAGATGTCCTGGAAAAAGACCCAGACAATTTAAACTGGAGCTAAGAAGCCATTTAGAGACTGCTAAGCCCTGCTCATATTTTAAAAATTTATCATATGTATTCCTAGCACCCAAATCCTGTCTGACAAATAAATATATGCTCAATAAATCCTCACCATATCAAATTAAATTTACCATACTTTTATTGCACTATTTCCCCAATTATACTTTTTTTTTCCAATTGGAAATAGATTATTAGTTCCAAAATGTTTATAGAGACCTGTTGAATTTAACTGATATGCTTGAGAAAATAAAAATCGATTGCCTGTAGGCAAATGTAGGAGATAAAGGGATTTCTCAGATATTCAAAGAAAGAAATATGTAATACTAACATATTTTTATTCATAACATTTATTACAGCATCTGACATGTACTGGGTGGGATGACCAACTTGTCTTAGTCTCCATAGGCCTTTCTTTTTATTTGTTTGTTTGTTTGTTTATTTGACAGACAGAGATCACAAGTAGGCAGAGAGGCAGGCAGAGGTGGAGGTGGGGAGGAGGCTTCCTGCTGAGCAGGGAGCCCGATGCGGGGCTCGATCCCAGGATCCCGAGATCATGACCTGAGCTGAAGGCAGAAGCTTAATCCACTGAGCCACCCAGGTGCCCAGGACTTTCTTAGTTTTAACAGAGATGGTCCCATATCTCAAGAACCTCCTCAGTCCTGGACAAACTGGCATGGTTGAGCATCCTATATCAGTGTGGTTATTGAATGAAGGAATAAATAAAAGAAGAATCAGGCTTATTAGTCTCTGAACCTATGCACCTATGCAGATTTCACATACCTGCATTCTCTCTCTGTATTTATCACATAGGAAGTCAAATCTGAATTGTAAGTTCCACTCCAGGTGATCATTTTTAACCTATGAGCAGACCTAAGGGGGAGTCAGAGGTTGATGGGTGAAAGTAAGAGCCAAGGAAGCTCATTAGGACACTTTAATGTTAATGGCATTGAGCTAAGACAACCTGACATACCGAGCTCACTACATCACCAGTGAGGCTGGAAATCCTTTGCAAAGGCTTTTACAAGGCAGAAAATACTGATAAATTTTGTGTTCAGGATGCTTTATGCCTACATGTTCATGCTCCCTATTCCCCTTCTCTCTGATATATTCTATCTTTACATATGTGAATTTATTAAATTTGGGCTTGTCTTGACATGGAAGCTACATTTTATCTTCCGGAAATTTGCATATCTGTTGCTTTCTAAATCTTCCTTCTGATTCACTCATTCCTTTATTTATTCATTCAGCAAGTAAGAGTAGAGTTTCTTCCTTGTACAAAGCATTGTCTTGGTGCTGGGATACCACAGTGAATACAATAGACAACTACATCTATTCTGATAGATCTTTCTAATGTGGAAAAACAGATAACAAAATAAAACTATGTAGTAGGTTAGGTGGTAAGGGCAAATATATCAAGAAAATAATTGGGGTGTTGGGGAGAAGAGGTCAAGAGTAAGCAGTGATATCATTTTATTTATTTAGTTATTCATTCATTCATTTATGTTATTTATTTATTTGAGAGTAAGAGGAGAGAGAGAGAGACTATGACTGGGGGGGGGATGGGTCATGGGCAGATGGAGAGGGAGAAGCCGGCTCCTCAGGACCCTGTAGGGAAGGCAGCCACTTAACTGACTCAGCCACCCAGATGCCCCAATGATGTCATTTTAAGTAGGGTCATTAGGGAAGCCTATATTGAGAAGAGGGCATGGAATCAAGATCTAAAGAAAGTGAGGAAGGCTGACAGCAAACTCAATGATGGGGAGTGCTCCAAGTAAGGGAACAGACAGGGCTGTACTCCTGAAAAAGGACCTGGCCTTTTGAATAATCATGAAAAGGCAGTGTGGCCAGAAGAGAGTGAGCAAAGAGATGAGTAACAGAAGATGAGATGGGATTTGGTGATGGGGGCATAAGTAGAGTTTGAAAAGTGCAAGATTCTATTGGGTCATTTAAGTCATTCTGAAGACACTGACTTCTCTGAATAACTCGGGAGCCTTTGAGGGAGTTCAAGGCGAAGATCACTTGACCTAATGCACATTTTAACAGTGTCACTCTGGTTGCTGTGTTGACAACAGCCTGAAAAGACATTAGGCAGAAATAGGAAGACCAGTCAAGAGGTTAGTGCAACAAGCTCACCAAAAGAAATTCACTCCTTGAAAATGAATGGAGACCACAGAGGTGATGACAGATTTTGATGGTAATGCTCTTAGAATTTGTTGGAGGACTGGAAGTAAAATATAAATAATAGGAAGAGGAAGTGATGATTACAAGGTCCTTGGCCTCACAACTGGAAAAAGTAGACAATGTACTAGTCATATGAACCCTAAGTACAACCATGTCCCCATAATAGTGATTTCTACAGTCTGAGTCATTACCTTTTACTTCCATATTGTAATGTTCAGTGGCCTATGTGATTTTTTCTTATTCTTAAATTCTTGGTGTAGAGGGGTTGTATAGTATCCACCAACTTACAGAAGTGACCATATATAGTTAAGGTTAATTTCTGGGAAAAAAAAATCCACAAAGCTACAGGGTTATCAAATAATAGGAAACTTGCTGACTACTGACTTCAGTTATGTGTTTTCCCCTGTAATATTAGACATCTATTACTTTTAATACAGAATGAAATATTTTCCTACATTCAGCAATCAGTCATTTCACATTGGGTTTTTAAATTTTATGTTTCTAAACATACCCTCAGGATTGTCTTTGTGATTTGTTGTGTGTGTGTGGAACTTGGCTTGCAAAAATAGTGTTTGTTGAGAAAATTGACAAACAAAAACAAAAACTTAGAAAAGTTTCAAAAGCTTAGAAAACTTTCTCATTACCCATACATTTGACAACATAATTACCTCTATGGAGAGTTCAGATGTGTATTTTTATTTCTTCCTCATTATTATCCACATAAAGTACCATATTGGATAAGTGTCATGACAAATGGCACGTTGAAGACTTACTAACAATTAGAAAGATAATTAATTGACTAATGCACTATAGAGCTTTTTGTAATAATATAGTTTACTTCTGAGGGTGATCATACATCCTGCTTGGGTTTTACATCTTAAAAACTCTACATCTCACTTTTATGTAAGATTGTTGACCTTGGTGAAGCTGTCCAGGGAGTCAAAACCTACACAATAAGGCTGAATCTTTTTTGTCTTGGAAAATGAAAAAAGAATCTCTATTGCACTTCTTGTAAATTGAAGTCATTGCCTGTAATGGAAGATAATCATAAATTATTACTCTTCAGAAAATGAAGTAGAATGATGTATTTTTAAAGGTGTGAAAGCATATATTGCAGCACGAGAGAAATCAAACCATAAACAGATTCTGTCTTTCTTAAAATAGTGGCCTAATATTTCATAGGATGGAATTTAAAGTAGCAATAAAATAAAACATGAAAGACCTATAAACTATGAAACACAGAACATAGAACTGTGAACCCCACTCACATAACTTATGGAAGGAAACTTATAATTCATCTCTCACACATAAATTCATTTGTTGGGTAAATATACATAGTTAATTTCCCCTACTTAACATGTTTGCTGCAGGTATCTAAAAATTATCATTAGCCCATTTGGGATGCTCTAACACAATACCATACACTGAACGGCTTACAAACAACATAAATTTATTTCTCAGTTTGGAGGTTTGAACATCTAAGATTGGTGTCTTGTGAAGGTCTGCTTCTTGACTCATAGATGGCGTCTTTATATTACATCCTCATATGATGAAAAGGACAAGGAAGTTCTTTGGGTGTTATTATTACTATTTTTTTAATGAGTGATAAATTCATTAATGAAGACTCCATCGTCCTGTCCCAATCACCTCACCAAAGCCTCACCTCCTAAAATCATCTCACTGGGGGTTAGGATCCTAACTTATGAGTTTTTGGAGGACACAGATATTCAGTCCATAACATCTACTTTCATACAATGTCCGAAGAAATTAGGACCAGTCATTAAATTTGAAGTTAAACAGTCCCAAGAGAAAAAGACTCTACCACTGTCTCTAGTTTATCTTTCTTGCTGAGAATAAGCAATCCTGATACAAGTTTTGTTTAAATGCGAGAGGAGATTTTAGAATTTCAGCATATACCTAGGGATAGGAAATAATGGAGAATACCAACAAGGATATAATTTTTCTTTGTAAAATGATCATTTTGACTCTTGACCTTCAAGAAAAATCTAAATCCTCGTTAATTTGTATCCACCCCCAGGAAAGTTTTTTCTCACAGTTTAATGCTCTATGAATTGGCCTTCAAAGTACTAAAACTGGGGGAAATTTGTGGATATTTCATATTTCTACTGTACATAGACTCAGAAGTTGACATCATATAGATTGTTCAAGATTCTGGGACAAATGCAAAAAGGAGGAGAATTTTTCTCCATGTTATCCAGTTACTTCGTCAGTGCAATTATCCGTGCCTGAAGCAGCATTGTTTCTAGAATTTTATAAGGTTTGAAGAAATTCGATTGATAACTATCTACTTCCATGGAGTGCCAATGTCAGATTATTTAACACTGTACATTTAAGGCACCAAAATGGAAATACAGTTTGAAAAAATTCATCCAGGTTACTCCAAGCTTGCTATCCTGCTCTGAAATGAAGTCCCTGAATTTACCTTCTGGTCCCTAATTTGGTTCTTTCTCTGGACCTCAGATGTTTTTACTCTATCCACTACCTTCTCACATTCATATTGATCTTTCACCTTCTTTCCATGGAAACCTTGACCTAAGGTATTTCTTTCAGACTATCTCATGCTCTTACTAAACTGTATATTCCTAAATACTAACCTAAGTTGTCCCTGGTCACAATTAGTAATATAAAATAATAAATAAACAAATAAAAAATATGTTGCAAAAATTATTGCATATTACAATCTAAGACTTGAAAATAGAAATTATAAATCTGGTTATGGGATATAAATCTAACCAAAGTACAAATCAAAGCAGATTGTTTTTGGAAGACCACCATTAGGAAAATCCTTTCAAAAGAGGTCATCAATTTTCTCTCTGTTAGGAACATTTTACAGGGGAAAATAAGTTTGGTTGTGTGTCCTGAAGGCTAGATTCCTCATTCAGACCTTTGCTGGCTTCTGTTTCCAGTTCATCTTGGCATATCACAATGTGTATGGGCAAAATAATGATGACAGATGGGCAGGCGAACAATCATGCCAAGATTCCAACCTGCATGCTATATTTCAATAGCTCATGAGAAATTTTTATTCAAGAACATGAATGTGACAATGTTGGACAATAGCCTGTATGTTTAAGTTGACCTATCTCATTGAACTTAAAAAAGATATTAAATTGCAAATTCTGGACATGCATATCTCATAAATCTAAGTTTGTCAAATACTAGCCTCAGGATAATCTCAAATAACTGAAAGGGAGACATTAAATGATGCCATGAGTGCAGACGCTTATTAACTTCCTCTCAATGGAGGTTTGCAAGTTGCACCTTAATGAGTCTAGAGTCCAGACTTATGTTTGGTCAAGTAGATCAAAAGAAGTAAACCTAAAGCTGAATCTCACTGTGAGAAACAATAAAGGAGACCTTGTTTTATTTTATTTTTCCCTCTGGGATATCTGTCAAAAGTCGAAAGAAATTGTTGTAATACACACACCCATGGATCGTGACTGGATGTTTTCATATCACTCATATAAACATGCAATTATGGAAGTTGTAATTTCTCATTTTTTAAGTGAACTTGGTGTTCCAGTATAATTAGTTTAACAGACAAAATCTCAATAATCAGAACATGGAACATAAATGAAGATAGCTGAAAAAACGTTGCTCTGGTAAAAAGAATCAATCTAAAGAAGCCTAAAAAATTAACTTGTAAAAATGTGTGCCATGACAACGGATAAGTTAGCTGTAGGTAAAATGATCATTGTTTTGCTGAAGATCGAGTATTATAACATTTGCTGTTCTTTTAACCATAAATGAATTTTTCTGCCTGCCTGATTTTGTAATCAGAATCTGCCAGAGTGCTATTTACATGGACCATCATTTGCAAAAGCAGAAACACATTCAGGGCATCAAAGTTGATAATACACAAAGCAAAGGCACTTGCTGCTTTCTGGAAACTTTGTTATTTAAGTGAAATACTGACGAAGATGAATTGTGCTCCTCAAAAGTTAGGTTAGTCCATGCACAATTGGGCAACTTTCAATTACAGAATTCTTGAAGCCTCCCTTGAATAGGTCTAGTTATTAACATTGGCTTCACACTGAGATAAAGCTACATTTTTAATCTTAAATTACTCATGGTGTATAAAGCCCCACTGCTGTTAGAGATTTTCTAGTTTCTGTTGCTCAGCCTCACTTTGTCAGCGCCATGAGAAATCTCATCTTTGTGAATGCTCAGTTTATGGCTTTAGGAGACTACAGAAGAAATGCTGGCTATTTACATGGGTAGCGCGTATTTAATTTAGTCTCCATCATTATCATACCCGTACTTCCAAAATGCAAACTCCTTTTATTAGAATAAAGCATGTCATTATTATTTTGTGCAAAAAAAAAAACCACCCCTCATTTCTTCCTAGGACAAGGGGGAAAAAGAAGAAAAAGGTCTGAATGATCTTAATGGAGATTTAGGGAAGCAATTGAAAGTAGAAGAACTAGTTTTGAACTGCTTCTCTGACTCAAAAAGTGATCATCTATCACTTCAATAACGAGAATTCATTAGGGTTACTGTGAGCTAAAATGTGATGTAAAACTACGATTGCTCAAATGGGTAATATCTGTTCTTTGTTTTCATTTGTTCAAAAATAAAGGAAAGTAGATAATTTGGCTGTCATGTGGAGTAAAGCTCTAGCAAAATTAAACAAGATAAACGTGCTTTTAGATTTTGCTGGTTTCTTGGTTCTAATCACAAGAAAATGTTCTGTTGAAGCTTTAGAAATAAAAGTATTTTTAAATATGAAGGACTCGAAGAGTGGTTATTATAAGCCTGGATCTCCAAGGTGAACACTAGGTTGAACATTAGAAGGATAACAAGATCTAGTGTTGTTCTTCTTCTTAGACTTCTACTTAGACATGTTGTTCATCTTTCTTCTTCAAAGAAAAGATGAAATAAGGGAAAAACACTTCAAATGGAAATGTATATACATACTACAAGGGTCTACACTACCATAAAATTGACCTAAGTCTTTTACATTGAAGGAAGATTGAAAAGGTAATTTATTTTTTTTTTTAAGAAATTGAACACAGTTTGAAAATCAGGAATCACTGATTATTGCTGAATTCAGAAGAGTAGAAACTGGGGAAAGGGAACTTTCCTATTCATGCTCCCACACTTTATGAGGGAGAGTATGTGCTGATACTAGATTATTGATCCTAGCTCTTTGGTATTTAATTTTATATTCTTTTGAACTCCCATGTGCAAATTTCTTGAGAGTACAAAAAGATATGGAAGACTTTAGATAACTTTTATATCAATAGACCAATGTAAATCATAAACAAATTGGAAAGACTATTATGCTGAAGAAACTAAGGATAATTAGTGACCATTTTATCCCAAGAAGTTGTAGTTATATTTTTTTGAAGAAAGGAACATTATTAGGATGTGCTTCCTTCGTGAAAATCTCCCTTAAGACCACACTTTTGCTCTGATTCTAATACTCAAAATCTTCTGATTTTCACTTTTTCTTCAGGTAGCTTTATATTAGGAAATAAAGCAGCATAGGATAAATGACCATTTCCTGGAGTCCAGTATATATTTCATTATAAATTTAAAAACTTGTCACTTTTGATATATAAGTAAATCTTTGTGGAATTTGGGAGAAGCATAGCTTGAGTCACTCTGGCCACAAACATAACAGACAAAGAAGAACTTAGACTAAATGAATGTACCAGAGTTTGAACGGTGCATAAAAATAACATTTAACATTAATAGCATCACATGATTTGGAACTAAAGATATGTTGTGGAATACGTTTGATAGATGCAAAGGTTGTTAAAATATCAGCATGTAGAACTAAACACTCACCACAACATAGAGCACAAATAAATTTATTATTGCTCTTTGTTTTTTCAGCTAAGGCATTTTTATAAAATTTGGCTTAACATGATATTACAGATCATCCTATAGGTGAGAATAATTAAATCATTTTCTCAGATAGGATCCAAGGCTACTGAAATTTTTATGCTGTGTTTATTTGAAAAAAATAAGAATCCTCATGCACTGTTGGTAGGAATGCAAACTGGTGCAGCCATTCTGGAAAACAGTATGGAGATTCCTCAAAAAGTTAAAAATAGAACCACCCAATGACCCAGCAATTGCAGTACTGGGTATTTCCCCAAGGAATACAAAAACACTAATTCAGGGGGGTACATGTACCCCCATGTTTATAGAGGCATTATTTACAAAATCAAGACAAGGAAGAAGCCCATGTGTCCATTGATTGATGAATGGATACAGATTCATCAAAAGATATCATGTTATATATGTAACAGAATATTAGTCCACCATAAAAAAGAATGGAATCTTGCCTTTTGCAATGGAATGGTTGGAGTTTGAGAGTATAACAATAAGTGAAATAAGTCAGTCAGAGAAAGACCACATACCATCGGATTTCACTCATATATGGAATTTAAGAAACAAAACAAATGATCAAGGGGAAAAAGAGAGAGAGAAATCAAGAAATAGACTCTTTAAATTGTAGAAGACAAAGTGATGGTAATCAGAAGGGAGGGGTGTCGGAGGAATGGGTGAAATAGGTGATGGGGATTAGGGAGTGCCCTTGTGGCGATGAGCACCAGGTGATGTATGGCAGTGTTGAATCACTATGTCAGACAACTGAAACCAATAGAACACTGAATGTTAATTAACTGGAATTAAAATAAAACCTTAAAAGCAAAAAAAAAAAAAAAAAAAGAAGAAAGAAAGAAAAGAAAAAAATAATACATAATGTCTATACTAGTCTATATTTATTGACCTATTTTGAAATTTACAGATTCTTTCCTTTCCTTAAATCTTCTTTCTGCTGTTAAATACAACCAGTGAATTCTTTATTTCAAGGATTGCAATTTTCAGTTCTGGAATTTTCATCTGATTCCTTTGTATACTTCTTATTTCTCTGCTGTGATTTCACATCTATTTATCCATTAGATCCATAATTCCATTTATATTGTGCAGCTTAGTAATTAAAAGCTGCTTCAATTGTTGTCTGCTAATTCCAACATCTGGATCATCTTAATACCAGTTTCCATTTATTTCATTTTCTTTTGAGAATGAGTAACATTTTCCTGGATTATATAATAAACAGTGTTACTGTGATGTCGCAGAGGCCCAGAATGCTGTTGTAATCCTCTGAAGAATCTTGACTTCAGTTTTATTGAGCAGTTAATGTGGTTAGATTTAAACTGTAAACCCTGTCTTTTGGGAGGGAGGTCATATCAAAACTCAGGTCTTTTACCCTTAACTGGGTGATTTAATTTTAGATCATGCATAGTCTCATAGCCAAATATTTTGGCAAATTATATATACAAAATGTGGGACTTTCCCCTCTTACCTTCTGTTTTCTAGGATTCCCACACCCTCCTTTCCAAAAACTGTGGTTGGCATGAACTCTGTTCTCTGGTTCTTAAGGGCAGAAAGACTGAGGATTTACTATCAAATTTAGGTGCTTTGCATGATGCCACTGGCATCTCTCCCTCAGACTATCATTCTCACTTTCATAAACTAAAATCTTTATTGACGATTCCACATAGAACCTACAAATCACAACTAAGGAGTTAGTTTTAAATACTGACTTTGTAGGAACCATGTTATTTTTAGAGTGACAGTAGTTAATATAAAAATGCAACTACAACTCTTATGGTTAGTTCTCTAAACTCATAAAAATTCTTTAAAAAGTTGGTTTTATGTATATGGTTAATTGAAAGGAAATAGCCAATGGAACCAATTGCTAATGGTGAAATCTTGGCCAGTGATCCATCCTGAGTAGCTATATTTCAAAAGATGAGTAAGGCAGAAGAAGACAGGGATGGAGAAACACAAGGACATTTCTTCTCTCAGTTCTGAAAGCAGTTTGAATTTAAATATGATATTTCTTCCTGAAATATAGCTATATGCCATCATCATACTTGAAAAATCTTAGCAACATCACTGAACTTGGTTTGAATTCTAGGTGTTGAGCACCTTGGGGAACCTCTCTGACCCTCAGTTGTCTCAGAGGCAAAGAGGAATCCTAACCCATACCAGGCAACATTTTTAAATAATTGGAGATAACACACAGTGATTATTATAATGCTTGGCATACAGCAGCTACTCTATTTCCTTATTTGTATACATATCTCACTGCTTCCTCTGGATAGGGATTAATTATAATGAATAATTTAGGTAGTCAATAATTATTTACTAAGTAAATGAATAAAAGGAATTCAGATATTACTTTATGCTCCATATCCCATGTCTTTAGACATGAAAAAATATTTACTAAAAGCAGCATTTCTTGGTCATAAATCACAATTTTAGGTGTATGTCCAAAATTTATGTTCTTAGTAGTTTTCTTTTAGTATCACATTGTAGCTCTACTTATTCTGCTTTTTCCTTTAAATTCCATGATCAATGTGGCTTATAAATTACCATCTCAGGGGCCTCTGGATGGCTCAGTTGGCTCAGCATCTGCCTTTGGCTCAAGTCCTGATCCCAGTGTCCTGGAATTGAGCCCCACCTCAGTTTCCTGCTCAGTGGGGAGTTTGCTCTCCCTCTCCTTCTCCCTTCCCCCTGCTCATGCTCTCTCTCTCAAATAAATTAAATCTTTAAAATAAATAAGTAAATAAATTAGCATCTCAATAGAAATGAACACTTAATTTAGTTATGATCATTTGTAATTCTAAGGGCAGAGGAAATATTTAACTTTATGGTTGGTTTTATAAAGGTGAATGTGGAGGCCACTTTACAGATCATTTTGATTAACTGACACATTCTTTATCACTTTCCAAAGTGCTTTCTTAATGTACTCATTATTTTCCTTGACGTGAAGAGACATCTTACAGAAACCAAAGGTATGTTTTCCCACTGTTAACCATGAATAGTACTATGTAATTAGCTCAAAGGCAGACATCTTATAAATATGTTTAATTGAGCCTTTTCTACTTGAACTGTTTATTTTATAATCTGTTATACTTCCTGGGAAGTTCAGTTTCCAAAACATGAACATGGTATTGATTTTAAGAATGTTTGACATTCTGCCTCCTTTTCCTGGGGTTTCAAGAAGCTGGTCCATTTGATTTCAAAGTACATAGTCATGAAACTTAAAATGTCTCTGGACATTGAGATTTTTTTTTTTCCTGTGAAAATGTGTGGTATATGTGGAAAGACATATCCTGTCTCATCAGTCAACATTATTTTAGACGGAGTACTTGCTTCTCCCTGGGTGACATATAAGCCAATTATCCAGAGGAATCCAATTCTGTTCCAGCTGCTTCCAGTTCTTATTTATAGGTCTGATTATCTGACAGACCATTCCTAAATATGGAGCTAGTAGTCTAGAAATGTCATTCTTACCTCTACAAGACAAACAATTTTGATAAACACTGCATCTAAACTTCAGAAGTAACCCAAAGGAACACAAATGGCTTCAATATTTTTTAAAAATTATATTTTTCCGATCCAAATACTTTTGAAATATAAACACTCACAGGAGAATAGTAGTAATTGAAGCCAGTTTATGGGCCTAAAATTGTACATTGGGTTCGTCTTTGAAAATGCTCACATCCCGTAGTAATAAGTATTTGCACTCAGAATAGATCTTTCATCTTAGGTTGTCAAACGACAATCATCAGTCTGAATGGTGAGGGAGATAAGTATTGTATTCACTTCTTAAGTGTTTATCCTAAAGCCACTACAAATGCCAAGACAACCAATTGAAAAGATAAGAGGATTCTGTTAAAATGGATGCCTGTTTGCCCCACAGCAAATTTAGACAATTTTACTTCCCTGTTCCAGTCTCCTAGATTTGACTGAACTGACTTTAGATTTGAGGTTTAGATTTTAATCTGTGACCATATACCCATGACAATGTGGTTCTGAGAACCGTGCTAACCTTTCTTAAAGCCAACGGCTGCATAACAAAAGTCCGTGTAGAGATGGGGCAAACAGGCCATTTTGGCCACTCTGCTGTACGTGAGTACAATACTGGTAATTTGGCTCTATATACAATCAGAAGATCCTTAGAATGTTTGCACTGTTGTTTGTATAGACACAGTTTTGATATTTAAATGGTTGTAGGATGTTATAGTGTATCATTTCAATATGTTAATAGTGAGGAAGTATTGTCTTTATTTTCTCTTTTTTATTTCTATTTTTTAATTTCTATTTTTAAGTATTTTATTTACTTATTTGAGGATGAGAGCACAAGCAGCAGGGGGAACAGCTTGAGGGAGAGGGAGAGGGAGAAGCAGACTTCCTGCTGAGCAAGGATTCCTAGCTCAGGGCTTCGTTCCAGGACCTGAGCTGAAGTAAGGATGCTTACCTGACTGAGCCATCCAGGAGCCCCTCATTTTCTCTTTTTAAATTTTGCTGAAATTTATATGCACAATTCGAAACACTTTGCAACAATTAATTTTCACAAACAACAAGTTAAGTTGATGCTATGATTGTCCATTTTACAGATGAGGAAACTGTGGCACCAAGTGGCTAAGTAATTTGCACAGTGGTATACTTGTAACTGCTGAAACCACGTTTCTAACCCAGACAATGTGACTTCAGGTTTACTCAGGATAATTTTGGTTATGAAGCATCAATAAACAAACATGCTCTGTTACCATGCTATATGAAGGTAGTCAGTCTCAGAAGGACAAATCCAGCATGATTGCATTTATATGAGGAATCTGAAATAGACAAATCACAGAAATAATAGAATGGTGGTTACCAGGGTCAAAGGGAGGAGGAGATGTAGTTGCTGTTCAAAGGGTCTAAAGTTTGGTGGCACAAGATAAATAAGTTTGAGAGATCTGCCTTACCACACTGTGACTAAAGTTAACAGCACTGTATTTTGCACTTAAAAAAGGTGTTAAGAGGGTAGATCTTAGGCTAAGTGGTCTTACCACAGTAAAAAAGAAAAAAAAATTAATAAGGACCACTATTTCCTAAAAGCAAAATTCTCTCAATTTATTTTTAAATTCTTGTAAGTGGATAGAAGAGTTACATTAAATGTATTATTTGGTTATTAACTTTCTAAAAAATTAAAAGCAATCCACTTGAATAAATGTGCATATTTTAATTTTATTTATTTAGAGATTATTCTGTTTCTACTTCTAAAGCTTAGAACCCCAAAAGTTCATTTTAGATTTAAAAAATGTGCAAAACCATTTTTATGCCCTAAAGCAACTGGCATGAACCTCTTGACATTATAGACATTTTGGTGTAGATTTGCTTTTTTCTAGGGAAAGGGAAGGTAGTTCGCATCAACTTCTCAAAGAAGTTCCGTATAAAAAGAAGTTAAGAATCACTGTGTTGGTTCAAGGCAAAGGCATGATAGGCTGGCATGGTGTGCAGTCCATAAGAGAGAAACTTTTGTGTGATATGGCCACATGTCGGAGTCTGGAGATTGTCTATGCAGAGGAGCATTGAATAAATATGCAAATGTATTGAAGGTAATGAGAGGCAGGCTTCTCACCATTGGAGAAGGGGAGTACAAATATGAAATTGTGAAAGTTTGAATGAATCCTATGTTTGGATTGGAATTCGTGGTATTGGCGTAAACTCATGGCTGTCAAGATACAGGGATAGAAATATGTGTGTATAAATACATATGTGCTTTTAGCTCAGCCCACCTCAGTAACTAGGAGCATACCTCAGGAAAACACAAAGAAACTTGGCAAAAGTCCCTGACAGTGCAGGGCAAAGTCAGGATTTGAACTCAGACCGTTGGGTTCTGGTATTCCCTCATCTACCACAATGCCATACAAGTTAAGAGAGTTATAATCAGGGGGTGGACTGTCAGAAATCATTTGAGTCTACTAAAAAAAAAAAATATTTTCTGAAGGTGTCGATAGAATGGTCCCATTATAATGTTAAATCTTTGGATTCGTTGATGTTTTATCCAAAACCTATTTTTTGGATAATAATTCTTTGCGGTATTATCCAAAACCTCTCACTTACAAATATTTTCCTAGGTCGATCTTCATTGCCATTACTCTTAGAAAACATAAAAATGCCCATTGTTTTGTAATTTAAACTAATTCAGATTTAAACTAATTCATGGATCTCATGGTAAAAATTAAATAATTGTTCAATGTATAGAAAACTTAAAAAAAAATGCAGACAGTCTGGTCACTGCTTTACATATTTTTTTTCTATTAATTGTACAACAACCATCTGAAATCGGGTCTGTTCCTATCACCACTTTATTGATCATGAATCTCAGACTTAGAGAGTTGTTAAATAAATTTTCTCCAATAATTTACGTTAGAGGGCTTTATACTTTGGAACTGATTATTGCAGGCTTATAATGCATTCATTGCAGGATCATGGATGTGCAGTACTAGACTCAAATGTCCTGGATATCTATGAAGAAAAGAGTTAGCTGAAAGATATCACAGTTTCTCAAAAACAAAGCCCTTTGTGGAAAGTGACTGCGTGACCCCGTCTCTGTAGTCTGCCTCACCTTGGATAGAGGGAATTTTGTGATATTTTAGAAAACTGTTTTAAGGAACTTAAGGATAGTTAAACATGAAAGCACATATGAACTTTTGTTATCAGACTTATTTTTTAGACATTGTGTTGCACTGTTCCAAAAAAAAAAAAGAGGCATTTTTTCATGTAGAGTTGGGCTTCAGGCTAATGTGCTCCACACATCTATCTGTCACTGACACAAGGACTGGTCAACTGACGGAAATGTTAGTGAACTAAAAACAAGGCTTAGAGGGGCTTTCAAGAGACAGAGCAGCACTGAACTCATGGAGGAAGGTGTGAGAGTACAAGCCCCAAATGACTCAGCTGAAATCCCCGTGGAGATGTGAAGCGACCGCACTTACAAATCCGGGGCAGAACCCACCGAGAAAGGCGTGGATGAAAGTCAAATGGTGGCATAAAGAGCAACCAGAGTCCAGTTTGAAATCACAACTGGGAGGGTAAAAAGAGTCTCTCAGGTTTGATCACGCTGGGGCGTTTAAGAAGACACCTGTCCCCGAGGAAGAGGATATGGGCCAACCAGGTGAGACTGTGGTTGTCTTCATAATACATGTACTTCACGTAAATGATGAAGTTATCTTTCATTGGATTTCATGAGTACCATGAGAGTGCATAGACAGAAGAGTTGAGGACATAAAATGGGACACCTTTGTGAATCTGCATCATCGACGCTGGGCTATGCCAGGAATACGCTGGGTTGAAAAGCACGATAGTTCAGAATTTTCCAATATTTTGGAAAAACATTAAACCACTTTGCAATTATGATAGCTAGGGATGCTTATAGACAAAAACGTGTGATGTTTTAAGAGTTGCTGTCCTACCCTGCCTACTTCTCAATGCTTTTTTTTAAACTCTATTTTTTCCTAGCACAGGACTCTAACACTATGTGACCTCCTCCTTATGGCTCTTTATCTTGGGTCCTATCATGTTGGAAACTCTTTCCTTCAGCTTCTCTACTTCCTCTGGAAAGGACTTATGCTTCAAACCCACCAGATCTGCTTAGACACCCACT
The DNA here is from genome assembly GCF_009829155.1 of Mustela erminea. Classification (NCBI taxonomy): domain Eukaryota; kingdom Metazoa; phylum Chordata; class Mammalia; order Carnivora; family Mustelidae; genus Mustela; species Mustela erminea. The sequence goes on along the minus strand of NC_045630.1, from coordinate 55,007,037 downwards.
CATGACATTGACTTATTCTCATGATTTGAGCAGGTAACAGTATCTCTGGGCTTAATTTTATCTCAGAGATAAAAAAAATAATTCCAACCTTTGAAGTTATTTTGAAAATTAATTGAAATATAGATGAAAAGCTGAACACAATCTATGGAACATATTACGGTGTCAGTTAATATTAAACAATGATGATCTGCCCATAATCCTGCTGCCTTTATGTTAGAAGGAACATAAACGGAGTGTAAAAATTTACACTGAACTGTTAATGATTCATTTCCATGGACATTTGCTCTTAATAAATGAAATGTTTAATCTAATGAAGTTACTGATATATTAAGTATTTTTTAAGGACATTAGAAGGAATGTTTTAGTGACCAAACAAAACTTAAGTAATGCTATGTAGTTCCGACTACTTTCAATATAGATAAATTATAAGCGACCAGTATACATACATATAGTGGTAAATCTGGCTCAGGCTAGAGTTTTCTCTCTTTCTCTCTCAGAAACAAATATAAAATACTCTGTTGGAAAGTATTTTAAAATTAAATGTGTAGATACATTAAATTCATGTGTATGGAAACCCTAGTTAATAAACGCTCTCCGTATATCCACATCCTCAAAAACATAAAACTGTAAAGCAAAATTGTGTAGCATATTCTTTACCAAAATCTTAAAAGATGCCTTTACCCTGCATTCAGTCAGGTTGATGTAAATTTCAATAACAGAACTAAAATATAGCATGGTAACATTTCCAAGAGGCTGGAAGGATGTAGAAACAAAGGAAAATTGGGATATATATATATATATAGAAACTACAGAGGTTGATCAAAAATCTGTTTGTTAATAATCCATAGTGAATGGATATATATCACTAAAATAGAAAGGATGAACAATCATGTTCCCACTGCCATCATTCCTTCTTCCTTTCTTTCCTTCCTTCCTCCTCCCTTTCTCCTTCTCTGTCCCTTCCTTCTTTTCTGCCTCCCCCCCTTATTGCCTTATTGTTGTTTATTTTTTGATATGTATTACACTGTAAACATGTAATTTACAAATTAATAGTAGCCAAAAAACAGTGATGCTCTCAACATCTGTCCTACCTGGGTTAAGACATCGATCATTGCAGTATCTCAGGAGCACTCATTTGTCCTTGTCCAGAATATTCCCGTCTTTCTCCTTCTTTCCTTGGTAGTGTTTTTACCTATGTACATATCCTTAAATAATACAGTGTTTAACTCAGAAAAATCCGTAGCAAAGACAAACCTGATGGGAAAAGGGCATGATACCATCCCCATTGTTAGAAGTAGAATCCAAGAGAAGATAAGCTGAACAGAGCCTCTAGATCATAGTTTGACTTTAACTGCTTCAAGAGTTTAACAAAACTCAATTCTCAGTCAGTAGGGAAGTCAGTGGTAAGGACATGAAACAGTTCTACGAAACAAGACTGGGCAAAATTGGGTCATCAGACAGACCTAGACTGTGGCTGGAAGTCCAGAAGTGGTATGGAGTCTCCTGCTTCTAAGTAAGATCCATGGCCAAACTCTTGCTCTCACATAAAGATCAAAACGACTGCTTGCTTTGAGGGAGAAATGAGAGAATGAGAGTCATTGGCTGATCCAGAAAGCAGAGCATTTAAAAAAAGAAGAAGAAGAAGAAGAAATACTTCAACACAAGGTCAAATTAATGCAGGTGTAGACATGAATCTGAGTGAAGTTTTCTGAGGCATTCTGTTCTGAGGTTAAAGAGATGGTACACACAGTGGCAGTGGGGATTTGGGTGATCAGAACCTTCCTTAGATCTGGTCTTGAGGCACAGCGTTCTAATCTGGACCCATCATCCTATCTCTCCTGGATGTGCGGCTGCCAGTTTGGGGCTCTCCCTTCTCCATCCTCTTGGGAAATACATCGTTACATCCTTGTTTGTTGACTTTCTCTCTGTAGCTCACGTCTTCCTCTGTCTCGGTTTGTGTTCTAGTTCTGGTGTAATACATCCTCAGTGGCTTTTTAAGAAAAGGTACATGGAAAATGAAGTTTTCAGGACTGTGCGTGTTTAAAAGTGTTATTTGACTATTACCTTTTGGGAATAGAATTTTCTTCATAATTTGAAGTTCCACTGTCTTTTTGATTCTGAGGATGCCATTCAAGTCATTCTGATTTTTGATACTGTGTATATGATCTGTATGGTTTCTTTCTCCCTCTCTACAACTTGTAGACTCTCTTTTTACTGCCACTATTTAGAAAACTCACAGTATATAGGTCCGTTTCCATCTATTGTGCTAGGGATTCAGGCTGACAACTGACATTCCATCAGTTCTGCACAGGTTTCTCTGACAAAGTCATCTGTTTGGTTTTTTCTTTCTGTCTTTCTAGAACTTTTCACAGTGCTCCACTTGTTCTCTCTTTTTCTTCTACCTCTCTGATTTTTTTTTTTTTTTTTTTTTTTTGCTTTTCTTTCTGGGAGATTTTCTCTGTTGTAACTTCCTAATCTCCTAGCAGAATTTTAAATTCTACTATGATGTTTTTAAATGAAAAATGGTTTTCTTATTTTCTTCATGTTTCTTTATACAATTCAGTCCTGTACCATGCATTAAGTATCATTTATTAGCTCACTGGTAGAGTGCTAGGAATACAATTCTTCCTTCTGAAGAGAATTTTTTTTTTTTCTCTAAGATGCATTATGGTTTTTGTTTGTTTGTTTGGGATAATTTACATGTTATAGGTTTTCTTAAGGTACTGTAAGGGCCTATTTAGCCAAAGCAGCTCCATCCTGTTAAATAGTGATTTTGTTGTTTATGCAGTAAAACTTAAACTGTCCCTGTGCCCCCTTCCCCCCAGGGGACTTACTTAAAAACAAGTCCTGGAAACCAGTCCCAGATAACAAAGCCCAAATACAAGGGTGGGTCAGGACAGGTGGAGGTATCCAATCAGTGGGGTGCATACTATCTCCCTAGCTACCAAGGAGTATGGGCCCCGCCCTTTGGGCGCCTTTTGGGCGCCAATTCTGACCAAGGTGATAGGCTAGTTCAAATATCTACTATAGGGTAAATTGTAATTCAATTGGTCACTTATGTGTGACCTAGCATGACTGTGCAGCTTTCTCTGTGTGTTACAATCTCATTGGTCACCTGTGGATGGCCAGGCCCAACCACATGGCCTTTGCCCTTAAAAACTAGTCTGTAAGGCAGAGAGAGGTCGCCTCTTTGCAAGAGACATCCCTGGCAGGTCAGTCTGATTCTCGATGCTTGGCGCAAAATAAAGCTTTGCTTGACCTTCTCTTTGTATCAGTCTTGTTCCTTTGACCATGAACCCAACAGTATTTGATCCTACTTTGTTGTCTTTTCCTGTTTAAGAGGGTACAAGAAACTGACAGGATCTGCCAGGTGATATATATTCCTATGTGTGGTGGGGGCTGTTTGCAATGTGATCTTATAGACTGTTCTGAATAGGGATTTTTTTTAAATTTTTTTAAGAGGTAATAACCAATGTCAATAAAATCAATTTAATCTTGGCCTGGTTATGTTTCCCAAGAAAATATTTTTCCATGTATGCCTGGATGATTCTGCATACAGGATTCCGACCACCTAATGGGAGCACGAGGCTGGAGCTCTTGGCATTCAGTATTCCATATGATCACTAACTTCCTTTCTTCCTCCAGTGTTGCTGCCCTGTGTCTGTGTGAGAGTCCCTGACTCAGAGTACTTTGCTTTAGTTTCTACATTAGCCTTGGGCTGATGTACTTTGTGGCCCATTCTCCTTCTTGGGAGGATCAAAACCCAGCTCCTCATCCTTCTTGCTACCCTTGTTGCCTTTGGCTGGTTCTGTGGACCCTCTGAGGTTGGGTTGTGATCTCAGATGGGAAATATTTTACCTTCATAGTGGTGACCTTGCTGGAGTCAAGCTGCCTGGCCAATACCTCAACTCATTCCATATCCATCCTTTTGGTGTATATGACCCTCTCCCCTCCCCCAAGGGCCATCCCTATCTGGGAACGAAATCATCTCCAGAGAACAAACTAAACTCAGGCTTCCTTCGGCTACCATGCTGTCTTGTCAAGATTACTCTGAAGTGGCAGCCTGCAGATTCAGGTTGGGGTGGGAACAGCTTCTGAAGCAAGTCCACCAGAGTCATCAGTGGAAAGTTACTTATTTAAGACACCTTCCTGCTCCAAGAGTCAGGCCCGGATATTGGAGACCTAGAGACAATAAGATATTGGACAAACACTAACAACGCATTTACTGTGTACCAAGCATGGTTTTAAGTGCTTTAGCTTGTAATCTTGACAACCACCTTATGAGAAAACGACTTTAAAAGGTAGTTAATATCATCATCATTGGATAAGGCTGATAAGGAGGAAAAAATGTGTCAGAATAATTTGCCTAAGTTCATGGACTGAAGTATCGGGACTTGGATTTGATGCTCATTGAAGCCACTCAGTGCTGCCGCCCCCAGTAGATTCCTCTTTATTTCCATTCCTCCCACGTTCCTCCTTCCTCTTCCTGCCAAGACACCCATCACCCTGCCTTACAGAAGGGATCTCACCCTCCAGGCCAAGCGTTTGTTTTCCAAACAAGAGCTAATGCACCAAGAAATCCTTTCTCCTACAAAAGCCAGTCTTATGACACATCATGCTAAAGAAATCCAGAAATAACATCTTTCCTGCTACCCTAAAGCTACCCCAAATCTGACCCAAATCTTGATTTTTAGTAAGACTTGCCCTTGTCTTCCCTTAGAGAAAGCCTTGGGAAAGGAGGACTTTAAAAGAGATAAAGCACAGAGTTACACATCTGCAAATCATTATTCCTGTTATATTAAAGAGATCGCAAAATGACCCCGGATGGCACAGCATCACAAACACCGGAAGAAGCTGTTTAAAATGGAGAGAGTGATTAAGTTTTAAGTAGACGTTAGGGAAGAAGCAGACTGATGTAATTTATCCCTTATACGGGGTAAGAGGTGACTTCTGAGGAGAAGCACTTCGCCCAGGACTGAGAACAAAGGCTCCGATGGGATGAGTTAGTAAGGGAGAGAGAAGACAGGCGTGCCTGGCACATTCCAGATGTTCAGCACTGAAAGGGAAGAGAAACTCACACTTAGAAAATCAGGTGCTCAACCCTGGCTCTGTACATTCAGTGTGTATTTCTGACAAAGAATTTTTTTTTTTTTATCTGAGAAGCACAATTATTGAGAAAAATAAAATAAAGTCTGCTCGCAAATGCTCGGCAGCTGCAAACCTACTTGTTCCACTTCCATGGTTCTGTAATTATTTCCCTCAAGCTTTCTTTACATTCTTTTCTCTTTTAAACACTGGGGAGTTGAAAAGGGACATGTTGATTCAACTGGCCACCTCAAGAAAGGAAGGAGGGAGTCAGAAATTTCTCTTGGCTTTGCAAAGCAATGCTAGTTTGCCCAGATTTTCCTTGCCGCTTAATGAAGTACCAATTTAGACGGCTAACGAGAACATTTATAATTTGTGCTTGACATTACTGCGTTCAGCTTGACTATTTAATTATCAAATTAATTTTATGGTTATAACCATAGTATTGCGCAAAGTTTATGATGTAAACATTTGGGGACTTTTAAACATAAAAATACTTAATATCCCTAAACTGTCCCAGTGCGTAAGCAGCTATCAAATTTAAAAGGTCTAAGAAACGTGCTAACAGCTCTAAAATAAATATATACCCTGGATATGGCACTACAATTTGTACAGCACAATTGCTTTTCTAATATCATTTGCCCTTGGATCTCAGTTGTGCTTCACATGTTTGATGTACTTGAAAAATCAGTATTGTCTCCGCAACAGCTGGCCCAGCCATGAGGTGATAATAGTAGCATTTCATGACAATTACGGTGAGGACAGCTTTAATGAAGGGCTGTCGCCTGAAGTTAGTAAATCCCCCAAAGTCTTGTTAACAGCCAGAATTTACCATGCTATTATTAAAGAAACAAACGAAAAACACACACATGAGAAGACCAGAAAGTAAACCAAAGCACAAATCTACTTTGCTGAGTATTCAGTGGACAAATCTATGTAATTATGCCAAGGAAATGATGGAGCTGATGTTTATCTCTTGATAAAAGAGCAGAAGTTACTTTCTTTTAAAGGTCTGAATTTTGTGTATCAGCTTTCCATTATTTGTTGGTGGGAAGCCACTGGAATAAAAGTCAGAGTGGAAGTAACCGAGGATGATATGGCATTCAGGGTATCCTATGTCTTCATAAACCATATACATTTTCTGGTGGAGATCCCAGGCCCAAGAAAGAAACCAGGTGCAAGGTGTGGGCTGCCACTATTGCCAGGAGACTAGGTGCAGAATGCTTCGGAAACCCCACTGTGGCCCAACCGTGTACTTCTTTGGGTCATGAAATCCCCATTCTAGGGCCACACAGCAAGCTAGCAGCAGAGCTGGGCTTTTAAAATTGCTTTTATTGCCATTTAAAGTTTTGCTCCTTTCTATTCTGTACTTGTTCCGATGGTAGTCACTAGCTACATAGTTATTTCAATTAAAATTACACAAAATGTAAAGTTTAGTTCCTCAGTTGCACTAGTTGCATTTCAAGAACTCAACAGCCACATGTGATTGGTGGTTACTGTACTGCACAGGACAGAGACAGGCCATTTTCAACATCTAGGAAACTTCTACGGGGTGATGTTGCTTCAAACACTAACAGAATATAAAATTTCTGATTAATACAGTAGCCTTATTTACAGAAACCTCTAACAATAAAGTTTTAGTGTTTCATGAAGCCTCTCTACAAAGAGCCCATATGAATATGGTAAAAAATAAAAACACTAAGAAAATGTAATTGGAAAAAGTGGATAAAATAACATTACTTGAATAAAAGCTGGAGTTCTACTGAAGTAACTCTTCAGGGAATTGAACTCTCAGATGTTTGAAACCACAAAGAAGAAAGCAAATCTAGCTTTACTACCTCCGTGTGATTTTCCCTCATTAAAAAAGAAAAAAAAATCCCTTTCCAAAAGTTTCTAAGTCTGGGTGTAAATGTTGAGTTACAGTGGGCAGTTTTGAACAAATTAAAATTAAAATTTCAAAAAGCCAAAAAATAAATCTAAATATTATCACATTTGGATTCTGTATTTGCCTGAGGTAATGGCAAAGAATCAAAGGTAAAATCATTTATAGCAGATGAGTGGGAAAGAAAGCCTTTGTTGATTTTTTATTACCTGTTTAGCTTTAGGGACTAGGGAGTAATAAAAACAGCAAATAGTACCTAGGTGGCCTGAATAAGTTAGTGATCCTTCCAGAGGTATAAACTCCCGATGAGTGATTAGTTTAAGCCCTAGCAAAACCTACCTCACCAAATGTGATTTATAGTAATTATCTCAGTTCTTCCCTCTAGGCTTTTCCAGATGATTTGTGATATAGTCCGACTAAATACTGTTTAAACACATACTGTATAGAATAACAGTATTTTACATTATAATTCACTAAAACCAACAAGTTACTTCCTTTGAATATTACATAGTAGAGTTTTAAATAACACATATAGTGTCTGGTACAGTGTTGCGGATAATTTTTAGTTAATGAATAAATAGAAATTTTAAGAAGTGTGTTTTTCTGTAATAGGATTGACTTATAGGAGTAGTGCAAGCCAGAGGAGCATAGGTTGGGTGTAAAGAAATGTAAGGGTCAGAGAGGACATGGCAGTATTATTCTGAATATAGTCAGGCACATCTGTATCAGATGATCCCATAAACTCATCACTTTCCTCCCGTGGGTCCTACAAGAGACTTGGATGTCTTCTGGGTGGGGGGTGGTTACCATAAAAGATAAGTGAAACTCAAAGGAAGCTATTTGGCTGAAATGTCAGTTGGATTTCTGTAGTACCAGGAGTCAATCATTAGTGCTAACACTATTAAATCAGCAGGTTGTATGACCCAGTAATCGTACTACTAAAGATACAAAGTAGTGATCTCTAGGGGCACGTGTACTCCAGTGTTTATACCAGCAATGTCCACAGTAGCCAAACTATGGAAAGAACCTAGATGTCCATCAATCCATCAATGGATGAATGGATAAAGAAGATGTGGTTTGCACACACACACACACACACACACGCGTACACTTACAAAGGAATACTATGCAGCCATTAAAAATGCAAATGGCAAAAATCTTTCCATTTGAAATGATGTGGATGGAACTAGAGGGTATTATGCTAGGTGAAATAAGTCAATCAGAGAAAGACAATTATCACGTTATCTTTCTGATATGAGGAATTTGAGAGGCAGGGTGGGGGGTTCGTGGAAGGGAGGGAAAATATGAAACAAGAGGGAATCAGGAGGGAGACAAACCATAAGAGACTCTTAATCTCATGAAACAAACTGAGGGTTGCTGGCGGCTGGGAGGGTAGGGATAGGGTAGTTGGGTTATGATCATTGAGGAGGGTATGTGCTATAGGGAGGGCTGTGAAGTGTGTAAGCCTGATCATTCACAAACCTGTACCCCTTGGGCAAATAATACATTATATGTTAAAAAAAAACAGCAGGTTGTATAAGGATCTATGGAGATGGTACCTGTAGTCCTTGGCTCCATCATTATCTGCAATGGCATGATACCAGGCACCAGGAATCAACAGCCTTAGCTTGCATGTCTCACTGTGTCATCAGTGTCCACATCTAGGCAAGCATCAGTAGCCCAGCTACCAAGTAGAGCATGAACTTGAATAGGAGGCAGCCCCATGGCCCCATGGCATTTCAGCAGTAGCTAAAGGGGCTAGATTGCAGTGGGCTCTTTAAGAGCTCCTTGAATTGTTGGGGTGAAATCTGAAATTTTTTCCATGGAAAATTTCAAACAACAAATGAAAACACAGAACAAAATATAATGAACCCCTATCTACCCATCTCCTCATTCAAGAATTATTCGTTCATGGCCATCCATGATTCATTTTTTCCTTCATCTATTCTCCTCCACCTACTGGATTGTTTTAAAGTAAATTTTAGGGCATATCCAGGAAACAGCTTTTTCTCTATCATGAACTGGTACATGAATAATGTTCTTTGACTGCTCTCATGACCATATTTATACATTAAGGACATCAGGAATTATGCAGGATAACAGAGAAGCCTGTGAAGTGGTTTCATAGAGGTAAAGGCAGGAACGATGGAAACAGGTAATGCCATGGTTGGCAGGAGGCTGAGGAAGAACCCTAGGGGCTTTCTGTCTCTCTGGAGTTCTAGAGGACAAATTAGGGTCAGTCAACGGAAGAAGGGCAGGGGACATTTCTAGAGAGAGGAAACACTAAATAATGAGTCGATGAGTCAAGCACTTTTATAGAAGTGTTATTTTGTACACTGTCTTATATAGTAGGATTGTGAAGGTGGGGAAGCCCTCATTCCTCAAGGATTAGTAGAGTGACTCTGTGTGAGGCACATGTGAGTATGGATTTGGTAGAAGATGACACATTCAAGATCCTGCCAGCATTCAGAATTACGAGAGAGAAGGTTTTGATGTGGTCGTGGTGATAGGTTGAAAAGTAGTCATAGCACTGTGAGACAGGGTTCTGTAAGAAGCAGCAGTGGAAGAGAATGGAGCCGCATGTGATGACAATGGTTTGTGTTGTTTACAAAAGGAATTATCTAGAATTTGATGTTCCCAGACCATGAAATATTTCTAATATGAGCATGATCTTTGAAACATTGGAGTGGGTACTTTTTATTATGATAACAGATGCTTATATGAATATAAACAATGATTCTTCCTTTAGAGGAAATACACTCATTATTATGAACTTGAAAGATTAGGTCAGAAAAGGTTTTTGGATGTCTCAGTTACATGAGTAGCTTCTGAATGTTTTAAAGTATTCTCCAAAGAATAATAAAAATAATTGTAAATCCTTTATAGCAGTTAGAGTTCAGTGTAAGAATACATAAACTACTCTAGATTTTTCAAGTGGAGAGGGATTTGTAAATGGAAGTGGTACTTACCCAAATAGATTAGGAGTTTTGGCATAAAGAAGTGGGCAGGAAGGGAGGTGAGCACAAGTAGGTTTCCATGTGATGTTGAAACTGTGGTCTCGAGCTCAGGAATTTGTTACTGGTATCCGACATTACAGCTACTCCATAGTCCCAAATCCAGTGGAGTCAAGAGTTCAGCTGTCTATTGGACGTTTACCTCCACTAAAAGCCTGTGCTTTAATGGTTACAAGAGAAAAAAGATCCTCTTATCTATTCAAAACTCATTCCAGTCCATCTCCCTGGACAAAACTCAGTTATTTTCAGAATTCTTGCCCCAAAGGAATTTGGAAATATATTCTCCAACTTTCCAGTCTTTGCAGTACAAAGAACAAAGACAAATAAAGATGAATTCTGATCACCGGTAGACAAATCTCTAACATGCTATTTAAAGGAATAACATGGAGGACATTGGGAGTTGGAGAGAAGTGAGTTGCGGGAAATCAGAGAGGGAGATGAACCATGAGAGACTGTGGACTCTGAGAAACAAACTGAGGGTTTGGAAGGGAGGAGGTGGGGGGGTTGGGTGAGCCTGGTGGTGGGTATTAAGGAGGGCACGTATTGCATGGAGCATTGGGTGTGGTTCATAAACATTGAATCTTGAAACACTGAAAAAAATAAAATTACAAAAAATAAAATAAAATAAATTAACAAATTGAATTATCCCACGAATGTAATATTGCCATACAATATTAATGCCAAAATGTGCAGTACTGAGGGGTCTATTTGTGGATCCTTAGTATAATTTTGAAGGCCAACTAGTTTTCCAAGGAGTCTTCTTGTTCCTTTTAGAGCAGTAGAAGGGCACTTAGAAACCTAGTTCTGAAACCTACATGGGATCATTGCTGTTTAAATAACTTTGCTTCCATGCCCTTTTAGCAAATAGAGCTATATTATTACTTTCATCATTATCATTTATCATCATTATCATTGTCCGTAATGATACACTGGTATCTCCAATTGCATATACTGATTTGAATTTGACAATACAGGTTTCTTCCTCACCTATCCCATTCCACATTCGTGTCTCTTTCCTTTCATAAGGAGAAAGCTGCCTTTAAAACATATATACATATATGTGCTTTCTTCTACTCTTCTCATATAATAATTTTAGATGTGTTACACAAATACCACTCCACCCCAAAACTACGAAGTCTAAGATGTTCCTTTTTTGGAAGTTCTGTTTATCCTTAAAATGCTTCAGAGTATTTGTTCATGAGTAACTTGATTTAAGGGTTTTGGTATTTTTTTTATTTCTGTTCTTATCGTCTTATTTGGGCATACAATTAGTTTAATTTCTTTCTCTCTGCATTCAGTGTTCCATTTTTTCCTTTTTCCATGTATTTTTTTAAAAATGTAGAACATGTATATGGTTTAATCTTTTTGAAAGATATGAAAAAGTATGGTCAGAGAAGTATCCCTTTCACCTCTGTTGTATTTTTCCTCATTAATGCATCTTTGTTCCCAGGTGCTGGGTTTTCCATACTGTGCGACCCTCTGCTCTGTCAGTCTCTGGTTGTTTTCCAGGTCCAGAGTTTGTTTTATGGGAAAAGATGTATTTATTTCCCAGCAAAATATTCATATCATTCTCCTTACGCATAGAGTGAGCAAGTATTTTAATACAAATTGCTAAGTGAATGCTCCCAGAACGGCCTCTGCTCTTGAAAAATAAACATCACATCCAGGAGAGATTGATGAGGTGGTCCAGTACTGGTGTTGGTAATCTCCTATTCATTAATCTCGCCATTTTGGCCTGTGCATAAACCATGAGTCATGGAGAGTGACTGTATCTTAAACTGACTTTATCAGGTGGTAATGCCAGTGTTCGTGGTTACAGATGTGCTATCTATACTGGAGCCAATCAGCATCAGTCCTGACATCTGATGTACTCTTCCCTGGATGCTTTGTCTTTTCTGTCATATCTCGCATGAAAGGAAAGCAAAAGCATTTTGCTTTCATATGGTAAGGGCATGTCTTCTTTTGTTGACTTGCGTCAAGACTATGCCAATTTTCTGGCTCTTTTCTTACCAAGCTTAAGTGCTATATTAATCACTTGATACTCAACATTCAATGGGACACCACAGTGGTTCATTGCATTTATGGGATTGTGACAACTAGAACTGATGAGTAGGAGGGTGCCAAGATCCTAGGGTACTTTAGTAAGACATGTGTTGCAAGAGATTAAGATACAACCTTAGTGAAAATTCAGGGCCATGACACCTTTGTGAAGTTTCTCAAGGTCCAAGGGTCTGTGGCATGTTGAGATGCCCTTCTGAAATGAAAGATAAGTTGGTGTTTTTAGATCATCTACCACAAAAAAAGAGCTATGAGAGTAAATGGGCATCACTGAATTTTAGACACAATACATATATCATTTGTTGATGACTCGACCCTATTTTCTGGGCATTCCAAAGGCTGGTAGCTTTTATGTCTCAGAGCAAGAAACTGGTGTGCGTGAGACATGGGGCATGATATAAGCTTACTCTTACAATTGGGCCTAATGAATCATAAGTCCCAGATGTCTGTGGTAGATCCTGTATAGCCAGCTTCTGTAGTAGCCTCAGAGTCAGACTTCTAAAGACTTTTAGGAAGGCTGTATACTCTTCTGACAACACATTTTGTTCTTGTTTTCCTACCAGTACACAGCGTGACTATGCACCCCCAGTTGTCCACTTGAAACTGAGTGTTATCTAGTCTAGCCAACCATAAAATTGGATGTGCACAGCAGCATTCTCCTGTAAAATGGTACTCTCCTGGAAATGGTACCTAGAAGAAGACTGGGACGGAGCAGAATCAGAAGGAAGGAGTGCCCGGCTGGCTCTGGGACGGAGCCGAGACTTCCATTGTAGCGGCTCCCTCTACTGTTGTGGGTTCTTCCCTAATATGGTTTTGATTAGATTGGGAGTTACCTACAACTAATGAGCAGCAGCAGAAGAAACTCAGGTCTGACTGATGGATGCCTCTGCATGATATGCTGGCTTGAGGTCCAAGTGGATGCCTCCTCCTTTACCGCCCCAGTCTGGAGAAGTTCTGAAGAACAGCTGTGAAGGGAAAACCTCCCCATGGGAAGAACTTCCTGCAGTACCAGGTTTCATCTCCCTAAAAGATCCGCTGTTCTTTACCTATTCGACCACGCTCCCCTTCACCCAATCTCCCGGCAACCATAAAATTATTTTTGTCATCTCCATTGATTTTCTTTTTCCAGAATTCATATAATTAAAATAATAGGGTATGTAGCTGGCTTCTTTCACTTGGCAATATACATTTAAGATTCACCTATGTTTCTTCACGGCTTAATAACTCATTTCATTTTTTTAATTGTGGTAAAATGCACATGACACAAAATGGACCATCTTGACCACTTTTAAGTATGCAGTTAAGTGGCATTAAATATGCTCATATTGTGCAACCATCACCAGAACTCTTTTTATCTTGCAAAATTGAAACTCTGTATCCATTAAACAAAAACTTACCCTTCCTGTCTTCCCCTCAGCCCCTGGCAGCCTCAATTCTATTTTCTGTCTCTATGAATCTGGCCATTGTAGGTATCTCCTATAAGTAGAATCATATAGTATTTGCCCTTTAATGACTGGCTTATTCAGTGAACATCATGTTTTCAAGGTTCATCTGTGTTGTGGCATGTGTCAAAATGTTCTTTAAGGCTGAATAACAATCCATTGTATTTATGTATTTTTTAATCCATTAATATGTACATAGATACTTCAATTTCTACTACCCTCTGGCAATCTAGAATAATACTGCTATGAATATGAGCGTACAAAATACCCGTTAGCCTGCCTACCAGTTTCTGGTCATTACATAGATCATGCTTGGAGCGAACATATTTATTTATTCTTTGTGAGCTATTGGAGTATGGCTTTGTGGGAATTTTTACATATATTTGTATAAAGGTTAGAGTTCAGTGCAGAAGATTTTCATGTTTTCTCTGTCTTATCTTGATCCCCTAAGTGTCTTGTACTTGATCATTTCAAAATGTCTTTAGTTAAAAAAATCTTTGGATTACACATTCCCGTGAAGAGTCAGCAGTGACAGGATCCAGAGTTTATTATGTCTTTGAATGTCTTTAAATTTCACTCGTGTTCTGTTTTTCTTCCTGGGATCCTGAATTTTGCTGATGTCTGCTCTTCATTTTTCTAACTTTCAAAGACCTTCTCTATAATCATTTTTATATCTTTGCCCTTTTGCATCTCATTTGTGTGATTTCTCAAGTCTAGCTCGCATTTTCTGTATTTCTATAATATTTATTTTATACATATGCTCTAATGACTTTTGCGTCGCTAATTTTTAAAATTATTTTCTCTAACTTCCTGCTGTGGTCTGCCTGCTCCTTTTTAATTCCTTTTGTCTTATAGCCGTGTATCTCTATTTTGAGCTCTCTCTCTCTTCATAGAAATGTTGTCTTTATTTTTTTGTGACTCTGCTGGATCGTTTTTATAGTATCCTTGAGGAACTTCTCTTATAGTATTTGTTGTCACCCTTATTTTAAATTGATTTCTTTCATTTAAAACATTTCTTATGCCGTTCTCTTCCAGATTATTTCATATATTTGAGTGGGGCCAGCTATTTGCTCAAAAAGTGTGTGTGTGTGTGTTGCCTGGGTGGCTCAGTGGGTTAAAGCCTCTGCTTTTGGCTCAGATCATGATCTCAGGGTCCTCGGATCGAGCCCACCTCGGGCTCTCTGCTCAGCGGGGAGCTTGCTTCCTCCTCTCTCTCTGCCTGCCTCTCTGCCTACTTGTGATCTCTGTCTGTCAAATAAATAAATATAATCTTAAAAAAAAAACACACACAGAAGTGCTTGTGTCTATATGTGTGTATGCGTGTGTGTACAGAGGAGAGGAGCATAGGCCAGCAGTTCTTTTCAAAGGTTATATTTGGCAGTAACTCTGAATGAAGCTGGAAGATCTTTGATAAACATTTTCCCCCTTTGGGCACATCTTATCTTGGTTTAGATGTTCATGAGATCTCCATGGCTAATCATAGCACCTGAAAACTGTGTTTTTTTGGTAAACTCACACTTGTCCTCAATTCTTTAACGCCCAGCCTGGTGAGCTTTAGCCTCTGCTTTAGCCAGAAATTTCATGTCAGCAAGATTTTTTTCTTTCAGCTTTTCTCTCTTATTCTGTTGCACCAAAGTTAGTTTCTTTCAAGAACATTTTCTCTTTCTCCCATTGATCACCCTCCTCTTCCTAGTTTTATTTTATTTTATTTTATTTTTTTCTGCCTAGTCAAAGGATTAGTTGCTAGGACTTTTAAGACTCTAATGAGTTTACGTACATTTTTTATCATATTTTGGTAGTTATTGCTCTTGGTAGTGTAGCTCTTGGAACATGGGCTTCCAAGATGTATTTATTGAAGTTCTTATTTGAGGCTCTGCTCCTTCTTTTGCTTTGCTGAAGATGGAATTTTGTTTGGTTTTTAAAATGTTTATGTTCACTTAAGTGTGTTTTAAGAAACGAGGGCAAAATTAAAGTAGATGGCATCTTTGATTGAAAGCTCTGATTGGCGTGTTTAAAAAATGTTCACCTCAGTTCTCCTATACCACCTATACCACCGCTTCTGATAAATAAAGCAAGAGAGGCATCGTTTACAAATTGGGAGAGCCATAGTTCAATTGCTAAAGCTGACACCATTAAAATATAACATGCACTTAAAATCTTGAATTCCGTATTTTTGTGTTTTCTATACTTTATACAAGTTTTCTTTCAACATGTTAGTAAAACTCCTTTATTAGGTGTATCCTATATAAGAAAATGCTCAAAAATGCTGTGGGATATTTCTACTGCAGCTGGAGTCTTCTTTTGCTTATTAGGTATTATTTGTGTCTCTAGGACCTCTGATGAGAAAATTCCCTGATCAGAAAGTTAAAAGACACTCCTCAGAGCCTTGATAGAACTGATGAACTAGAATCTTTCCACACAGCAGGGGTTCCTTAGAACTGAAAGATGTCGGTTTCCTTCTGACCATCTGTTCCATCCAAATGCCGCCTGTGGGCATCATTTAGGCTTTTCATAGTTTACCCCAAATCTATCAGAAACTTCTGTAAAATAAAATCTTAAACTTTTAAGTTTGTCAACAGACAAAGTGACTTCATTTGGGAGGGTGGCTGGATTTTGCTGCACTCTTAACTAGTGTGTTTCTCCTCCACTTCTGGGATCTCTCATTGGTTTACTTGGTTATTCATGGAATAGTCTAGCTCTGTTTTAGAATATTTACATATAGTTTTATTGAGGTTTGGGAATAATGGAAAAATATAGCACTATAGTTTTATTGAGGTTTGGGAATAATGGAAAAATATAGCACAAAGAGCAATAGAAAGGTAAATAATCTGGTTTAAGATTAATTTACCCATTTTCAGCTCTCTCCCTGGTTCTCTGATTCCCTCCATGTGACAGAGGATGTGTTTAGCCATTGTTCCTTAGAAGCAGCCTAAGGAGACTTCAAAGACCAGATCCAAAAGGGGGAGATCCAGAAAGAGGTAGAGATTTTTTTTCCCACTTAACGAAGAGCCACCTTGTCCATTCTGCACTCCTCTCTAAACTCCCTTGTTTTCTTATTATTGATGTAGGGACATACCTCTTTTATGAGCAACAAAGGAACGTTACCTATCCCATTGGCTCGAAAAGTTAACCGTATCAGAGCGCAGTGCGATAAATGCAGCATGTATGTAAAGGATATGTAGTATAGTGAAAGACAATATTATTTCACCATTCTAAGGCTCGTTGGGGGAAAACAACATTAACATCAAACCCTGACATTTATTGAGCGCTTCCTCTGTCTAAGATGCATTATCTCATTTGGTCCTCAGAACAATGACATATGAGGTGGCTATTACTATTTCCTCTGTCTGGCAGGCAAAGAAACTAAAGCTTAAAGAGGATATATAGCTTGCCTAAGGTCACATAGCTTGTTAATGGTGGAGTCAAAATTGTACCAGTCAGTTTGTTGGATTAAGCTATCCAAATTCTTATAGCCCATCCCCAATTTCTCCCTTAAGGCTGGATGTGTCTCTAACTTCCTGTATTTTTTTCAGTGTTTCTGCTGGAACAGGGCAGAACACGGATGAGCAGAAATAAAGCAGCCTCATGGATCACCAGGAAAACACTCTAGTCATGATGCAACTGCATCATGTGGGAGACTCTGGTCAATTTAGTGCTTAGTTAGTAGGCAAGTGTCACCGGACTTTCACTGGTGTGGAACCCTGAGAAGAATTAGAATGATCTTTTCCAGAAACTAGAGGACAGAAAAGCAGTGTCTTTCAATAAATTAATGTATCATTCCGAATGACCAATTTTTATTTCTTCTAGTAACATAACCCACATTCCTGAAAACACATTTTAAAGCTACATAATTATATACATAATATATAATAATACTTGTCACATGGCAAATACGTAGGTGTATCAGATACAAAATATAGGTCAGTAATGGGGGTTTACACTGAGCTGTGCTTCATTATTTAATTAGATCATTATTACTATTTTATATGTAGATTAAGATTTTATTAATTTACCTGAGAGAGGAAGTGGGTGAGAGAGGGAGAGTATGAGGGGGTGAGGGTCAGGGAGAGAGGGAAAAGCAGGCTCCCTGCTGAGCAGGAAGCTCAACATGAGGCTCAATCCCAGGACCTTGGGATCAGACGTTTGACTGAGTGAGCCACCCAGGCAGCACTAATTAGTTTATTATCATTATTAAACGAGATCGATGCCCAACATGGCTCTTGAACTCTAGATCCTGAGGCCAAGGGTTGCATGCTCTACCAACTGATTCAGCCAGACCCCTTTATTTAATTAGCATTTAATGTTGAATTCTTTATGCTTGCCTCTTTTGATGTCTTAACAGGTTATTTTAAGAGGGGCAAAAGAACTAAGCGAGATTGATCAGATAATGAAATTAAGATGTGGACACAAAGGAAAAGAATGTGCAGCCTGTGTTCACAAACAGTATTTGTATTTTTGACTGATTAGATAAGTAAACCCAGGAAACCCTCAATTTGTTTTTTGTATTGTTAATTTTTATCACTAGGGAAGCTGAAGTGTTCTAAAGGAGAGATGCCAGTTTTTAACACAGCCTTTCTGGAAAACATCTTTGAAATCATCACGAGTCCTTGCAGGTCTGGGTTCAGATGGAGTCGGCTGTGATGAAAATAAATTGATGTACTGTAAAAAGGACTAGCAGGATAATTTATATTCAGCAGAAGCTCAAATACTAATTCAGAGAGAAGATTTCAAGATGAAATGTATCCTGGAGTTAAAAAAAAAATCTAATTACCCTGACTACTGCATTTCTTAGCAAACCACATTTTACTTTTGTATCAGAGCTATGAAGGTGGTGTCTAGTAGGGTTTTATGGAGTTCTTTTTTTTTTTTTATGAAAATCTACAGATTTTGCATATTCTTGAGAATAAAAATGATAAAATTTTCAGAAAGATTGATTCAGGGTGGTTATTTTTAATAAGTATATCTGTTTCTCAAACCAGATTCTTAACTCATCTTTTATTCAGTAATTACACGTGTTGAGTCTTATTAGACAAAATGTTGAAATAATACAATCTGAATACCAAGAAAAAATATATTATTTGGTCTTTTAAATGCATTTATTTATTTATTTTTCCTATATGCTAGTGGTATGCATTTTTACTCTTATCCTCATGGGGGTTCACAATCTCATCGTTTGCACATTTTGCTAATTCTTCAATTTACAATGTATTTTAGATGCCCTTGCTTGATAAAAGCACCTGAGCAAATTACAACCAAGAGAAAAAGAACACATGTCACCATTGCAGGCTTAAACTATCATAATCTCTAACTTTCCTGTCAAAGGAATTCTTGTCTTCCTTTTGTGCAAATATTTAAATGCTCAGGATAATCCGATTTATGTTGTCAGGAAGAAGGAAAATACAGCGCATTCCAAACATGACCTTCTTTATTAAATATTCTGCTTGCACCACTCATGGTTGCTGAATTGTACAAGCTATTGAAATAGATCTGGAAGCCAACAAGGACCTGATTACGAATAACAAACTGTGCTTTATTAGTCTTCCCAATAGCTACACAAATGTTCTTTTTCTCCCAACTTCTTGGAAGGAGAGTCGCATAATGGGTAGGGATCAATGGAGTTAACAAAGAAAAGAACATCACCATTCGATTTTTAAAGTTTTAGTCCATTCTTATTATGTTAATCCTATTGGCCACAAAGCAGTTTAATACCCTTTCCGCTTCCCTATAAAATTGTACTTCTTGAAGTGAAAAGGTGGATACTAAAAGACTTACACCTGTGGGATGAATGACCTCTTAAATATATTTGTAAGGCATTTTCATTAATTTTATTACATTTTAAGAGAAATTTCAGACTAATAAGAGATAGAACAAAGTAGTGATTGTGTAGCTAGAGATAAAAGTATATGTGTTAAAATCCAAATTCAGGAAGATGTTTAAAATACAAACAGGAAATCATTATATCGAGATCATAGAAGAGACAATATCTAGAGGAAATTCAAAGAGCAAATTAAACATCTAATTTAAGAGTCAGCAAAGTTTTCAGCCTCAAGCTTAATAAGAAGAACGGCATAATGATTGAGAAAGAGCCCTCCACCAAGCCAGAAACAGAGTAGTGCAAGAAATAAAAATAATAGGCAAGAAATACACTTAGAAGAATCAAATTTTTTTTTTTTAGATTTTATTTATTTATTTGACAGAGATCACAAGTAGGCGGAGAGGCAGAGAGAGAGGAGGAAGCAGGCTCCCTGCTGAGCAGAGAGCCCGATGCGGGGCTCGATCCCAGAATCCTGGGATCATGACCTGAGCCGAAGGCAGAGGCTTAACCCACTGAGCCACCCAGGTGCCCCAGAATCAAAATTTTTAATTAGTAAGGGAAGGATGAAAGAAGAGAGAAGTAGGGAGAAGATACATAGTTATACATCTTTCAGGTAGGTAAAATATATACATTGACTTTGCATTTTGAGCACCTGTGTCTTTAGGGCAACCAAAAGAGATATGGTTAGCATCTGGTTTACATATTTTTTATAAAATATTTAATTAATTATTAACATCATGTTTCATTAATTGTATACCCCATGTTTGATACAGTTGTTCTATATTACCCTTTTAATTGTTATTGTGTATGTACAGCCAATAAGCTATCCCTTTTATTGGGTATGTATATCTAATTAATATACATGTATATGTGAATTAGTTTTGTATTCCTTTTAGTGGTTATGTATATGACAGAGTAGCATAGATTCTGTGAGAGATCAGGAGACTTCGATTTCAGTTCTGCTCATTGTTTACTATATCTGAAACACTGGGGGTATGGAAATAGTAACACAGCTATTCCTACTCGGGAAAGTTAAGTAGTTGTGACCCTTAGTGGACATCTCAGACTTCCTTTACAAGCCGCCTCCCCTATGAAACTGGCATCTGCCCTTACTCCTGCCTGCCAGTGTCTGCACATTCTTTACCAGCCTACGACAATATTTGGAACACTATTCATAGATTCTGAGATTCATTTTTTTTTTAAAGGTTTTATTTATTTATTTGACAGACAGAGATCACAAGTAGGCAGAGAGGCAGGCAGAGAGGAAGCAGGCTCCCTGCTGAGCAAAGAGCCCGAGGCGGGGCTTGATCATGACCTGAGCTGAAGGCAGTGGCCTTAACCCACTGAGCCATCCAGGCGCCCGGCTGAGATTCATTTTTAAAAAACAGTTTAATTTCTGTGAAATTAGGATGTGTTGTATCACGTGTGGGGGCTTATAATTGCTGTTAGCCAGTCAACAGCCACGGTTTAGTGGTTATCGTATGTGTGAATTTGGCTCCTGATTAGTCTTGGAGTCTCAGTCCACAAACCTTTTTAGAACCACTTCAAGAAGAATTTATGTGTTTCACATTGACACCTTCTGGTACGATTAAAAAAATGACAGCATCAAAACTTGGAAAGCTTGGAAGAAAATTCCATTGCCAATTCATTTAATGATATTGTGTGAAAAACACAGACATAAATGGCTCTGAGCTGCAAAGTTATTCAAAAGAGATGAACTCAGAAAGTCATGTCAGAAACATTCTAGCCAGTTCATTTTGCTTTCCATTTTCCTTCTTATACATGCACAAGAGTGATGTACAATAAAACTGATGTGTAAGAAGCCCACTATATTTTTAAGATGAGAAAGAAATACAAATCTCAAGTTACAGGTAATGTGTTTAATCGGCAGCATTTTAAATTCTGTGGTGGGATATTAAGTAATAGTGCATCTAACCATCGATAGTATCTAGGACTTTATGTGATGCCTGGCTTTCCTAAATCAAGTCTCATGCATCAGAAATTTCTCCCCTCCCATTTCTATTAGAGAACACTCTTTCCTAGCCTCTATTTCTCCTGGGTCTTCCTGTGTGTAGTCGAATTAGACACTGATAGAAGCCCTAATAGCTTCACAGGAAGTAATCACTTCTTGTGCTAATGGACCAACATAATATATCTGCATTCTCTCAATGTTTTTTGGAGCCCAGAAGCCCAAGAGTATGGTTCCAATGATAGCTACTGCAGGGACCATGATGGTCCTATGCTTAGGCCAACAATGGCTTGTCAATAATAGCAATTCTCAGTTTTCTCCATGTGCTCTCATCCGGGCTCAATGAGGGATGCTCTTGTTAGGGCTATTGTTATGTAATATTCTGTTTATATAATAACTTATATATAATGATATAATAATCCATTATATAAATTATATAATAATTATATAATAATTTATATAATAATATTTTGGAAAACATGGAGAATTCATAAATGTTGGAGAAATGGCAGGATGTCCATAATCTTACAAAGAAGACTTCTATAGTTTACATTTGCTTATTTTTCTTTTTTGTCACTTTGTTGTTTTTAAAATAATTGTGGTCATGTATGTGTATAAAAGTGTTTCCTCCTTTTTTCAAGTAACATGAACCATTTATTGTGCTAGCCAATTCATAATACACAATATTTGTGTGTCTGTACATTGACTTTCTTTCTCTATGGTAACAAATTATGTTTATTTTTTAATTTGTACCACCCCCTTTTTTTTGTACCACTTTTTTTCTTGCGTAATTTCTAATCATTTCTTTAAGATGAACACAGGGATTCAGAATCCATTGTTGAAAAGGCCGACTTCCTTAAAGTTTTATATTCTTATCACCAAATTCCTTTCTGAGAGCTTTCCGATTTGTTTGTAGTCCTAAGAGCAGTGAATAAGTGGACATGAGCATATTTTCCATCAAAGATGAAAAAAATAATTTGCCTAACATATTTCCTTGACGATTCTTAGGTTTTCTATCAATATTAATAAGACCCTGATGCAATAGCCTGGCCCAGACAAGCCTGTGGGAAAACAAAGCAAAGCAAATAAGCAAACAGAGCAAAGGAAGACACACAGAACATGATGGATAATAGAATTTGGACAACATAAGATTTAAAGAATCCAGAGGAAATCAGGCAAGGATTATAATGACCATTTTTGGATAAAAATTCCACAATCATTTAGTGTGAAGGGAATTGGAAATTGAGAGCTTTTATTATACAATATCTGTGGTGTGTATTTCTATTTCTGCGTACATTGCATGATGTGGTGCTGATGTAAATATCCATGTCTGGTCTGACATAACCCTCTTTTCTATCCTAGCTTTCTACTCATGGAAGAGTCTGTCCACAGACGTGCAATTTCTCCAAGTTCACTTTGAAAATTGAGTCTTCTGGGGACACTCACAATTTCAGTGTGTTTGCCAAAGGTTTTCCCACTAATCAGTTATAACCCTGGGGAATCTTTCACTGTCTGTTTACATGGCTGTTACTTGTGGCCCTTTTCTTTTCTGAGCACTCTGCGTTCCACAGGCAGCAATGAAGGGACAATTACATGTTACTACTTTAGAGGGGAACAAGACCTGTGTGACTGAGGCACAAAGTGTACTTTGCAACATTTTGCCTACACCATTAAACGTCCTCCCTAACTCACAGAGATCAGCCTTTCCATGGTTTATAACTTAGATTATCCTCTCACATTGATTTCATTGACCAAAATCCTAACCTAGCTTGTGATCCATAAGAAGAACGTATCAATTACTCTCCTTAAAAGAGGTTATTAGTGTTTTAGGTGCATAGTCTATAAATCTGATTGTTTCCCCAAATCTGTTCATTGTCTCAACCACGCTTTTGTCATCTTAACACACCTATAATTATATATATGTATCTCTCTCTCTCCATATACATACATATATATGTGTGTGTGTGTGTGTGTGTGTGTGTATGTGTGTGTAAAATCTTCCTAATCCATATCAAAATTTTGGTTACATAATTGCAGAATTCAAATTTTGTAATAGTAGTGTTTTTGCATCTATTCTTTTCTACCTACTGTTTCCCTTCTGCCTATAAAACATGGAAACATCTTCTCTTGATTCTGGTACATTTCTTTTCTACTGTATTCTGTACCAAGAGTTTATTGCAGGTGTTTATAAGAAACAAGAGTCTGATTTTTCACATATCACTGGTATCACACATCATATGCAATCTAACTTGTATCCTCACTGTTCTCAAATTATTCATTCCAGCCTCACTGTTGATTCTCTAACTGGAGAAAAGATTTTTCTCAGTCTTCATTAAATTGATCTAACTAATAAACATCTACGCTTTCCTAAAATTTTTTTACTTTGATCTTGGAGGTATTGTACTTCATAATTATAATTCTACCACTCCGTAATCTCCTTTAAGATTATGCATCCTTTAAGATTATATATTTGACTTAAAATTTAGGGCAAAACCACCTTGATCTTCATATCTGGGGTTCTCTTAACTATTGAAATAGTCTGAATAAAATCAGTTTCTTTATTTGTGTGTTTTCTGTCTTTGACAGTGTCTTAGAATAATCTTCTGCAATTCGTTTCCTTCTACTTTGTGTTGATTTTGTGTGATCGGGCACCCTCCGGACACTTTATCTATCTGACCCTTAAAGTTGTTCTGTATGGCTTGGCTGAAACTGTATTCGTTTATAAATTACAATGCTACCTCACTCATCAAACCCTTTCAGAATTCTCAACTTCCACCAAATGGTATCTCTCTTTGAAAGTTATGTACTTCCAAGAACTTACTGAGTTTCTCCTGGTGAATTTATTCTTCAAATTCAACAGGTACCAAACCAAACTCATCATTTCTCCTCTCCCTACTTTATCTCAACATTCCACCTCTATTTTCATTATTGGTAACTGGCATTACTACCTCCCCAAGTTCCCAAAGCAGGAAACTGAATATATCTCTGACTCTTCCCTTATATCCAATATCCAATTAATCACTCCCTCTTCTTTATTTCCTCTCTTTGCTGATTTCATTCAGATCTTCATCATGTCTCACTTAAAAAGCTGCATAAATTCATACTTGCTTCCCCTGCCTTAGATCATAATCTCCCTACAAATCATTCTCAGCAGTGTTACTAAAATTGTCTTCAAGAATGCAAATTTGATCATGTTCTCCAGTTATAAAAAGATAATATCAAATTCTTTAACTTGGCACTGAGGGTTCTTTGGAATGTGGACCCAGCCAATATCTCGAAACTCTGATCCTCCGTGTTCCAAAAAATAACTGTTGAAATGCCGAGCTACCTGCCATGCCTCCCAGACACTCCCTGTGCTGACGCTCATGTTCTAACACTGGCTGGAGTATTCATTCCCTTTTCATCAGCCTGATTTCTTTTAAACTCCATCCAAACATTTCTTCCCAGAAGGATTTCACATAGATATTTCCTTTTTAGTCTTGAGCCATGAATTCCTCCTCTGTTCTCTTACACCATTCATACCGCACTACATTACAATCATTCAATTGTTTCACCCATGCAAGCTCCCCATACAACTACAGAAATGAGTAAGTCCACTCTAATTAATTCTATATTCCTAGAAACCAATACAGTGCCTTGCAATTCCCACTTATGGCTCCTGGAGGAAATTGTTTTCAGACCTCTTCCCTGCCACTTGCAATACTGCAAGAACTTTGGAGCTGAAGTTATTTAGCTCCCCTCCAGGACCTACTGGTGCTTGATTGTTTTTGTGGGGGATGCTGGAAACAAACTGCATCCCAAACCTGTGTTACCTTCATAGGAGAAGGCATCAGCTATGGTCTGAACATTTGTGGATTCCTCCCTCCCCTGATTCATATGTTGAAGCCCTAACCCTCATAGTGTTGGTGTTAGACAGTGGGGACTTGGGCAGATGATGAGGTCATGGTGGGATTAATGCTCTTAAGAAAGGGGCTGAAGAAAACTCCCCTGTCCCTTCAGCCATGTGAAGTTTCAGTGGAAA
Organism: Mustela erminea; assembly: GCF_009829155.1. Classification (NCBI taxonomy): domain Eukaryota; kingdom Metazoa; phylum Chordata; class Mammalia; order Carnivora; family Mustelidae; genus Mustela; species Mustela erminea. The sequence continues at coordinate 54,981,751 of NC_045630.1, read as the reverse complement.
AATGACAATGTATACGGAAATGGGCTGTCACCAGACACCAAGTCTCCAGTGCTTTGGTCTTGAACTTTGTGGCTTCCAGAACTGTGAGAAATAATTTCTTGTTGCTTATAAGCTATTCACTCTAGAAGATATTGCTATAGCAGCCCAAATGGACTAAGATAGCATTCTTTCTAACACAACAAATTTGAAAAGTTATGCTAGGATAAAGAATCTCTATATAAATGAAGGGATGATTTCAGCTTTTGTACTCGGGGCAGAGCCACACAACCCAAGTTTGGAGAATAAACAATCATCCAATGAGTAGTTTTATAGAAACATTTCCTTTTGTTATGCATTGACATCTGTAGGCCAAGAACAATGACCATTTAAAAAACTGTATAAAAGGTGTTCTGAGAAACAAACTGAGGGTTTGGGGAGAGGGGTTGGGTGAGCCTGGTGGTGGGCATTAAGGAGGGCACATATTACCTGGAGCACTGGGTGTGGTGCATAAACAATATATCTTGGAACACTGAAAAAAAAATAAAATTAGATCCTTAAAAGAAAAGAAAAGAAAAGAAAAGAAATGGAATGGAATGATAAACACAAGAAGAAGGAGGGGCATGTGACAGGAGTTGGGACCGTCCTCTGAAGAAGCCCCCACGTGTTGCCTAACCTTGATGGCAAGTGCTCTTATGAAATGTTCTTTCTGATTTAAAAGCATGTGTAATGAATTACATAATCAAATCAACAATGAACAACAACAACAAAAAAAGGTGATCTTACTCAGGAAAGAGCAGGAGGGTAGTTTCAAGCCATTTTCCAGAGGTTTTCTCTTCTTGCCTAGAATCTGGGTAGTAAATTTTTAGATAACACATCTCTAGTTGTTTTAAAATCACCTGTAGTTTCTGAGATTCTAATTCTATCAGTTTTATTACTCTGTCTCTCCCTTGAAGAAAATAGCAAATGTCAGTACTTTTCTACCTTCTTCCAAATTTCAGGTACAAAGTCCCATTCTTCAAAGGCAACATGCAGGATTGGAATATAATTTATTTAGTCATATACTCTATTGTTCTCCTTAAAAGCATTCTGGGGTGCCTGGGTGGCTCAGTCGGTTAAGTTTCGACCTCTTGGTTTTGGCTTAGGTCATGATCTCAGGGTTCTGGGATTGAGCCCCGAGTTAGGCTCTGTGCTCAGCTCAGAGTCTGCTTGTCTCTCTCCCTCTGCTCCGACCCCCCTACTCATGCTTTCTCTCTCTTTAAAATAAATAAATAAAATCTTTAAAAAAAATCAAAGTATCATTCTCACTGGCAATGAAGCTAGTTGAGGTTTTCCAGTCTGACAAAACTAGTTTGTATTTTGACTCTTCCTACTAGGACTCTGAGATTTTTGCCAATTTAATCAACCCAACCAAACCTGGCTTTCTCATTTATAAAGTACAAATAAGCTTATTGACCCAGGAGCATGCCCTTGATGTTTTCTTAGTTAAGATCGCTCCCAATTCCATTTTTCTAAAGTTCTGATGTTATTCAGATATCTGCCCTCATCCACATAGCCACACATCTCAAGGAAAGCTTCCCTGACCTCAGAGATATGTTTATTGCAATCTCATTCCCTCTACCATTGACTGTTTTTGGAGTAGACATATGTAGGTATGTCTCAATTCCTAACACTCTCTGGACCCTGATAAAATTTTATTCAACACTTTGTTAAAAAGTGATAATTGTCCCAAAGCTGCTTATCCATTGGGCAGGAAAGTAGATGAAAATCATTTGCTTGGGGTGCCTGGGTGGCTCAGTGGGTTAAGCCTCTGCCTTCGGCTCAGGTCATGATCTCAGGGTCCTGGGATTGAGCCCTGCATCGGGCTCTCTGCTCAGCAGGGAGCCTCTTTCCTTTCTCTCTGCCTGCCTCTCTGCCTACTTGTGATCTCTGTCTGTCAAATAAATAAATAAAATCTTTTTAAAAAAAAAAGAAAAAGAAAATCATTTGCTTAACCATCACTACCCACCACCACTCATTCTTCCCTCTCCCAATTCATTCTGGGATTTTACAAATGCTGAAGCCTGAGGATCCCTTGAAATGCCAATGGTTTCCTCAACTGCTTGGTTTAGAGTGATTCCATAGGGAGGCATATCTGATCTCCATCTCTCTTGCTTCTGCCTACATAGAGTTGGTCAAGGAGGCTATGAGTGGAATGGGTGTTGATAAGAAGAGAGGGTATTGGGTTTGCATTTTCACAGATTTGATTAAAAATTTAAAAACAACCCCAGAAGCATATTTTTTCTAGTAACTCCATCCAATTATATTGGTGCACACACACACACACACACACACACACACACACACACACATATATACACACACCTTGCTTTCGCCTTGTATCCTGCAAAATAATAACTCTATAAGCATTTTTCATGAAGGGCACATCTGTCTCCACTGTACCCTCATTAAGACTCCATCATGTGAACACACAATGATTAAAGCAATGGACAAATCAGCTCTCTCTAACCCCAAGAACTTTCTTCTGACCAAGGGCTATGGTAACAGCAGGTTCAATTTATTGTAGCACATCTCAGAGTCATCACTCTCTCATACCTATCTTATTCTTTGAAATTCTCTCCACATATAGCTCTATACAAATGTTCCAAGCACACTTATGTTATCATTATCTTCCAAATATATTATTTAATCTTTCTTAATCTGGCCCCCTGACCCCTACTCCCCAGACCATCTCTTGCTATCCTTTTTATTTGCCCCACATTTCTGAGTACTCTTCTTCACAGAGCTGGTCACAGAAGGGATATCAGCAAAATCTTAGAGGGAAACATCTTTCCCCAAGCCCTGCTTCCTGACATCTGAAGTTATATAAAGCTGTCAAAGTGAACCAGGATGGGCCCACTGAGGGTTCACTGGCAGAGTCAAGCAAGGAATTCACTGAAATAGAAAATTACCTTTTACCTAGGAAAAGGGTTGTATGGGCTAAAATCAGAGCTCAGAACACGAACATAAGAGTTCACAGGGGTAGGGCTTTTTCTGGAAGAGAGAACAGCTAAATTTGAAAAGGAAAAGAGAGAAATACACACATTATAATATAAATTATACATAGTATATAAGAAAAAGATACATATATCTTTTATCATATATATTTATATAATATATAATAAATAATATAAAAGCAATAATATATATTATATATAATTTCTACCTCTCTTTCTATTTATCTATCTATGTATCATCTACATAACTACCAAGAGAAATCCACCTTTAAGAAAGAGGGAACTTGTGTCCGTGCTGTGCTTTGGGAGACCATGCCTGAGCACTAGTGTTGTGACTTTGAGACTCAGTTTTCATGATTCTCTGCAGCTCTGCAGACATTTGAACCAATAAGAACATCCTCCCCAAGAAATAGAATGTGAAGGTCAAGCTATGTTTCAAAACATCAGGATGACACGAAGCGGTGGAAGTAGACTATTCAAACTTTAACTTTATATCAAGTTAGCATTTAGAGATGAACATATCTCATTTGTGTCTGACAAGAAGCTGGGGATAGTTTAAGGTAGATTCAAACCTTCCAGTCATGAAATGTGGGTGTTTAGATGATAACATTTAAAAACCAAACCAAAACAAAGATAGAATAACTTGATAGTGGTGCAAAAATTAAACTGGGGAATGTCAAAATGAACTGTAGCTAAAATATATTATGATTTCATCTTTCACTCAAAGCACAAAGGAAAAACAATTAGTAAAACCATTTCAATAACTTCTCCAGTTAATGAAAAAACTTTCTTACCAAGTGAGAGATCCAACTTCAGTCAGAAATTGAAAGGTGGTTGACTTCATATGAAGATATGTATAAGATAAATGTCACACTGCAAGAAAGTATAATTTTGAGAGAAAGATGCCTGCATAAATATTTCCATGAAGTAGGAAGCTGTGAAGACAGCATTATGCCAACAGAACTGACCTACACCATTACAATGTTAGGTTCAAGAATTTTTAAAAAAGGACTTCTTCTTCTTCTTTTTATTTTTATTTTTTTACATAATGTGAACTTAATAGAAGAGTCTGCATTTGATAACCATGTTACTGAAGAAGGAGTTTCTCTTGAGAATTTAAAACAAAAATTTTGGAGGTGAAATATTACATGGTAGAGCAAATGTTCAGCGCAGATGAATCTGGTATATAATAGAAGAAAATGCCTTGGAAAAGATGTATATTCAAGGAGAAGCAGAAAGCAGGGTTGAAAACAACCAAGATTTGTCTTTGTGGAAATAGAGCAGGCATTTTGATTACTTTGGCTCTTCCAATCCCATTATATTAAAAATTAAGGAGAAAACCCTCTTTTGCATGTATATATAGTTTAATGGATATAAATTTAATTGTGGTACAACTCTTTTCTTTATTTCATAACATTTTCATGGCAGAATGGGAAAAAGCATCTTGCTTCACAAATTGTCAGGTTAAGATTATGCACATGATAGATCTTTCTACATTGGTGGTGAGAAAGATACATGTTTTAGTGGTTCTCATAAATTTTGGGATTACCAGATTCCTCAAGATATATTTTTCATGACTATCAATGATCGGTTTTTCTGAAAAGGAAAAACTGATTACTGAATAAGCAAATCTGTCTAAAGTCAAAATTAATAGGACCACTCAACAATAATACCAAAGCTTTGGTAAGAGGCTGCATTTCTGAAAGATGGTAAGAGGATCAGTGGCCATAGATGAAGGTTTTAGATTTTGTTGTTTTCGAATATGGGTATTTTCTGAGCAAAGCCACAATTGTACGATCTTCTGTGTTATAGAGGAGGTTGGAGAAGCATCGATATACAAGGAAAGTTCTTCCCTAGTTAAACCTCTGCAAGGTCATCTGTAAGTGTCAGTTAAGGGGCATCTGGGTGGCTCAGTTAGTTAAGCATCTGCCTTTGGCTCAGGTCATGATCCCAGGGTCTTGGGATGGAGCTCTGCATCCGGTGAGGAGTCTGCTTCTCTCTCTCTGCTCTTCTCCCTCGCTCTACCTCTCTCGGTCTCTCTCTCAAATAAATAGATAAAATCTTTTTTAAAAAGTCAGTTACAGTGTTTTCTGTGAAGCAATCCCAGGCACCACCAACTGCTAGAAGAAGTGGTTTTAGAACTCAGAACAAGTTGCAGTCAGTGTGGAATCCAGCTGAAATATTAAGCATGTTACTAGATTCATTACATAAAAGAGCTTATTTCAATGTTAAATAAAATTACTAATGAATATGAGCTACAGATATCCATTGAAAGCCAAATCGCCGGAGCCCACTTGATAGTTATTTAGGTTGTTCAGAAAAAGAAAAAAAAAAAAACAAAGAAAAGAAAAAAGAAAAGAGAGGAAGAAAAAAAGAATAGAGAAATAAGAAAAAAAGAGATTGGATCCAATAATCCAAATAACCTAGAATTTCAACAGTGAAATTATGTGATTAATTTCTTCAAGGTCATCTAAAAATTAGTGTCTATACACTGAAGATTTTCCATGGCTGAAAAATTAAGTGTCATCTATCTATCTATCTATCATCTATCTATATATAGATACATATTTGCCATTAAACCATTTACTTACCATTTGCCTAAATACACAAAAGTCAGCAACAGTATCCTTGCTGTTCTCAGATTATCTGTCCTGGCCTCCCCCAACCAAAGGACCAAGACTTAAAAAAAAAAAAAAAAAAAAAATGAATCTGCCGGAAAGAAATGACAGTCTTGGATGTCTTGGCAATGCCATATTGCAATTAAAGTTCTTAAACATGTATTTTCATATAATGTATTGATCTCATTATGGCCTATGTTAGTTTGTAGTCTTCCACTGACCTGCAGACCAGACTATAAGAAGCATTTCTTTAAAGAATATATTGGTACGGGTAAGGTTTTTCCTGTGCTGCAGATTTGCTTGTATAATTACAGAGTTAATGCTAGAGAAAAACTTCTAACATCTTATAGCACATAATTACCCAGATTTTATATTAGCGTGTGTGTTTCTGATCACTTTGTTGGCATAGCCAAATAGTACAGGGCTGACACTTTGGGGCATGTAATGTTATTTAGGTAACCGTGTTATGTGACAAAAAACAATTAAATACCTTTTTTTATAGCTTAAATTTATGAACTAATTTATATGATAGCACATTGTGGCTTACAGTTTGGAGAGACCAAATTTTAATTATAACCAGAAGGGAATCTGATTAAGAAAGGATGATCTTGATATACTCAGCAAGGATAATAAATAGCCTCTCATCCCATCAGCATTAATAGAGAGTGTCCATAACAACACAACACTTCATCTGACAGCTTATAATGAGTCTGTAAGGTTCTCACCCTGCCTAAAAGCTTGTAGCGGTTTTATATTATCTCAAATTTGCTGCATTTCTACACAAATAATTCTCTAATTGCTGCATAAATTTACATTTTAAGCTTAACAGCAACTTAAACAGCTTCTAAACACCATTGATATTCAGGATGGTATCTAATGCACATCAAGACAACAAAATATTTCTTGAGGCTCAGAAAATTATCCATCTAATTATATCTATAAATTTATCATCTCAAACAATTATTGAGGCAGAGCTATTTAATCTTTGCTTCTTTTCCCTTGAACATATTCATTCCTACAATAGATAAATGTTATTAGGAGTTCTGCTGTAAAAAAAATAGTAGATTCGGGGTAACAAATCATATGTATGTATACTCATTGAAGATATCCAATATTTTAAAATTTTAGTTGTCTAAGAGAAACTGTACCACTACGTGTAGCTAGATGATAATTTATTTTATTTATGAAAAATATGCACACGGACTTACCTTTGGACAAATTCAAGTTGTAGGACAAAACCAGCTTTAAGAAATTATGGAATAACCTTGAGCATGCATTTTCTTCATCATAAATTAAGATACTAATGCATTCTAAAAATGTAGGGAAATTTGATTCATGGAATGAAATATATTTTAGCAAATCATTGTTATTCTTCCCAATATCAAAATAGTTATAATATGTATGTAGATGCATGCACACACGTGTTATATTTAGGCAATTTAGTTCCACTCAAAAAGCAAGTCTTTTTTCCTAATATATTTGCTGTACTTGTGATGGAATTTATCTAAAGTTACAGCAGAATAGTTTATGTAAAATTCTTCTTTGTTCTCAAGTCTCTTATCCTGGTCTTCATTGTAATTATATACATTTTTCTCTCACTGTTTAAGGCCCTGAATATATGATCTCCTTACATACAATGTTTCTATCTATTGCTATACTTACAGGGTGAAATAAAAGAAATTCTAATGATCAATTCAAACTATTTTTATTACTTTAATTATTATTCCTTTTAATGGAAAAATATAACATTGTACACTTTACAGCAAAGCTTTTTAATGGTACTTGTATCCTCTGGTTAGTCCTAAACTGTATTATTATACCTTCAGACAATCCCAATAAAACCTCTCCTTTAAGGTTGTCATTGATTCTAGCTCGTAACTCAAGGGTCACTTTTCAGTTCTTGATTTATCTGAATAGTTTGTGTTTAATTCCATTTTCTGTCTCTCCCTTGGAAGTCCCCTCTTCTTTTGTTTTTATATGACACTGCTCACATAAAGAGTAATCATATATATATATATATTTTTCTTTTTTTTTACTGAAAAAAGTATTTTTACTAAAAAGAGATAGGCTCCTACTCAGTGACATTCGAGGATATTTATTGATTGATCTGTTCTTCGAGGGATGCTGTTGCATAAAGCTCAGTTCTTAAAATACCTCTCTTCTTATATATTCTTCAGAAATTGTGTCTGCTCTCTTGGTTTTAATTACCATCCCTAAGTGGATAACTGATCATTTCTTAAGTAATTAGGAGATACTGGGCTTTTTGTAATAATAAGGTAGCGCCCCATCTCTCCATGTCTTATACCAATAAAAGTTAAATAAACAGAGGAGCTAGGAGCCAGGGCTCTTTATAGTTGCTCAGAGGAAGTGGTGAGTTACATATTGTCTCTCAAAACATCTTTGCAGATGTAGCATACATCAGTGCTTATCACATTTTACTGTCACGGCCTTGCCTTACCCCAGGAAGATAGGTGGAATATTTGTGAATAGTTCTAATACTCTCATATCCTGTAACTTCTATTTCCTGCTTCGATCCTAAGACTTTTATATTGCTGTCTTTTGGAAACCTACAGTTATACTCCTATATGACTCTGAAACATGTACTACATCAAAATCTAATGAGGCATTATGGGTTGGCGAACTGAATATAATAAAAAAGTAAAATAGAAAAATTTTTAAAAAATGAAACATCTAAAATGGAACTCTTACCTTTTCACTCACATTAGAACATCTCCTTTTTATTTCGTGTCTCAACGAATGCCATTTATTGTCTATCTTGTTGCTTAGATTAGAGACCTAGGAAACCATACTCAATGTGCCATCAGAGCCATCTATATAAAATTAACTTTCCCATACAAAGTCCTTCATTTTAACATACCTTGTAAATAAAATACAATTTAAAAGTAATTATCCTAGCAAACAAGGGCTTTCATTATCTTGTTTGAGTCATCTTAGAAAACTCAAGACCCACCACTATACAATTTGCAACTTACCCTCTTCCCTCATTGAACTATGGATTCTCTCTCATTCCTGAAAATTTCTCATGTAATTTCTTTGCTTTTGGCATAAAGGTTTAGAAGATCTTTCTCGGGACTCTTTTGAACTAATTCCTCCTGGTGTTTCTTGACTCAACACGTACTATCTTCTGTGGTTAACCTTCTCTGACTTCCTCCCATCCCATCTGGGACACACATTACACACTCAATTCAACTCCTCTGTCAAATTTTATTCACTTATATAGTCAATTGTTAATCACAAAAATTTTTTGAGTATCAGTTACAGAAATGATTCTTATCCTCATAGAAAAATAAGCAGAATTACTTAAGGGTGAGAGGGGGAACAAACAATAAACCCTTAAACAGATAATTATGAGCCATGGTACCAGTTGTAAGGAAATAAAGAGTTCTGTGAAAGAGAGTATCTGATGGTGTGTGTGGGTGAGGGGCAGGGATACTTGATGATCAAGAAGCAGTTTCCTGGAGGAGACAATAGTTGAAATAACATTAGCAGGAGGAGCCAGCTTTATAAAGGAAAAAGAGCAACAACAATAACAACAAGAAAACAAGACCAAAGGTTTTGAAGCAAGAAAGTCCTCATTCAAGGAACAAAATGGAGATCAGTGTGTTAGTGAGCAAGAAAGAGAGAGCTTTGAGGTAACTCTAAAGTGATAAGCTGAGCAATATTATGTAGTGCCTTGCAGGGGTAAAATGAGCTTTTTCTTAAGAGTAATGCAAAGCATTTGGGGGCATGAAATTGGAAGAGAGGTTGGTGAAGGAAGAGAGTGGACAGAGAGTGAAATGATCTGATTTAGAATTTCAAAAAATGTAGTCTGACTCTTATAGTCATTGAATTGTAGAATGGAAAGGGACTTGACTGTGGTAATCCTGTGAAAATATGTCATGTTTTAGCACATATCATCACAGGCACTCTTATTTTCTGTTATATTTATGTGTGTGAAATTTATGTGGGCAGTGTGTTCGCATCCCAAAGGCATAGCATAGTGATCCACAGATAAAAATCTCTTAATGATATTTGCCAAATGAGTTAGTACATTAAAGAGGAAGAAAGGACAAAAAGACTGAAAAATTTGTCAGTGCACCTTAAGTGTATTTTTACGGAATGATATTGTTTTTCAGGTACAGTTATCCATTAATTGTAAATTAAAAATAATTTTGAAGAGCTGTTGGTTTACTTTTTAGAGATAAGTAATTTCAAGGAAACCTTAACATTACCATTGACCCCTTGATAGCTGTAAAAAGTTTATCTCTTTGTTCTGGGAGAAATTGTAAATAAGAGCAGAGGGGCAATATAAGGCTTGAATGTACAAAAAGCTTGTAACAGACTCCTGTGCCCCAAATAGTTTATTTTTGTACCCAAAGAAACTAATGGGGGCACCTAGTTCGCTCACACGGTTAACTCTGACTCTTGATTTCAGCTCAGGTCATGATCTCATGGTAGGGAGATCAGGCTTTGTGTTTGGCTCTGAGATGGACATGGAGCTGCTTAAGATTCTCTCTCTCCCTCTCCCTCTGCCCCTTCCCCCACAATGCAGGCATAATCTCTCTCTTTCAAAAAAAAAAAAAAAAAAAAAGAAGGACACCTTTGTGGCTCAGTCCATTCAGCATCTGCCTTCAGCTCAGGTCATGATCCTAGCTTCCTAGGATGGAGTCCTGTATCAGGCTCCCTGCTCAGCAGAAACCCTGCTTCTCTGTCTGCCTCTGCTGCTCCCCCTGCTTGTGTTCTCTCTTTCTTTCAATTAAATGAATAAAATCTTTAAAAAAATAAATAAAAAAGAAGAGAGAGGGAAAAAAAAAGAGTAAAAAAAAAAAAGACTCCTGTATTTGTAACAAGCCTGTTTTCCTGTCTTTTCTCATTTCTTCTCCTTCATTTTTTCTCCATCTCGTTCTGCTCCTCCTCTTCCTTCTTTTTCTTCTTCGTCTTTTTATTCTTTTAGAATGAAGTAGATTTACCATGAGGCATTTCTCCAATTGGTCATCTACATGAGCTTAGATCTGAAGAGCTTGCGAGTTTGAGGTAAGATTGTAAAATCAGAAGTAAAGAAAATTTACCCTTCAAGGGTAAGTGTGAACTTAAAAAATGAAGGAATTCAGTAGAACAAATCAGATTAACAGGGAGTGAGTAAGAGAATGTGTAGTGATATGGATGCATTGAATGGAGAAAAATCTCCACTTACGTACAAGAAATTTGACTGTGTATGTTCCTTGAAGGAAGAGATTGTATCTATGGATTATTGCATCGTTTACCATTTCTGGTTTATATGCAAGCACTAAAAAAAGCTTTTGAATTAAATTTGGAGATCATAAGGGTGAATAGGTATGCTTGACTTGATTTGATCTTTAGTTTAAAGAAAATGGAAGTAGCTTCACAAGTAAAAAGAAGCTGTAGTTTGATAGTCTGATGTTCAAGGGGAAAAGTCATGCAAAGAACAAAGCAATAGCACAAAATGGCTTAAAGATTTTTTGCATTGCTGTTAAAAATTATAAAAGTGAAATAGAAAACAGTTTGCTGAGGATAAAATAAAAGATTAAACGAAGTAGAATAGACAGTAAAAGAAATAAAAAATGGTAAAAGGATTTTCAAGTTGATGAGCATAGATTATGAACAATCAAAGGTGACTCTAAGTATGTGAAGAGAGAAAGTAGTCTATTATTGAAAAGTTTAAAATTATTTTTTAAATGTTAATTTCCCCTTTCAAACTGATAAACATTATTACTTAAACATTCTGCATTCTTATGAAAAAGGAAGATACATGGGTTTTTGATATGTATGGCAACATTAGCCTGCACCAAAAATGAAAGTCTTTAACTAGTAGCATTGTCTTCATTTTAGCAGTCATGATTTTTTACTCTTTTGCTTATTCATTTTCTTTTTTAATCCCTCTACTTTCAGAAATTGAGTATTATCTTTTGCTATTGGTTTTCTAGGGAGCAGGCCTTTATTGGGAAAAATCAGTAAAAATATTTGAACTAAGCAGTTAGCAATCAAGATAATTTTCTTTCTCTTTCTCTCTCTTTTTTAGAAGGCAATTGAAAGATAAAGGGTCCAACTCATTACACAGTGCTTGCGCATATAATTGGAATCACATACCTTTTCAGCATAAGAATTATCTTATCCATTGCGGGTTTTATTTCTTAATTAAAAGAAAACAACACAATTGGAGTAATGATCATAGTTTCTTAATATTTGTTTAAAGAACAAGTCACTAAAGAATCTAATTTTTTGGGAGAGATATCTCTATGGTATATTTGTGTAGATGTGCACAGAGAATAAAGACTACTTAGAATAATAACACTCTCTCATGTTCATTCTCTGCCTTTTTCTTTATAAAATAAATGCCTCAGTAATTTGACTCTATTAACTTAAAATTTCTAATAATATGCTTAAGGACTGAATTGAAGATGACCTTATGTCGCATATCAATGAATGTATTTCGATTGCACTATTTTTAAATTTTTCTAAATATAAAAATATATGCTTATCTAGTAAGAAGACTGTGAACCCACATAACCTACAAGCAACTGCTCTTGAAGTTTGTGTAGTTCCCCTAAACACTCATCTATGTCTTTACTAATAGATGTGATTAATATTGATTAAACAACCTCATATCTGCTTTATCACTTAACAGTTTCTCATGTAAACAATAGTTATTTCACAATCTTTACAAACACAGTTTTAATGGCTGCAACATATTTTAGTTTTATAGTTTTGTAATGACCTCCTTACTTAGGCTTCTGTTGCTGAACATTTCATTTCTACTTTTTTATTTTATAAATAACCCTAATATAATAGCTTTACATGCAAAGCCCTTAACCTTCTCTATCAGACAAGACTCACTCTTTTATATGAAAATACCATAAACAAACTGAAGTTATTTTAAATTAAAACAAAAATCAAAACTAGTGTGTTGGAAGGATAGTTTGACAATTTGATGGGTTACAGAATATAAAGAGTTTTCTGGAAGAGAAGAGATTCTAAAACACTTGTTGCTCATGAGAAAGAAACCATGGTAGTTCTCTTTGGTTTTTTTATTCTGCATAAAGTTATGAATTGATTTTCCTCTTCTCTCCTTCCTCTGCTTCTCTTGGGTACATGGAGTACAGGTGTCGTAGCTGCTAGTCCTCTTAGTATCTTTAATCACACAACAGTCTCTCTGTCTTGCTCCATACACAAATGTCCAGGGAGGGTGTTCTTCAATTCTGCTTGGGTCTGACACTTATTGCTGAACCCTCCATACTTGTCAGGAGGACAGCAGGTGCTAAGAATAACCCAGCTTGAGCCAGGTGTACACCCTTGGACAGATGCCACAATAGAGCATCTTCGCTTTTGCTTAAGCTAAGTGTACATAGGAGGTTAGACAATTTTAAAGGACCCTGTGACAAGCAAGTCACCCCATGAGGACAACCTCCACCGTTCTGTTGACTGGAAGCCTAAACAAAAATGGAAACCTTGTGTCAAAAATGGAGGTCTTTAACTAGTAAAATTTTCTTCATTTTAGCAGTCGTGATTTTTTACTCTTTTGCTTATTCAATTTATTTTTAAATCCCTCTACTTTCAGAAATCGAGTATTATCTTTTGCTATTGGTTTTCTAGGGAGCAGGCCTTTATTGGGAAAAATCAGTAAAAATATTTGACACAAGGCATTGCTGCAAAAGCTTAGACATTATGATTGGTAAAGTTGGTTGGTCTAAATTGATTGGTTGAGGAAAGAGGATAGGTGAGATCTTTCTACCATTAAAACAAAACAAGTTCTTAGCAAACAAAATTAGACTTTCTGATGAGCCTAGATCTGAAATCTAAGACTTAATATATTACCAGTGAAGTCAAGAACTGAGACTCTTGAGTACAACTGAAAACTCCATGGCAATAAAACTCAGTTAAAATGAATGGCAGTGTAAGTGCCTAGCCTAGTCCTGGTAAATGCAGCATACAGGATGACTTCTAAAGCTTCACACATGATTCCTCCACTATGCTCAAGTAATACAGAACCATGCAACAAGTTCTCCTTTATGTATCCACCCAACCAACTAAAATCTGTATGTTGGCAGCATGTCTGGGTGAAGCAGATATGACCATCCTGCTTAGGAGTTAGGGATACACTCTTCACTTCTAGCGCCCCTCTCCCTGCCCCACCACCATCAGAGGTACCCTATATACTCTGAACAGAGATACATCTTAATAAACATCCACTTTTCATTTTCTATCTTTATTTTATTTTTTTATGATTTTATTTATTTATTTGACAGATAGAGATCACAAGTAGGCAGAGGCAGGCAGAGGGAGAGGGAAAAGCAGACTCCCCAATGAGCAGGGACCCCGATGCGGGGCTCAATCCCAGGACCCCGGGATCATGACCTGAGCCAAAGGCAGATGCCTAATGACTGAGCCACCCAGGCATCCCTATTTTATTTTTTATTAACATATATAATGTAGTATTGGTTACAGAGGTACCGGTCAGTGATTCATCAGTCTTATATAATACCCAGTATTCATGACGTCACATGCCCTCCTAAACATCCACTATTTAAAACAAACTTTATATAGTGTTATAGGTGGCCACATTTCTCAATTTGCAGGAGCCCCAAAACACCAACTAGAAAGAATGCGAAAACTCTAGGCTCACATTTATATTAAATATACTGAGACACGTCTCACAAACCTTAGGGAGCAAAGGGAAAGCCAGAATGTGGAAGAAGTGACAGGCTCCTTAAGAAAATACAGCCAGAGTGAAGGAAGACTCTGTCAGTGTGAAGTGCCTCATTCACAACTACCAGGACTCTGGGGATTAAGTGCCTCATACCGACCCAACACTTGATTAGCAGAGACTCTAAATATTTGTGTGGTGTTGTGTGGTGAGAAAAGAAAGCCCTCTGAAACTCTGGATAAAAATATCAAATACTTTTGGTGCAGAGAGTGACTTGTGGATCTTAAAGTTTCTGGGAAGATAGAATAGAGGACCTCACTGAAGAGAATTTAGATTCTCGGGATCTTATTATGTCTGAGACTACTGCTTCCCAACTGGTAAGAGGATCTGAGCCTAAGGACCCATAATACAACACTGTGTAGGTCCTGAAATTCTTGACAATGCCTGGGGAAGGAGAATCTCTGACGAAGTGAGATTTAGGATGTAATTGTAAAGGTGACACATTGTGTCCACCTCTTAATGAAACTCAAGGGATATCTGCTACTCTAAGAAAAATGAAATATTTATCAAAACCATGATTGACAAGAATTTTCTGAATTTAAGAGCAGTAGAAGATATGATGAAAGCATGTACTCATGCATTTGATTACCAACAAAGGAAAACACATTCTTGCATCATAAAAATCCACCCCAAATGAAAAAATAATCAGCAAACAGAAAACAAACTGCAATAAATGTAACAAAATTATTCTTCTAAATAGTCTCAGAACTGTTTCATATTGATTAGAGAAACAAAATAATAGTGTAGATAATAGGGTGAATACCTATCAATTTCAGAGAAAAAACCCTTTTTTTTTAATCTACACACACACACACACTTTTATGTATGTATTATTGCTATGTAGCAATGTATTTTCAATTAAAATTGTGAACAACATTTCTCATATGTTCTCTCTGCTTTTGGCAGTAAAAACTTTTATTCTATTCTTAAGAAATAAATATGGTTTTCTTTTAATGAGTATTTTGAAATGGTATCTTTAAAAACATATTCTCAAATTGCTATTTTTCCTTAATTCACATGTATCAACTTATATTTATACCTGGTTGAAGCGTAAGATCCTTATCACTTGAGTTAACTCACATGTGGGGACAGTAAATGACACTTCCTATTTCAGGATTTCCAGGACATTATCTGAGAATGAACAATTTAGTAATAAAAGCATTTAAAGCTCACATATTTTAGGAGTAAATTTCCATTATGTTGTCCTAAGAAGGATGCATAATCCTAGGACTCAATTCTATAAGAACAATAAGTACTAATATCTATAATATGAACACCTATAAGCTTTGTACAGATAGTGAGAATTCATTCCTCCTCAATCTGTTTATGCAATAAATAGGTATCTGGCCTTTCTCTTTGCCAGAGGCTGCACTTGGACGCACAGATGACTAAGAGTGTTCTCTAGTTGCTTACAATGGAGAAAGATCAAAGATATTATTTAAGTTTCTTTTGAGGTTAAGTCAGTATTTTGTCATCACTTTGAAAGTTATCATCCACTTGAGGCTCACATTCATTATGATTTCTGTTTACCTTTCATTACCACACACACACACACACACAAATGTGTGTGTGTGTATGTGTGTGTATTTCTGGACATCCAAGAACAGTTCAGAAAATATAATGTTTTATATTTTTGCCCGTTCTTAAATTTCATGCATTCACAGGGTGTTTTTTAATGAACATAATTGTAAAGAATTTGAAGACTATAATTTTGTTTAATAGTCATAATAATATAATAATATCAATATCTGGCATTTACTGTGCTTTCATTGTGTGCCAGGCACTGTTTTATGTGTTCTAACATGTGTATCTGTATTTTCACAAAAATCCTGAGATGTTGAAGTACAAAAACCTTCTTATCTGTTATCACAGTTCTATATATCCAAGAACATTGTGTTATGGACTGAATGTTTGTGTCCTTTCAACATTTATATGTTAGAATGCT
The DNA here is from genome assembly GCF_009829155.1 of Mustela erminea. Classification (NCBI taxonomy): domain Eukaryota; kingdom Metazoa; phylum Chordata; class Mammalia; order Carnivora; family Mustelidae; genus Mustela; species Mustela erminea. Next base: position 54,965,494 of record NC_045630.1, on the reverse strand, counting down.
CACACCCCCCAACCTCCACCCCATAGTCAATATGATACTAGGAGATGAGACCTTTGGGAGATAACTATGATTAGATGAGGTCATGACACTAGAACCGTCATGGAGGGATTGGTGCCCTTATAAGAATCAGAGTATTTGCTGTTTCTCTCTGTTCTCCATCATGTGAGTATGAAAGTCAGCCTTCCGCAATCCAGTAGAGGGCTCTCACCAGAACCCTACCATGGTGGTACCCTGAGCTTGGACTTCCTGCCATCAGAACTGTGAGAAATAAGTTTCTATTGTTTATAATCCAACCAATCTATGGTACTTTGTTACAGCAATCCGGACTGACTTGCCCAGCCTCTGAAAACTGAAAGCTATTTTCATTTATTTTATGACAAAATTCATGGTGGTGTACTTCTCAGATGAACTGATTTGAGGTTGATAGTCTTTAACTAAACCCATTCAGTGTGCATATTTATATGTTTAACTAAAAAATATTATCTTTTATTATGAGTACTATTGTGGTTGTTATAGAGTATATGGAATATGAGTGAATTACCTCACTACCATACAATACAAACTGAGAAATACATATGGCTGCCAGGGTTTTGGAAAAGGTATTATGGAATTATTTCTAATTCCCAATGACTTATAAGGAAGCTGAGGCCCAAATGCCCAAAAAACTTGACCAGGGTCACATAGCCTGTAGAAGATCTGGTACTGAAACCCAGTCTTATATGGCTAAAAGTAATTCTCTTATTGAGACTATAGAAATAACTAATCTATATATAAGTCAAGTATGAATAAATGCTGTAGGAACATCTTAAAAAGAGGAATTCTAACCCAAGTTCTGTTACTAACTAGCTATGTGACCTTGAACAAGTCTCTTAAGTAATGTCTGTCCTAATTTCTTGTTCATGTGATGAAGATCATTATACCTGCCTTACAAAAAACTTGTAAAACTAAAATGCTATAATTGTGGTGAAAATACCTTGAAACTAATTAGTGCTGTGCTTATATAAGATATTATTATAACAGTTTTGTAATATAAAGAGATATTTTTATTCTTTTAAATTGAAAAGAACATTAGAAACATTTCAAACTTATAATACTCAAGAGAAGAATTTCCCAAAGTGTGTTTCACAGAACACTAATCTGTGAAATGCTCTAGGACAGAGTGTGTGGAGCAATATAGTTGGAAATAGATACATATTATATCTCCCTCTTGAAAAGTCACAATGCTAATTTAAATACTAAAGGTTCTTAGAATCTCGCTTAACGAGAACTTTTTTTTTTCTTGGCTGTGTTTAATCCAGGACATCCAAAATTTATTCAACCACCTTCCAGCCACATATTTGACCATTTATAAGAAATTTACACATAAGATTTAGTATTTAAAAGTCCCAGATGCTCATTAATGCTAATGTGTATTTTGTCTCCACATGGAGAACTATTTAGCTATTTTATGAGTAACACCAATACTGTTTACATTTAGAGAAGTATACAGGTTTTTCTTCTACCAAAGATGTGTTCTACTTTCAAAAAATATTATTATTATTATTATTTTGGCCAACTTTTCTCCAATAGCAATATATCCAAGTGGTATAGTAGTAACTCATTAGAATTCATTAACATTGTTGTAGGCTTACCACATACAAATATAATCAACTTTTAAAGAGTTCTTGTTTGTCCACATTTTCCTTATTTTATTTATGTTTTTAAAAACCCTGTATGGAATATTCTTCTTGAAATAACTCTGATGATTAATTTTATATGTCAACTTAACTTAGAAACAGGGTGCCCAGATATTTGGTCAACTATTACTCTGGTTGTTTCTAGGAGAGTGTTTTTGGGTTTAACATATTAGTAAATAGACTAAAGCAGAATGCTCTCCCTAACATGGTGAGCCTTATTCAATCAGTTGAAGTCATGAATAAATCAAAGGACTGACCCTCACCTAACTAAGAAAAGTTCTCTCGCCTGACTGCCCTTGAGCTGTGACATAGATTTTTATCCTACCTTCAGATATATTGCCAAACTGAAACTTTGACTTTGAGTGTTGAGACTCTGACACTCAACTCTGAGTGTTGAGTCTACCAGCCTTTAAGATGGAACTGTGAATTTTCTTGGTTCGCACACCTTCAGACCTGGACTAAAAATGTCCACTGATTCTTCTGGGTCTTTTGGATCTCTGGTTGGAGATACACACATATACACACACAGTTTCTCTGGAGAACACTGACCAATACAGATCTTGATACTGAGACTGGTTTTAAAAGAACAGAATTGCTTCTGTTGTTTTTGGAACTGGATTTCTAATATAATTAGATTTAAAGATACTAATGATTCAATTTCCAATAGCAAAGAGAGCACTGATAGTTGTAATTTGGCAATAGGGACACACAAGATATTTCCATTGGATACTTCTAATCAGCCACTTATAAAAAGCAAGGATCTGTATGTCTGTGTGTATGATACTTTTGAATATTTTTCTCAAGCTAACAGAAATGATGAGAACGGCTGATTCTTCCTAATGTTGCTGGATAAAGTCGGGGGAAAAAATGAGGAACTGAGGAATTTGAATTTCCAGCTCAAGCACTGCATAAATGACCTAAAAGCTTCTATAAGTGCCTTAATGGAGACCCTTATTTCCAGTAGCCTAAGGCTGAGACTGCTAAAAATCAAATGAAAACATCCCATCCTGTGAGTGGCTGAATTATAGCACAATTTGAACTCCTAGCCTTGTAGGGTGTCTATTGCTTATTGAAGGCACTAAATATGAAGGGATAGGGTCCTGAGGATTGGAATGGAAACATGAAGAAGATCATGGTGAAGCTGGGAACATTGAGCCCCTAAATGCTGATCAGTCTTCTTTGCCAATGGAAGTGGCTTCTTCATTTTTAATGGAGGCAATCTCTCCACTCCCATCTGAAGGAATAAGTCCTACATTGTTTGGGAAAAAAAAAAAAAAAAGAAAGAAAAGAAAAACCCAAAACACTGTATTGGCCCTCTTCTGAGACAGTTGCCATGCAAGACAAGACTGATTCTTTTTAGGACCCATCCCATTACCCTTTCTTTGCTTTTATGCCTATAACTAGACTCAAGTCCCAGCAGGCTCCTAAAGGAGAGATACAAAGTGTAAACTATAGATGTGCAACACTCTAAAAGAACTACTTGAGTGTTCTAATTTACACAGACAGAAATCCAGGGAGCCCGTGTGGGAATGAATGTTAAAGGTGTGGGATAATGGTGGGACAAACATAAAGTTGAATCAGGCCAAATTTACTGATATGAGCCCACTAAGCAAGGATTCTGTATTTAATAGAACAGCTCAGAGAGTTTTAAAAGACTATGGCAGTTTGGCTGGTTAAAACATAGACCAAAATACAGTCTTCAATAAGTGAGTGGGACATCCCCAACCTGTGTCAGTGTAATGGAGAGAAAGGGTTCAAAAGCTTAGGGATACTGGAATGGTAGAGTGGATTTGTCATATAAGACCTATCACCTACACTGGAGGGTCCATAAAACATGGCTTTAACCCACTGTGAGCAACAATTTGTGAGGGGAGCCCCAGAATCCTTAGAGAGTCCTGTGATTTTTCTTCTCTGTAACAGACCTCACAGAGAAAACTATGGTCTCTGAATTGGGAAATCTAAATGCAACTGGAATAATTGGATCCAGGGTAAGAGGGGCCAAGTGGCAGCCCTCAACCACCAAAGGCAAGGTGGGCATGGATACTGTTATAGACAGCAGAGTTAAAGTAGCAATCAGCATAGTCTGACTTGTGTAGACCTGTGGCTTTGGCTAGTTCATCATGGTGTTCTAGAAGTAAAATAGATAGGAAGCCTACTAAATTCTTATTTGATCTGTATAAGCAGAACAGTTCTAAGTCAAATGAATAAAAGTTTAACATAAGTCATAAAAAGAGAGTCATGGTCCTTCAATTAATTTTCAAATTTGAGCTAGTTTACAAACCCCAAATCCCTTGAATGATGGGATGTTTTGGTCCCCTTGAAGAGGGGAATTGCCAAAAATGTATACTGTGAATCTTTCTCCCCACCTTCCCCTATGGCCTTTTACCAGGGTACATTGGGAAAATGAAAATCATTAAAACTTTTGGGGAATACTGGACACTGATTCCAGAAGAACCAAAACATCCTGATGGTTCTTCAGTAGAGTAGGGGTTTATGGAGTGCAAATGATCAATAGAGTTTTGATCAGCCCCATTGTACAGTGGGTCAGTGTGTCCCTCAACCCATTCAATAATCATTTTTCTCAGTTTTGGAATACACAGTTGGAAGAGAATAACTCAGCAGCTGGCACAATCTCCATGTTGGTTCTCTGATGATTCAAGTAAAGTCTACTCTGGTAGAAAAGACCAAGTGGAAGCCACTAGAACTGCCTCTGTCTAAGAAAAGAATAAACAAAATACTGGATTTTTGGAGCGATTGCAGAGATTGCTGCTTCCATTAAAGATTTGAAAGATGTAGGGATGGCACCTCCAGCATCCCATTCAACTTCCGTATTTGGCCTGTGCCCAGGACAGATGGATCTTGGAGAATGACAATGGATTATTGTAAACGTAATCAGGTTGAGACTCCAACTGCAGGTGCTATACCAGAAGTGGTTTCATTGTTGGAGCAAATTAACACATCCCCTTTTACCTGGTATGCAGCTATTGATCTGGCTTTTTTTTTTTTTTTCTTCCTTTCTTTCTTTCTTTCTTTCTTTCTTCCTTTCTTTCTTTCTTTCTTTCTTTCTTTCTTTCTTTCTTTCTTTCTTTCTTTCTTTCTTTCTTTCTTTTTTTTCCTCCAGCCCTGTTAATAAAGGCCACCAGATACAGGTTGCTTTAATCTGGCAGGGTCAGCAAAACATCTTCATGATCTCAGCCTAGAAGTATATCAGCTCTCTAACTCTGTGTCATAGTTTAGTTTACAGGTATCTTGCTAGCCTTTTCTTTCCACAGGATATCACACTAGTTCATGACATTGATGCCATTATGCTTACTGGACTTAGAAAGAAAGAAGTAGCAACTACTCTAGATGTATTGATAAGACATTTGCATGTTAGAGGGTGGGAAATAGATATGACTAAAGTTAAAGGGTCTTCTGCCTTTCTAGGATTTCAGCAGAGTGGGGTATGTTTAGATACCTCTTCAAAGGTGATGAATAAGTTGTTGCATGTGGCCCCTCTTTTATAATAAAGCAGCAGCAAAAAGCTTAGTGAGCCTCTTTGGATTCTGGAGGCAACATATTCCTCACTTGGGCGTGTTACTCCAGCCCATTTACTGAGCAATCCAAAACATTTGTTAATTTTGAGGGAGGCCCAGTGCAAGAGAAGGCTCTACAACAGGTCCAGGTTGTGATGCAAGCTTCCCTGCAATGGGAATAGGCCATGACATGGCAATGTCTTAGGCCATATGTTCCGGAAGATCTGCTGGTGCTCGAAGGGTCAGTGGCAGATAGGGATGCTTTTCGGAGCCTTTGGCAAGTCCCTATTGGTAAATGGCGTTGCAAGCCCTAATGATTTTGGAGTAAAATCCTACTATCCTCTGCAGAAAACTACTCTCCTTTTGAGAAACAGCTCTTGGCCTAATGTGGCACCTTAGTAAAGACATAACACCTATCCTTGGGTCATGAAGTAACCATGTGACCTGAGCCACTGCCCAAAATGAAATGTATTATGTAGAATGAAATATGACTTTGTTCCTGTCTTCATTTGTTAACTATGGCCTATGGGCATGCCTATGTGTGCCAAGATGACAAGAGGTAGATTTCTGATGGTTAATATTGTTTGTCAACTTGACTGGGCCATAGGATGCCCAGATATTTGGTCAAACATTATTTTAGGTGGAGGGTGATATTGGATGAGTTTAACGTTTAAAAAGATAGAATGAGTAAAGTAGATTGTCTTCCCTAATATGTGTGGACCTCTTCTAACTGTCTGAAGATCTGAATAGATCAAAATGCTGACCATTTCCAATAAGAAGATATTCTTCCTGCCTGATTGCTTTTGATCTGGAATATTGATTTTTTTTTTCTCTGCCTTCAGACTTGGACTAAAACAATGACCCCTCTGGGTCTTAAGCTTAGCAACATTCACACTGGAATTATACAATCAGCTGTCATGGGTCTTCAGTCCGATAACAACTACCACTGATCTTGGGATTTGCAGCCTCCGTGATTGCATGAACCAATTTGTTATAATATATCTCTGTCTCTCATCTCTCTCTCTCACTCAGTCTAAACACACACACACACACACACACACACACACACACACACACACTTACATTATTGGTTCTCTTTCTCTGGAGAACCCTAACTAAAACTAAAAAAAACCTTACGTCTACACTACATAAAGAGAAACTCTAAAAAGTTCTTTTGTAGTTGATGTTTTGTGGCAATTTCTGAACTATGATGATCATACCTCAGAATATTATTTTATAGCTTAATCATTCTTCCCAATGCTTTCATTCCCTACTAGTAGAGTTAGGTTTTCTCCTCACACTTTCTTCTTAGCATATGGTATATGTGTATGTATAAGGCTATATTAGATTATTTGTTCACTTATTTATATTTTCCCACAACTCACAACTAATCTCTAGAACAGGGACTGATTCACTTATCTTTGTTGGAGTATCCAACATACATCTCAATGCCTGACAATTAATTGGTAGCAAATACCAGTTGAATTATTAAGGGGAATGTATAGTAAAGATCTCATTAAGGTCCTTAAAATCTTGCCTTTCTACCCCTTAAAAATAACATTTCAAATGAAGCAAATGTCTTAGTGTATCAGATATTTTGTAGTACAAATAATGTTTTTTGGCCAGCAATGCTTTATGGTGCTGTTGAAATGAAGACTGCCAAAATGAGAACAGAGAGAGGCTATTTACTCAGAGTCAGCCACCATCACGAGTATTTGGCAACAATGCAAAGGCAAGCAGTGGAGTGGGAAGGCTTTATAGTATATACAATGAAGAGTCCAGGTGTGCTCTGATTAGAGGCTGTTGGCATGGTGAAGCTGGGGGCGGGTTAACTAGAAGTGGAGCATCTTACGTGATTGATTTGAGGACCATATTTGGCATTCTGTAGTGGATCCTAAGACAGAACCAAGGGCAAAAATCATGGAAGCTGGCGGTCATTGACCATGTCCGGACCATTCTAGGCTGATTGCAGCAGAAGTCATTGTTTGGCTTTTTGGACTGTTTGCTATGGAGTTTTGGTTCAGGGCTCTATTACCCTATGTTATTTGTCCATTAGTTTATTCAGTCTCTCATTGTGAATCATTATAATATTACAGTGAAGTAACTTTAACAAATAAAAATATAAGCTTTCCTACCATCCATACCAACGAGGGGGAAGATATTCTGGCACATATATAGCGGCGATTAGCTGTCTTTCAAAAGGACCCGTTAATGGGGCACCTGGGTGGCTCAGGTCATGATCTCAGGGTCCTGGGATTGAGCCCCGCATCGGGCTCTCTGCTCAGTGGGGAGCCTGCTTCCTCCCCACCCCACCTGCCTCTTTGACTACTTGTGATCTTTGTAAAATAAATAAATAAAATCTTAAAAAAAAAAAAAACCCCGACCCGTTAATGATGGAGAATACAAATGCACAGGTCAAATACCTCGACAGTGGTAGAGAGGTGAGGTGGAATTTCTGAAAATTCATACTGTGGATTTAAGCAATAAACCAAAGGCACACACAGCCTCTTGTTTCCGGGAAAAGATGCATTCTCTCTTCTAGTGCACATTTTTAGCATACACCTTCTTCTGATCTAACTTTAATTATGGCAGCATCAGCAAATTCCACACTGCCTCTCCAATTTAGAAGATTTTGCTGGCTGACTTTAGCCAGTTTATCCCAGCAGTTGGTCTACTAATTCACATTAGCCCTGTGGAAGAGAAAATTGCACTTAAGCAGAGGAGTGATGTGCTCAAATGATAAATGTTCACGAACTAAATCCTTCAATTCAGGAATATGAAAAGGTGAGAAGCAGAAACATTGGTTACTCATTTTTTTCCTTTGAATTATCATTTTCATCAATCATTTTCAAAACATAAATGGACTCTTTTTGTTCCCACTCAACTATATCTCCCATATATTATCCAAGAGGAATGTATGCATGTCACGGCTACGAGAAAATGATGTATATGTTATTGTGAAGGAGAGCATTTATTTTTCAAAATTCATAAAGAGAAAAAATTATTTTTGTCCCTTAGCGATAAGGTTGTTTTGCCAAAATACAAGTATTGGATTCTTTAGTCTTTCCTAAGCATTATCTAATATAACTATATACAGAATAGTTATGTTACAAATAAAATACTTAAATGCTGTTTGTCTTTCATTTTCATTCTCGCATTGAATAAAAGGTTATCATTGTATCTTCCACTTCTCTGACAAGTCTTTCAAGATTTCAGTTCTATAGACCACTAAGTGCAAACAGTACAGCATCTTGCTTCACAAACTTAAGTGCCCTCAGTAGCAGAAAATGCACTGAAGCCCTCAGGTGCCAATGGGAGGTTCTTCGTAGGTTCTGAGGGGTAAATGGTCAGTTTCTTAGGGGTAGAGTTTTTTATGTCTTTACATGGTTACCTTAAGGGTCTCTGATCAGCAGTCTCAGAGAAATGATCATGAAAGTCTTCTTCCGTAGAGAAAGAGGGCGGATAATATAATTTATTTTACCACGTATGCTGTGTTTCACTGCAAAATGAACTACAAGTTCAAGCAACTCAAAGTTGTTTTCATTTCCCAAATTTAATTTTCACCATAACAAACTCAAACTCATATCCCCTATTTAGGAAAATACCTTTATGCTAAGTAATAAGGTAATTAGCTTTCCTTCACATTGTTGATTGAGACTGATCTTTGGAAAATATCTATTAAATAAATTATCATCTGGCCCTTCATCACCAAACTCCTATCTGACAGTTTATTACTCAGATGCTACAGATATTCCATTTTCCATATTTCATTTTATCCTTCAGCCTGCAATCTTTTGTTTCCGCATGAAGAAAGTCATACATTAACTTGGTGTTTAAAAAAACTGATGAGGACATTCCTCGTAAAAAGCCAAGTATATCCATTTCTTGAAGCAAAATCTTGCTAATGTTTTCCAGTTATAAATTTGTCTAAAAAGGTGAAATTTCAAATTTCTTTTTTTTATACAAGTCACTGTTTTTAGAATCTCAAATTGATGAGAAGATGAGAATGTGGAAGTGAGACCATATAGATGGTAAAGCGGCTAATGATGCGAGTGATTTCTACACAGGCACCTATTCTCCCACTTTGGCCTCTTGATTCTGTTGAAAAAAAATAGTGAAAAAATTACACTACGTATCTTCTGAAATTTACTCACCAGCTATTTTAGCGTCAATATTTTGTAAACGATCAACTTAACGGTGTGGTAGCAGAATGAAATCCATCACTTTTCTCTTTGCTAAGATTATTGTGTCACTCTTGAATCCATAAACTCCCTCCAGCTCCTTTCTTCCTGACACTGGCTGCGTCAGGACCTCTGACCTTGAAATTTTGGAGGCGTTTCATCTCCCTTATTGCCTGGTGCTTGCGATGACTACAAACACCATTGTCTGAACTAGGCATTTCTATTTCTTTTTCTTTTCAAAACTGAAGTGGTCTCATCAGATCAGTTGCTTTTATAATAGACTCCTTGGAAGAGTAAAATTTAAGCAAATCATAGGACTTACGGAGTTCTATCATTCTGGGGTTTTTGTAGTAGAAACCTAGGTGAAATGCTCCAATTACCCTGTTCCATTTGTCCATCCGTGTTTCCCTATATCGTACCTAAATGCTGAATGAAATGGCATTACCTAGTGAATAACACAACGTGAAGTTTTATTTTACTCAAAGCATAATCAGATAAAAGAAAAACAGAGTTAATTTTGTCAGAGTAGGAAAGACTAACCTGCATGACAGTAGATTTCAAACATGACACTAAATAAAAACAAGGAGTTACTGTGCTCACTTCTTCAGACCTCAAAGCTCTCATATTTTGATCTGTTTTTTAAGTCTTAAAATAGTGGTATGTCAGGTTATCCTATGCAGACTATTTTCTTTGTAGGTTCAGCATTATTTTAGAGATGAGAAAGATAGAAATAACCAGGGATGGAAATGAATGATTTTTAGAGATCATGTTGTTATCACAATTTCAAGGCGCGTCTCGATTGTAATCCCGGCCAGCATATATTTTCTTTAGGCAAACGTAAGGGTTGGCTCCTTCATGTGTGGGATGTCTTTTCCCACCTAAGGGAAGAAAGAACGTCTATGAGCATCTTCATCAGCAAGGGCAACAGATGCCGTTCTGGAGCCCCAAGAAGAGCAGTATCAAGCAGCCCTCATGCGAGAGAAAATTTCATTTTCTGGAATTACCAATTGTTTGGGGTCCAGGTGAAGCATGGTATTACCTTGTCTGGAAGTGGCAATCTAAATGGGTCAAGTCCAGTTGCTGCTGACTATAATAGCACCTGTCCTAGCACTGAGATATCTAGGAAATAGTGCCATTTAGAAAAATGGAAAAGTGAAATTGAAATGTAAGATGACTTTGTCTTCACTCTATGCCTTATTCACATGGCAATTTAAAAACCGCACATTCTGATCTTTTCAGGCACAATACCACTTAAATTCATTCTTCCTCTGTGTGTTCGGGTGGGGAGGATGGGCGGCCATGCATTATTTTAAGTATGAATTTCCATGGGCTGCCAATGGCTTAAGATAGAACCCTCTGAAAAGGAACCGAGAGACAAAGCAGATTAGTTCTCCCTGTGAATGCCTAGATATGCCGCGGAAGAGTGTGTTTGGCCCACTGCTGGCAAGCTATTTAGTTCCTGCCAACAATGAATTTTCTAGGATGACAGCAGGATTTGTCAGTGGCTGCTACTTGACAGGTTGAAGGCAAAGAGGTGCAGGGAAGATGGAATGAAATCGCGCTGCCGCACAGCCTCAAAGGGCTCAGCCTCGTCCCGGGCTGCGGCACACGGCGGCAGCCGAGCAGGCAACTAGACAGACGACGCCTTTCCGAGCCAAGAGAGTGTGTCATCCGTGAGAGGAAGAGGATCCCCAACTAAAGCTAATTTTTAAAATGTCTTGTCTCTGAACTCATAGCTGTTAAGGGCACACGGAGGTCCAGCCCAGGGAATGTCACATGAAAATTTAAATGACAAAAACCCAAGCTCTGGTATTTGGATGTGAGGGGAAGGAAGGAGAGAGAACAAGGAGGCGTGCGTTTCAGAAGCATGGATTATTTTTGATCAGTGTCCACCCAAAGTTAAGGTGACGTGGGAGTCGTGATGCCGCTATTTTCCTAGGTCGTTCGTGGGGGGTCACCTCCCTCCCTGTGCACCTGCGGTGTTACTAAGGTTCAAAGAAATAGACTCTCTCTCTCTCTCTTTTTTTTTTTTTTAACAGCATCTCTCCTAAAGTCATGCAAACAACTTTAAATAATTTCACAGAAAGCTGAGAGAATAAAGTGACTGATGTGCTGGGCCATTCTCTAGCTTAACCACTTTATAAACCATTTTCAAGGGAAATTTCATCCAGATCTAGTTTTCTTCCTAGGCACTGACTTTAAAATATCATGTCTAGTTAAGATGAGCACCTTGGTAAGCATCTGTATTTCCCTGGAAAAGGGCAAGAGGACTTTAAAGACAGGTCACAGTTTGTGGGTGGCATTCAAGCCAACAGCAACAGCCTTCATAAGGAGAGCATCGGGTACACTAGGATTTGCATTTTGATAGTAAATATCACATGAAATGCTTAACAATATTTTTGTGCCTGTGGCATGGGTACCAAAATTGTTGTCAGAGATTATTACTTCACACAATAATATGTGTTTAAAATAATGATTTTTATTATCTCACATATTTAGAATGGCAGCTGGGTTTATGGGTGAGAACAAGATAACTCTCTTAGGTTGGGAAAGAAAATGTTAGAATGTATACATTTTATAATATAAAAAAGAAAAGAATTGATCTTCATTAATTTTGATCATAAATGAACAATTTTGGCCTTAGGGTTTGGTTTTTTTTTTTAAGTTTTTATTTATTTGAGAGAGCAAGCAAGCTTGTGCCTGTGTCTGAGTGCGTGTGGCGGGAGGGGCAGAGGGAGAGAATCTTTCAAGCAGACTCGATGTTGGGCTCAGAACCCCCTCCCCCAAGTGGGGACAGCGCTGGATCCCAGGCACCATGAGATCATGACCTTAACCAAAACCAAGAGTCAGTCATTTAACCAACTAAGCCACCCAGGTACCCCAATCCTTAGTTTTTATGGCAAACAAATTTTCTTATATACAACACATGAATGTACTGAGAAATATTGGAAGTTTGGTAGAAATCAAAATATATAACTCCTTGCTATTATTATTATTTATTTTAAATTGTAAACCTTTGGCCTGGGGCTCAATACATGTTTTTTATTGTTAAAAATCAGATCTGGATAACAAGTATTTCATGACTGGTGCCTTAACAATTCAATATTGATTTTAATAATGTAAATATTTGATTGCTTAATTATTTGATTACTTAAGTAATTTGATTATCAGGTCAGAAGGTTGCTTTACCTACTTCATTAACCTACCTTCCTCAAAAAATTAAAAATAAGTAGGTTACTTTTAAAAAGAGCTTCATTCAAGGAGAGCTGTTTCTGCAGCTCAATGACTGACTGTTTCAACCTTTCAGAGTCCTGCCTTATTCTCTGGAATCTCCCACATGTCTTAAGTAGGAATGTTTACTTTCACAGTAGAATTATTTGTGGCTTTCTATTTGCAGAAACTTTTCTCCTTCACCTTGCCCTTGCCCTTGCCTTTGCCCTTGCCCCTGCCCTGCCCTGCCCTGCCCTGCCCTGCCCTGCTCTTTCTGTTCCTCCTCCTCCTTCTTTTTCTTCCATACAAATTTCACTGCTGTTGACCACCTCCGTGACTGGGGATTTTTTGTTTTATTTTTGGATTTTGGATTTTCGTTTTTGGTTTTGGTGTTTTTTTTTGTTGTTGTTGTTTTCTTAGTACTCTCATTTATTTGCTAAGGGAAATGCAGTGCCCTTGTTTCTCCTTACATTGAAGTAAGTAAGTTTTCCTGTTGTTAAAGCAAAAGGAATGGTTAAAAAAAAAAAAAAAGTAAAGCCAATTTAAAAGAACTTTTCATTAATTAGTTCAAGTGTTATTTAAATAGAAGGGCTAAATATACTTGTCTTTTGTTCTCAGTGGGAAAGGATTTAACCTCCAGGAGACAAGCTGTTCTCAAACCTCCTAGTATTAGGTTGCTAAATTAACAACCTAAAGAATATTGAATTTAACATTATAATAAATATTCATCTGTAATTTAAGAGTGGGACTAACTCCAGACTTACTTTAAAAGTCGCCCCAGTTGGTCCCTTTTTATAACTCTTCCCCTATAGTAACTTCTATCTACCCTTCTCACATTCTCTGGTTGCTACTTCCAAGGCATGGCTATATGGGACCTTTCACTCCTGACCCAAGAACTTACTTATGTAGCCCCTGGTGTCCCAGAGAGATAAAGTTACATTTTATTATCCAAAGAATCACAGTTATAATTAGAATTTCATGCTAGTTATGGGGAAAGAGAGTATCAGGCAGGTCAACGGGAGTACATATTTGAACCTTCGGGAGCCTTCACATCGTAACTGGTTGGAAATTGCTTATTCTCTCTTCTGTAGGCCTAACTCAGAGAAAGAATCTTAATCTAGATGTGAAGATAAAGTTTAGAAACATTTTTATGGCATACAGAATGTTATAAGGTGTAAAAGACCTTGTGAATTATGTGATTTAATCTCTTCCTCATATGAAACAACCTGTAATTAAAAGAAGAAAGTTTTAAAAATTACCATTGTAGTATCTACTTAATAAGACTATGAAATTGTAACCAAATGTATGGAATACAGTTTTATATATGAACAAAATCATTCTCCAAAGAATAGGTGTTATGAACATTTCCAAGGTAAAAAAAAAACAACAACAACAAAGAAAAACAAAAATTTCTCCAGAAATGGAAGATATATTCAAAACCTGCAAATAGATTTTAATCTTTGGTCATAAAAACCTTAAAAAATGTCAGTGAGTACCCATGACAAGAAAATAAAAAGGAGTTCAAACATCCATTATATGGGAATAAGAATGAGCAAAATCAAATTTTGGTACAAAGGACAGAACAGAAATAAAGTAATTGGAGTTGTGCACAGAAAAGGTTACCCAAGAGATACAAACAGATCTAAGTGAAGATAAAAATCAACTACACAGATCTTAATAACTCTTATTGTCAATGAAAGTAGAATCCCAAAAGAGAGACTGGAAAGTTGAACAATTCATTGGCTGGCAATAGAAGAAAATAAAATGTGAAAACAGCTAGACAGGGACTTAGATGTTATTTTAAAGTTAATGCACTGTGAAAAGGAGCAGAGAAATGAACAGACCCAGCATGGCTGTAATAACCAAAGTTCAGAAAAGTTGGTAAGAAAATTCAATGTCTCTTTTTCATATTCTATACACAGAGGAAACAATCTGCCAAGAAATTTTTATAGTAGGTTTGACACCAAAGACTTTAAAAATCAGATGAACTAGAAAACATCATTAGCTTAAAAAAGGGAAAAAATACAATTATGTAGCAGACTCATCTTTGTTAAACAGTGAAAGAAGAAAAAAATGACAACTTGGAAACCCAGAGGGACCATTTATACATGATGCAGGGGACATGGGCATATCTTCTTTTGAAACATATTGTGTTTCTTTCTTATAAATGTTTTTCTCTATGTCAAGGGTCAATGGTTTGGTTAGCTTCCTCCTCCCTATCCCCAGCATGTATGTCTTCCTAACCCTTTTTTCCCCAATTTCCTAATCGTGAGCTTCACCCTGGACCGCACTCTCAGAAGTTCCGTTTATTTCTCTGAATTCCTACTTTGTTGAGAAAACTGAGAACCCCGGGTTTGAAATCTCTCTACTACCTTCCACACCATTATAGACTTACTTATATCCACCTAAGCTTACCTCCAGGTTCGGGGGATGGGTGCACTTCCTGCTTTTTAATTTCAACAGCTCCGTCCTTAACCTCGATCACATTCTTTCTCATGTTCAACAAGGACTTGGTCTGTAGTTTGACCAAAATGGTCTTAATATTACTTGCATTTTGACTAAACTTTAGAAAGGCTTCTTCCTGACTTTACACTTAACTTTAGAGACTTAAAATGGTAAGTCTTTCTCTGCCCTTTAAGGATTCAAATCCGTTTAAAATATCTTGCCTGTTTATGACCAGGAATGTCTTTCTCCAGAACCCGAGAGCCATCCCTTTGGGATGTAATTATCACAGAAGATGGGCCCCATCTTCCAGTATCTGTGGGAGGGTAGAAGAGTAACTTTAAAAGTACCTTGTCACAAATTGTAAAATTATTTCCTGTCGTAAAGATATGAGAAAGTTTACTTTCCTTTTTGAGTGAAACCCGTGATATCAGATGGGCTCTGGTCCCCACCACCAGATCTTTGAAAGTTTCCTGTCCTTTTTTTTTTTTCTCAGCAGTGTACAACTCAGACTGAGTTCTCGTTTCTCTCCCCTTTTCCGGCAGCCCTGGAAAAAGTCATCCTTGCTCATTTAACTTTGTGCAGTGCAATTTTTGCTTGGACAAGATTATCTCAACTTTTTCCAATGTTTAAAAACTCTTCCAATGTTAAAAACTCATCGCTTAATAACACGCTAAATTGTCCTATACTTCCCAAATATCCCTCTAGTTCTTTAGGTACTGGCCTATTTTTTTCCTCTGTTATCCAAATTTCTTCAACTATTAGTGCCCATTCACATATTCCATTCAATTTTCTGAGCTACAATTTACTCCTGAAATTGCTGTACCATCATCATTCCATGGTAACTCTTTGGCTTATATACACATAAAGCAAACATGCAAATCTGATAAACACTTTGTCAGCACTTTGCAGTATTGTCATTGACGATTTCCATTCTTCTTGAAATTCCTCTCCTGGCTTCTGTGACAACACACTTGCTTCCTTTGGGTCTCTTTCTCCCTCCCACCTACTGTTTCCCAACTCCCTTTGTTGGATTCCATTTTTCTGGCCATCACTTTAATATTCTTTATTTTTTTTTTTAAGATTGTATTTATTTGACACAGAGAGAGAAAGATCACAAGTAGGCAGAGAGACAGGCGGGGGGTGGTGGGCGGGGAGGGGGAAGCAGGCTCCCCGCTGAGCAGAGAGCCTGATGTAGGGCTCGATCCCAGGACCCTGAGATCGTGACCTGAGCCGAAGGCAGAGGCTTAACCCACTGAGCCACCCGGGTGCCCCCATTTTAATATTCTTAACACTCGCCTGCTTCTCATATCCCACTCACACTCTTAGGAAGAACTCATCTACATCCAGTAATGCTGTTAGCACAAGCAGCCCTTCTGACTCCTAAACTCAAATATCCAACTGCTTATTGGACATTTCCACTTGATTCTTAAACAGGTTTTTCAGATATAATATGCTGATCCTCTGAACTCATCTTTTTTTCATAAGGTGCTTTTCCTCCACTTGCCTCCTATCTCTGAGGGTGGCACAAGGATTCATGTGGTCTCCTAAGCCCAAATTCTGTGACTCTTTTTCACTTCTCCTTCCCTTTATCCCACACATCCAAATAATCACCAATTCCTGTCTCTGTTAAACCTTCTTAATAACCAATCCTTTCTTTGCAGTCCTTTGGTGATGATGTGTTGCATGATCCATTGCTAGTAGGAAGTGTTATTTGTTCATATGGTTTTGCCCCCAAACCCTGTCTATCCTCCGCTCTTGTAAGAAAATGATCTCTATGACATGTATCTGACCTTTGCTCTTACCTCAGTTCAACTGGCTCCCTGTCTTTTGCAGAGGAAAGAGCAAGTTTTTTTGAGAAGACATATTGAGTACCTGTGACCTGGATACAGTTTATTTCCTAAATTATATCTGCCCCATTCTTTCCCTTACAACTCAGCAGTATTGATGTATCTGCTCTTTAAACTGACCGTTATTAACAGCTGTTTATTTCCTCACATATTATCTCAAAATTTTTCCCTTTTATTTTTTAAGACTCAACTCAAGTATTATCTCCACTGGGTAGAATTTTTTGCCAAGCTACACCCCTCCTCTACTTGATCTCTGACATAAATAGGGCATCAATAAGGTTAAATTAAAAATTAATAACAGTATGAAACATTATAATGTCATCTACTTTTTAAAATTTGTATTTATAGTTCTCTTAAAACACTGAAATATTAATTGGAGAAAGCATGGCAAGAAAAAATGAGAGTGAATTTTCAAAGGGGGTTATAAACAGAGGTGCTTCTGTTTTCTTTGTAAGTTGAGAAGATGTATAATGTAGCAGGGTTTGATAAGGACCCTTTGGAAACAATTCCTATGCTGAAAAATACTTAGGGAATAAGGATACATCAAAATTCTGTCAGAAAGCACATTGTATCTTGTTGTTCCCTCAATATTTTAAGATGATCACACAATTTCTTCAATTCCAACTAAAGCTAATTTAATGAGAAAATACAGAAGCTTTTTCTCTCTCACTAAACGGCAGATCAGGGAAGTTCTAATATTTTTTTTTAAGTACACATTTTAATTTTTGCAGTAAAAATTTTCATATATCCCCACTTTGTACATTTTAGCTTACATTTTGAGATCAGTCAGGTTTTCTCTGGCAAGAGAATAGATTAAGGCAAGATAGTAAGCTTATACTAATTACATCACGTTATGGGTTGACAGATGCTAATTAATTAAACTGAAAGCTGTGGGTACAGCGATTTATATACAATTTTGTAACGGTGAATGAAAATATACCCTTTAATAACATTTACTAAATATTTACCATGCACCAAGTCTTCTTCTAAATACTTTGCATGAATTAATGCACCTAATTCTCTGAACATTCCTTTGAGACAGGTGTTATTTATTTTCTTTTTGCAAGCAAGGAAACAGAAAAACAGAATTTTAGTAACTTCGTCAAGGTCACACAAGTAGAAGCTGGCAAATAGGAGGTAGCAAGTGGTTTGGCTCAAAACTCAGGTTACTGAATTTTAAAACTCATCCTAAATAAAAATATAGTGTTCTGGTAACTTTTTAATTATACTTGTCTTTATACTAGTCAGATATTAATAATATACTTGATATAAAATTTTTGTCAATTTTGGGGACTCAAATTATCTATCCTATCTTTATATCATGGGTTTTCTTCCGTAATACATATTCCCATCTTCCTTTCCCTATTAGTTTTGCCACAGCATTTCTCAAAACTGACTTACCTTAACATTATCATCGATTTAATTACTTTTGTAATATTTATTACTTGTACCCATTCTTCTAAGATCTATGAAAATATCAACTTATTTAACCTTCATAACACATCTATTGATACTTTTTTTTTTTTTAAATTTATTTTTTTTTATTTCCAGCATAACAGTATTCATTATTTTTGCACCACACGCCGTGCTCCATGCAATCCGTGCCCTCTATAATACCCACCACCTGGTACCCCAACCTCCCACCCCCCGTCCCTTCAAAACCCTCAGATTGTTTTTCAGAGTCCATAGTCTCTCATGGTTTACCTCCCCTTCCAATTTCCCCCAACTCCCTTCTCCACTCTAAGTCCCCATGTCCTCCATGCTATTTGTTATGCTCCACAAATAAGTGAAACCATATGATAATTGACTCTCTCTGCTTGACTTATTTCACTCAGCATAATCTCTTCCAGTCCCGTCCATGTTGCTACAAAAGTTGGGTATTCATCCTTTCTGATGGAGGCATAATACTCTATCCCCAGGGGTACAGGTCTGTGAATCACCAGGTTTACACACTTCACAGCAATCACCAAAGCACATACCCTCCCCAATGTCCATAATCCCACCCCCTTCTCCCAAACCCCCTCCCCCCAGCAACCCTCAGTTTGTTTTGTGAGATTAAAAGTCACTTATGGTTTGTCTCCCTCCCAATCCCATCTTGTTTCATTTATTCTTCTCCTACCCACTTAAGCCCCCATGTTGCATCACCACTTCCTCATATCAGGGAGATCATATGATAGTTGTCTTTCTCTGCTTGACTTATTTCGCTAAGCATGATACGCTCTAGTTCCATCCATGTTGTCGCAAATGGCAAGATTTCATTTCTTTTGATGGCTGCATAGTATTCCATTGTGTATATATACCACATCTTCTTGATCCATTCATCTGTTGATGGACATCTAGGTTCTTTCCATAGTTTGGCTATTGTGGACATTGCTGCTATAAACATTCGGGTGCATGTGCCCCTTTGGATCACTACGTTTGTATCCTTAGGGTAAATACCCAATAGTGCAATTGCTGGGTCATAGGGCAGTTCTATTTTCAACATTTTGAGGAACCTCCATGCTGTTTTCCAGAGTGGCTGCACCAGCTTGCATTCCCACCAACAGTGTAGGAGGGTTCCCCTTTCTCCGCATCCTCGCCAGCATCTGTCATTTCCTGACTTGTTGATTTTAGCCATTCTGACTGGTGTGGGGTGATATCTCATTGTGGTTTTGATTTGTATTTCCCTGATGCCGAGGGATATGGAGCACTTTTTCATGTGTCTGTTGGCCATCTGGATGTCTTCTTTGCAGAAATGTCTGTTCATGTCCTCTGCCCATTTCTTGATTGGATTATTTGTTCTTTGGGTGTTGAGTTTGCTAAGTTCTTTATAGATTCTGGACACTAGTCCTTTATCTGATATGTCGTTTGCAAATATCTTCTCCCATTCTGTCAGTTGTCTTTGATTTTGTTAACTGTTTCCTTTGCTGTGCAAAAGCTTTTGATCTTGATGAAATCCCAATAGTTCATTTTTGCCCTTGCTTCCCTTGCCTTTTGCGTTGTTCCTAGGAAGATGTTGCTGCGGTTGAGGTCAAAGAGGTTGCTGCCTGTGTTCTCCTCAAGGATTTTGATGGATTCCTTTCGCACATTGAGGTCCTTCATCCCTTTTGAGTCTATTTTTGTGTGTGGTGTAAGGAAATGGTCCAATTTCATTTTTCTGCATGTGGCTGTCCAATTTTCCCAGCACCATTTATTGAAGAGGCTGTCTTTTTGCCATTGGACATTCTTCCTGCTTTGTCGAAGATTAGTTGACCATAGAGTTGAGGGTCTATTTCTGGGCTCTCTATTCTGTTCCATTGATCTATGTGTCTGTTTTTGTGCCAGTACCATGCTGTCTTGATGACGACAGCTTTGTAATAGAGCTTGAAGTCCGGAATTGTGATGCCACCAACGTTGGCTTTCTTTTTCAATATCCCTTTGGCTATTCGAGGTCTTTTCTGGTTCCATATAAATTTTAGCATTATTTGTTCCATTTCTTTGAAAAAGATGGATGGTACTTTGATAGGAATTGCATTAAATGTGTAGATTGCTTTAGGTAGCATAGACATTTTCACAATATTTATTCTTCCAATCCAGGAGCATGGAACATTTTTCCATTTCTTTGTGTCTTCCTCAATTTCTTTCATGAGTACTTTATAGTTTTCTGAGTATAGATTCTGTGTCTCTTTGGTTAGGTTTATTCCTAGGTATCTTATGGTTTTGGGTGCAATTGTAAATGGGATTGACTCCTTAATTTCTCTTTCTTCTGTCTTGCTGTTGGTGTAGAGAAATGCAACGGATTTCTGTGCATTGATTTTATATCCTGACACTTTACTGAATTCCTGTATAAGTTCTAGCAGTTTTGGAGTGGAGTCTTTTGGGTTTTCCACATATAGTATCATATCATCTGCGAAGAGTGATAATTTGACTTCTTCTTTGCCGATTTGGATGCCTTTAATTTCCTTTTGTTGTCTGATTGCTGAGGCTAGGACCTCTAGTACTATGTTGAATAGCAGTGGTGATAATGGACATCCCTGCCGTGTTCCTGACCTTAGC
The DNA here is from genome assembly GCF_009829155.1 of Mustela erminea. Classification (NCBI taxonomy): domain Eukaryota; kingdom Metazoa; phylum Chordata; class Mammalia; order Carnivora; family Mustelidae; genus Mustela; species Mustela erminea. The sequence goes on along the minus strand of NC_045630.1, from coordinate 54,944,606 downwards.
GGAAAAGCTTTCAGTTTTTCTCCATTGAGAATGATATTTGCGGTGGGTTTTTCATAGATGGCTTTGATGATATTGAGGTATGTGCCCTCTATCCCTACACTTTGAAGAGTTTTGATCAGGAAGGGATGCTGTACTTTGTCAAATGCTTTTTCAGCATCTATTGAGAGTATCATATGGTTCTTGTTCTTTCTTTTATTGATGTGTTGTATCACATTGACTGATTTGCGGATGTTGAACCAACCTTGCAGCCCTGGAATAAATCCACTTGGTCGTGGTGAATAATCTTTTTAATGTACTGTTGAATCCTATTGGCTAGTATTTTGTTGAGTATTTTTGCATCTGTGTTCATCATGGATATTGGTCTATAGCTCTCTTTTTTGGTGGGATCCTTGTCTGGTTTTAGGATCAAGGTGATGCTGGCCTCATAAAATGAGTTTGGAAGTTTTCCTTCCATTTCTATTTTTTGGAACAGTTTCAGGAGAATAGGAATTAGTTCTTCTTTAAATGTTTGGTAGAATTCCCCCGGGAAGCCGTCTGGCCCTGGGCTTTTGTTTGTTTGGAGATTTTAATGACTGTTTCAATCTCCTTACTGGTTATGGGTCTGTTCAGGCTTTCTATTTCTTCCTGGTTCAGTTGTGGTAGTTTATATGTTTCTAGGAATGCATCCATTTCTTCCAGATTGTCAAATTATTGGCGTAGAGTTGCTCATAGTATGTTCTTATAATAGTTTGTATTTCTTTGGTGTTAGTTGTGATCTCTCCTCTTTCATTCATGATTTTATTTATTTGGGTCCTTTCTCTTTTCTTTTTGATAAGTCGGGCCAGGGGTTTATCAATTTTATTAATTCTTTCAAAGAACCAGCTCCTAGTTTCGTTGATTTGTTCTATTGTTTTTTTGGTTTCTATTTCATTGATTTCTGCTCTGATCTTTATGATTTCTCTTCTCCTGCTGGGCTTAGGGTTTCTTTCTTGTTCTTTCTCCAGCTCCTTTAGGTGTAGGGTTAGGTTGTGTACCTGAGACCTTTCTTGTTTCTTGAGAAAGGCTTGTACCGCTATATATTTTCCTCTCAGGACTGCCTTTGTTGTGTCCCACAGATTTTGAACCGTTGTATTTTCATTATCATTTGTTTCCATGATTTTTTTCAATTCTTCTTTAATTTCCTGGTTGACCCATTCATTCTTTAGAAGGATGCTGTTTAGTCTCCATGTATTTGGGTTCTTTCCAAACTTCCTTTTGTGGTTGAGTTCTAGCTTTAGAGCATTGTGGTCTGAAAATATGCAGGGAATGATCCCAATCCTTTTGATACCGGTTGAGTCCTGATTTAGGACCGAGGATGTGATCTATTCTGGAGAATGTTCCATGTGCACTAGAGAAGAATGTGTATTCTGTTGCTTTGGGATGAAATATTCTGAATATATCTGTGATGTCCATCTGGTCCAGTGTGTCGTTTAAGGCCTTTATTTCCTTGCTGATCTTTTGCTTGGATGATCTGTCCCATTTCAGTGAGGGGAGTGTTAAAGTCCCCTACTATTATGGTATTATGTTGATGTGTTTCTTTGATTTTGTTATTAATTGGTTATATAGTTGGCTGCTCCCACGTTGGGGGCATAGATATTTAAAATTGTTAAATCTTCTTGTTGGACAGACCCTTTGAGTATGATATAGTGTCCTTCCTCATCTCTTATTATAGTCTTTGGCTTAAATCTAATTGATCTGATATAAGGATTGCCACTCCTGCTTTCTTCTGATGTCCATTAGCATGGTAAATTCTTTTCCACCCCCTCACTTTAAATCTGGAGGTGTTCTTCGGGCTTAAATGAGTTTCTTGGAGGCAACATATAGATGGGTTTTGTTTTTTTATCCATTCTGATACCCTGTGTCTTTTGACAGGGGCATTTAGCCCATTAACATTCAGGGTAACTATTGAGAGATATGAATTTTAGTGCCATTGTATTGCCTGTAAGTTGACTGTTACTGTATATGGTCTCTGTTCCTTTCTGATCTACCACTTGTAGGCTCTCTCTTGCTTAGAGGACCCCTTTCAATATTTCCTGTAGAGCTGGTTTGGTATTTGCAAATTCTTTCAGTTTTTGTTTGTCCTGGAAGCTTTTAATCTCTCCTTCTATTTTCAATGATAGCCTAGCTGGATATAGTATTCTTGGCTGCATGTTTTTCTCGTTTAGTGCTCTGAAAATATCATGCCAGCTCTTTCTGGCCTGCCAGTCTCTGTGGATAAGTCAGCTTGCCAATCTAATATTTTTACCATTGTATGTTACAGACTTCTTTTCCCGGGCTGCTTTCAGGATTTTCTCTTGTCACTGAGACTTGTAATTTTACTATTAGGTGACGGGGTGTGGGCCTATTCCTATTGATTTTGAGGGGCATTCTCTGAACCTCCTGAATTTTGATGCTCGTTCCCTTTGCCATATTGGGGAAATTCTCCCAATAATTCTCTCCAGTATACCTTCTGCTCCCCTCTCTCTTTCTTCTTCTTCTGGAATCCCAATTATTCTAATGTTGTTTCGTCTTATGGTGTCACTTATCTCTCGAATTCTCCCCTCGTGGTCCAGTAGCTGTTTGTCCCTCTTTTGCTCAGCTTCTTTATTCTCTGTCATTTGGTCTTCTATATCACTAATTCTTTCTTCTGCCTCATTTATCCTAGCAGTGAGAGCCTCCATTTTTGATTGCACTTCATTAATAGCTTTTTTTATTTCAACTTGGTTAGATTTTAGTTCTTTTATTTCTCCAGAAAGGGCTTTTATATCTCTCGAGAGGGTTTCTCTAATATCTTCCATGCCTTTTTCGAGCCCGGCTAGAACCTTGAGAATTGTCATTCTGAACTCTAGATCTGACATATTACCAATGTCTGTATTGATTAGGTCCCTAGCCTTCGGTACTGCCTCTTGTTCTTTTTTTTGTGTTGAATTTTTCCGTCTTGTCATTTTGTCCAGATAAGAGTATATGAAGGGGCAAGTAAAATACTAAAAGGGTGGCAACAACCCCAGGAAAAAATGCTTTAACCAAATTAGAAGAGATCCAAAATCGTGAGGGGGGAGAAAGGGGATAAAAAGAGGTTCAAAAAGGAAGAAAGAAAAAAAAAGAAAAAAGAAAAAAAAAAGAAAAAAGAAAAGAAAAGAATTAAAAAAAAAAAGGAAAACACCTAAGAAAAATGTAAAAAAGAAAAAATATATATATTAGATAAACTAGTAAAAAATCGTTAAAAAAGAAAAAGGTAACAGTTAAAAAAAAAAATTTTACCCGAAGGCGAGAAAAAAAAGAAAAAAAAAAATGAAAAAGAAAAAAATTAAATTAACTGCAAAGACTAAAAAAAAATCACAGGGAAAAAGCCATGAGTTCCGTGCTTGGCTTTCTCCTCCTCTGGAATTCTGCTGCTCTCCTTGGTATTGAAAACCGCACTCCTTGTAGGTGAACTTGGTCTCGGCTGGATTTCTTGTTGATCTTCTGGGGGAGGGGCCTGTTGTAGTGATTCTCAAGTGTCTTTGCCCCAGGCGGAATTACACCGCCCTTATCCGGGGCCGGGGTGAGTAATCCGCTCGGGTTTGCTTTCAGGAGCTTTTGTTCCCTGAGCGCTTTCCGTAGAGTTCCGGAGGACGGGAATACAAATGGCGGCCTCCTGGTCTCCGGCCCGGAGGAGCCGAGAGCCCAGGGCCGCACTCCTCAGTGCGCCCTCAGAGAACAGCGCCCAGTTACTCCCGTCTGCCTGACCTCCGGCCGCGCTCCGAGCTCTCCGAGCCTGCGACCAGTTCAAGGTAACACCGAGCTGTGAGCTTACTGTCGGCTCTGTCTCTGTAGCCGGCTTTCCCGTTCCAATACCCGCAAGGTCTGCGACACTCAGACACCCCTGCTCCTTCTGTGACCCTGCGGGACCTGAGGCCACGCTGACCCCGCGTGGGCTTCGCCCCGGTTTAGCCTCTGGAGCGATGTCCCTCAGCGGAACAGACTTTTAAAAGTCCTGATTTTGTGCACCGTTGCTCCGCCGCTTGCCGGGAGCCGGCCCCTCCCCCTGGGGTCTATCTTCCCGTCGCTTTGGATTCACTTCTCCGCCGGTCCTACCTTTCAGAAAGTGGTTTTTTTTCTGTTTCAGAATTGCTGTTCTTCTCTCTTCGATCTGCCGATGGATTTTCAGGTGTTTGCAATCTTTAGATAAGCTATCTAGCTGATCTCCGGCTAGCTGAAGCAGTCTCAGCCTGCTACTTCTCCGCCATCTTGACTCCTCCCCTTTTTTTTTTTTTTTTTTTTTTAATGTCAGATGAGAAAACAAAGACAGGGAGAGGTTAAGGAATAGTTCCAAGGTCATGGACCTGGGACGTGGCGAAGCTGGGATTCAAACTCGGGGATTTCAAATAGATCCAGAAACCATGTTCCTCATTAGGCTATGTTGCCTATGCTGATCAGTGTTCAAAATCGATTGTTTACATTGAACATAACCTCTTTGAGCAGAATGAAATCTTGTCTATATATTTCATCTATTAGCATACAGAAAGTATATAAAATAGCTTTAGGATTTTAGGAAGGTATGCTCGTTTTATATGTGGAGAACTAAAATAAGTGCAAATGAAAGGTGGCAGAAACTCAGAATTGATACTTCAATAATTGTAAACCTTCTAAAGAGTGACAACTCTCTAGAAGCCCTTTGTAAAGGAATGGATAACATATTAATACTCTTTGAGGGTGATGCCGATGTCGAAGTTTAGAAGACTTGCCAAATTTCACACAATTAAGTCTTCACTGAGCTGAGACAAGAGTAAGGCTACTGATAGACTTGCAAATCCATTTGCAACAGTTTACATATGTTGTGGGTTTACCTCGTGGCATACACCGTGTGAACTCCCTTGCATTTGCCAAAGAATGATCCCCGCAAATGTAGGATGACCGCTCGTTTTATTACCATTTGATAGATCCAGGAAGCGAAGACTTGGAGAAATTAAACAACGCCTGTTTCCCAAGCTAATGAATTTTGCTAGTGGATAGGTGGAGAAGCCCAGATTTCAATTCATTAGGTTTTTCTCTGAAACCACCTTAGAGGTTGCCAAAAATCAATTTTTACTTTTCGTATTAAAATTTTCTGTTGGCTCTCCAGAATGAAAGCAATGAATCCACCAAGGAAAGGGTGTTGGAAAGGGATGCAAGAAGCAGGAAAGGAAACAGCTTTGCTATTTGCTGAGACCACAGTTTGTGAAATTCGTCCATGGAAATTTAGATTGTTCTGTCTTAATATTCACCACAGCAGCTATGAATATTGTTATTAGGGTACAAGGAAGTAAGTCATACCATGAAGAAGTTAGAATGCAATTCGTATTTGTAGAAGAAAGAGTATAGCGGTGATTAGACCCTTACTTTTTTTTTTTTTAAATCCGAGGACATGCCTCAAGACACAAGAAAATGAAAGAAAGTAGAATATCAAGGTCAGGGGTAGCAGATGTATCCTCGTTGCTGTCATAGAGACAAAACGACAAGCGAGTAGCTGGCAGGAAGCCCAGAAACCCAAGGCTGACACTCGAAACATTCTTTCATAGCAAGCCTGAAATCAGGACATGAATGAGAGACCTCCACCAGGTAAGCAGAAAACGCAGACGGCTCAGTGACAGTGGCCAGGAGTGTGTCTGTGAGCACTTATGTTGCAAACAGGGTAACAAATATGAATGGGTGACAAGAAAGGACAGAAGGAAAATCAAAAGCCTCTACTTGCTACATGGAGCTTTAGGGCTATGAGGATTTTATCCTTTTTATTTTATTATTTAATTTTATTTTTTTCCTCAACGTTCTTTCTCCTTCTAGGATGATATTCCTCACTCTCTGTTCATGATTTCTAAACTTCCGTCTTTCTCTACTGTCAAGATTAGACACTATCTGAAAATAACTGACTTGAACTGAAGTTGAACATGGCTTCCCTGTTCAACTTTTTCATATTTAGCTTTTACTGTGGCACCATTATTTGTCCTCCCTTCCCCCCACGTCCCCAGGGCAATGGTTTATGCTTGGGTAAACTAAATTATCTAAAACTTAGTTATTTTGAGTTCATTCTTTGCACTCAAGCTCTCTGTTACTTGAAAGTGCATGTTAATGAATTGATATATTATGCCTCGTGGGCAACCCATCTGCATTTTAACGGGTGCATTTTAAATGCCTGATTCCATGTAATGTTAACATTACAAGGAAAGAGACTTTTAAGAAACCTCTCTTCAAACCATGTCATTCTGGTGGTGTCTGTTCAGCTCTGTTCTCCAAAAGTTGTCCCTGTCTCTATTATGAAATCCTGTACTTTAGCAGCTAGTTCATTGATACTCCCAAGTGTTCATTTAGCAGCCATGTATTCTGTACCTACTACGTGTCAGGTACTAAGCTTGGAATAGGTGTAGCAAAGATGAAAAAGACAATGCCTGTACTCAAGGATGTCAAGGCTCATAGTAGAGACTGATACGTAATTACAAAGACTATTGCAATATGATGGCAGAGATAAGCATAAACTTCAGTGAAAAGTCTTAGAAAAGGTGCCCAATACAGGTGACAGTAATATAGGGAGCAGCAGAAAAATGAGAGGGCTTCCAGGTGACCTAAAGCTGCAATTGTACCAGTATCAATTTGTACTGATGTCTTCAAGTACAAGGTAACACAAAAATATGTAAGAGAAAGAGGATGGAGGCAGGAATGGGGAAGGGAATTCTAGAGCCAGGAAATGGCATTGACAAGAAAAATCAAGGAGTGTGTAGACCTGTCAGCAATTCCATGTGAGTAGAACGTGCAGTGTGACTATGAGAGATAAGAGACAAAGCTGGAGAGGGAACTATGGGCCAGTCTGATCAAACTTCTTAAAGAAGAGCTTTTCCTTTATTTTTTCCATGTTCAAAAATTCTTAAATTTGAAAGACCCATTTTAACATAGAATAATGGATCTCCAAGCTATATGTTAAGCAATTTTTCCTCTATTGATGGTAACGGCATAATGATTTACCTACATAAATTGTCTTCTCTCCCCTCTGGCTTTGAATTTCTCCATCATCTTTAATCTTCTTTTATTGACTCTCAGAGAAGCTGACCTTTGGGAATGAATAGTGTCTTGGGAGTTCAGAATTTAAACACTGTGGCTAAGGGTTCCCCCCCCCCCCACCGCCGATCTGAATCAAGGCTACACCTAGATATACAGACCTATAGACCCTGTTTGAAAATTACGCATGCCTATGAATTTGCATATACCATATTTAGAGAGCATGAAAAATATTAACTTAATCCATTTTCCTTTCTTCCAAAGACGCCAGTGAATAAGTCACCAGAGAAATTGTTAAGTAAAAGAAATCAGGTTCTCAGATGGCTTTCTCAAGTCACCAGCTTTTGGCTCACTTAAATTAGTTGTCGAATGTGACACTTGGTGTTAAAGGCTCTCTTACAGGCGTATAACATGAAACCAGCAGCAGTATGGTCTTGAACAAGATAGTTAAGCTCTAGAGACTTTAAGATCTTCCTTAATAAAATGAAAGAAATACAAGTATTGTGTGCACTTGGATACTACCACGTCCAAAAAGTCCAGGAGTTTATTTGAAAACGTATGATAGGATTTTTTTCCATATGGAAAATTTCTTTGTGAGACAAATATATGTAAATTTTTAATTTAATATTTTTAAACATACATACACACACATTTCATATTGTAATTCCAATTCACCTGTACAACCTTATACTATTGAAATTATGTTCTGTTTTCTTTTTAATGAACTGTACTTTAAAACTTGTTATAACATTCGTTTATCTGGATTTTAAAATATTTATTTAGTTGTGGCACTCAGAGGAATATGTGCTCAAAAATTTTTTCCCTTTTTTTTTAACATCAGAGTCATTTAGAAATGCTGAGTTAACGTTAAAGGGAGGGAAAAAAATCTAAATCCTCCTTTGATTTGAACTCAGAAGACTCCCAAAGATTTGCTTTACCATATACCTGAAAAACATCTCACACTTTTCATACAGAAACTAATCAGGAAAAGATTATAATACATGGCATCTTACATGAACTTGGAAAGTGCTAAAAAAATTGAATTTTACTTTTGAACACAATTGCTTTTGGAAAAAAATAATTCCATTCTTTGTTTATCTTTTCACATAAAATGATAATTGTATACGTTTTCCTGGTCTTTCCTGTTCATTTTGGCAGAGAATGGAATTTAAGTTCATCCTCGTAAATTTCCTGGGGGACCTAACATATAATCACTGTCAAGATATTTTGATAGATGACAGTTTGGAAAGATTAAGTGATTCATCTCATGTGACATGATGAAGTCCCTGTGCAGAGCTGAGAATGGAATTCACATCACTGGGATAATCATTAAGAAATCTCTATCTTTCATTTCAAAATGGAATTTAGTTTTCCCACAGAATTAAAACATTTGTTATAAGCCATTTGTTGAATGTAGGATGTTTAGTTGATACTTGGATCTAACCTCCCAGACTCTTCTAATAGAATGTAAACACTCATTGTTTATCTTGAGTCATTCCACACACACTCATCTTCATTATAATGTTTTCCGAATATATACATAATAGACAATCATCACTGACTAAATGCAATCTAGTAAGAAAAACCTTTCCCTGAAGACCCGGTTTCAGGCTCCATCTTCACACACCCTCTGCTTCTGTCCATCTGACCAAATCCTGATAAAGGATGCTGTAGGACATTCAACTATTCCCAAGACGTTAGCCATTGGAGCTTATGAATGGTGTCACCATGTCATCAGCCCTTGCTTACTGCTGGACATACCCTAATTGGCAACTAAAAATATGCTGAAAGTCTAAAAAATTGTGGAAAACCAATGGAAAACAAAGCATTTAACTAAGTCTATTACTGAGATAACCAGATTTAGCATTTTGTTTAATTTTAAACGTTTTGTTGAAGATTTTTTTATCCTAATGTGTGAAAATTACTTGGTACTTAATACATTTATTGAATGGATTAATGAATGATAAAAAGTAATTAACTTTACTTTTTATGTTTTGGCAAACAATGAACTAAAAAATCACATTGGAAATACTTAATAAACATGCCTGAAAAGTTCTTGAAAATATTAATAAGATTTTATAGTAAGGTATTTGTCAAATCTCAATGGAACCAAGAAAACAATACAAAAATATTATTTAATTAAAATTTCTTTGGTCATATGTTTACATTTTATCAAAAAGTGAAAAACAGACAGTATATTTTATAGATAGATTTGTTGCTGGTCTTTAGGTTAGTTTTGATGACATAGCAAATGAAGAGTTAAATACATATGGTGACTTCTATGTGTAACCATGAAGTTTTTTTTTTTACTTCTTATTTTCCTTTTCTGCTGAGTCAGTTAGTAGGTTGTGGCAAATTTTTTTCTCTATCCATAATGTTAACCTCTAATTTGAGAATAGGGACCTTGCCTGATCAATTTAATGTCTTGGGTTAGTGTTTAAAGCATTTATTCATTTAATTCTTCAAATAAAATTTTATTTATGATGTATGAAATGAATAGGTGTTGTATTTGCCTAAAATTGCTCATTTGCTTTTTTGAACATATTTAAAGAATACCTCTACTGTGTCGGGCCCTCAACTCTGCCTGCTGATTTCATAACAATCTCCTAAAAAAATGTAGATGGTGTCAATGCTGTATTTTAATTGGTCAAAAGAGACACAAAATTAGTATGCTTGGTAGTAATTTCACACTAAACAGAAATTAATACCAGTGTGCCTTAGTCCTCTCAGTATCATATTCACCACCAATGTTGACTCTTATTTTTTTCAAAACAAATTTTCATTTAGGTGTTCATAAAGTACCAGGAGAAATTGTCACCACCATCAGACCAGCGGGATGGTCAACATCATGTGTAGACATTATGATTCTTTGGGAAGAAAAGACCATTTACAAGATAAAAATGACCCAACTTTAAGATGATTTACTCCACCCCAATTTTTTGTTAGCTGTCCATCCGATATTTAAAAAATCGAACACAGCTGAAAACATGAAAAGTAAGTATTTTGGGTCTTTCTGGACATGGTAGTACCTGGGATTTTTTTTTTAAAAGATTTTGTTTATTTATTTGACAGCCAGAGATCACAAGTAGACAGAGAGGCAGGCAGAGAGAGAGAGGAGGAAGCAGGCTCCCTGCCAAGCAGAGAGCCCGATGCGGGGCTCGATCCCAGGACCCTGGGATCATGACCTGAGCTGAAGGTGGAGGCTTTAACCCACTGAGCCGCCCAGGTGCCCCAGTACCTGGGATTTTTTAAAACCCTTTTACTTCAAAAGGAATTTTCATAGATTTTTAGTAGTTTTCCAGTAAATGATCACATTTCTAAAAGATATTGGATTTTTCAACAGAGTTGCAGATGAAATAGAATTGACCACTTTCCGTAGAATGATGCACACACACAAAAAAGAAGACTCTAACCTCCGAAGATAAAAGCTGAGTGTGAGATAATTGAAGCCTAAAACATTTTTGAAGGGCATGTATACTATAACTTCAGATTTCTTTGTTTGATCTCTAATTATCAGAGTAAGGGTCACCTTTCACACTCAAAAGGGATTATAAACATATAAAAGTCTTTTCCCAGAAAGGTGATGTTGTTGAAAGATAGAGATTCAAGAATAGTTGAGATAAATTAATTGATGGCAGATGCACGTCAGGCTGTCAAAGGAAGTTAGAGATCTTCAGTGTAACATTTTGAGAAACCACTTACTGGAATACTTAAATGATTGATCTGCTCCAGGATGACATTTTTCTCATATTTTTACACTCTTACTGGTAATAGAGACATTTAATGTTTCTTGTCAATTTGTTCCAATAATTGTGTGGCTGCAAATTATTCATTACATTGCCAGAAAGTCATAACCTTAGTTTTCCCCTTCTAAATCTTAAGGCAGTCCATAAAGAACAAAGACCCTGCATCATGCAGCTGCAAAGGCCTCTTTTTTGGACTAATGTGGGAGAGGTGACCTCTGCCCTGTGCCATTAACTTTTGGGGGAGAGTTGGCTTCTCCTCTGCTTTAGTCAAAGAGTGTGAGCAGAGTTTTTCACAGAAGATGCTCTAAGCACGCTGACTCATTCCTTATTCAGAGGGATTTTCTGTTTCCTCTGCAGCTTTAACCTTTATCCAATGCTTTGACTTTTGTATTTCAAGATGCTCATAGACACAAGATTTTATCTTTTTTGCCACGTCATTTTTGGTATATCATTTCCACTCTTGGTAATAATGTTCTTTATATGCATATATGTACGTATCTATCACTATGGTAACATTCTTTAATGGAAAACCTGTCTTGACTAACTAAATTCCTCTCTGGAGTAAGATTTCTTACAGATCTAACACTACCTTATAAGAATAGTTCCTGCAGGGATGTTGAATTCATCAAGAAAGTGAAATATAGATTTTGTGATGTCTCACTTCTGTGACTTTCACCAGACCACACATGATTTCAGTGTTTGAGCTTTAACATCTTTATAATTACAATTTTAAATTAGGTAATCTTCAAAGTCCTTTTCTCTTCTAAAATTTTATGACTCTGTTATTCTAAGGAAATTCTAAAATATATCACATATTATATTGTTATCAGGAAGGATATCTCTGGGAAAGGGGAAGTTGGTGGGTACAAAGGGAGGTGGATTAATGTTGAATGAAAACGTGTTATCGCAGGACATAAAATCAGTGTCCCTTCAAAAGACTTCCAAGTTCATTCTACTGCCCAAGAAGGGGGAATTGGAAAATTTTGGGGGGGGGGAAGGTCAAGGTATTTAAATCTTTAATAATAAGAATATAAAATTTCTGTCACACAAGATTAATACATTCAGGTGGAAACATCTTTTTCGGTGTCGTTTTGCTATTGGATTTAGTTATATAATTAATTAGACACTGCTTATATATTTATCAATTAATTTAATATATAGATGGTTGTGGAGTCTAATATTTTTTCACTTCAAAACTTGCAGATGACAAGTAATATGGAAGGCCAAAGTGTAGATATTGTCCATATGACAAATGTGGACTTAGCCACGAAAGAGACATGGGTTAGTGCAAAGAAAGTAGACTGGAAAGCGAAGGCCAGGGTCATACCCAGGTCAGACCCAGGTACTATTGGAAAATGCTGCATTATCGTTGGAAAGTTAAGTTACGATCTGGGCTTCAGTCTTTTTGTGTTAAGTGATGACAAAAATGTCTACTTCATAGTGTCATTCTGAGAAGTCAATGTTATGTCAAAAAAGCTTAGCCAGTGTGGTTTTGATGGCTAATACTAATGACCATTTTTTCATGTGTCTGTAAGCCATATACAATGGAGTGTCATGCCTCCATCAGGAAGGATGAATCCCCAACTTTTGTATCAACATGGATGGGACTGGAAGAGATTATGCTGAGTGAAATAAATCAAGCAGAGAGAGTCAGTTATCATGTGGTTTCACTTACTTGTGGAGCGTAAGGAATAACATGGAGGACATTAGAAGAAGGAAAGGAAAAGTGAATTGGGGGAAATCAGAGGGGAGACAAACCATGGGAGACTGTGGATTCTGAGAAACAAACTGAGGGGGATGCGTAAGCCTGGTGGTGGGCATTAAGGAGGGCACATATTGCATGGAACACTGGGTGAGGTGCATAAACAATGAATTTTGGAACACTGAAAAAATTTTTTTGGAAAAAGGAAAAAAAAGCTTAGCCAAGGGCTTGTCATGTGGCAAATACACAATAATTAGTGTTTTTTTTTAAAGATTTTATTTATTTATTTGACAAGACAGAGATCACAAGTAGGCAGAGAGGCAGGCAGAGACAGAGACAGAGAGAGAGAGAGAGGAGGAAGCAGGCTCCCTGCTGGCAGAGAACCCACACAATAATTAGTGTTTTAAAAACAAATTAAGAAAAAAATCAAGTTTTCTATGCAGTTAATATTGAAAAGCAATGTCTTAATTCAGCTATGATTAGATTTTTGTGTTTAGTTTTTCTTGTATTTAAGTCATCTATAGGATGTGGCACCTTTTGATAAAAAGTCATGCACTACTGCAGAAAGAAGGAATTTTCAGTGATGCTGCCCACGTTTCTACGAAATGGAGGAAGCTTTCAAACTCAGCTTCAATCTGGAAGTTACAGTCTGTCAAAACATGGAAGGGAAAAGAACCCATTCCCATCAATTTAGGGAGAAAATAAGATATAGGAAACACAGAATAAACTTTGTGTGATGTTAGGATGGCTGCGTGGCTCAGCCGTTAAGCAGCTGCCTTTGGCTCAGGTCGTGATCCCAGTGTCCTGCGATCCAGCCCCAGGTCAGGCTCCCCGCTCAGCAGAAGCCTGTTCTCGCTCTCCCATCCCCTTGCTCGTGTTCTCGCTCTCGCTGTGTCTCTCTCTGTCAAATAAATAAATAAAATCTTTAAAAAATGTATAATATTTTTGAGATGTTATCACAGATAGGTCAGATAGTAAGTTGTTTATATGCATTATCTCCTCAAATTCTCACAATAATCTTGTGAGTTAAGAGGGAGTCTCTGCCTCCTACAATGATACAAGCACTGAAGTTCAGAGAAGTTAAAAAATGACAACAGTTCACGTATCTAACAAAAGGAGGTGAGCCAGGACTTGAATGCACACAGTTTGACACCAGAGTCTTAAGTACTTACTTTTCTATATTGATGCTCCAGAAACTAGCCTCCTGGCATCACTGATATTTCAAATTTTAATTTGCCTTTGCTTCTTCTCTAATCTGTCAAAGCTTGGACAAGTTAAATGACTGCACACAGCCTGAATTTCCTAACCTATAAAGAGCAAATAATCACATCTATTTTTAGGGTTGTTGTAATAATTTTAAAAAATAAAGAACATGAATACAAAGTGCTTAACAATCTTTCAGGTGTGTACAGAGTATAATAACTAAGACCAGGATCTGAGAACATGAACAATGTCATATGCCCTTCAAAAGGGACAGAAAGACAGAAAGAGGGAAACATAAATGGGGAATGAAGGCAAGAATGTAAGAGGCTGTCGTCTGCATTTACTACATCAAGGGGGACAAAGAGCTGCTTTTCAATGTAGCTGATTGATACAATGTGTTTGAATAAATATAATGTCTCTCTTCAAAATCTAATACAATGTCTTGATATAAATATAACGTCTCTATTTAAATGAAGTTTGGGGGCACCTGGGTGCCTCAGCTGGTTGGGTGTCTGACTCTTCATTTCAGCCCAGGTCATGATACCAGGGTGGCAGGATGGAGCCCTGAGTCAGGTTTCATGGGTGTCCTCTGGAGATTGTCTCTCTTTCTCTCTCTGCCATTCTCCCTGCTTTCTCTCACTCAAATCAATCAATAAATCTTAAAAAAAAAAAAAGCTGAAGTTTGAGAACAAGGAAATTTTGATATACATAGCAATGATTTAAGTACTTGATGCAAGGGAATTTCTGAAATACGCAGAAGGTCATGAAACATTTTGAGACCCATAGGTGGAAGGTAGTTAAACCTGGAAAATGGTAAAGAGAAGCTACTTCTTACAAATCTCTATGAGAATATAAAAATTCAGGTCATAACTCCTGTGAGCTAGCTGTAGTTCTGAAACATAATGCTATATAAACTAACAGGTAGTATGCTCTCTGACTAATTTTCATTGTGCTGGTTCAGAACCTGTTCAAGTATTACTGTAATTTGATAGATAGCTACGGAGTTGCCTACAAGACCATCAACACTAATGTGAATATACTTATTATCCGCAACAATCAATGAGCTTTATTATTAAAGAAACCCAGGTGTAACAAGATTTCATATCCTGAGACTGAATTAAGTGTTTCACAATCTGTTGAACTCAAAAACTTGGCTACAGTGAGATAGCACCAGTATCATTAAAGAACCTTGTCCTCTTTCTTTGGCTACAAAGACAATGAATAACACAGCCTATCATGAGTCACTGCTTAAAATTAGTGGGATGTTCAACTTATATGTTTAGTTGTAAGTCTCACAAATCCAAATAGTTTGGGGCTTTTTCATAAATAGTATATTTTTAGAAATTAGTGATTATTTTCTCATTAGCATTTAAATGAAATCTATGGGTAACATGTTTGAAACATTGATAACTTAAGATCTTGAGGTTATAGAGAAAAGTAAATTATAATATGTTTTTATGAATTATCAATAAGGCTTAGAAAAATAGGGAAGAAATCCAGATTCCCCTTAGAAGAAAAAAGGATAAATTACATTAAAGAAAGACCAAAAGAACTGTGAATCTTTACATATTGTGATATATAGCCTATTAAATACATAGAGACTTAAGTGAAGAAGAAAGTTGTTCACTCTTTTTTTTTTTTTTTAATATTTGACAGAGAGAGATCACAAGTAGGCAGAGAGGCAGGCAGAGAGAGAGGAGGAAGCAGGCTCCCCGCTGAGCAGAGAGCCTGATGTGGGGCTCGATCCCAGGACCCTGGGATCATGACCTGAGCCAAAGGCAGAGGCTTTAACCCACTGAGCCACCCAGGCGCCCGAAAGTTGTTCACTCTTAAGAGTGAAAGGAGTAACGGGTTTAGGGATGATTTTGAAACCAAGAGAAAGGAATTTAACATTTAACAGGTTCTTCCCTGCGAGTTAGTAAAAAATGTAGAAGAATCAAATACACATCTATTACAGAGAACATCTTTCTTTATTAGCATGCATGTCATTAATTAGGGAGATACTAACTTCAGGATGGAAGTTAATTAACTGTGAGATCAATACCTAATGCTGATTTCACTTTTTACATCTCTCTAACAGCACCAAACCAATAAAAAGCAGTTATGTTTTTGAGTAAAACTTATCTGACCAAAACCTCACAGTGAATAGTTCCTGAGGCTCTCATCAAGAAGGAAAAAAGAAATTGGTTGAGTTAGTAAGATTTGGGTGTTCACTAATAGCCAAGCAAAGCTTAAAGATTATATAATAAGGCAAGCTATTTGAGTATAAATATTCTAGCCTTTAAAAATTTGTCAGAAATAAGATTATTCAGTATTTCATAATGATATTTGTACATGGATAAACTTTCTTTTTTTAAAATTGTTTTTTAAAGATTTTATTTATTTATTTGACAGATAGAGATTACAAGTAGGCAGAGAGGCAGGCAGAGAGAGAGGAGGAAGCAGGCTCCCTGCTGAGCAGAGAACCCGATGCGGAGCTCCATCCCAGAACCCTGGGATCTTGACCTGAGCCGAAGACAGAGGCTTAACCCACTGAGCCACCCAGGCGCCCCCCCTTTTTTAAAATTTTAAAAAGATTTTATTTATTTTATTTGACAGAGATTGAAATCACAAGTAGGCAGAAAGGCAAGCAGAGAGTGGGGTGGGGTGGGAAGCAGGGTCCCTGCTAAGCAGAGAGCCCGATGCGGACCTCGATCCCAGGATCCTGGGATCA
This sequence comes from Mustela erminea, assembly GCF_009829155.1. NCBI lineage: Eukaryota > Metazoa > Chordata > Mammalia > Carnivora > Mustelidae > Mustela > Mustela erminea. The sequence goes on along the minus strand of NC_045630.1, from coordinate 54,928,237 downwards.
TGACCTGAGCCGAAGGCAGATGCTTAACCTACTGAGCCACCCAGGCCACCCCATGGGTAGACTTTTAATCAAATTTATTCTGTTTATATTGTGGTCAGGACTCCCTTTCAGGAGTATGTAGTTACATCTTCCTCACACTAAGGCGAAGAATTCTCACATTTAAAGTGAGCATTTTAGGGGCATTCATGGTTCAGTCGGTTAAGCATCTGATTCTTGATTTTGGCTTAAGTCACAATCTCAGGGTCCTGGAATTGAGCATCTGGATCTGCGTTCCTGTGGAATCTGCTCGAGGATTCTTTCTCTCCCTCTCTCTCTGCACCACGCCCCCAAGTTCACTCTTTCTCTCTCTGAAATAAACAAACAAATCTTAAAAAACAGTGAGCACTTTAAGGTCATTGAGGAGAGTCTTATTTTCTAGTGAAGAAAGACTTTGACCCAGTCTTAGGTCCACATCAGACAGAGTTGGGTTATCTTTGATACAATGCTTTTTAACCTGCTTGGCAGAAGTTTTAGTTATGGGAGCTTTGTTCCAAAGACAGTGGCGTCTGGGAAGTAATTGTCATCATGCAAAACCCATTTCCTAAGGGTCTATTAAAGAATATTAATGTTAGAGGCCAAACATTCACCATCCTGAAACATAGCCTGAATCCGAAGCGCAAAATGTGCTTAAAATCATCCACCTGCCTTACTTCTCTCTCTCAGAACCAAAGACTTGGCATTCTTCCCCCAAGGCACAGTATCTGTGTTTTCATAATGACTTTTCTTTGTTCCAAGCTAATTGCTTTAGAATGTTGTTACACTTCACATTTTTATGGTCCTCTTGATATAGACCTGAGTTAGTGCTTGGAAGGCACTTAGAAGACTCTCTATCACATGATAAGCTCTTCACCCACGTTCATGATTATTCTTATTTTTAAGATTTTCACTGATTAGTTTGTAATGATCTATGTGAGATGGGATATCTAACAGAGGATTTAGGGGGAGTTGGACACTGGAAGTGCATGACAAAATTAAACAGTTATAGGGTATCTGAGAAGATGGTGAGTGTAGCAAAGTCTGAATCTTCCAGAATCCTTCCATGAAAATGGAGCCTAAAGACAGCAAAACCAAAGAGCAGCAGACACCATTTAAACAAAACTAGTTGGCAAAAGCATCTGGGGAGACATAAACGCAAAGACTGGGGTAATTATTAAATATTAAATATACGTTTATCTGTAGAACAAAGATACAAGGGTGCTTTAATGAAGAGACGGTAAGAGAAGGTTATATTCGCTAACAAGCTAACATCACTTGGGGGAAATAAGAGGCATACCTAAAAGGCAGAATAAGTTTACCAATTGCCTTGTAGGTGTATCCTAGCTAAAACAAATAAAACTGATAATTTTAATCTATTTTCACACATGGTTTTGAATTAACGGACGGAGGATACGAGGACCATTGACTGATAACCTCACAACAAGAGACAAACCAACACGACAAACCCTTTGATGAACACAAGACAGCCTCACTTTGAAGTAGGCAGAGTTAAATAGGTGAGATCATATGTGCTTTCTCGTCAAAGGCTCGTGCAGCACCGTCAACGATTTGTTCAATAAATAATCATCACGCCCCAAAAACATATCAGGCACAATTACGGGGACTGGATACAAAGGCTTGCAAAACAAAACAAAATGAATAAAGGGTAAGAAACCAACCTGTCCTTCTACCCGCAGAAGGAACGGTAAGGGAAAATGTGGCCATTAATCAAATAATCTTGCAAATAAATGTCATATCGTCTCTGTTCATGAATGGAGAGGTCAATGGTGGTATGAGGATAAATACTAGGAGGAGGGCACCTCCTCTAGCGGAAAAGAACAGATTCTCTGGAAAGAAAGGGATATTTGAACTACAATATGCTAAATAGCTTTAAGGAGCCATTAGCCTAGGGGAGGAAGGGGTGGGGGAGGAGAGTGTTTCAGAGCAGCAGGGAGAGCCGTGGAGAGGCTCTGAATCAGAAAGGAGGAAAGGACACCAGTGTGTTGGCTGGGGACAGAATAAAGATGGTGGGACAAGAGAAAAGCCAGAACAGGGAGGGGTAAAGTAGTTTATTGTCCAAACGGGATGGCTTCTGAGATTAAAAGGGAGGCACTACCAATGATTACCCCGGAACAACAGGTGGCTGCTGGGACTCTGAGTCACCCTAATTATAGGCTGTGTTAAGAAGAGGTCTGTAGGCAGAGAGTGATGGAATGGTTGGAAGGATTTGAAGCGGAGGTTTACATTTTGGCCACTGCAGTGTGGAGAGTGGGTTATAATGAGGCGGGCGCGCATGTGGAGAGACGACAAATTAGCATGCTTGTTTCCCAGAGAGCAGCTGAAAGCAGTTTCTGTTGCTGTTATTTTTTGTTTGTTAGATTGTTACATTCCCTCTTGGTGGATGTAGAGAACATGGCCAAAATCATAGGAGGAGTCTTCTTTTCTTTTAATGATTGGCGTTGAGTTGAGAAGGGCTTGCTACTGTCCATGCCTGCAGCTGAAGTACCCAGAGATAAAGAAAGGACCGAGAAAAGATGATTGTTTAGAATTGCTGTGGTGTAATCTATTTGTTCTTTCTCTGCCTACATACGTGCACGCACACATATATGTGTACATATATATACACATGTTCATACATCTCTCTCTCACACACACACACATATTCACTCATTGTATATTTAACATGCTACTAAAAATCATTAAAAATGCTATTCAATGAGCTAGCCATCCCATTAAGAGATGTCTACTACCCTGTAAGTGTATCCTAACCTTTACAAACACTGGTGGGTGTTTTTTTTTTTTTTTCTTAAAAAGAAATTTTTGTTGTTCGATTTTAAATAGTAAAACATATTAATTCAAGAAATAACTGGAAGTACAGAAACATTTTCTAAAGAGGCAAATGATACAAGAATGCCAAATGCTGCATTTTTTTTTAAAAAAACCTAGCTCAAATCCATTTGTATATAAAATTTTGTAACCCTTCCTTTCAACTCAATGTCATAATTAAGGCTATCAGGTTTAGCAAATAAAAGTACAGGGTACTTTATTAAATTTGAATTTCAGATGAACAGCAATTTTTTGCATAAGTATGTCGAAAATATTTCAAGGGAAATGGTTTTACTTTAAAAAAAAATGTTGCTTATCTGGAATTCAAATTTAACTGATGCTCCATATCTTATCTGCCAATGTTAATTATAAACACTTTCCTTTTTTTGTGTAATCTTCATGGACTATTATAAATAAATTATGCTAAACACTTTAATGCAAGAAAAAAATGTCTTATTTTTAAAGAGCATGTCTTTGGGCAGATTCACAGAAGTGAATTTCCCAGGTTAGATTGAATATATGTCTATTCCTGAATTTATTTCATAGAAGTATCATGGGCTGTAATTTCTTTTCCTTATTTAGTTAGTTAGGTAATTAGTTAACTCAAAGGTTGAATGTGTATCTTCATTGGCTTAGACCCATAGACCCATTTTTTTTTTTTTTTTTTTTTTTTTAAAATATCGGTACTTCTGTCTCTCCTTGGAGAATTTATCTTTGGATGGCAGGCCAGTTTTTTTTAAAGTCTTACTTCTTAGATATTTTGGTGAAGGACATTTCTGGACAGGTTAGATACACATTTCTCTAGGTTTTCTGTATTCCATTCCAGGGCTCAGCTTATCAGCAAACAATCTGTGATTTTTTATTTTAGCTTCACTTTCCTTCTTTGTCTTTCCCTTTATAGTCTCTTTAAGTTTTGCTCTTGTAGTTTACTGTCTGCATTTACAGAGTACCCATACCAAAAAAAAAAAAAAAAAAAAAAAGCCTGTTCGGTCAGCATCTGTGGGACTTCCAAATGTACCTTTCATAGTTTGGGCTGGGTGACTTAGACAAGCTACTTACATTTTCTGAGCTTTCGTTCCTTATCTAGGATAACTGTACGGCAGGATTTTTGTCACAATCAAATGAGCCCTTGTTGGGAAAAACACCTAACGTGTCAGACACACAATAAGGGTTCAGTATATTCCTGAGAAAGCTAATGAAAACATAAGGACTAATTGGCCTTGGGCAAAGTTCTCTAGGAAGCAAGGGCTGTTAATATGTAACAAGCTCCATGTTACTATTAACAGCTAAATCTTATTTTCTCCATTTAGTTGTATGTCTCCAGAGCCCGCATTTTCTTAAATCCCTGCCATGAGTTAGACACTATCTGGGAAGGGCTTCTTGGGTTTCTGACATGACAGTTCTGTCTTGCTCACATTCACGATTCACACAAACGATACTGCAGCGGGACCGTGGTGCTGAGAAGAGTTTTCTGAGCCTCTTCCTTTGAGGCTGAAAAGAATAACATCCCGATTATACCTGAGCAGAAAACAACTCCCATCCTAGAGAACCGTTAAACACTTCCCTGATCACAGCAGTGGCTCCGGATTTTAGTGTCTAATCATCTAATCACTTTTACACCACTGTCCTACAGGCTCCTTCCATTCACCCACTTGAAGTTCTCTTCATTAATTATTAATCAATACATAGTAAGTACCTCCCAGAGTTCAATGCCAAGTTGCATTCATGAATCTTTCGATCAGAAAACGAGATCTACGGTGACTTAATGTGCTTCCTGCAGCCACAGAAATAAAGAGACATGGTCCCGGGGCAGTTCATGGGTGCCTAGAATGTGACAGCTCTTTCAAATGTATTTTTGTTCATGGTGGAAATCTTTTTGTTCAAAGTATTTTTGATTGGTGGCCTAGGTACAGATTGGCCCAGGCCAAGGCAACAAATGAAATGGATCTAATATTCCTTGAAAATTTGCAACCCCCACCTACGGTTCCGTTTCTTAGTGGCATCAAATGCTGTTCGATTTCAGGCACTCCTCTCTCTGGAGCCTTCTTTCCTGCATTCTTGGTATGTAATCTGCTTGCATCTCCCCAGACTTGTTTAATTCACTGCAGTTCAAAGGCTTTCTCACTGGGTGGCAGCCTTCACCTGATTTCCTATTTGGACTGCCTTTCCTCTCCAGTGTAATTGCGTGCTGGCCAAAAGGCACCGACGGGTCTGGACCCAGATATCCACGTTTGGAATCCAGGCTTTGAAATTTATTTGGCTCTGTGATGAGGGACAACTTAGGGAATGTCTCATCATCAAAATGAGGATAGCAGTAAGAACTCCCTAACAGGATTCTTGTGAGAATTTAGGACGTTAAAGTACTTAGAAGAGGGCCTGGCAAATAATATCCAATAAAGTTTATCTGCTATTTTTATGCTAATATTCAGGGTAGTACAGTAACACATGGGAATACAAACGTGAATAAGTCACAGAATTTAAGAAACAGACAGAAATCCAACAACAGGAACAAACAAAAATAGCTAATGACCACAATGACGACCGAGGAAAGAACCAGCACCACGGAGACCACAAAGCAGAGTGTTCATAGCAGACTTGTGGTTGTGGTCCAATAATAACTCATTTCCAATCATTTTTTTGAAAGCCTGGGAGTATCAGTGTTTGGGTCTGTTTCTTACAAATATTACCTCATGTGTCCTCTACAACAGTAAAGTAGATATTTTATGCCCATTTTCCAGATAAGGAAACTGAGCCTGGTGGAAATGAGAAGGTTTGCTTAAGGTCATTCACCCTGCATGTGGAAGACCCCGGATTTAAATCCAGGTCAGTTTTAATTCAAAGTGCTTTCTGCTCTGTGCCTTCTGTTCTGCTAGCTTGCTTTATTTTCTATCTGAGCTGTTACTGGTTAAAATTTTAATACCTCCTTCTCAATATTGTTCCTATATTCAGGAAGAGATTGGGTTGCCTGTGACACCTAATAAGGAAATCATAAACATGTCTGTCTGCAGATTGAACCTCTTATTTTCTGAGGTGAATGCTGAGCTGACAGGGCCGCCATCGCTCACTTAACTCCTTACATTTTCTGGGACATTCCCCTCCTCTCTGACAGGTGTATCAGCATTTCCGTGGCTGCTTGTGCTGATAAAGGTTCCCGAACACACGCACCAAATAGAAATCCCTCGGTGACACGTTCTCTGGGCACTCTGTGGAGGAGGTCCGGACCGAGAGGACAGCGTCCTGTAGATGGCTCCAGTGCCCAGCAGATCAAGCGGCCCGTTCAAACATGGCCGCGGGGATGTGGGGGCAAATTTTTTTCTCTTGAAATGTGTGGAGCCAGTAAGGAATCTCAAGAATGTGTTACTGAAAGAAACGAATTTAAATTACAATGCAAAGAGTAGGTAATAAAGCTGTTTTTGCTTTTGTTCTGTTTCACCCAAGAGGTAGACCTGAGAACCTAAAGTAGAGGAGCTAGGAGGTATAAGACATAAGAAAAGACATTGAAGGGTGATTTAAACATTGTACTTTTTTAAGAATTACAAGCATTACTCATCATCACCTTGTGATATCTTTCCCAATGTGGAATAATACTCAAATATTTTATTTACTGTTTTTCAGGATGTATATGAAAACTGAAGGAGCTTAAAAAGGCCGTGGTTTTACATGGTGTGATTTTAAGTGTCCAAGAAGCCCTCCTGTTATGTTCACAGTAATATTACACACACACACACACACACACACGACCCTCACATGTCATACCTCCAAATATCCCTGTGCACACACTCACACACCCACCCATCTGTGAGTCCACATCCTCACACTGTCCAAACACAAACACAAACACAAACACTTGAGTTTCCCACCAATGAGAAGAGGAGCAGGCAGAGAGGCAAGAGGTCTAGAGGGACAAAGATAACTTTTGCTGAAAACAGAAATTATATTTAGGGATTTCAGTACAAACTTGATGTTTTCAGTTTCTGTGCATTTAAATTCAGAGCAACTTAAAATAGCTCACTTTTGAAACTACTCTTTGTCAAATATTCTTTAGCGTGAATGTGCTTCTGATCATTTCTGGAGAGCAGGTTTTGACAGGCAGATTGCACATCCAGAGGGCTCAAGGCTAAAGGGGGAATAAGACCAGGGCGAAGAGAGAGGTTACAGGGCGTCTGAGGCACTGTGTCTGACATAGTGATTTGTCCTGGGGTCAGTCTTGAATGAAAACCTCTGGACCCCACTGAGAGGCGTCCATAGGAATAAACAAAAGGTTAGACAGACAATCTTGTAGCCAAATACCATATTTTTCTACTTACATCAATGTGATGCTTGAAAGGTCACCTCGATCTATATAAAACTAGAACTTATTGGCTATCATTAAGTTAAATGAGACATTCTCGGCCCAAGTTTAGGCAATCCCAAATCCCAAATTCTAAATTCTTCAGTTCAATCCAAGGCTTCATACTTTTCACCTTTAAAAGTTGTAAATATGTATTAGTTTATCTTTGAACTTGTATATTTTAGTTAACATTTTAACATTGGGGTAGAGAGAATTGATGAAGAAATACTAAAAAGTTTTACGAAATTAAAAGCAAAAAAGGTTATGGTTAATGTAGACAGACTGACCTGGAAGGGTGCATTATCACAATGTCTTATGCGTGGATGGCTCAATCTGGATACGTATGAAGATTTTAATTAATGAGATCATCATTAAAGAACAGTATCTCCACCTACTCCCATTCTCTGCTAACAGATGTTACAACCTGAGCTTTAGTTTGCCATTGTCCCTAATGTTTTAAATGTTGTTTCTAAAAAAAAAGTGGAAGGGAAAACATTTCTTTGAAGATCCATTAGCTTTAAAGTTATTTTCCCATATCCACCTGATAAAGCCAACATCTGTTATTCTGGAGAGCATCTCTGGAAGGGCTATTTTTTCGCTCATATTTTGGGCCATGGAAATGACTTACAGGACGTATGGAGACCAAAGTATGTAATTGGGCTATTCTGTGCATTCATTAGGTTCTTTTTGTATAAGGCAATTTTTGAGTTTATGTTCAGTAATTTTTACTATAGCACAACAACAACAAAAAACTAATATACCAAACCTGAGATCTAGAAAATTATGGGTTTTTTTTCTTTTTTTTTTTTAAGGTTGAGAATATTCTTATCTAATATTCTCTCAAAAATGGTTGGTGAATATCAGTAAAGGAAATGTGGTGATGAGTAAGTGCGTACTAAATTTGGTTAAAGTGGTTTCTTTTTTAAATGTTTCAGATAAGACTCTGTCTGTATTTTCTGTGATTGTAAAATTATTCTTTTTTCACACCCCAGTTTTCTGGCTAATTCATATCACTCATCTAACTTCATTTACCATATATGTGGATGACAACCCAAGAGAAAAATGTAAAGAAGGAACATGTAGTATAAAATAGCATCAAGCTAATGGTTCCTAAATTATTGGATTGATTCATTCATTCATTCATTCATTCATTTATTCAGGAGGCAAATATTTATTGAAGACTTACTCTTGGCCAGTTTCTGATTTATGTTTTGGAGATGGTGCTAAAAATAAGACAGAAAAACAATTTCTCCTCAGTGGATCTTATACTGTAGCAGGAAAGACAGATAGCAAACAAATTAGTATGTAACTCCTAAATTTCCATTAAAATATCATGGAACCAGAGAAGAAGAACAATGAAAACTCATGACATAGAATACTAACACTTCAGGGAAGCAAGTTTTGGGAGAAATTTTATTAAGTTGAAAGTAGATAGAAAAATAGAAAACAGATTGTTCTTTTCTATGTTTCACCTCAAGAAACAGCAAGCTTGAGTGCCTATACTAAGACAGTTAAGACATTTCCTGCTTGTCCCATGCTATTTGTCCCTAAGCCCAAAGACTGACCCCATGATCTCCCAACCAGTGATCTGTGCAGACACCTTCTCACTGGCTCAGTGATGTTTCCACAAAATTCAACTTCCAGTGACTGTGACTCTTTTGGACTAATTTGTCGTGCAGAATAAAGGTACTAAAGGTATTTTTTCAATAACTTGAGGACATGTAAATAAAAAACAAAATTAGCACAAAACTATATATTAACATTATATTGTGTATGTGACAAGAACAAAACCAAAAATCTGTAAATATTCCAATCCTCCCGCCTTTCCTCCCTTCTAAGGAGGAAGAAGAACCTTTCATCCCCTGGCTGTTATGAGGCTTTTTTTTGGCGTGTGTTGGTTTGGAAAATGGATGATGATAAAAACCTAGAAAAGATCAGAGTATTTGATTATAGGTTAGTATGTTGCAAGTAAGAGAGAGTAGCTTAAATACTTCCTCTCTCATTTCACAGTTCAGAGGTTAGTGACCCATAGCTTTCCAGGTGCTTGCCAGGTGCCTTCTGACTCAGACTCTCAGGTAGCTGCAACTATCCACACCAACTCTCAGCTCATGAGGGAAAAAACAGGACCAGAAGGGTAAGCACAAAATTGTTTACAGAGGTAAAACCAGGAAGTGACGTCATCACGTCAGCTCATACCCTCTTGGTTAGAATTTTGTCACATGTCCACACAAAGCTGCAAGGAGTCTAGCACTGGACACTCTATCTGTGTGGTTATACACCAAGCTAAAACCTGGGAGTTCTATTACTGAAGACAGAATGGATACATGGCAGGGAACAACTAGCAGTCTGTACCTTAATCCAGCCAGGATATTAGGTTACCCTAATACCCATCTGGAGTCCTTTTACCACACACAGAACCCACATCATCACCTCCACAGATAACGATGAAAGCCATATCCAGTTACTACTTTTTTTTTTTTTTTAAAGATTTTATTTATTTATTTGACAGAGAGAGAACACAAGTAGGCAGAGAGGCAGGCAGAGAGAGAGGAGGAAGCAGGCTCCCTGCTGAGCAGAGAGCCCGATGCGGGACTCGATCCCAGGACCCTGAGATCATGACCTGAGCCGAAGGCAGCGGCTTAACCCACTGAGCCACCCAGGTTCCCTCCAGTTACTACTTTTAAAGCACCAACCTCTCCGTTGGTTCTTTCTATTAAGTCAGTATGTGGTTCCTGGTGTTTTGGTGACCTATAAACCAATAGATACATTGTCTGCTTCTTCTCTAATACACATTAAACAGTAATGGAGAAAGACCTAGATAACTTCAGTTAAAAAAAGATCTCATTCAGAAAAGCAAATAAAGGGAACACAGAGCAGTCACTTGCCCAGAGCAATAATCAAATCCTGCTGAGCAAGTTTTGGCATTGCAAAATGTGCTTGGTTAGTTCTTGTTCTGGTGTCCAGGGGAACCCCTTTGCCCATTTGCTTCTCTGGTCCCATTGTCTTTTTTTTTTTAATGACCACATTTGAAGTGTACATTGGAAAGTGTGCTGTCCTTGAGGTCTACACAATCTGTACAGTTTGGGAGAACAGGAGTGGTTCAGGAGTCACACAATTACAGGCATTTTAAACCAGGTTGTGCTTTCCCTGGCAATAAAAAACCCTCCATAACTTGTAGGTGTATTTAATTAGTTTTCCAGTCGGTTCCATGTGACAAGGAGCCATCAGTGCAAATTGTTTCTAGATATAGGAGCTTTTTTTTTAGTGTTAATTTTTAATTTTACTAAGTACTGTGTTAATGTTATAATTGTCATTATAATTTATAATGTAATTTATAGTTGAGTGTTTTTAGACTTGTGATGTTATTGAATTGTATTTTTATTCCGTTTTTAAAGTGAACTTATTTGAGAGGCACCTGGGTGGCGTGGTTGGTTAAATGTTTGACTCTTGGGGCGCCTGGGTGGCTCAGTGGGTTAAGCCACTGCCTTCGGCTCAGGTCATGATCTCAGGGTCCTGGGATCGAGCCCCGTATCGGGCTCTCTGCTCAGCGGGGAGCCTGCTTCCTCCTCTCTCTCTCTCTGCCAAATAAATAAATAAAATCTTTAAAAAAAAATGTTTGACTCTTTTTTTCCCTAAAGATATATTTATTTGAGAGAGAGAAAAAGAGAGAGCACAAGAAGGGGGAGGGGCAGAGGGAGAAGGAGAGAGAGAATCTCAAGCAGACTCCACGCTAGGCACAGTCCAATTGGGGCTGGATTTCACAACCCTGAGATCATGCCTTGAGCCTGAAACTAAGACCTGGACATTTAACCAACTGAACCATCCAGGGGCCCCAAGTGTCTCACTCTTGATTTTGCCTCAGTCATGATTCTGGGGTGCTGAGATCAAGCCCTGCCTTGGGCTCCTTGCTGGGTGTGGAGCTTGCTTGAGATTTCCTCTCCTTCTCCCTTTGTCTCTTTCTCTCTTTCTCAAAAAATAATAATAATAAAAAATAAAAATAAATTAAAGTGGACTTATTTGAGTAATAGCCTTGCAGAACAGGATCCTTGCCCAGGCTGCAATTTTTCTTTTTTTTTTTTTTCTTTTCCCCTTTTAACTTTACTGAGATGTAATTGACATAGAACACTGAGTAAACTTAAGCGGTATTCATGTTGATTTGACACACTTATATATTGTAAAATGATTCTATAGTAATACTTAATACTCCCTCACCTCATATAATTCCCATTTATTTTCTGTGGTGAGACCATGTATGATCTACTCTCTTAGCAACTTTCAAGTATCCAATATTGTATTGTTAATAATCATCACCAAACTATATATTAGATCTCCAGAACTTATTTATCTTATAACTGGAAGTCTGGATCCTTTGGTCAATATTTTCCTATCTCTCCTGAGGTATAGTTCTTAAACCTAAAGTCTCTCATTTATTGGTCCTATGGTCAGTTTTATCATCTCTCTAGCACCTTAATTGTGTTTCCTTTTATCCATATAAAGAACTAGGCTTGGGCTTTCATTCTTTGCTCTGATGGCATATGTTTTGCTTTTCACCTTATCACAACCAGCTTCCAGTGAACAACAGTCTGTGTCCTCACCCACTGCTAAGCCAGTACCTTCTACTCTAGGGTTTGTGAGAGCAGCAGACCACTTCCAGTACAAATGATTGGATTGGCCTGAATATAAAGTTTTAAATATAAAGACCTTAAATATAACAGCTTAAGGTGAACTTTTCCTTTCTGAAATAAATAGTTCAGAAGATGGGAATTTAGAACTCTTAGAGCAATTATTCCTTCTTTTACATGGTGTTTCATTTTGAGGATCAACAAACCATTGACTTCTAGACAGAGGGAAAAGGAAAAGGACAGTGGAGGATGTACTCATTCCTTTTCAGGAGTGTGACCAAGAAGAAGGACATCTGCTCCCATCTCATTAGCTGTAATTGAGCCACAGGACCCCTCAGTGCTACCAGGAACATGCAAAATGAGGTTCTTAAGTGGGTAGTAATGTGTCTATTAGCTAAAGGATGGGAATTCTGTCGCTAAAGAAAGTGGAGGTGAAACTTGGTGGAAATCTGGACCATACCCAGTCTTGATGAAGTACAATCCTGAGTTATCATGAATAGAAATTACACCAAAACATTACTAGTTTTATTACTAGTGGGGGAATCATGTATGATTTTCTTTGTATTCTTTACACTTTATTTAGACTTTATCAACTTATTTTTTTTCTCTCTCTACTTTTTAGGTGTTACAATGGTCATTCAACACTTGAGTAATTAATTTTTTTTTAAAAACTCAATGAACTAAATCCCACAACCAAGCATTGTAAGTGATATTACATTATAGTAAGAGTTGTCTGTAGATTTAATGTTTAAGGTAAGACTTCAAAGAACTGATAAACCCTGGCAGAGGCAGAATTGAAGATATGTGAGAATAGAAAGAGAGATCTTGTTTGCCAATGATGAAATTGCTTTCTTTCTCTTGAGAAATGGTAGATTTTAGAGTCAAGCTGAGAGAGAAGGAGAGAAAGAGGAAGAGTCAACCACATAAAATGTTAAAAGTTTAAGCTTCGTAATCTGGAGAAAGGGGTTTTGCTGACTTTGCATATCAATAAATTAAGTAATATTATTACACATTAAGTAAATATATTGCTGTTATTGTAGTAAGAAACATTTGATTATTTCCAGAAATTATAAAAGAGGACAATTCCAGCTCAGCCACGCTCCATGAAAATAATTACAACAGGAAAGTATGTAAAATAATAATGGCATAGGTCCTTGATTTGAAATTGTCAAAAAACTTGTTGTATTAGTGACAAAAAGAACTCAATGAGTGCACAAGAAAATATGTCTTGGTTTTAAACACTTGAAAAATTCCACTTGTATGTATACTATGAAGGTATTATTAAAACAAACATTCAGATGATGCTAAGGGATCTTAAAAAACAGTACTTGGGCATTCTCAGAGGCTCATCTCTTTTTCTAGATAGAATTTTAACAATGTTAACCCTCTAAAGAAAACTAAATAGTGATTTTAAAAGGAACATTTTTAGCCTTGAGAAATGTGGCTAAATTTCCTTTTTGGTAACTGGCAATGAGAATGCATTCTTCCTATGTTAAACACCCAGAGGGGAAAAATATTGAACATCCTATGGGAGTTATGGCATAAAATGTTGGGTTGAACTGAATGGTCCAGCTGTGTGCAGTACAGGTAGAAAGGTAACCCTGTTTGTATCAGGAACAGAGATGTGGAGACACAACTATGCTGTTTTTAATGAGCTGAGATCTCATTACCATCGGTCTTTTATTTTTTTTTTTCTTTCAAGGTTCTATCTGAGAAAAAGAACACAATTATTTTATGTGGGACCAGGTATCTGCTCTTGCATCAGTTAGTTATAGCCAGAGGGACAGGACCATGGACAGCGGCAGGCTTCCTGTGTGAAACTTCCCCAAGAAGGGGGATCTTTGAGAGTGAAACACCAATGGTGTGTTAGTTCTCTCCTAAAATGGAAAGGAGGCTCATATTGCCAATCCTGTGAGTTAAATGTCCTTTCAGTAAGATTTGCAAGATAATTAAGAATGATTACTAAATACTATAAATGAAAATATATAAATTTCTAGCAAATCATTCCTAGAACCTTTTTCTCTGCTGTTTTTCTAATACTGAATGCGCAATATAAGAGAGAAGTGAGAATGCCTTACCTGATTCATTTAATTTGTTTGTAGTATTGGTCTGATGGTTAAGAATGATGGGCAAGAACAAAAGAGGAGAATATAGATAAATTTAGGTATTTTCATATTTGGTCAGGAAAGGATTATTTTTAGTGAGTAGACAAAAATCAGTAAAAATTACAGAGATTTTGTTACAATTAATTCCTTGCCTATTTCTTAAGTTAGAATAAATGAAATTCTTGTCTGGTACCTGTATAAGCCAGTTATAGCATTTAGAATGTCACTTAGGTAATGGAAAATTTCCATTTATATAAAATCTTTATATCCTGCTGAAGAAACTTGAAAATGTCAATTTCATGCAGTACAACTGGGGAAAATCTGTCTAGGGCATAACACCTCAACTGTCACATAGCGATTATAACTTATCTGTGTAAATAGTAACGAAAACTTTGCAGAGATGCATTGTCTATTAAGACAGCCAGTCCTTAGGCATGGGGCTGTACTGTCCCTGGATTGTAGGTGCACTTGGATAGATGAAATTCCTGTGATGCATGTTGACATCGGGGTCAGTGGAATTATATTATAGTGACAAAATTTTTAAGAAGACATTAAGATGATGCAGGATGTTCAAATATCGTTTTCATAAATTTTTCCTTCTTCTAACACATACCTTAGTCACAGGGGAACGGAGTGCATTAAATGTAGTAACCTCAAAAACATTTGCAAAAGCAATTGTAAACAGAAGACAACAGAAAAGGAAAAACATAGAAGGAACTGTCATTAGACAATATCCCATCTCTCAAGTGAGACTGTCGTGTTACAATGAAATAGGAAGAAAGGAATGTTGAGGGGCTCCCCTAAGGATAAATTCTTTCTTTCATTACTCTGTGTAATATGTAAATGTATATTGTTATACTAAGTTCTGAAAAGCAACTTATGAGCCATGTCATTGTATCACATGGCAGGTAGCTGTACTTTGTCTGCACTTTGATCCTCAAGGGAAGAATTATAATATCAAATTAAGATCTTCGTTTCAATGGTAACAACCTTTCTCTTCTTTGGGTTTAATTGGGGATGCTTCCAAATATGGTAGTTACCTTGTCAAATAAGAAGCAGGAGTGTTACATTCATCTATTTTTTCTTTTTTAAAAAAAGACTTTATTTATTTGGCAGAGAAAGAGAGCGCAAGCAGGGGGAGCAGCAGGCTTTCCTCTGAGCAAGGAGCCCAATGACGATGTGAGACTCCATCCCAGGACTCTGGGATTAGCATCTGAAGGCAGATGCTTATCCGACTGAGCCACCCAGGTACCCCTACTTTTTCAAAGCATGTACGTAGGGATGTGCAAATATGAAATAATTCTTGGATTGACATAAAAATACTATAGTCAGTATCATAAGAATTTTGAAAAATCTTCAAGTTCTAGCATAAATGAATACTAATTAGTTTATTATTTTTAATAATATTAATTTATTAAATTTATTTTTCTATATTAATATAAATATTAATGTATTAAATATATTAGTTTTGATTATACATATATGCATGTTTTCTTACGTAGAGAACTACAGGCTCTCTCTTCTGCTCTTTGGAAGATTTATGTGTGATTCAAGGGAAAAGGGTATCTTTGTTGAAATACATCTTGTATTTATTTGTCTGAAAATAATATCTGGTTCAAAGTAATGAAATTGTTATTGGAGCCCAAAGAGGGGATATATTAAGCTTTAAGAAAAGCAACTGGTAGAAGTTAAGTGGCCTCCCCAGCATCCCAGAACTAGGAAAGAGTATGTGAAGCATTTGCCGTTAGGTCACTCTGGCGCTAAAACCTACTGAAATGAAAGATTCATAAGTGTAAGAACAGAGCCTGTAGTGTTCAGCATTCCACCCCCACGACCCATCACAGTGTCAGTGCTCAGAAAATAAGAAATGACTAAATACGTAGTCTAAACTCTAATTGAGTTTAAATAATCCAATTGGAACAAGCTGACAAAAGTATCCAAAAGGAAATTTAGAAATGACCAGCTTTTGAGATTTGGTTGATTGTCACAGGAGAATTTTGGATAACAGGCAGAGGGTAGAAAGGAATATGCTCATTTCCAGGATAGTTATAAAAATAGTGAGAACTGACCAAGGCATTCATGGAATGGGGTGTTGTGTGAATATCAGCTATGTATTTCCACTTCAGAAATGGCTTGATCTATCCATGTCTGACTTATAAAAAACTATCAGCTACTGCTTTTCAGGAACACATGACCTATTGACAATGTCCAACATGTTGAGAAGGTGAGATGGGCAGTGTTTATATTATTCTGTTTCCCATACTTGGAAGTCCCTTTCTTGAGGGCATAGGATCTCTCCCAGGGAGATGATACAGGTGTTTCATTGGCCCTGTACCTTTCACACTTATCCTTATCCCAAGTTCTTGACCTGATTATTTCCTTAACATGCTGCTCAACCATATATGTCTCAGATTGGAAAAAAAAAATATATATATATGTATATATATATATATATATATATATATATACATATATATAATTTTTTTTTCTGGATTTCTATTTGAGCCATCTAGTACCACAGTACCTTACATACATTAATTTTTCTATCCCTTCCTGTGGGCTTTACCCTTTTCCTTAAAATCTAATTCAATAATTGATACCTGTCTACTAGCGCATATACCTCCCACATACTTACTGACTGCTTGCATTCATTTGGAACATCTTGAACAGATATTTCATTTACCCATTGCAACAATTTTCTATGTTACCTAGTTCTACCCTAATTCAACTATTTGTTTGAATAAGACTAAAACTGGCCATGTTTTGGGGTTCTATGTGTAAACATTCATTATCAACATTTGCAGCTGGGGCATCTCATTCATGGCCCATCCCAATTACAATGATGGCGTCAAATAGCCTCTCTACCCATAATTTCTTTTTTAGGAAATTGGCTGTGTCCTGTGAAATCTGAGATCCAAGAATAACTTCATGTGGAAAACAAGTATTAACAGCTATTGAAAAACTCCTGCCTTAATGTTTAACCAAATAAGATGTTTTATTAGGATCTGTATCTTTATAGCTTCCTTTTAACAGCTGTAATAAACTCTTT
Organism: Mustela erminea; assembly: GCF_009829155.1. Lineage (NCBI taxonomy): Eukaryota > Metazoa > Chordata > Mammalia > Carnivora > Mustelidae > Mustela > Mustela erminea. The sequence continues at coordinate 54,911,290 of NC_045630.1, read as the reverse complement.
CAAAGCAATATGCTACGAGAGATCAAAGAGCTATGCTCAATTAGAGTCGTTCCTTATTAGCCATAGTCAGAAAAGAAGTAGGAAATAAATCAAAGTGTGTCCGATATGTCCTTTAGTGGACTAAGAGATATTGTGTCACTGTGAAGCGTCGCTTTAAACCCAATTAAAAGGCCTGTAAGCCCTGAAGCTCCCTCGGCCGTGGAAGTGGACCTGCTATGGAGATCAGGTCTGGGGTTCTGATATCAATGCCCCCATGAGCCCTTGCTAAGAATCGAGAGCTCAGAGATGAAAAGCACATCCACAAAGTCCTAGAACACAGCCAGTTTACTGTCACCGAAGAGATGTACAGCATAAGTTGACTGTCGTGATTTCAGCTTGAACAAAATAGCAGCAGGTTTCTAAGCAGCTGTTGTATATCAGGTGAAGCGGGGTTATCCAATGCAGGAAGGACAGAATATGATTTAAACGGTGATTCACTGAAAACAAGCTCGCATCACGTGGCCTGGCGTGAAACCATGGCAGCCGAGCGGTGTGATACATGGCCTCGGGAGGTCGAGTGAATTTCTTTAGAAGGGCTCCAGAAACCATGTTCATTGTGTCACTGTTCTCTCTTCAACCCTGGATCCAGGGTCCGGTCATCTCCGACCGTGAGCACTCTTGCAGAAGTACGTCCAGACACTGTGTTTATTACTTTTTTCCCTTACACGTAACTGTGTATCTACCTCTCATTCTCTCCCTGTGTCTATCATTCTTTCTCACAACACATCTATGAATTAATTTTATCATGATTTACAGTGAAAGAACTGAGTGTTAGATAAGTTAAGGAACTTTCTCAAAGAGAAGCTGTAATAAGCAGAGGTGATGGAGGGGCACCTGGGTGGCTCAGTGGGTTAAAGCCTCTGACTTCAGCACAGGTCATGATCTCAGGGTCCTGGGATCAAGCCCTGGCATCCGGCTATCTGCTCAGGGGGAAGCCTGCTTCCACACCCCCCCCCCCTGCCTACTGGTGATCTCTGTCTGTCAAATAAATAAATAAAATCTTAAAAAAAAAAAAAAAGCAGAGGTGATCGGTTTCTATTCCCATGCAAAAAGCTTCTCAACTGCTCTACCCCATATCCTGATAAACAAAGATGATTACTCTCTATTTGAACCAAATCTATGACTTCATCATTTTTAATTACCACTTGCCTCTCTTATGTTTCCATAGGTATGACCACCCTGGGGTTTGACTTGATGAAGACAGAGTCAAATTTAACTTGCAGATTCCTAGGGAACTTTCCTTTTCCATGAAATGTCAACTGTGAGCAGGAGAGGAAACATGAAAAGTCTCCAACTCATTTTAGCCACGTAAGGATTTCCAGAAGGCTATCTGTGCTAGGTCCTCTTCCATATTATAATACTCTTTCTGGTTTCCTCTTAGTTCAGCCCTTCCACTTCCATCATAAACAAAGAGAACTTTTGTCATGAAAGACAGAGTGAAAAAGCTTCTGCTCTGTTTCGATGTTCTCATCTGCATCTTGTGAGCATTTCTGCTTTTCCACTATCCATCAATTTGCTCTATAGAAGCATCCCAGATTTATCTGGATACTTTTGATACTTTACATCAAGGATAACACTTAAATTATTTTCCAGAATGCATCAGAATGACAAGGGCCTAACATTTACATAAATCTCACATAGCAGAAGTATGATGAAGATTCACGTTCTAGCATTTTACATTAATCAAGAATGGAAGTTATAAAATATTTTAATACTAAAAGGTTTACAGGATACCTTCATGTAATCCTTTTCATAGACATTACTCATGAAATGAGAATAGCTCTAAAACATCTAAGAAGGAGTGGTATGCAAACCAAACCAGAGAGGTAGTTTAGATTGTCTAAGTGTAAAGAAAATGAACAATGTCAGAGTAAATGTGCTTAAGTTAAAAAGGAGAGGCAAGAAAAACATATGGCAGGGAAGGTATCAGGTATCAGTCAATGCTAGCCTCTGATTTATAAAAGGGTGTGAGGTGTAGATGAATCCAATTAATATCTATTTAATTAGTTGTGTGCATATATATCTTGCCTTCAAGATTATGTTAGTTATATGAGGATATAAATTAAAGTTTCTATACTTTCAGAACTTAGAATATTGCTTTCAACATTAAGAACTTGAAAAAGACTTTTTTTTTTTAAAGGTTTATTAGTTTACTTTTGAGAAAGAGGGAGAGAGAGAGAGGGGGATCACACACACAAGTTGAAGCAGGGGCAGAGGCAGAAGGAGAGGGAGAAGGAGAGAGAGAATCCCAAGCAGACTCCCTGCTGAGCATTGAACCAGACCGAGGCTCCATCCCAGGACCCTGAGATCATGACCTGAGTCGAAATCAAGAGGGGGCTGCTTAATGGACTGAGCTACCCAGAAGCCTCCCAAAAGTCTTGTTAAACGAATCTATCTCCCCTTAGCTTCGTTCTCCTTAAAACAAACCAGCTTCTTTCCCACATAGTTCCTTCTTTCCCGATCCCCATGCTCTGTTCTCAGGACTTCACAAATCTCATTCTTCCACTCTGTGCAAACTTTTGCTTTCCCCTCCCTCTCTTTTTAATGTGTAAAATCGAAGTGGGAAGACTTTTTCTGGGAAGGGCAGTGAGTATTTCAGGCTTTCTGGGTCCCATGGTCTTCATCAGCACTGCTTAGTTCTCCCATTGTAATGAGGAAGTAGCCATAAGCTCAAACAAATGAGCCTGTCCATGGTCCAATAAAATTCTATCTGTGGGCACAATCTTGAAAAATTTTCTTGCATCTATAAATTGTCTTCTTTTCATTTTTTTTTTCTTTTCAGTCACCTTAACTTGGAAATATCCTTCTTTTGCAAGCCATGCAAAAGCAGATAGCCTTCCAAATTTGATCCACTCTCCATAATTATATGGTGACTATTACAGAGTCAAGTTTGTGTCTCTTCTGTTTCCTTCTGCCTCCATCAAACATCTCTGGATTTTGTTAACCAACCTCTAAATACTCTGTCTTAAGCCACTTCTTGTCTGAATTTCTCATTTTAACCCATTTATATCCATGTGATCTGACTTAACAGTTTTATGAACATGTATCATTTTTATCCAGTTCTTCATATATTTGTAAAGATAAGGGGCTATCTTTATACTTTTCTTTTAAATATTTTATTTATTTATTTGACAGACAGAGATCACAAGTAGGCAGACAGGCAGGCAGAGAGAGAGGAGGAAGCAGGCGCCCCGCTGAGCTGAGAGCCCAATGCGGGGCTCGATCTCAGAACCCTGAGATCAATACCTGAGCCGAAGGCAGATGTCCAACCCACTGAGCCACCCAGGTGTCCTATACTTATTTTTTAAATCTTCTATGGTGCATAACATTAATGTCTAAGGAAGCCACTTAAGTGACTTATAAAAGCCAACTGAGTGAGAGAGGGACAATTTTCAGTGCTCCTTCCTCCCTCGAGCTACACTGCAGAGGGAGACCATCCAGGCAGCGGAAGGGGAGTCTGGGCAAAGGCTGTGTTTCCTGAAGACCTCATTTTGTCAAGAGGGCTAGAGCACCATTGCTCTTTTTACAAAAACAAAAATACACAGACTCTTTCTCAGTGGTGGCCTCTGCGGCCCAATCTGAAGGGCATGAGGAGAGAAAATTGCTCTCAGCAGTTCCATCACAGGTAATATGCTGGTTCTATAAGACGTTGTCCTTTCCTTAGTCCTTTGATCCTCAAAGAGAGGTGTTTCACAAACACCTGGGGAGCTGATATTTATTTATTGATCAACATGGAATGTAATTAACATCAATATAAGAAAAAATATGAAAATCATTGTTGTAGACTAGTGGTTCATAACTTTGATTGCACATTGGAATCATATGGGGAGTGCTAAAACAAAACAAAACAAAACAAATCAAAACAAGAAACAAAAACAAAAAACCCAGCATTTAGGCTACACTGGTGAGCAATTAACCCAGACTTTCTGGAAGGGGTACCCTCTTATGCAGTCAGCTTTCCCACTCTCCACAGATGACGCTACTGTGTAGCCAAGTTTGAGAACCCCTGCCCTACACCTTCTTGTAAAATGCACTCCTTAGGCAGGAAAGGTAACAAATGAAATTACTTTTATTTTGATCTAATGAATTAATCACACTGGTATCCAGGAGGGGAAGGATCAAAAAATAAATGGCGTGTCCTGAGGTAGCAGTCAGTAAAATATGGATGAAAACAGAGACATGGCTGGGAGGGAGGTATGAGATAAGTTAACTATGCCTCTTATAAATACTCTTCTGAGTTAGTTACTCAGGACTTCTCTGAAAACCAAGAACAAATAACATTGACATAACTAAATAAGCCCTCCTGTGTTGTATTATTCATACTTGTGTTTTTTTTTTTTGAATTGGTGCTTTGACATTGACTGAATGGTCACTAGCTATTTCCGGGAAGATCTTGGCTCACCCAAAACTCTTGGAGACTCTACATAGCTCCAAACTACAACCTTCACAGTCACGGTGGACGTGACTTCACAGCGGACGTGACTTCACAGCAGTTCTACTCTCAAACATAACTAGCCAATCCTAAACCTGCTAGGCCTGCCTTGTCCATTGCTTCTCCTGGAGACAATGAAGGTGCCGATCCACATGGGTTTTCCTCCTCTGACTCATTTTAGATTTAGGGCTTTTCTTGAGTGTCTATGTGTGGCTGCTGTGTTCTCCCCAGGGAAACTGTGACTATAGCACAACTGTAAAACTGCTTTTTCTCTCTTCATCTGCTTCTGGCCTCACAAAACCTAAGTCAAGGTAATGTGGTTAAAACAGGGAAGTAGTGGAGTTTGAGAAAATGGTACCAATGCAGACGTAAATCCCTGTGCTACAGAAAACCTTCCAGAGTAACAAAAGTCTCCCTCCTCCAAGGGACAGTTTCTGGATTAAGATGTCCTTGTATTAATACCACAAGCCTGTTCTTCTTAGAACCACCTAAAATTTTGTTTTGCTTTAGAAAAATGCATTTCCAGACAGCTACCATCTGCTTGTTAAGTTCAGATTTTAAGGTTTTATATTTCCCTTCATACAGGTGAAAACGTGACGTCAGAATGTAGATGGGGTAACAGGGCTAGTTTTTCTTTTCTTTTCTTTTCTTTTTTTTAGATTTTATTCATTTATTTGACAGAGAGACAGATCACAAGTAGGCAGAGAGGCAGGCAGAGAGATAGATAGAGAGAGAGAGAGAGAGGAGGAAGCAGGCCCCCCACTGAGCAGAGACCCTGATGTGGGGCTCAATCCCAGGACCCTGAGATCATGACCTGAGCTGAAGGCAGAGGCTTTAACGCACTGAGCCACCCAGGTGCCCCAGGGCTAGTTTTTCTTAATGGGAACTAACACACCATTGATTAAAATTTATTGCTGTTTTACTTTGATAAGTTTTTAGGAGGCTATTATTCCTTTGTTGTTTCACTCTGAATGCTTTTTCTTTCTGGTTTATTGTGACTATTCTTTTTTCTGCTGGAGTTTGGATGTTACGTCTTAGGGCAAAGAGTAAACAACTCAAAAACAGGTTTTGAGAAATGGTTCATACAAACACATTAGTTGCCTTGGATTTTTTTTTTTTTAAGATTTTATTTATTTATTTGAAGAGAGAGATCACAAGTAGGCAGAGAGGCAGGCAGAGAGAGAGAGAGAGAGAGAGGCAGGCTCCCTGCTGAGCAGAGAGCCCGATGTGGGACTCGATCCCAGGACTCTGAGATCATGACCTAAGCTGAAGGCAGCAGCTTAACCCACTGAGCCACCCAGGCACCCAGTTGCCTTGGATTATTTTTTTTAAATTTTTTATTTTTTAAAAACATATATTTTTATCCCCAGGGGTACAGGTCTGTGGATCACCAGGTTTACACACTTCACAGCACTCAACAAAGCACATACCCTCCCCAATGTCCATAATCCCACCCCCTTCTCCCAACCCCCCTCCCCCCAGCAACCCTCAGTTTGTTTTGTGAGATTAAGAGTCACTTATGATTTGTCTCCCTCCCAATTCCATCTTGTTTCATTTATTCTTCTCCTACCCACTTAAGCCCCCATGTTGCATCACCACTTCCTCATATCAGGGAGAGCATATGATAGTTGTCTTTCTCTGCTTGACTTATTTCGCTAAGCATGATACACTCTAGTTCCATCCACGTTGTCGCAAATGGCAAGATTTCATTTCTTTTGATTTGCCTTGGATTTTTAACTGTTGCCTTCAAGTGGACCTGCATTTATATAATATGAAAGTTCTAGAGAATTATAATGATGATAAACTTGAATGTGAAATATCTTCTACTTTTTTTGGACTAAGTTTTTTTTTTACAATATTATAAAAGATGATACACTGCCACAAGTTATACTTTTTTGGCTATTATGGGATTTTATGATAATAAAGTGTACGGGGGCGCCTGAGTGCTCAGTGTCTGACTTTTGGTTTTGGCTCAGGTCATGAGCTCCTGGGTGGTGGGATCAAATCGGGCTCTACACTCAGCAAGGAGTCTGCTTGAGATTCTCTCCCTCTGCCCCTCCACTGTCAATCTCTCTCTTTCTCTATGATAAATAAATAAATCTTAAGAAAATAAAGCATATGGTAAGTCCAGGAAATAATATCGATAGCTAACATTTATTGAATACTCACCATCTGCTTGCAGTGATTTTAAAGTCTTTACATGGTTTAATTAATTGAATGCAAATGTTATTATTTTAAAGTGGGTAAAACAGAAACAAAAGCATTTAAAGTGGCTTTCCGAAGTCAACCCTTACTTAAAACTTCAGGAATTGAAGCCCGTTAGTTTGGCACCAGTGCTCAAACTTTCAAGCACCCCAGAGTACTTCCTCCTGGTGTGAGTAATGAACAGTGATTATAATATCAACATCTGAGTTCATAAAACAAACAAAAATCCTTCAGTTAAGAAGAAAAAAAATTAAACATTTTTGGTTCATATTATCCATATCACAGGATAAGGGCTGAGATTTCCGCTTTGTTACTACAGACAGCATAAAACATATGATACTGTTTTTTGTTTTTTGTTTGTTTGTTTTTTAAACATTTTACATATGTATGAGAGACAGAGAGAGAACACAGAGGGAAAGTAAGAGGGAGGAGCAGACTTCCTGCTAAGCAGGAAGACCAGTGCAGGGCTCAATCCGAGGACCCTGGGATCATGACCTGAGCCAAAGGCAGATACTTCACCGATGGAGCCACTCAGGCATCCCTATTGCTTTTTGAACAGAACAAAACTTTATGAATTCTGAACAAAGAATGAGTTTGTGTTTAGGATACTTTGACTTTTCTAGGTAACTTAATTCTCTATTTTTTGACTTTGTTAGAAAAATCTCAGCAAATGCTTTTTCGACTTCGGCAAGAGGCAGACTAAAGAAATCATCTTTAGAAATCCAGAACTTGGAATCTTACACTGGGACATTTTATCATGTCAATGCAGAGCACTGAATTATAAACTGGTAAGACTAGAAACTGTTCTTATTATGTTATAACATAACCTTGAAATACATTACTATCAGAAACTGAAGTCCACGAGTTAACAGTGACATGGACCAGGAAGAAGTTAATACTACGGACGGGAATCCTCTTCAGGTCTCAATTACTTGAATTATGATGTAAAACTTTCCATGTTTATCAATTACAGCAAGAAAAAAAATAAACTTTAACAAAAGAAATGGGGTGAAATATATTAAGAGTAATGTTAGAAATTATCACATTTTATCATAAGGGACATCAAGAAGACCATAAGCTTCTATTATAGCCACTTTTTGTTATCTAGTTTGTTTTGAATGCAGTGATTAATTTTGAGAGGCTCGTTGACACCAGGAGGTACACTAGAAAATCCTCTGCTTTGAAACAAAATTGCTCTTAATTTTATCTTATTACAATTGGGAAATTTTCTGTGCAAGACTAATTGCTATGTTAATATAGCGAAATAGTTTGGGTGGTCAGTTTGACATTCTTTGTAAATTTTCTTTTCAGTTTCTGATAAGGAGGATTCAATGTCAATATCTACTTGAAACCATGACTCTATTTCTTTTCTTGCAATATTTGAGCAGACCCAATAACTGTGTCATAAACATTTTATTGAACTGAGGCATGACAAGATCTTTTTTTTTTTATTATTGGCTGTTAACATTCTTGTCATATTTAATGATTCACCTGGGAGTTGGCTTTCAGTCAGAGTTCACTCTTATGTGTGTCTACCTTTCAACCTTGATGCAAAACTAATGACTTCTTATTATCTCGGTCATAAATGAATCTTCAAAAGACATTAGGGACTTTTTGTAAGCCTGTTAAGGGTTTCTAGAGAGGTAGGTATTAACTGTGCAGTTTGTTCTTTTGAGTTTAATGGCTTAAAGCATTATTTTAATAGCACATGCCATTTTGCTAAAAAAAAAAAATCAGAATTCTTTTTTCTTTCAGTAGTATTCAAAGTATGATAATTCATATTATGGGAACATCTTTATTTGTTGGTTAAGTTCTGGGCTTCAAGGCAGCATTTTGAAAAGATCCTCATTGTTCTCAGAGCTGCAAATATGCAGGAGGAAATCCCTGCTCAGTGAGATATATTTTATGATATGTGTATCTTTGTTCTTTGTAACTTCAAAGCTTTAAATAAGCATTATTGGTTTATCCTATGTTTAACTAAAAGAGTTATATTTTCCCCAAGATCCATGATGTTATGTAATTACGTAGATTAAATATAAAACTTGCATGAGAATGACATGCACCAGCTTATTTGAAAATTGTTCTGAAACAAAATGTACAAAATATTAACATCTATTAAATCTAACCATGGATACATGGTTAAGTTGTGGTCTGTTTATTGGGAAAATGAAGATAAAATTAAAAGAAGATACGCAGTTATAGATTTTGACTTAAATTTCTTCCTTCACCTTGATTCTTCTCTGCTTTCCTTAATACTTGTGTATACCATAATTTTTATCACTTTTTTCTAATTATTTCCTATTGATCATTTAATTCATCTTCCTAAAAAAAGTATCTTTCTACTCATGTATCTCATAATCATTCTTATAATTTGGGACAATTCATTATGTTTTTTAAATTTTATTTTAATGTAGCTGAGAGCAAATCCAAATCTCAAATAAATTATTTGAAAATTTTATTTCTCCACTTAAAATTTTACCTGGAGTCAAGTTTTTATGGTGCCCATCTCATCAAAATGTTCAATTACCTATCATGTTTGAGGCTACTATTTCTTCTTACTCATACCTGTCATCACCTATAATTTATTGTAGTTCATAAATGTACACATAAGCAGGTCTGATTACTGGCAAGGGACACATTGGTAGAGAAGATTACCTTCATGTCCTTTCCGTAACTTTATGGAATTTTATCTTAATGACAATTACTCAGTGCCTCATTCCAATTGGTTTGACTTTCATTGCCAATCCTGACCTGCTTTCATCTGGCTGCAGCTGAGCATGGAATCTGTGAAATAACTCTCAACAGCAAAATCAGGTATTTGAGTCATGCCTGGTATTATTCTATATGCGGGAATTGTAACTGACTTGAAGATTTTTCCCCGGCCCCCAGAATCTGACAATCCTTTCTATTTGTAACAAGGGCACTCACTGCTCTTTACTCCATGTCTACAACCCTCTCCAGATTTTCCCTGTAGGTTACATAGTTTTTGACCCCCCATCGTTAGGTGACTAGAGGAAGTCAAATCTTATGAGAGTCCTGGGAGATTTGAAGGTGTATTCCCCTTCCTGGGAAAAGATCTGTCTTTGAGGAGATAGGTTTAAGATCCGAGTTATATACTGTGGAAGGGAATTTAATGGTCAAGGTCTGAAAGCATCAGCCAGTTATACCTCACACAAGCTAGGGGAACTCTACCCTGACAGTTATGCATGGGTACTTAGACTGAGTACTGATTCCAATTCCGATCCTTGGTGTTGGCTCATGGGAGGAAGCCCTTTCCCACATTCTGTTTCTTGGTCACTGATTCAGATGCTTCTTTGGCTCCAGAGCCACTCTCAAACTAGTACCAGAAAGGGTTATAGGGTTTTCAATTTCCAAAAATAAGAACATTTTGTGCTGCTAGTCCCTCTCCCCCAGATTCTTCTCTACACCCACTTTCCATTACTCTGTCTTGGCTGAACATAAGTCGTCTCGTGAAGTTTTTCTATTAGGTATAAAATTTTAAGAAATAGGCTTTTTATCTTATACTTGTAAGAAGTTACATAAGGTTGCCATTGGTTAAGCAATCACTCCAATAAGAAGTCTTTCCATTTGAGGAGGGATTAGTTCCAAAAGGTATTTCCATAGCAGTTTTTCAAGCCTCGGTGCTAGGTCTAGGCGATAGTTTTGTTCAAAAAGGACTTCGGATATTTCCCAAGATATATAACCAAGATATTCTGTAACTTTCAGGAAATTTAAGTTATGTTCTGTATCTGGTATTGAGCACCTGCCAAGTGCAAAGGACTTGGGGAAGCACTGGGATGTAGAAGCAAACAGAGTAGGTTCACTTTATGTATTCAGTATACTTACGTTCAGAGTAACTCTACTACTTGTGTGAGACTCTACTACTAGTTGTGAGACTCTGGGAAAATTAATCTATCAGATTTCTCATCTGTAAAAAAGAAAAAAGTATTCCTAATACCTGCTCTATCAAATTCACAGGTTGTTTTGTGAACCATGTGTTAACATATCTGAAAGTGCTTTGTGACTATAATGTGCTAAACTCTAAGTATTCATGTATATATATTTTTAAAGATTTTATTTTTAAGTAATCTCCACACCCAAAGTGGGGCTCAAACTCACAACCCTGAGATCGAGTCACAGGCTCCACTGTCTGAGCCAGCCGGTAGTAATACATTTAAAAAAAAATTAGAGTAAACACTTTCTCAGAAAACACTAGGAAATTTACTAAGAAAGAAAGTTTATGAAGAAAGAAAGAAAACACTAGGAAATTTACTAAGAAAGAAATAAAAATGCTTTATGTGGACACAGGGTAAGTAATGAAGAGCCCCTCCTGTTTTTACCTACCTATTTCTAAAATATAGCTTGGACATCACTGTTAAAAATACTCCTTACCACTGGGGCAACTGTCTGGCTCAGTCATTAGAGCATGTGACACTTGATTTCAGGGTTGCGAGTTCAAGTCCTATATTGGGTATAGAGCTTACTTAAAAAAAAAAATTCTTGCCATTGTTGTATATAAATCATTATTAATTAAGAATGTGCTCCCAGAATTGAATGGACTAAGCACCAAGAACAAATTCACAGCTGATGGAGACAAAGTCAGCAGAAATGCTCAAATCATTAACCAATGTAAAAATTCAGATTTTATTAAAAGAAATTTTCTAAGCTAGATTAAAGGAATTTGATAGCATTTATGTAACAAGATATCTCAAGATTTATGTAGAATGCTTGCTTTTCCTGGTTTTTGCCATAAGATATGACAAACTTTAATGATCCCCACCCCTTTGTCCAGGGATGACTTAATGTTTATTGCATAGTTTATCTGAGAGTTATGAATGACACAAGAAGGTGACTAGATAAACATCAAACACAGTTGATGAAGATAACTTTAATTACCTCACTTGGGGGTTTGAACTAGTTAATTACAGGATTTTTTTTCTAAGTAAACTCTACATATTAAGATGACTAGTTGATCTCAGAGGAATTTAAAAATAACTTGTATGAAAGGCACAAACAGTGGCAATTTGGGAATGTAAATCAAATTGCAAAACAGATAGGTTTCGTTTTGGACTCTTTTGTTTTCTCCTTTTTATAAATAACCTGCCATTTGTATCCAAGGGCATTTCTATTCATCCTTGTGTGGGTGGCATAATTACACAGAATACTTCAAGTAAAAAATCTTTATATAAGTGTTAGATAACAATCAAAACTTGATGTCACTTACAGTCAGAGTCTGATGAATATACTTGTATTAAATGTCAAAAATAGGCTATAATGTTCTATTTCTAAAAATAGGATTTAATAAAGTAAAATAATTAAGCTTATAATTAAAAGCACAGATATTCCTCATTCTTTGTCTTTTTACTGGATAACTAATTTGGGTGACACTTAAAAGTCGTGGAAAACAAGTTTGGAAGGTTTCCTCCTCTCTCCCATTGGGGTCATAAAATAAATGGGTGCTGTCTGCAAAGAATATTAGAAAGAAATAATGTCTTTCATACCTATGAGATTTCACATGCCCAGTGCTTATCTTCACGACTATGTTATTGAAAATATAGTCCTCTTTCTGGAGAAATGTCTTGTTTTTCATCTTCCTAAACTCAGATGCTAAATTTCTTTTAAGTCTCTGATCAAGAAAGTCATCAATATTTACCACATCCATATCTTATTGCTTGATACTATGGTAGGCACCATAAAAGACACAAAAATTATAGGACAGTTTTTGCCCTAAAAAGTTCTGTGAGGAAAGGAATCCCATCTTGCACTTGTCTGAACTAGTATTTATCTAATATGTATTGATTTGACCTGACATGAAAATGAGATGTAATAATGTATCAGTGCCAGATATAATGCTGAGCTTTATGATAAGATGTACTAGAAATTGCTTTATGTATTAGAAATTGTGTTGATGAGATTATATCTATATTTATATATTTCTTATTTTTTTAATACAGAAGCAATGCATATTCTTTTGCAAACATCATAAAATTAAAAAAGAGTGTAAAATAGGAAAAATCCAATTTCAGTATATAATTACAATCATTGATAACAGATGCCAACATTTTGGTAAATCTCATATTTTTCTATGCACAGGTTAAAAATACTATGTAATTATATAAAATTTTGCTTTTATATAATATTGATTTTCCAATTAATGTGCTATGTAAATATTTTTCACATTTTTTGCCTCTTATAATCACTAATTTTTAAATCAATTGATCCTCACTGTTTTGGGGAATTTACTATGTGTCAGCCTCTAAAATCTGGGCCTGGTCTGTGTCCTAAAAGAGCTTCTAGACATAGCTAGTAGATAAATAAGTAAGTTAGCAATTTCAATCCAGAAGGATAGGTTATAAGGAGAGTAAATATATTTCAACACTTATTTTATTTTTTGAAAAGATTTTATTTATTTATTTGAGAAAGAGAGAGAGTGTACAGGTGTGGGGGGCAGGGAGAGAGAGAAGCAGACTCCCTATGTGGGACTCCACCCCAGGACTCTGGGATCAGGACCTGAGCAGAAGGCGGAAGCTTAATCAGCTAAGCCAACCAGGTGCCCTCAACATTTACTTTAAAGTCAACATACTGACTCTTGAATGTCACGAAGTATCTGTAATTATCCACCATTTCTGATGTTTTGTCATATCTAGTATATTGTGGTCCGTCGGCTAGTCTTAGTGGCTTTTATTAAGTCATATCACCTCCAACCACCTCAGTTTGGGGATATCTCGTCCCTATCTTTTGGTCTTCTATTTTATTGGGTTTAGCTTCTTAGAAATGTCTTAAACTGATTAGATTAGGCTGGATACAGTTTTTTCAGATGGAAGGATATTTGAGTCTTGAGAATGTTAGTGGCCACCACTTGGTATAACTGATTGTTGGTAGTCAGTATGTAAGTGTTTAGACTATTTTAGAAAGTTTGATAAACTATTCCTATGTAGGATATTGGATATCCCATGTCCACGAATTTCCTACAGAAGCTATACTTATTAGTTTATCTCATCATGAACAAAGATGGCGTGATTGTGGGAATGTACTATAGTTTATAGTATCTACCATTTTTTGAGTCCCTAGCATGTGACAGTACATTTTCTCACTCTGTCTCTATGAAAAACCTAATCTGTTAAGGATTTATCCTTACACACGTGAGGAAACTGAGGTTCTAAAAGTATAAGTAAATTGCACAAGATCATAAAGGTAGTAGAAGTGGCTTTTCTGCCTGATTCTATAATCTATAAGTTGGTGTATTTCATAAATTCTAGAATTCTTACCCATTATCTCTTGAAATATTGCCTCCAACACATTTTCATTCTTTTTTTTTTCTGAGGTTCAGTTAAACATACACTAGGACTTTTCATTATTTAGTGTATGTCTCTTATCCTCTGTTTTATATTTCTCCCTCCCCTCCCTGCCAATTCCTAAAACTTGTTGCTACTCTGCTATTATTATTATTTTTTTCCGTTGCCGTCTCTGTCCAGTGTTTTTTAAGACATTGGTTGGCTATTTCTAGAAGTCACTTCTGTTTCTTTTTCAGATCAGCTGTCACTTGATTTAGGATTTTTTGTTACCTATAGACAATTTCAAACTTTTCATTTATTTAAACAGAATAAGATGGTCGTTCTATAATGTTTGATAATCTCAGTATCTAAAGTTTGTATGAGTCTGTTTCTAATCTGTATTTTTGTATTTATTCTTGTTGATGATGCCTTGGGTGCATGGCTCTCCTTAAATGTGGTGATATTTGCTCTAGAGAAAATATTTGTGCGGATTCTTCAAAGCAGAAGATGAAAGTACATCCCGGGGAAGGTTTGAATGCGCTTCTACCAGAAACCTGGGAGCAATCCAAGACAGAAGCCCCCTTAAAGCAAGTTTAGAGTTTCTGCTTCCCTGGCTCACTAAGTCTTGTCTACCTCAGCTGCATATTCTTCTGTAGTGCGCTGTGCTTGATATTTTATCAAGGGAAGTTTGTGTGTGTTTCATTTCCATTAGTTCTCCATGCTGTTTTCAGAGCCGGTCAGATGTCTCTACCCTACCATGCACCAGAATTGTGCGAGTGGTGATGCAGGATACCCGTCCTGGTTTGCTTTTCTTCAGATGGTGTAGATTTGGGGGTATTTCCGCTTCCTGTGAGACAATAGCTTCTCACCTACAATGGAAAATGAGTCCACCCTGGACCATAGCCTGAATTTGCCAGATGGACAGATGGATACGCCATGGACAGAAGCAGTGTTAGTGCTGTGATATATTACTCACTGCTCTGGATTTAGGTTTCATTTCTCAGTATTTGGCTGGTAGTATTTCAGCTCTTCTATGCTCTAATAGTCATACAAAATGTATTTTTATGTAGTTCATTAGCTGTTTTCACATAATGTAGCTCTTCATACCAGAAAAGAAATTGTCCTACCGGCCTGGTCTCCAAGTCTGGGACTCGTAATTGATTTGCCCTTAGGTTACAGTGAATATCCCATTATTTTCCTTTAACACTGCATGCCACCCACTATAACAGTTGGATATTTTTTACTGATAAATCCACATGTTCTTCTTGTAAGTCAATTAAAAACAAAAATCTACAAGAAGTTGGTAAGATTGTGTTCTCAAGCAAACCCAGTTAAAACTTAGTGTTCAAACTCTTTACAATTTGTACAGAAAATGAGGTTTCACACTTGAAAATTTAAGACTGCAATGTGTTCTAACCTTTCAGGACCTTGCATTCCTTTTAAATCACAAGATGCAAGAATTTATTAGAGTTTGATGTGCAAGTGATGGCGTGCTTAATATGTTATATGAGTATGGTGTCCTCTAATGCTCCCTGGACCAACATAAAAACAAAGAGTTGCATCTCATTGGAGCCGTTGAAACACAAAAAATTTTAATAAATAAGAATTATGGTGCAATAAAATTCATCATTATGTGAGGAATTGGGATAGCACTAAATGTCTTTGGTAACTCATATTATTCTTTTGCTCTTCCTGTTTCTCTTCTATTCCACCATTGTAATGAATTCTTTAGATATTTCTTAGGGGGATTCTAAAATCTAAACTACCCTCAAATCCCCTTTTCTCTAGAACTATTCCAGGGTTGAATTTTTAAGATTATTTCCCCTTTTTTCTTCTTTTTTGGCAATAGAACACTTACACATTCTACCTTCTACCTAGATTTCACATTACACAGAAATTGACAAGTCGCTTTTCTAGTTCTGAGCTTGCTTCTTTTTCTATGTATTCTGCAGCAGACGCTGTCAGGGCTCTGTCCGCAGTCCCGTGGCAATTAACACTGCCATGCACTCTGGTGCTTCTTCTGAATGGTAGAATATGGACTCTCTCTGAGGATACTCTCTGGCCCTATGAGCCTGAGCTTTCCTGAACCAGCCTGGAAGTGCCAAGGAGTTCCTACCACCCAGAACCAGCACTTAACCAATGACTGTTGGAAATTGGTGGATAAATTCTCCTGCTTTCTTACTGCTTAGACATGATAGCTGAGTTTTGTCTTCTACACTGGCTCTTGGATATTATCAGAGGGATTGAGCTGCACTAGTCCATGGTACTAACTTGCTTAACGATGACTCTATTTCTTTTCTTTTTTTTTTTTAATTAAAATTTTTTATTTTTTATAAACATATATTTTTATCCCCAGGGGTACAGGTCTGTGAATCACCAGGTTTACACACTTCACAGCACTCACCAAAGCACATACCCTCCCCCAATGTCCATAATCCCACCCCCTTCTCCCAACCTCCCTCCCCCCAGCAACCCTCAGTTTGTTTTGTAAGATTAAGAGTCACTTATGATTTGTCTCCCTCCCAATCCCATCTTGTTTCATTGGTTCTTCTTCTACCCACTTAAGCCCCCATGTTGCATCACCACTTCCTCATATCAGGGAGATCATATGATAGTTGTCTTTCTCTGCTTGACTTATTTCGCTAAGCATGATACGCTCTAGTTCCATCCATGTTGTCGCAAATGGCAAGATTTCATTTCTTTTGATGGCTGCATAGTATTCCATTGTGTATATATACCACATCTTCTTGATCCATTCATCTGTTGATGGACATTTAGGTTCTTTCCATAGTTTGGCGATTGTGGACATTGCTGCTATAAACATTCGGGTGCACGTGCCCCTTTGGATCACTACATTTGTATCTTTAGGGTAAATACCCAGTAGTGCTATTGCTGGGTCATAGGGCAGTTCTATTTTCAACATTTTGGACTCTATTTCTGACTTCCGTGTCTTCCCTTTCTCACTTTCCCTTCATCTCCCCAAGTTTCCTGGGATCATCTCCAAATAAACTACTTATACCTAAGTCCTTGAAATAGGGTCAGGTCTGGGGGAACCTAAATAAAGATCTATATTTAAACCCCTTTCAAACCACATTAGTATGGAAAAGGCATTGATTAACTAAAAAAAAAAAAAAATGCAATCTAATGCTGAATTTATCTTTAGCTTTCCTGAATCATTAGAGAGTTCACAAATATTCAAATTCAAGTATCTTATATTTAGGAAAACCTAATAGAAAATAAGTCTACTGAATGTTTGTTTAACTTATTTAAATTTGTAGAATGACGTGGGAAAAGCAACTATTAGTCATAAGATAACAGATAATACTGTGGGACTCATGTATTATATATATATATCTCACAACATCCCTATTAGATTGGAACTATTATCATATTTTCTTTGAAGAAAGGGAGGGATTAATGGCTAAATAGCTTATCTAAGGTTAGAGTCTGTAAGTGTTAGAGATGGGTTTGTAATCAAGAATACCCACCTCAGAGGCTGCAGCGCTTAAACACCATAATCTGGATTATTAGGGGACAATTTTATTTCCTTAAGGTAAACCACTCATGCTTTGGAAGTTTCTATAAATATTCTTTAATTCCGATCCAATACAAGTGAATCTGAGAACACACCATTGTTTCCATAGACAAGCTGGGTGAGAAGTAATCATATGAGCTGTGAACCAGACCCTTTTGTTGTCTGTATACAAAGACACAAGTGCTGGGAGACTGAAGTTGATATTAGAATTCTTGGGCTTTGGCTCCACTTGTCTCTTTCTTGAAACTAAGGTCTTGCTTTGGAAATATTCCTTTGATTTGATTTAATCAATCAGTACATTCGGGGTTCTTTGATTATCAAAAAAAAAAAAAATGTATACACAACTTTTTCCCTCTGGTTGTACTCCGAATGGAAGTGATCCTAAGACATTTATGACTGCCATCAGTTCAACAGCATCAGTGAAAGACTTTGTATATTCATCTTGGGGAGAGTGCTGTCTTACTTCATAATGCCATTTTTAACTTCAAGATCACAGATTTTTAAAGGCAGTGTACCCATTCCTCAAAGCTTTATGTATTATACACTTTATGGATATGTAGTTCCATGTGGTGCAGTATCATTTATGGGAAAATTATCTTTAAAAACATGGCTAATTCATTACCTATGACCTAGTGGCTGTTACATATATAAGCCCTAATACAAAGAGAACACTTGGCCAAACAGAATGGCCGCTACCATGTTAAGAGTCTCAGGGTCTGCTGACGGTGCTAGCCAGATGCCCAGGGCTACCACTTTAGATGTAGATGCATAAATGATGTGTAAAACCATTTTAGATGATGTATAAAACCATAAAGAACAGAACACAGAGTTTAAATGAAACTTAGAAACCAGGCGATTTGCTTCAAATATAAAACAAAACCAGAACAAATGAACAAAAAACCCCAAAGCCCCCAAACTGCTAAACAAGCCAGAATCTATGAGTTTTTGCCTGGAAATATTGCAAAGGAGTAAATAAAAGTCTACACTTTGATATGGTCTTGAGGGTCATGGTGAGAATTTTTCTAAGCGAGATGGGCTGCTGCTAGGGAAATATGAACAATAGTAAAACATAGCTTCATTTGTTTTCTAACAGAATGGCTCTGGGTGCGGGGTTAGAATTAGATTATAGGGAGTATGACAGAGTCAGAAGATCATTTGGAAGACTGGACAATAATCCACGTGAGAGATAAGGTGGTTTGGACTAGGGTAGTAGCAGTAGGGGTGGTAAGAAGTTCTTTTCTGGTCACATTTTGTAGTTGGATCAAACAAGACTTGCTGATACAGAGGATGGAGGACGTAGAAGAAGAGTCAAGGATGGCAACATGGTTTGGAGTCTGGGCACAGTGGGAAGGTGGAGCTGCCATCAGCAGAGATCAAGGCTCCAGGAAAAAGTGGATTTGGGGACACAGAGATAGGAGCTCAGTTTCTGGCTGTGTTGAATTTGAGATGCTTTCTATAGAATACTGAGAAATTCTAGAAAACTATGCTCGGGTGCCTGGGTGGCTTAGTTGATTAGGCGACAATATTCAGCTCAGGTCATGATCCCGGAGTCCCGGATTGAGTCCCGCATTGGGCTCCCTGCTCAGCGGGGAGTCTTCTTCTCCCTCTGACCCTCCCCCCTCTTGTGCTCTCTCACTCTCTCTCTCAAATAAATACATAAAAAAAAGGGGGTGCCTGGGTGGCTCAGTGGGTTAAAGCCTCTGCCTTCGGCTCAGGTCATGATCTCAGGGTCCTGGGATCGAGCCCTGCATCGGGCTCTCTGCTCAGCGGGGAGCCTGCTTCCCCGCCTCTCTGCCTGCCTCTCTGCCTGCTTGTGATCTCTCTCTCTCTCTCTGTCAAATAAATAAATAAATCTTTAAAAAAATCTTAAAAAAAAAAAAGAAAATTATTCTCGAATACACCCATGAACTGGCACTCGCAGATGCTATGACCCTGGTGGCAATGGGTGTTTTTGTTTTGTTTTGTTTGGTGGGTTGTTTTGTTTGTTTGTTAAGCTAAACCCTTTTTCTCTTATCTTGTTCTTAAAAAGTTTTGAATGAAGAGTCCTTAGCTCTCCCATAGGCTATCTTCTGAGGGTTTTTTTTGTTGTTTTTGATTTTGGTGAAGACGAGTCAAATTAAATATGAAAATCTCTCCAGTCTCTCTATGAGATAATCTAATCCATTTTTTTTCCTTAGGCTTCTCTAGCACCACCAGCAACAACAACAAAGTTACCCTTATTTGAATTCCCTTGGCTGGTATTTATTCTACATCCATCACTTGATCTAAAATCAATGCTCATGTCTCTAGTCACCTGCTCAGAGAGGCTATTCATTAATTTTTAACAGGTGAAATCTAACTTGTTCTCATTACGAATGGATGAGTGTAGGCTTACATTGCTGTTCAAGTTTTTTTTTTTTTTTTTCCCCTTTCTCTCACAGAGAGCCGTCCTGGCATGTTTAAAAAGAAAATGTGCCAAATGAAACTTAAGCTTCTCATTTCTGGCATGCTTAAAGCCCAGCATGTAAATGCGGCCCCTGAGAGAAGTGAAGACAAGCTTACAAACAGATGTTTTCACAGGTAAACCATTGATTTTTAACCTTGAGGAGATAATAAAGCAATGTCAGCTTCTCTTTATCAGCAGGAGAGGGAAGTCATCTATCACCCCCAGGGGCTTATGATGCTTATAAATGAATGGTGGTGGCAATGTCAGCGTGACATTTTTGATACTGTGAAGCCTTAGATCTCTTTGAGGTTGAGATCTTCTATGGAGAGACCCAACTAGAGGCAGCATATGTATAGAGCTCTTCTCTAGTGGTGGATACTAATGGATCGGTCTGCATATTCCCCACACTATCTTCCAAACTGACACTGGCCAGGGTAAATCCTCTAGTTCTCAAGTCAGAGTGCCGATTTCAGACTTTTCCCAAAGTACTTAAAATGGGCAAATCTTAAAAGAGTTCTTAAAAAAAATCCTGCATATATGCATGTGTGTGTGTGTGTATATATATACACACACACACACACTTTCAAAAATCATCAGGAAATACTAATAAACAAACAAAAACAACAGCAAAGTGAAAGCACCTCAGAAGTCGCACCCCGGGGAAAGTATTATCCATTGTGCACATTACTCTACTCTGAGGTCTTAGTATGTGTTTGTGTCTTTAAAAAACAGTCAGCACGCATACACCCTTTCACATCTCCTTTGGTTAAGATTATATTATTTGCATATTTTCACATAAATAAATATTCATTTACAAGCTTGGTGTTTTTTGGCTGCACAAGAGCCTACTGTGTGGGTCAATTATAATTTACTTAACCAAGTTTGTTGCAGGAGTTAGATTTATTCTAATTTTTATCTGTTTTAAATAATGCCATGGTGAATGTTTTCAACATGCATATGTATGCATATATGTGTTAGTTATTGTGATTTATGTTCTTTTCCTAGATTTTATTAAAATATAAATGTAACTTAAACCCCCCAAATTGTACATTATCATAAGTATGCAGCTCAAGAGGTTTCCACCAAGTGAATTTGGCTGTGTCGCCAGAGTATGGTGAGAAAAAAAGGCATTCTCCTAATTCCAGGAGCTCTCTTGTACTTTTTCTAGTGACCACTCCTTCTCCAAGGAAAATACTAGCTTAATTTCTGACATCATAGGTACGCTTTGCCTGAGTCATACTTTAGATTCTCTTTTATATCTGGCCACTTTCCCCTAAGTAGCAGGTCTATGCTTGGGGGTTGCTGCTATTGGGTTTCTTCATCCCTTGGCATCTCACAAAGTCTGAAGGATTTTTACAAGATAAAGGCAGAGGCTCATGACTAAGGTCAATGTTAGAGATCAACAAGCCATATGGGGTTGTTGGTGTTTAGGGAAATCACTTGCGGGTCCCTTCCTCAGCTCTGGTGGGAGCTTCCCCACTGCCAGTGCCGGTTGTCAGCCAACTCAGCAGAGCTGTGCTCAGGCCAACGTAGTTAGAAGCTCCAGTAAGAAAAAAAATAGTCCATTTCCCTCTCTCCACCGCATACCACACTTCCGAGAGTCTGACATATCTTACTGAGCACTTTATTCAATCTAAATTTAAATAGAACTTTTCACCACTTCCCAAGAGAGAAACAACGATGAACTAGATGAGAACGAGAGGAAGTGGAAGAAGGTAATGCTCCATATCATTTGGTTAATCTATTCTTGTTTATTAATTTATTACATGGAACAGTAAGTTTAATGGGTTTAACTTTGAAGTGGAAAAGAAGCCTCTATAGTATACTTTCAAAAAATGCCTTAATGACTTTAGGAAGATCTAGGACAAGGAACGCATTTAATATTTTAGGTTATTTTTCAAGGCCTGCTTTAACCTGAGCCTTCAGATTTATCATTTTACATCAGCTAAAATAAACTACCACCATAAGAAACCATGTATTATTAAAAATCAGAACAGTTTCCTATATTTATTAGTTTAAGTCATAAAATTGCTATTAGAAATAGCATACAGATGAGTTTGATATCCATAAAATCATTGAAACATAACATGACATTTACTACCTGTGGTACATAATTATACTCACATGCTCTTAGATGCATTTATTTCTGTCACTGAATAATTATTTTCAGCAAGTTGTGCTGCATTTTCAGAAGTAGAATTTTAATTTCCTCATTCCTTGAATACTTCCAGTATTGAGAGATGTAATTTCAAGAAAAGATTCTTCATGGGGAAATGTCTTCTTAGAGTACCCATCATTTTTTGTTATTTGGACTTTTCAGTAATCTTATTCCTTTTTTTGTGGTTTTGCTCTGAAATCTACCAAACTGTACAATGGTGATAAATTACAGATGTGTTGACCTATTGATATATTTACTATGGCATGCAAACTTTTAATGTAATTGCTATAAACCTCAAAGTCACACGTATTGGAAGCAAATGTTTAAAATACTACTTTTATAATTCATGTCTGTCTTTTGCATTATTCTTTGTGTTGTCTCCTCACTCACCATATAGGCATATGTGTATTTGTAACATGAACAGTTTTGAGTCTTTTAAATGCACAGGGTATATACTTTGATGTAAGTTTGCTGAGCTATATTTTTAATAGCACAATGGGGATAGTGTAAGTGAGGGTACCTATAAGCTAATGAGTGAGCCTAGCCAGCTCCTCAGTAATCAGATCCAATGTGGCTTCATAATTCTCCGCTTCTCATCACCTATATACATTATAGGGAAAATTATATAATCCAATTTGGAAATTCAAAAAAATTCTTATCTCCACCATGAGACGTTCACTGCATTTTATAACATTCAGATATCCACCTGTTTTAACTGAGGAAAAGTACACATCTGAGGCTAGCAGGAGAATGTAGATTTAATAGAAAACATATTTATAAACACCCAAGTCAGAGTAGCCTTCTTCTGGATAATTTATGTTGTGGAATACTGCTTTTCTGGGCAAAGGCTTCTCCATCTATAAAAAGGTAGAGAATTTTTGAATATATAATAGGCATAGCTTATCCAAAACTTCTTACTGAAATCTATGCCTCAAAAATTGTCAGACAAATATTTATTTAGAGGAAAATAACCTGCAGCTAGCAAATGGGAAAAGGACAGATAGGAGTTAAAATCTTTGCAGAAGTTCTATTTTTTTTAAGTGCCCTCATGCGTGCAACAGAGGTTGTAGGAGAAAAGTCTTTTTGGTTAGACATCCTGTTGTCTTAGCTTCATGCCCTCAAAAGCACTGTTTCAGGTCTCCAGTATTTTTTATAGTATCTCTTATTTGCATTATGACAAGATGTTTTGAAGTATTAATTGGTGTGCGGATTTCAGGGTTACCCTGTAAAATGGATAGATGATGGCTAAGGCTGGGGAAAGTGAAGGGAAGTATCACAGGGACAGGGGAATGAATTGGAGAAAGTGGAATTTCAGGGGTCCTTCGTCAGTGACAGCTAGCAACCTATGCATCAGTGCTGCGTGGTCTTCTTCATACCATCTGATGAGGCAAACTGCTCACACATTTCCCGGGAGAAGTGATGCTTGAGTTGCCCCCAGATTTTACTCACCCCCTGACCTACCTCCGTGAATTATTCAGGTTATAAATCTGACTCTCTAGGGACAGAAAGCCCTAGATATTGTTAAGATACTAGTAAAATGAAGGGAAAGTGGCTGCACCAGATCAATGTAGGATGAAATGAAATCAACTCAAACTTCAGCAAGATAAGAGAGGGAGGAAAATGCATCTCCTCTATGACTGTCATTTTCATAACATAACACACAAAATGATAACTATTACTCTAGACCAAGCCAACTGAGGTCAAGTACATTGTGAAGTAATTCCACTTTGTCACTTTGTTTGTTACATAGTAACAAATATTCCCTTCCTGTTTTTGGCAATATTAATTTTCAAACATTGTACATTTCTCTTATTTGACACTGTATGGTAACTTTTCGGAATGATTTGGAAGAAATACTTCAGTGATAACATCTTGAGAATCTCAGCTGCATAGATTATACAATCTATTCTTTGAAATGGATGATATTATTTAAGAATTTCTATATATCAAAACAGGAGCCACACAGCAACAAAATTCAAGCACATTGTGAGTGAAAAACAAAGAGCAAGCGCTTTGTAAATATATTCAGGAAATATTGCGAAGATTTCATAGCTTTAATATTTAATGAACTCACATAAGCCAGTAAGAAAAATACTAAAATTCTAATAGCTGATCACCAAACAGGCTCTCCATAGAACAGAAAAAATTGGATATCTATGTATCTATGTATCTGTCTATCTGAGATTGATCAAGAGAGATTATTATAGGATTAGGCCATACAATTATGGGGGCTGAGAAGTTCCATGTTGTGCTGTCCGCAAGATGGAAAACCAGGAAAGCCAGCAGTATAATCTAACCCAAATCCAAAGGCCTGACAACAAGGACTGCCAAAGTTTCAAGACAGAAGAAGATGGTTGTTCTAACTCAAGCAAAGTCCAAATTTGCTCTCCTTTACCTTTTTGTTCTGTTCAGAACCAACAGATTGGATGATGTCTACATGCATTGATGAGGGCCATCTTCTTTATTCAGTCTACCAATTCAGACACTAATGTGTCTTGGAAACACCCTCACAGACACATCCAGAAATAATGTTTCACCAGTGATCTTGGCATCCCTTAGCCCAGTTAAGCTGATATGTAAAATGAACCATGACAAACACTTAAAAGGTCTTAAATTATTTTATTTAAATATAACATAACATAATATAGTATAACTAAAGTAATATAAATATAGTATACTATAGGTTATAAATAAAATATTATTTCAAACTATAAACTATATATAAAACTATATATGTATTCTTTTAAATTATGAACTACATATATAGTTCAAAATAATAATGTAGTTTATAACAGTGTTATTACTTCATCTGGCTAAATTCTAAAGATGAAAAAGCTCAGCTAGTGTTATAGCATAGATAGGGTTACATTAAATAGAGTTGTTTTGCAAAATGTTAATCTAGCATTGTATTTAAGTAGGTGAGCTGTGGATGATTTTTTTTCTTTCAACCCTTATCTTTAAAATCTTTTTTGTGTGAATTTTATTTTTATAGTAAGTGTACTTTTTTATTAATAAATAGGAAACTACTTTATTCCAAAAAAGATTAGTTGGGCTTCAAGAAATATTAAAAGCCATGTTGCTACACTACAAGAGAAAAATACATAAGTATAAAAAAGAATAAAATTATATTGGTATAAAGAATTATATTGGTATAGTATGATATCACACAGCTACTGTTTTAAATAATGAAGCATAAGCATAAAATGTAAATTGTAAAAACAAATGACATAATCTTGCATGTGATGATTTTAATTCTTGATCTTCTATCTCTGAGCATTTTTTTACGATTATACCATTTAACTTCAAATTTATTTTCTAGAATACAGGGATTGTCTGTGCTTCTTTATTTGTAGAAAGTGAATATTTCTTTTAACATTTTACTTCTGTTTCTTGTACTTATTTCTGTAGGAAGGAAAATGTTTTGTATTTGTATATTGTAAAAATGCAATGATGTAATCTGAGAAGCTGGACGTTAACAATGCGGATATAAACCATGCCATCAAGGATTAGGATGGAAGTGAGAAGTCCGCAAGAACAAGGGTGGCATCGATAAGAGAAGTAAATGAAGAGTAAAACAACAACAACAACAACGAGTAAATGAAAAGTGAAGACTTGTTTGAACTGTCCCATTTCATTCATTTTGTTATATGCTCTTTGCATTACAGGAAAGGATGTTATTGCTATTTTTCTTAAACTAATGGGAATAAAGATTGTAGTAACTATTTTGAAGGTTTATCAGGGTTTGTATGGGTGTGCACATGCTTACGAATTTATATTTGTGTTCCCTTGATATTTGACTTGTCTGTTAAATGCATTATTTTCTCTGATTTTCTCTTAAGAGGCTATTTCTTTTTAAGCTCAGATTAAACCAATTAGACTAATGACTTAAAAGATATCCTTGTGCTCTACCTAAGTTAAAGCTCGAAATATTCCTTATCACACTGGAACAGTATCAGGTTATATACCCAAATGAAATACTGGGTAAGACTTCTAAATGATGTGTCCTTATTGAAAGCACTTTCATCTCCTGCAAACGTATGTGCTCCGATCTTAAGGATTTGTGGATGAATTAAAGCTATACCAATTACCCTTTGTAACACTGGGGCTCTTAGCTTCTCTATGTATAATCCTTGATTAGAAGGGGAGCAAAACTCTGGCTTTAGACTCTCCCTGAGAGGAACTTGAAATTTGATGGCTGATTCAGTGAAATGTACACCTCCACAGGGGTTCAAGAAGGGTTTAGCCAATGCTTACTATGTGATAAACACTGGGGCTCTATCATGAATAAAATTTAGTTTCCACCTAGAGACATGTATAATTTCAGCCAAATTATTCTAATAGTGGAGTATATTCAGCAAGTCTTGAGAAATAGCCTGGCCTGCCAAGAGGGAGCCATTTAGTTGAGCCAGAGACTTCTACTTGAGGTCAGTGGGGAAAGGACCTTCACCTCAAGGGTGAGCATTATAGATAGTTTCTCTGCCTACTTTGTGATGAATTAATTTCAAAACTGATTGAAATCCTTTTCTGTTCTGTCACTTTCTTGAGTAAAGGCTTTATTCTGATTGATATGATATGGCACAACTTGGGTTTCTTATCTTCTTTAGAAACTCTTCTCTTTTCTTGGCATTAAGTGAGAATTGTCATGTAAGTGTCACTGTGAGTATCAAGGGATTTCAAAATTCGTGTTATCTGGGAAAGTGTAACTTGGAGTCTGGAGTATATTTAGGAGGAGGAAGAAAAGATTTCTCTCTCTCTCATTTTGCAGAAATGATCTTGGGATCTCTAATTATCGTTGATGCAATAGGAAGATTGTTCTTGCTTCACATTACGTTATTTTCCAACTTTTTAAATGGTCGTTAACACCTTATTGTTCCTGGTGGAACTGGACACTTCTAATCAAGTGTATTATCACCATTACAATTTAAAGTAAATCCTTCAAATGGTATTCATCACGATGATGTCCCATGCTCCTTTGAAATAGGAACCCGCTAAATCCCTTCTATTTTGAATCAACTGGAATTTTACTTTGAGGAAAGCAAAAGAATTTTGCATGCTCACAAAGCATGTGTGGCAAAACAAAAATGCTTTTAGACAAGACTCAAAGGGTTATTTCTCATTATTTTTGGCATCCCTCTTTCCACTGAAACAAGTCATAGGCATATCTACAGTTGATCAGTCGGCAGATCAACAATTCTATTAAGATGAAAACTAACCTTGAAAATG